>NC_133520.1:5460227-6104318 GCF_049354715.1 Callithrix jacchus
GAATTGGATTCATTTTCATGTATAACTAACTTTCAAAGAATAGTAAATCTATGTATGGCACATTTCCTGTAAGATTTCTTTACTGTTACTATTTCTGCTCCATCCCTTAGGCACTGCTCTCCGCTAACTAATCTGATAAATTAATTTGTACTTGGGTATAAATATGCAATGCTGCCTTAGGATCTTTTACTCCTTCTTTTATTTATTCACTATATTAAATCCCCATTGTGACTGGAAGCAGGGTATAAAAATAATGTCAGTGTTGGGCTGGTGAAAGGTGATTTCCAGAATGGAAGGCTTTGATATCCCTCATGTTACATCCTGAAAGGCCTAGTTATGCTTCATATATGTAAGTTCTAATTGTTGACCAGATTCAACAGGACAGAGCCAGATATTGATCAATATTTTTATAAAGTGCAATGGTACGATCTTGGCTCACTGTAACCACTTCCTTCTGGGTTCAAGCGATTCTCCTGCCTCAGCCTCCCAAGTAGTGGGATTACAGGCATGTGCCACCATGCCTGGCTAATTTTTTTATTTTTGGTAGAGGTGGGGTTTCACCATGTTGGCCAGGCTGGTCTCAAACTCCTGACTTCAGGTGATCCACATGCCTTGACTTCCCAAAGTGCTGGGATTACAGGCATGAGCTACCACGCTCTGCCATCAAAATTTTTTCTATGGATTAGATGAATTTATGCTATAGAAAATTGTGTTATTTTTGTTTGAAATTTCAGAATTGATGAAGATTAGACATTAACTGTCAGATACTAAACTTCCTTTTACTCTAAGATACTAAAGATTCTTTTTTACTATCAAAAGAAGGTCTGTGGTGTTTCACTACCACAGAGAATTCACCAGGAACATACTTTTTTCCAGATTCCCTCTTCTTCCTCCTTCACTCTCCTTCAGGGGGAGGATCAGATGCCAGACTTGGTGGGTAAAGAAATCAGAAAGGCTCTGGATGATGTTTTCTCTGTCAAGGTGAAGTTTCTGATAGAGCTGACTTCTGTTTGTTTTGTACTCATTCCTGAGGCACTGCCCTCCTGGCCTCTTCCCCTTGTTGGGATTTGAACCCTGCTTCTTAATTCCCAGTTGATGTGTGGCTCCTCCCACATAGTAAAGTGGCCTGGCATCACTCCTTACGGGAGCAGGGCACATCATCACTGGGATTCCAGAGGCTGTGAATTCCTGCTAACCCTGTGTCGTATGCTCTGCAATTGTCCTGGTGCCCTGTTTGGGGCAATTGTCCTGGTGCCCTGTTTGGGGCAATTGTCCTGGTGCCCTGTTTGGGGAAACTTGAGCTTTCAAATAGAAGTTGAAAGCATTCTACATTAGACAACACTATGCTGAGAAATCACCCTTAGAAACAAGGCTTGGGTGCTTCTGGTCCCAGCCAGCCAATGTCCACGGGTCCATAATGCCCGAAGGGACACTTCTGTCCATTGACTTTATAGCTGGCCACCTCCTGAGTCTACTAGCTAATAGTTGAACAAGTTTTAAGTCAATCATGAAAATATTTGTTTAGATGTGTAAATTATTGCCACAGTACCTATTTACAGCCAAGATTTTACAGACAGATGCCTTGATAAATGTGTTTTTTATTTGTTGTAATTTCTGTACAGTGCCATTGAAAACACATAATTCACATTTTTTATTAAGAAGGCACCAGCAGTGTGCAAAAAATTGTAGTGATCCTGTGACCCCAGTCAGGATTATTCTGGGATTGGGGTTGATTTGGGGGGAATTCAACTATGTGAGCAGGAAAACTCTTGATTAAACATGAACAGTTAGAAAACCCCTTTTCACGGCCTGAAACACAAACATGAAAGGTAAAACTGGAACCAGAACACAGTCATTCAGCCAGGGATCTCTCTGTTGAAATCATGGGCAAAGGGAAGGCCTGATGACAGGTGTCCTCAGGGAAGGCTGAGCTGCAGGACCGTGCCTCAGGCCTGTTAGCCAGGCGGGCTGTGCACTCGCAGCATGCTGCGGCAGAGGTTCACACAGTTCCTCTCAGCACTCTTTCACCAGGTGTGTGTGCAGGTCAGAAGCTTGGCAGGAGGGTCAGAGAAAGTGAGCAACACAGTCCCTGCTCTCAAGCTAATGGTGGTGACAAAGGCTGAGGTAAGGGCAGACCTGGGCTTAGAAGGATTTGACTTCAGGTGACCCATGCAGGCAATGAACGAGCACCTCCCCTGCATCCCAGCGGCCAGGCTCTCCTCTAACTTGGAAGCCCCCATCTGCCTAAGTCTTTCCCATTGTTGACATCCTATTTTCTGAAGTCTGTTGTGTCATATTTCCCATTTCTCCCAGTAAACCCAGCCCCAACCCCACTTTGTAGCTCCTGGGATGTGCCCTTTTTCAAGCCGTCAGAGCCATCCACCCACTAGCCACAGCTTTTCCCTTCTCTTCCATTCACTTCAGGGTTCCCAGGGCCCAGTGCCTCAGAGCTGGCAGTTCAAAGCTTAGAGCAACTGGAGGTCAGGGTCCCTGTTAGTACTATTCTGGCCATATTGTGGATTCAGTAGGATTTGAGGAATGGATAAGAGACCTACAATGTTTTAAAGGATTGAGAAATTGCTGGAGGAAGTTTCTATGATTAACAAAATGCTGGTCTTGGTTTTTGCCTTGTTTTAAAAAGTTAAGAATCACCAACTTTGGAACATAACCCATCTGTAGGTCATGCTTCCAAACACGTATGCTTATAGAACCAGAAACATTAAACAGAGGTGTGCTCCTAAGAGATGCAGAGAGAAACATCGTGACCCGTGTGCCTAGACCAGATGGGATGACTTGGGCAGTGTTTAGTGTGGAAGCGGGATCCCAACTGGGCAGCAAGGAGCGGAGTGGCCTGGACAGTGGACGGGAAGTAGATGCAGTTGGAAGTGGATAATTAGAACTTGTCTGTTTGATTTGATCTTTCCATCATTTGCTGCGTGCGATGAGCTCCTCATTCCTCCACTGCATTCTCCTCCCCAGTGCCCACGCTTGCCTCTTCTCCGGTACACATGCCTGTTGCTCTTACTCCATTTTTAGGAGGCAGTACAGTGGCCTGCTCTGAGCCTCTGTGAGATTGGCAATAGTATGTGCTGCTCTGTTTGTTATCTCTTTTAAAACAGATAAGGTGGATGGGAAATGCTAATGGCAAACATAGGCACAGCGCAACCCCTGTGCTGTTTTGCAAAGCACATTTTCTTACCAGGCTTAGGGCCAGGCCCCACAGGCAGAGGTGGCATGGCTGGGCGTCTGTGAGACCAGCCCATCAGGCCACACTGTGTTCTGTTCTGTTCACAAACACAGTGAACTATGTAACCAGATTGTTCAGGCGAATCCTCAACGCTTGCCTTTCTTCACTTATTTCCAAAATTGTTCATAAGATCAACTATATGGTTTGAAGTGTCACGGGCGGGAAATAAAGTTCTTTTCGTGGTTGGATCCCCACATCCTGGGTCCCTCTTTTTGAGCCACCTTCTCATTACTCCCATGAAGCCAGCTCTTCTGCTTGTCATTGGCACCTGAGCCTAGTGACATATGAGGTAGCACTTATCAGATTGCTGTATAGGTTGAGACCAAGTCTGAATACAAGAGCTTTCTCGTGAAGCTGTGAACCACAACCATTTTAAAATTCCAAAAATAATGTGTACCTTTTGCAAAATTACAGATTGCCGGATCCCTCAAATTGAAGATGCTGAGATTCATAACAAGACGTATAGACATGGAGATAAGCTAATCATCACTTGTCATGAAGGATTCAAGATCCGGTACCCCGACCTATACAATATGGTTTCATTATGTCACGATGATGGAACGTGGGATAATCTGCCCATCTGCCAAGGTACAGGACTGTTGCTCCAGTTCTCAGCTGGGCTGTTGTTCTCTCGGGCTTACTGTAGACTGTGCACGTGTTTATCTAATAACATGATAGAGACGATGGGGAAAATGAGCAAAGCCATTCACCCCACACGGATCCAGGTGCGTCTTTCCCACAGTTGTCAAAGCTGTTCTTCGAATCTCCATCACCACTCCTTGTAGCCTGCTCAGCTCCATGTACCCAGTTTTAAATAATAAGCAGGAAACACCTCATTTTTAGGACGTTGAATGTCTCCTTCAGTCCAACATATCAAAGGTAGTTTAAAAATCAGAAGACTTGTAACTGGGCTGCTAACACAATGATGAACTGTTACATATTTAATGGAAATAAGAGGGCATTTGTATTTATGTCAGTAGTGGTGAAAATACAGTTAAGGCCAATCTTAAACAGAGGCTGTCTTCTCTCATTTATATATAATGCATGAAGAACAGAAAAATCATCAAATTCAAATTTCATCCACACTACCTGGTGAATATTTATTCCTTTGCATTTTTTAGATTTCCTTGGGCCAATCATAGAGGGCCCTGTTTGTGAAAATAAGCCCTCAAGTTCTGAGTCATTCTGATTTTATTTTTTGACATGTGACCTCGGCCAGAGAACCAAAAAGCCAATGCATAATTCATAACGTGAGGGAGAAGGAGAGCAATCTCATCTGCTCCACAAGTACCAGCGTGCTCAAGCGGGGACGAATGTTAACTTTATGCTTGGAAATCACAACTGGCAGACTCTGATATTGCTTTGGGTGCCCTGTTCTTGGGAATAAATAGATTCCTTACATGAGAGCTTAAGAGTCGTGACCCCTTGAAGGAACGGAGGCTAGAGCATGAGAAGGACGAAAGCAGTCCAGACCATCACACTCCCCTGCTCTCTCCCAGGGACTGCCGGTGTTGCTAAGCATGTTCTGTGTTGCATTTTTAAAGGAGACGTGACTTATTTACGTTTTCAGAAACTGTCTACAAAACAAGCAGCTGGCTGTTAAGTTGGGCCACTTATTCCAATAAACTTTATTACCCGCTGATCCGTTTCAGTCCTCCAGCAGGATCAGAGTGATAGCCAGGACAACCACCCCAGACTCCAGCCACTTCTTCCCTTCCTGTTTCCCATGTAACCTTTGGTTCCCCCATCCTTTCTGTTTCTGTTTCTGTCACTTAAATACAGGATTTTCCTTCAGGAGTTCCTTTTTTCCCAGTGATTAAAAGAAGTACCCTGTGTTGGGGTGCCTCTCGATGTGTCATTTTGAGGCTGTAGAGCCAGGCTTTCCCATTGCTCTTTCTGGCCACTGTTGCCCCCATTCCACTTCCCCTTCCTCAAATCTCAGTCAAGACATTGCTTTTCTAGGTCTGCAGCAACAGAGCCAGCCCGTTACCCCGGAGAGGTATCAAACAACGATGCAAGCCTCTGTCCTACAAAGCAGGTGGGTGGGTGCCCTGGCCTGGGCCCTGCCCTCTACTGCACCCCACACCTGCTGCACAGAATGATAGGTCCTGCCTGCTGGGGCTGCCGCTGCTCCAGTGTTGCTCACTGCTTGCCTGGCTCACCATAGGGAATGAGGAACTGAAGTTGCCTTGGGCAGCCTGACACCCCTCTGAGCCCCCAGGGGGAATATAATTGGCCCCTAGGAGTGACATTTCATTCTCTAACTTTTATTTGCACCTATAGATCCAGGGGCTAACACCTGAGGAGGCCTCTCTTTATTATCTAGAAGTGCAAATGGAAATCACGTTGAACTATTGAGTTGAAGCCAGTTTTCGACGGTTATATTTAGGACAGGCTGTCTCTAACCAGGAGAAAGCATATCTTTCCTTCTCCTCTGATTAACTGCACGAATTATAACCCCACTCTGAGTCAGAGTTAGTTTTTATTTCAGAGAAACGAGCTTATCTGTGTGGGTAGTTTAGAACTACAGCTCCTTCCTAGGAAGAAGAGCCGGCACGATCATTTGTGCTCACTGATTTGAACTACGCTTACGGGTTCTAAGGCTCTCACTTGTTCATGTTAATGCGCTTATCTTTTTTTCTCATTTATTGAGTTTGTTTATTATTCCTGATCCCCAGCCTCCTCCTTGCCACATAAACACACGTACACTTCACTTTATTATGAGCATTGTCCGTTTATAGCTCACAAAATAGAAAACCACCAATAATAATCTAAGGTTATGAGCCCGTCTACAAAGATGGCTGAGTTCCCTACCTTTTAGGGTATGGTGCATCCAAAATGCTGGCCAGTTCAAGACTGTGGTCTGCAGAGCTCCATGGCCCCAGGACATAGTAGTGCAGGATGGGCGCTGCCCGACCCCGAGAGTGAGTGCCTCAAATTCTGCACCCGTCTCACCCCCACCTGCTCTGACGCACAGACACCATATACTGGGGTGTCAACCAAAGCAGTTTGCTGAGAGATCCCTTCAAGATACTTACAGCATGCAACAAAGTCAGCTTAGGAGAAGGGTTTGCTCGTTCGCTGCCGTGCATGGGACACATACAATCTGTATCTGCTGACTGGGAAGGGAAAGTGGGTATTTTCATTATACATTATTTACTTCACACACAGTTAGTTCTCTCCTGGAAGAGCACCAGCTCTGCAATGTCATTATTCCCTCCAGTGAAATTGCTGAAGCAATAAGAAATGCCGTGATCACAGTGGATGCCACACACAACAGAATTCTTTGCCACTAGGAGTTTTCTGCTGGGCTGCACAGGGTTCAGGGCAAACAGGCAGCTTAGTGTCTCACAGAAGGAGTGTGGGATCCAGGTCCCACTTCCACGCTGATTGCACCCAGCGTGCTGTGCTTGATGCACAGACTCAGGACAGCAGTGGTTCTGAGTGTGGTCCCAAGACCGGCAGCAGCAGCAGCAGCAGAGCCTGGATGTTGGCAGTACAGTCATCAGGCTCCCTCTGCCTCTTCTCGAGTCTGAGAACCACTACACTGCAGGATTCCTCATCTATTTTACATAAAACACAACTGGATTTTCAGAAATGTAAGGGCACCGTCTCAGGCAGATTTCTGTCCCATAATCCACTATAGCGGAATTGAGTTTGGAACTTAAGCTTCCCAAGCTGCTCTCACCACCACTGAAGCCACTGGTGGCGTCTCTTTCCTCTTACAGCACCTCAGTGGTTCTCAACCTGGCCAGCACATCAGATTACTTAGGGAGCTTTAAAAAAAAGATAATGATCCCCAGCTTTCTGCAGATCCTGGGATGGGGCCCGGGCACTGGTGTTTTGTAAAAGCTTCTCAGGTGTTGCTGAAATGCAGTCAGAGCCACAACAGTCGGCCTGGGGGTGTGCAATCCACAGTCAGACACTCACCACCCTCCCTCCATCCTAACTACTCATCTGACCCTCTTGGTGCCATTTGCAAATAGCAGAGCGAATACCTGCATGATAACTAGAATAAGAACCTGAGTATTTGGAACCAAGGTGCTTCATTCTTCAGGGGTGGTGCCACTTTCACAGTGGGGGAATCCTAAAATGTTCCAGCATTCTGTGTGACTTTTCAATGTACAGAGATGACACAGTGGAATCTTTCCCTTTCCCTTTCACCTTCCACAGGCTGCCTGAGACCTCTAGCCTCTTCTAATGGCTACGTGAACATCTCCGAGTTCCAGGCCTCCTTCCCAGTGGGGACTGTGATTGCCTATCGCTGCTTTCCTGGATTTAAACTCGAGGGATCTGAGTACCTCGAGTGCTTACACAACCTTATCTGGACGTCCAGCCCACCCCGGTGCCTTGCTCTGGAAGGTAACACATATCATTCTTTCGGAAGTTATATTTTGTATTATGAAAGGAGGAAGAAGATCAATAGGGGGAAGAGCTGCAAATCATGGTTGGCAATAACTTTTCTTCTCTGAGTGCATCTTCCTCACCTTTGTCCAGAGCAGAGATCAGCTGCCATGAAGCCACAGGTAAAACTAGACATAAAACTTGCTTCCCTCATCTTTAGCCTGAAAGAGGAGAGCAGATAAAAGAAAAAGTTGCAAGCATCAAAGGTTACATTACAAAATGTTGCAAAGTTAAATGAGATGTCTTCAAAAATTAATTTTCTCTCTACCAAAAGAAAACAGATTGTATCATGGCGTCATTAATCTCACCCCTCGTTTTATTGTGTGTCGATGTTTCTTCCATATTTCCGTGCACTTTATGGCTTAGCTGTAAGTGTTTTGCCGCAAGCACGCCCTTGGACGCCTGAAAGCAAGAGCTGTTTCGTCTCTGTTTTTATTAAATCTGTATGACTATGGATTGCGATTCACCGAAGACCTCTAATCAGTAGTATGAAGTAGTGAGGGGGACGGGGCTTCCATCGGCAGAGTCAAGGCAGTGTCTGCAGGAGAAAAGTCCATAAACACTTCTGCCAGGCAAGTTGGATATGCTGATTCAGCTCGTGCCTTAAGTCAGGTCTCGAAATTATGCCCGAAGAGAACAAACTCCAATGTGTTTTTTGGCATCTGAGTATAGTGGGTAGGAGGGGCCGAGGGGTCTATATGGGGAAAGAAAAAGAAAACTCAGATCAGGAGCCCCTATTCGCAGCCTTGTTTGGGAAACAAAGCAAAACAATGGAATATGGAAGCAAATGAGTTCTTGCAAGTTTACAGCACCTCTGCAAGCGTGCACTTCCGTGGGAGGAAGTCAGGGTAGGATGTGTGTTGTGGAGGACGACTGTTGCTCAGAAGGATGAGACAGCGTCTCTAGAGATGTGGAGTATCGTTGGCTGGAGCCATGGAATCTCTTTGGTGAAGGGTGGGGAAAGGAGGGAAGGGAGTGAGAATGCCAGCCCTTCCCATTGGTTTTGGCAAACTCCTAGGCTGGTCACTAGAACTCCCCTCACCCTACTTCCCACCCATCCAAAAACCCGCGGGGAATTGGAGCCTAGCCTAGAGATGCCAGATGAAATACAGAATACACAGGTAAACTTGAATTTCAGATAAATAAATAATGTTTTAATATGAGCCTGTCATAAATATCATATGGGACATACTTAGTATAAAAAATATTCTTCACTTATCTGAAATTCAAATATATTAATAACTGAGTGTCTTGAATTTCTATTTGCTAAATCTGGTCACCTTAGCCTCAAGGGACAAGGTCATTCCCTTTGCTTCCAGTGGGAATAGCCTTCCTGTTGTCTGGGTGCTGCTGGTAGGCCATGGACGTCTGATGGAAGGGGCTCTTCCCTGGTTCTGGAGACTTCTCCCTGCTCAAATAACCAGACAGAGAGGGCCCTTTAAAGAGATCATTATTATGATTTTATCAATTTGAAATGCCTGTTTTCAAATATTTTCAAATTTGGTTTAAATGTGTTTCAAGCAGTCAGGTTCTGATAAGCTTTATTTTGGGACTTGAAGAGGAGTCTTTGTGGAGCCTAGAGAATGTGACATGGATGGGCATAAAACAAGTTCTAAGGTTATAAGCAGGGAGCTGAGAGTGGCTTTGGGTGGAAAATGAGCCTTCCGGCCTAACAGGTTCCCTTTCCTGTGCCATCCTCCACTGTGGATAAATGGGAAGACGCTGGCTGACAGCTGCCGGCTCCAGGAAGGCCACTTAATGCCTTTTTCCCTAGGGTTTTTGTTTTTTTAATAAGGTTTTTGTTTTTTTACATCTCCGTTTTCAATAGGCATCCGTTTAAATTATCTGATGGCTCCTTTCAATGCCACACTGGCTAAAGGTACAAAGCAGTGATTCTAAACTTGGAGACACAGAGGGGACTAAAGGATTATTTCTTTCAAGACTTGATAGAAACTGGGTTAAATTAAGCAGTGGGTTAAAATAAGAAGTAAGGATTTGTGAACAGTTACCTGGATGTGCCTGGGGTTAGCATGTCTTTTATTCTCGCTTTAATTGTGTATCATCTTTTTAAAAGACAGTGCCTTATTTATGCAATGTTGTTATAGGGTATTCAACGTGGAGGAACTGTCACAAGGGAATCGACCCTTTTAATAGATCACCCCCACTTTTCACCCCTCATCTTTCTGTCTTCCTAAGCATACAGTTTGCACAATCTGATTTTTCTTGATGACATGGTGAAAATTACTGCACTGGGCTGTGGAATTATGATGCTCTAAGGAGCTTTTAAATATATCAGGGCTCTCTGACCCCTGCAGTAATGGTGTGGACAGTTCTGCTGTGGAAGTCTTTCTCTTTGAGTTTTCTGTCCCTTTCCCGTTCCTCTTTCACCATCAGTCCCTCCGCTGTCAATGTGCCGGTCACAGTCAAGGTACCTATCGGTGTGGCTGTCCCTCACCCCCAATTTATTTTCTAAACTGCTATGAGCCAGGAGATAGGTTCAGCAGGCTGATCATGGAGGGAGCACAGCATATTGATTACCATTGCAGGCTGACCTCAGACAGACTGACTTCACATTCCAGCTGTCCTACTTAATCACTTTTACCTGGGGCAAGCCAGGTAGCCTCTATCAGCCTCCATTTCTTCCTCTGTAAAATGGGAGTGATGGGGCCCACCTGCTTTATGGGAACAGGAGGAGTCAGTGAGGTAACAAATCTACCCATTTATTGAAGTGCCCAGCCCGTAGTATGTGATCAATCACTTGTCCGTTGTCATTGATGCACTTAGAGTTTTATATAAAGTCACAATAAACAGGAGGGAATCTAGCATGATTCTCTGTGAATACAGTGTCCAGGCTTTTTAGACATGTACATTGTGACACTGTTTTGGGTTGTACAGGTACTATTTTGCATATTCTTAGCTGTGTCTATATATGATGACTCTCAGATAGCAAGGGGAAATACTGAACAATAAGAACAGCCAGCATTAATTTTGAGAGCTTACTACATAGCGTCAGGCTACTGCTGAAAGGGTTCGACACAGCGCCCACTTTAACCCTTGTACTGCCCTCTGGAAGCATATACTGCCAACCCCTTTAGCTGCTGAGCAAAGCCAGCCTTCTAAACGTTCAGGAACTTGCTCAAAGTCACACAGCTAGGAAGAGAGGGAGCCGGGACTGCAGCATGGGTCTTTGTCACTTCAAAGCTCATATTCTTAATCACATTGTCGATCTAATATGTTCTGATGACAACCTAACAGGGGAAAGTAATTTGATACTTTTATAGGCATTTTCTTAAAGCAAATAATGATGATCATAATTACTGCATAGGAAAGAACTTGTCTTTCTAGTTTGGTTATCCTCCCCGAGAAATCCCAGCAGCAGGGGACCATGAGGGCAGGGGAGGCTCTGCTGCCACCCCACAGTGCCCATTCGTCTCCCAGGTGGCGGTGGAACCCCCCTTCAGCCAGTGAGCCAGGCAGAGGTTGTTGTAGTCCTTTTACAGATGAGGACACGTCCCCTTGGAGAATGCCATGACTTGTCCCGCCCCTCCAATTCTTGGTGCGTGCTCTGTGCCTCATGGCACCTCCTCTCTCTAGCGAAGTGGAAAGCACTTTGTGAGGGTCAGCATTTGAGTGACAGCTATCATACTCACATGTCAACAGTCTCATAATTGATACCTGGCTTCTTGAAAGAGTTGATAATTTAGAAGGAAACGCTTTGGCAGTGTCACCAAAGGTGGCAAAAGTTCCAAAGCCCAGTACGAAGGTGTGGGTCATGTGTTTTGACGCCTGTGTGGTTGCATCCATGGATAGTGGGAAGATTCTGGAGCATTTGTGGATCCCCATAGCTGTGTTGTGGGATAAAGCATCCAAAATTTCAAAGCATTGAACCAGAAGGATGGCTACAATGTTTTAAAATCAATGACTGTATAAAATTGGAGCTGGAAGGAGTTTCATGTGTCCCTATGGGTCCCTGTCTTGCTGTGGGCCTGTGTGCTTCATGGGTCCCTGTGTGTCTCTGTGGCCCTGTCTTGCTGTGCACCTGGGTGCCTTGCCTCGTCTGTGTGTATCTTAGCACTTTCACTCTTGGGTTCCCTCATCCCTGTGGCCCTCACTTCCATCTATCTCTTTTGTGTGTGCACACACATGCACACATTGAATGCAAGAAATCTTCTTTAAAAAAAGCTCTGACAATAAATATGGGGAATTTCTCACTGTTAAGTGCCAAGAACTCTGTTTATGTTGTCAGCAGTGATTATTGAACACCTGCTAGGCTCAGAGCAACACCGAATTGGGCACTGGGTAATTACATAGGAAGGAAAGGACATAATTCCTTGCTTTGAAGAGTTTACAGTCTAGCAGGGAAAACGAGATGACAAAGTCTGTTACCTAGAGAATAGCGTCATTACAGATGGCAGCCACATACACACACAGCTACTTTTACCAAGGGGCACATGGAGGCCTCTGCATTTGGAGAGGGTAGAAGGACAGTTTCAGGAGGTGATGTCACAATTGCAAAATGAAATTTTCTACCCAGGGATTGATGGCATTTTTGTTCATTTTCCCCAGAGACCAAACAATAGCATGTTTCTGTCTTTTCTTTGTCCACTTGAACCTTGGGAAAAGAGAAGATCTGAACATCTCACTCCTGTGGAAGGACTCTGCATTTTGAAACGTGGCAGAGCTCATCGATATAGTGGCAGCCTGCCTTAGCGTGTGCGAGAGGCTCCAGCCCGGTGGTTTGAGGAGCAAAACAATAAGTAAATGAACCAACGACATAGCACATAGCTGCAGGGCTGACGCAGACAGACATGGGGCAGTCTAGGAAGAAGAGGTACTAACCACCCAGAATCCCCTGGAGGCTGTATGGGTGGGGCTGTGAGGGCCGCTGGTTATGCACGGCTGCAGTAGAGGGCTCTTCTCGATGGGGGGACAGGACCACCCAAAACCCTTTATTATCTAGAACATTCTCTTCACATTCAGGTTTCAAACAGCCTGGAAGCGGCCCAGAGGTGCTGGGTATCCACTTATAGAAATTTCTGGGGGCAGTTCTTTCAACAGCAGAGATCACAGCACTGTGCCTCTTTGAGGCACATTGCAAGGGTCAGAAGAACAGATGATGGAAGCAAAATCTTGGAATTTGGGGTCCTTAATTGTAGCTGCCACCCACTTAAAGATTCCTGTTTCTCTAAGTGCTAAATTAGAGGACTTAGGATCCTGGATCCTTTATCCAGAAGTCCTTCCTTCAACAACTCTCTAGATAAAAAGATGGAATCAAATCTAGAAAGGACCTAGGGAGATTAGAGTTTTAAAAGAAAGAAACCAAAACCACTGGCACATGCTATTTCGCGTAAGCGCCTCTGAGGTGTATGTATTCATTCAGCAAACATTTTTATGCCTGTATGCTGAGTATTTTGCAAGATCCAGTGCAAACAGTGGCAAACGAGTTGTGCAAAGTCTCTGTCTCCCTGGGGCTCACATGGCCTGTATTGCTATTCCTGAAATTGCACTCTACATGTAGGCAGAGCTAGGTTCTAAATATTCCATTTGTAAGTTATCCAGGGCCTCCTGCAATAGAGAAGATTGTTACCTACACTGAAGGCCACCTAGAAGGAGTTCTAAAGCAAGGTCTCCATGGTTTCAAGAGAACGGGGAGGGGTGGGTGGGCAAGTCACTCTTTGCTTTGTGGGGTCGGCTCTGAGACGTGATGCCTGGTCTGCTTTCAGAAGGCAGCCGGGTTTTCAGGGAAGGCAGTGAGCTTGGTCCCAGAGGCCCCAGGGAGTCTGGTCTGCTTGTTTTTTTGCTTTTCCCAAATAGGGGAATAATTCACTCTAGCATCTGCAGGTACCTAAGGTTTCATTTGTAATGACTTGGGCAGTGGCTTCCCCGATGCTGACATTTTCAAAAGACTTTTTCAGCCTCGTGGCTGGCATTTCTCCTAGGAACAAGTAAACCTGACCCCATCAGAAGCCAAACATCTAAAAGTTTTGGTTTTGAAATCTGACCAGTCCCCAAACCCAGAATACCCCAAGTGATTCCCCCCAGCCCCATTCATCTCAGAGCCCACATGGACAGAGATGGAGTTTCAATCAGACAGCATCCAATTCAACCACAGGGAATGTAGCAGTGTGATTTCCTAAGAACCTACACATGCCCAGGGGTCCTTTTAGCTCTGTATCCTTTTATAAGAAAAGGAGGAAAAATAAACTGAAGAACCTTGTTTGGCCAAATGTGAAATAACTTGAAAGGTTCCAATTTGGGATCAAAACTCAGAACCGGCTTGGATGTGGAGGGCCCCCTAGCTCTCCAGCTGCATTTGTCGTGTACTTTGTTCCCGAGTCAAAACACGTTCAGGTACAAGAGGCGCCTGAAGTGATTTCACCCTCCAGGAATCCTGCCTTCACTCAGAAGTGCCTCAGAACTTCAAAGTGAATCCTGTGTAGGGAACAGGAAAGACACAGCAGAGAATCCAGGCCTCCTTGGATGGCAGAGCCTACCCTGCTCCTAGAGGCAGGCTGCAGGGGACACTCAAAAGGGGTGTGATGAGGGCCCACCCTGGGACAGGCTGCTCCCATTTTACAAATGGAAACTCCAAACATAAAAAGGAGTCCATACTGTTCCCAAGAAGGTGGTAAATTCCTGTTCATGATAAGGCCCAGTGTCACTTCAGTCACTTCCCCAGACCCGTGTCAGGGACACTCTATTCTCCCTCTGGAGTTCCCATCTTCCTCCTGCCACCTGTCGCCAAGCATGTGGCAGAGATGCAGAGGCTCTCAGCTCCCTGCCTGGTGATCCGCAGTGAGAAAGTGTTGGCTCAGATCTATCCTTTGATAAGACTGTTCTGCGTTGGATTTGAAGTCGCACATGGGAAATGACAGAATGAAAGTCATATCGGGGATTTCATGCCACCGATGCTGAATTACTGGTCACAGAACACAGAGCTTAGACATCACCAGCTTCCCTCTCCCCTAAGCTAACCTGCTGTACCCCAGTGTATCCTTGTAGAGATGAATGGGCAGTGCCAGAGAGGAGCAGGCTTGGCCACAGTGGTGGCCTGGGAGCACCAGTCAAGGTCCTGCATCTGCCCTGGGCTCTGGCACCATCAGGCTGCCTTGAGTAGGGAAGGCCCATGCCACTTGATCTTCACTCCTTGCCTACATTTTTTTTTTATTTGTAAAAATTTTTTTGTAGAGACTTTGTCTTGCTACAATGCCCGGGTTGGTCTCAAACTCCTGGCCTCAAACAATCCTCTCCCAATGTGCTGGGACTACAGGCAAGAACCACCACACCCCGCCCCTCTTCTACATTCTTGTGCAGGGAGAAATAATATTTCAAATTTCTTCCTCCTGTGAACAACTGACTCTGTGGCAGAAAACACCTCTTTCCTCCCTGCGCTCCTGGCCCTGGCACATGCTTTATATCCTACGCATTGCAGCTGTTGTAACTAAAACTTCCTTTGATTCATTTGACATTTTTGGATGCCTACCTTATGCCGGGCACCATGCAGGTGGTTTATTACATGACCTCTCCTCCTAACAGCGGTCACGAGAAGCAAGTGTGGTGCCAACCTGCAGATGAGGAAACTGAGGTTCAGACAGCCCCACTGCTCCTTCCCCAAGGTCATTCTGCCCAGCACAACCCAGCCCCTGTGCCTCCTGAGCCCACACCTTCTGCTGACACTGTTCTTCTCGTCCTTCTAAAACACAGACTGCCTGCTGGAAATTTTGATCTGGGTTCTAATCCTAGCTCTGTCCATTTCCTCAGATGGAATGGAAAGGAGTTGGAAGAGTTGATCTCAGAGGCTCCTTCCTGGTGGTCACATTCTTTGAATCCACACTATTCCCAGAGAGGCTGCCCTGTTCCTGGCTGGGTCTGGGAGGCAGGTGGCAAAATGAAGGGGAGAGGTGCTAGGAGAGCTTCTCCCCACGACGCTGGCTAACAGAGTTTCCCAGAAACTCATTTATACAGTCAACCTGTGAGCCTGGAGCCATCCGCAGGAGGGGAGCAGCAGGAAAGGAAGAGATGTGTGTTGAGGGTCATCTTGGTAGCAGGCACTTCACCTGCTATCTTTAGTCAGCCTCTAGGCAACTCCAGGTATTGCTATCCTCTCTTTTCAGATAGGAAGTGGGCCTGGTCATATCCCTTGGCATTAGGGAGTAGGCTGCAGAGCTAAGCTTCTAAACCAGCCCTGACCCGACCCCCAGGCTGTGCTTCTTCCTGTACTGACTGCCTTCCGTCGGAGAGACCATCCCCGCCACCTGAATAGTCTGTGCAGCCACCCATTGATGACTTATTTTCCACTAATGTTCTCAGGAACCTGAATTTTTATCATGTAAAAGGTTTTGGAGGAGGGAGAGGGAAATACCATGTGATCTGCCCTGAGCGTCTCTGTTTACAGTGGTGAGCAATGGGGGAATTTTCATTTCTTCCTTCCCTCCCTCCCCTCCTTACCAGGTAAGGCTCTGGTGCCAACCAGGGATATACAATATGCCAAGTGGCCAGTGCTATTAGAGATTTGAGTCTTGCACACTTCTGCGTAATGATAATAGCAGTGACCACCTGGACACTGAACAGTCGCTCAGCCTCCCGCAGTTCTGCACAAACCCGCTGACCAGAGGCGTGGTCTCAATTAGCCTCTTCTGGGCCCTCAAGCTCCCTGCAGTCTTATCAGTGACCCCGTCAGCAGCTGGACCCAGCATAAAATTGAATCGGCAGAAAAGGGGAAAAAAAGGCAGCAAATGCCTTTTTTACTTGATATAGCAGGGGGCCTTCTTTCCATGGGACAGTAGAGGGAGGGCTTCTGATTTATCTGCATGCCCTAAGCTCTGCCCTTCCCTCTCCTCCTCTACCTAATACAAAGTTAGGTAGTGCTTCAGCAGGGGTTCTGGATTATAAGGCTCTAAGGACCTGGGAGTCCCTGGGAAGCAAGGAAGGCCTCAGGTAGCTCCTGTTCCAGACTTGGCCAGCCCCAGTGGCTCTGTTTTATATATTTACATATTATGTTCTTACTCAAGATTTATTTGAAGGAAGAGCTTGCCAGCATGAAATATGAAAATCATTCATCAGGTTCTGCCTCCTTGGGAACTTGAGACCAGAGCAATGAAATGATTTGCTTGGGTCACACAAACCTCCCACCCACCATCTCTTTAGACTCCCAGCCTTCAAGGATGTAAGTAGATAGTTAATTTATAATCCTAATTAGGAATCCAGCTTACATCAGTCAAAGTCTTATGAGATTTTTAGATCTTATTCTCAAAAACAAAAGAATCTTCAGTTCCCGTTGAAAATAAATGTGCGTTCCCTGCGCCTAGGAAAGAGAACATCTCAGGCCCTTTCCCTCATGTGTTTCTCCATGTCTGAAACAAACAGAGGTCCCTTTGTGAACTCAGAATGAATTCTATGACCTGGGCACACAAGTGAGTACATACCGTCCCCTTTTGCCATTTTGTTCTCTGGCAGTGAAAATTCTATATCTGGTGCTCTGTGTTCCCAGCACCTTGCCTGCGACCCTGGTGGGTTTTGATTAGAGGCAAGTGCTGAATAGAAGTGATCCTGTTAATTTATTGTTCACAGCAATAGTAAATTATTCTAATGCCGTTCCCACGTACTGTTCATATATTACAGCAGAGTGATCACCAGAAAATAGCTGCTTGCATGCCATGCAGCCTTCTCAAGGATCGCTGTGCTCAATTTTCTCTTTTTCCTTTACAATAAGTAATTGCCACTGTAGCTGCTGCTGCTTCTTAGCCACGCATCTCTCTTGTACTCAAGAGAGGTGTCATGACATCAAGAAGCGTCATTATTCTTTTTTTTGTATATCAAATCCAGAAACACTGATCTTTTTGTCTTAAGAAAACCGAGAGACCTTACTTCTCTTCTTCAAGTAGATCTAAGTCCTCAGGCGTTCCTGCGATTGCTTTCTAGATTCTTTTTCTCTTGAGTTTTCTGATTCCCGACATGATAGGTGGTCCTCATCCTCTCTCCAGATCCACTGTTCACTACTTAGGCCCGTTAGCAGGCTCCTGCCTCAGCACCTTGCCTTCCTTTTAGCCCTGCTGGAAACACACAACCATTCACCCTCTGTATCTCCTGGACTCCTAAATATATGCTTTTAAAAAAATATTTCATGTAAGTGCAGAGATTAAGACTGAGGTCAAAGGAGGAAGAGAGCTGATTCTTCTCCCACTGAAGGGGAAACAAAGCTGAAAGCTTCATTGCTTTGAACTACTTCTCCCACCAAATCAAGAAATAAAGAGAACACCTAAGGGAGGATTCAAATAGCCCCCTCGCCCCACCATTCAAAGATGGGATCTCACAAGGCCCAAGCCCAACTCCACCCAAGCCCGCATCCCCTGGTTCTCACCTGGGCAGGTAGCCTGTCCCAGGCCTGCATGAGCCTGGAAGGCTTCCCTGTTTGCAGCAGGGTGTGGGGAACAAGTCCCTTTCTTTCACTGGGTTCACAGTTCTCACCAAAATACAATCTTCCTTTGCCCTGTAGTCCCCTCCTGTTTTTGCCAATCCACAGACATGCAAGCTGAGATCTTTATTTTGTGATGCTTAAATGTCAGGTTACTGAAGGAAGTGCAGAGCTAAGCAACAGCAAAGCTGTGACCAGGGGTATGAGCCTCTAGCTTGTGCCAAGAGCGTGACTTCATTATGCTCAGAAAATAGATGACGGTACAAATGGGAAATTCTCAGTGTTTGTCCTTAAACTCTAGAGTGCCTTCTTCATCCCTGCTCCAGGCAGGATTTATTTCTTTCTTTCCTCTCTGGGAAGTAAGATGACTTGTATTTCATAGTAATAAAACCTCTTGCAATCAGGTGGAACACAGAAGGTAATAAATCCCTTCAGTCACTTCAGGGGCCTTTTTCAGGCTGGGAGTCACTCGGCAATATTTGGCATGGTGTTTAGGGTCATTCCTCGCTGTTATTCTGTCCTTCCTTCTCCACCTCAGTTCCCACCCCCATCTCCACTTTTCTCCATAAACCATTGCCACAATTCCCTGCCTTTTCTCGTGGAGCAATTAGACATTTGGAGTGATGGGTGGGCAAAATAGTCACACCTTTCTATCCCTATCTTTATGTCTCATGTCATTCATGTTCTTCATAGAAACAGTAACCATAATACCTATTTCATGATTATTTTCTTTTTTTTGTACTTTAGGAAGTCTTTTGTTGTTTTTGGTTTAGATTCTGTAAAAGTATAATGCCTGACTCTAAACCATACCCACATTCCTCTACAGTTAGAGTGTGCAGAGGGGACAGTGCCTTCATCCCATCGCTCATCTCTTTTTTCTTGTGGCTTCTGAAGAAAAGTCTAGGACTTTCTTTACATTCTGGCCAGTTTGTCCTTTGACAGATGAGAACGTAATGCATTTTTGTTTCTCTTTCTTTTTTTGAGATGGAGTCTTGCTGTGTTGTCCAGGTAGGAGTGCAGTGGTGCGATCTCAGCTCACTGCAACCTCTGCCTCCTGATTCAAGAGATTCTCCTGTCTCAGCCTCCCCAGTGGCTGGGACTGTGGGTGTGCACCACCACACCCAGCTGATTTTGTATTTTTAAGTAGAAATGGAATTTCACCATGTTGGACAGGCTGGTCTCAAACTCCTGACCTCAGGTGATCCACCTGCCTTGGCCTCCCAAAGTGCTAGGATTACAAGCATGAACCACTGTGTGCTCCCCCTGATGTATTTTCTAGCCCCATCTCCTCCATTCATAGGAAGGGATTTCACAGGTCCAGGCCTTAAAAAGGGGAAGCATGACTGGAGTTTAAAAAAAAATTGTAGTGAAATTCAGATTTTAAAACTAGTCCTTAGCTTAAGCTATCACAAGTAAACACCTATGCCTATGTCGGTCTGTATTTTTATGCTCTAAGTATATTATTCTGAGGGAAATTCTTTTGAATTGGGAAGAAAAGTTAATTTGTAGGAAGCTGGGAAGCCGAGAATTCTATAGCCAACCATGGCTAAAGCAGCATGCAAGTGGGCCCTTTGCCTGCCCTCCTGCTTGACATTTTTCAAGACTCTGTGGCCCTTGGAGTTCCCATGGGGGACTCTGCTGTCCCCAGCCTGATTTCTGCTGTTGCCGTGTTCCCTGGTGTTCGCTCCAGTCTCTGTCCATCATCATGTGGAGTTCTCCTTTGGTGCCTGTCTTCACATGGCTGTCGTCCCTCTGTTTTTCTCACCTCTTCCTGTTATAAGGACACAAGTTGATATGTTTTGGATGTTGTTTCCTCTAAATCTCATGTTAAAATATGATTCCTAGTGTTGGAGTTGTGATCTAGTGAGAGGTGACTGGATCGTAGGGGTGGATCCCTCATGAATGGCTTAGTGCCATCCCCTTGGTGATAAGTGAATTCTTGCTCCAAGTTCACATGAATCTGGTTGTTTAAAATCATGCGGCATTTCCCCCCCATGTCTGGAACCCACTCTTGCCATGTGACACACCTGCTCCCCTTTGCCTTCTGCCATGATTAGAAGCTTCCTGGAGCCCTTGCCAGAAGCAGATGATGGAGCCATGCTGGTATAGCCTGCAGAACCGTGAGCCAGTTACTTTTCTTTATAAATTACCCAGTCTCGGGTATTCTGTTATAGCAACATAAGGATTGGATTAAGGGCCCATCCTACTATGATATGACCTTGTCTTAATTACATCTGCAGTTACCCTATTTCTAAATAAGCCCACATTCACAGGTACCAGGACTTCAACATAAAAATCTGGGGGGTACCCAATTCAATCCACCACACATGCTCTTCCTGCCTTAGCTTTGGAAGAAGCAAACTCTCTTCTGTCTTCCCTCTAGCTCTTGCTCCCAGGTTTAAAGGACTGTCTTCAAATCTTCCCCAAACCCCAGTTGGTCAGCATCCTTTGGCCTGCCCACAGCCCTTTCCTGAGCTAGCCTCTCCTCTAGCCCAGTAGACCACACCCTGCTTATACCAGCTGAGCCAAACAGAGGCTTCCCTGTATCTGTCAGGGTTCCTCTAGCTCTCTTTTCTTCTAGCTCTGGAGGCCTCAAGGCTTTTCTGAACTCTAACCCCATTGTGCATAATACATGTCTTAGCAGATAATGAAATCATTGCTCTTCCACCTGGCTCTTGGGAGGCAGTATGCTCCCTTTCTCCTGTGCTCACTTCAAACCCATGGCATGACTCGGTGAGAGGCGGCAGCTGTGAAGCCAGCAGCACGTAAGGTCCAGTCCCGGCTCACTGTTTGTTTGCTGGATGACCTTGGGCAAATAACTTCACCTTTCTCAGCCTCAATTCCCTTATCTGTGCAAATGAGGCAGTAGCAACACCTGCTCTGCGAAATTGTGGAAATTGTCGCTAGGGTTAAGTGAAATAGTGTGCATGTGCTGCTCACAGCAGGTTCTTGTGAAACGAAGAATTTACCATTTACTTTACTGCTTCTTTGCTACTCACATGTCCTCTCACTGGCCCACAGTGTAGCTAGTGATGGTCACTGTCGCTTTCTATTTTGCATTCAGGCACTTTGTGCTCGCTGATTCACGGATATTATTTCTAATTATTATAAACTTCCTGCAATAGGTATTACTATTCTCATTTTACAGATCATGGAAACCAAAGCTCAGAAAGAGCATGAAGATAAAATGAACAAAAATGAAAATAAGATGAGAAAGTAAAATGCCCAAGGTCATGGCCACTCAGTGTTGAGCCGGGATTTGAACCCAGGAAAGTGCACCTTTGCACTAGAGGCAGTGTGAAGCTGCCTCTCTGAGGTCTCATTGATCCACTGATTCTTTATGTCTTCTTAGCCTGTCCTTTCTCACTTTTTCACACTCACTCTTTCTCCTATTTCGTTCTCCCAGCTGACTTTTCCCTTTCTCTCTCTCTTTTCACCATCCATGTCTTCTAAGCCAGTCTTCTTAAATTTGTTCAGATGTCAGTAAAGCATGATGCATTTTGCAGAATAGCATGCATTTTTTT
Organism: Callithrix jacchus; assembly: GCF_049354715.1. Classification (NCBI taxonomy): domain Eukaryota; kingdom Metazoa; phylum Chordata; class Mammalia; order Primates; family Cebidae; genus Callithrix; species Callithrix jacchus. Next base: position 5,481,817 of record NC_133520.1, read on the forward strand.
GCAGAACACTAAGAAATACTGATAAAATTAATTCTATCATGTAAACCTTAGAATGACCTTTGCTAGTAGAAAATGTGGCTGTTTATTTTCTATGTATAATATAGAACTTATTATAGAAGTAGATATAATATAGAACCCGTAAGTGCATACACACATACACTCAAGCACAGCTAGGAACAAAGCATGACCAATTGCTTCCTACTATTCTTAACTCACTACTCAATTATGTATTTCTTCATCTATTAGGACTTCCTAATAGACAAGAATAAGAAGGCAGTAAGTATTTTCCTAAAAATGGGAGGAGAATTCGAGGCTTAGAAAATTGGGTACATAAATGTATGTGTGTCTGCGTGGCACTTTGGTACAGTTTGTGAGAACACTAGCAACATTTAACTTCAGTGTCATCTCTGATGGTGGAAGGACTTGCTGATTGCAGAGAGGGTCAGAAATGATCTTCTGTATATGCTCCCTTACCTGTGGGCTTCCTGGGTTATGTGGTGGGACACACATTCCATTTGAATCTTGTGCCCCTGATTTCTTTTACTTACGAAAAATTCAGATGCCCTGATTACCTTTAGGAGTCCTGACTGTAAGGGAATCATGTATTGGAAAAGGTTCACAGACGTCAGAACAGTGACGCCGCGGATGTCTTGCGATTTATTTTCACCTCGTGGTGGTGAAGACTGTCCTCAGTGTAGCCGCTGGGGCTCCCATCACTGCAGAGAGGGCAAGCAGCCTCATCAGAACACAGAAACACGTGTCAGCTCATGATTGCAGCACCAGCAGCTCTCCACTGCTGTCAGAGGAAATCACGAGTTTACACCTGCTCCTTCACCTGTGTGCTCCTCCGTGGCTTCCTTGTGGCTTCAAAACCAGGCACACTTCTGATTTCTTATGTGAAGCCGTTTTTTTTTCTCTGAAGTTTCACAGTTGTCATCACATGCATTTTGTATTCCTTCAGGGACTTCCTAATGTGATGACTCAGAGATGGAAAGCAAATGAGGGCCCCTCCCTCAGTGCTGCTGGGTGATATTGATCTTAAATTTGATCTGTCGGCACAGCTCTGAGCAGGTAAACACCATGCTCCATCCGGCTTTGAAACAAGCAAAGCCCTAGCCTCATCATCATTGGCTTCCTTCAGTGGACACACGTATTGGCCTTCTGTGTTGTTACAACAGAACAAAAGTGGAAAATGTAATGTGCTGTATAATGTTTATTGATTTTCCCTGAGCTAAAAGCAAAGTTTCAGACATAGCCTTGGAGACAGCCCGGACTTGGGCATGGAGGATTCCATGCAATTTCCTGGAATCATTACCCAAACTTAGATCGGACAGCTCGGACAATGGCAGTTTTGATGATTAGAATTCAGCAGGACTCCTGAAGGCAGAGGTTGGGTGGTTCTGTACATATGGGAACAGAGTCCCTGTCCTCCTGTTCCCTCTGAGAGCCACAAAGACAACACACTGGGCTGTCTTGAGATGAGCCCTTGCACTGAGCACACAGGATCGCTGGCTTTCCCTCCACTTTCCCATGCTCTTCAAGGCCACCTTGAGACTTGAGATTGTGGCATTAAGAGTCAACTTTACTACTGAGCTCAGCTACAGAGTTCCCTTACGATCCAGGACAGCACTTCCCAAACTGCACCGTGCATGTGAACCACCTGGGAATCTTGCTGAAATCAAGTTTCTGATTCCGTAGGTGTTGCTGGAGAGTACTAATTTCTAATAAGCACTTAGCTGATCCCAAAATGGACAGTCCATGGACTGTAATTCATATAGCAAGAGCTCAGTGAAAGATGAAGACCCAGACTAGATACCATGACAATTTAATTTGCATCCTGACTCCACTCAATGTTGTAAAGCATCCATCCTCGGCATGTAGGGGATGGAGGGCGTCCCCCGACCATTGCAACTGTGGAGGCAATGCTTCCCAGCTTTGTCTACTGGTTAGAATCACCCCGGGGCTTTACGATCTATTCAAGCCCAGGACCCACTCCAGACCAATTAGGCAAAGCTCCCCAGGTGATTCTGTGCAGCCAGGGTTGAGGAACCAGTGGCTTAAGTCATTATTACACTCTTCAAATGCAGCACTAGCATGGCAGAAAGCGATGAGTTTGGGGGTAGTAATGGCAACGAACATCTGGAGCGTGCCTGTTTGGCCGTTTCACAAAGTGGATTCACATCTGTTATTTCTTCCTTATACCAACTGTATATGGTAGACTGCTGCTGTAAGAAGGTTCCCCGAAAGGGATGATGGCTCAAACAAAATAGCAGTTTGTTTTCATGTAGCGATATTGAGTGAATGTTGATCTGCCAGTGCCTCCTCCACCCAGTCAGTGAGGAGCCAGTGGGAAGCTCTGCTGGCTTCTGAGGTCTCTGAGGAGGGATCATCTCCATTCTGGGTAGACAGAAGCCTGGAAGGGATCATCTCCATTCTGGGTAGACAGAAGCCTGGAAGGGATCATCTCCATTCTGGGTAGACAGAAGCCTGGAAGGGATCATCTCCATTCTGGGTAGACAGAAGCCTGGAAGGGATCATCTCCATTCTGGGTAGACAGAAGCCTGGAAGGGATCATCTCCATTCTGGGTAGACAGAAGCCTGGAAGGGATCATCTCCATTCTGGGTAGACAGAAGCCTGGAAGGGATCATCTCCATTCTGGGTAGACAGAAGCCTGGAAGGGATCATCTCCATTCTGGGTAGACAGAAGCCTGGAAGGGATCATCTCCATTCTGGGTAGACAGAAGCCTGGAAGGGATCATCTCCATTCTGGGTAGACAGAAGCCTGGAAGGGATCATCTCCATTCTGGGTAGACAGAAGCCTGGAAGGGATCATCTCCATTCTGGGTAGACAGAAGCCTGGAAGGGATCATCTCCATTCTGGGTAGACAGAAGCCTGGAAGGGCTTCATGGATCAGGCTTGAAAGCAGCTCTGATCACTTCTACTCATATTCCATTGGCAAGAACCTAGAGGAACAAGGGACAGCAGGCAACGTGGACCAGCTAGGTGCCCGAGAGGAAGAGGGGACCAGGGATTATGGTGAGCAGCCAGCAGCCTCTCCTGCCAGCTGTGTGGGGTCGATTTGGGTGCACAGACTATAGGGGCAGGTCTTTCCTACATGAAGAACACCCAGGGGGCTGTATGGAGCTTTGGAAGAAGTAAGAATGAAAATACCCAGTCAAAGCACCTGGGCTCAGTGGCTCAGAAGGATTTCGTAGGTAAAAATATTCTACATTCTTCTACCTCTCCCATCCCCCCAACCCCTGCCTTGAAATTATTTGTGTGGATAGTTACAAGGCACACAGACTGGTTTTAAACCTCATTTTATTCTTTTGCATGTAGTGAAACATATAAATGGGTTAAGGACTGTGATAAGTGATACATAGTTCTCACGTCAGCTTCCCCACTGCCTCTGAGCAGTGGCCTTGCCTCACACTTCATTTGGAAAAGGGGGTCCTTCAGAGGGCAGCTTACTCATGCCCGCACCACCCTGGCCACCGATCTGCTGGTGCCCGTGTCCAGCGCTCCTGCTTCCCTCCAGCCCCTCCTACTCCTGTCAAAGTCCAGCCCTGCCTTCCACTCGTGGAGGACCGCATCTTTCTCCTCCTGAATGACTGCCCTCCTGCCTGGATTACCAACCTTGTGCCCTGTGTTGAACTACTGCCAACCTGTTAACAAGATCAAGAGCTCTGGGCTGGGGGTGGGGCTCTCCCTGAGCCCTCCAGCCATCGACTTTACTGCTTCCCTGCAGCAAACTTCTCTAAAGAGTCACCTAAGGTTTCCAACACCTTTTCCTTCCCAACTCACTGCAGAATGGCTTCCCCTCTGTCACTGTATGGAAGCTGCTTTTCTTAGGGTCACCACTGACTCCATATGGCCAAATCCAGTGGCCACTCTTCTGTTTCCATCCTTCTCCGCTTGCGAAGAACTGCTCTCTCTTCCTTGGGACAGTCTCCTGTGTGGGCTTCTGTGAAGCACCCCAGGCTACTCTGCCAGTCTCTCATCCCTGTCAGATGTCTCAGCATTTGGACCGGGTCCTGTTCCCTTTTCTCTCTGCCCTCTCCCCTTATGTGAGTGCATGCAGTCCCATGCCTGTCAAGATTATCTCTATGCTCATGAATCCTGAGTTCTGCATTATCCAGCTGCCTAACTGACCTGGATGACTTTCCCACTGGAAGCTCACACCTGACGAGTGCAAAACCAAGCTCTGTACCATGCCTTTCCATAAAACAAACACACACACAAAAAAAACCTAACATAGAAATTGGTACCACAATCAAGCCAGGTCAGAAATCCGGGAGTTAGCCTTGATTCATCTTCTCCTAGCCCCCAAATCACCAAGTCCTATTGTAGAAACAGAGGAAGAGCTTTCAAGTCACTCTCCTCCCCACCACATTGACTGCCAGCATCCTGGTCCAGGCCACCATCATCTATTCAAGTATGGCAGCCACTTCCTGGCACTCCTGCCATGCCTGTCCCTGCTGTACAACAGCCTGTTCTCCACCCAGCTGGCTTTTAAAAAATATATCAGTCCCTGATCTTTGAAGTGTCCCTTCACACTATGATAAAATCCCGACTGCTTGATGTGGCGCCATGGAGCTGCACACACACTGTCCCACCTGCCTCCCCTCCCTCATGCTGTGCAGCCCTCTGTCTCCTGCACACTCAGCGCCCCCCGGCCCAGGCCTCTCAGTGCCTGCAGCCCACCTTCACATGCGCCATCTCCCCTGCCAGGCATGTCCTCCTCCAGCACTTCCTGGACCGAGTCCTTCCTAGTCTTTCTGCATCGTGCATTCCTATATGCATTTATGATCGGATTAGGGCCTCTCATCTCTCTGAAGTGAAGGGACCAGTGGTTTGGTTGTTGTTTTCCAATATGTTGCAGACCAATAATATCCAATAAAAAACAGATTCTAGATAAAATAAAAAGACAAAGACATAATACAGGTCCCCTTTTTAACTATCAGATTAACTATAATCTAACTCTCATTAACTATCAGATTCAACTGTATTGTGTTATTTCAATGCAATTTAGATATTGAAAATGTCTATCAAAATAGAAATTGCAAACACATGGATGTTGTGACAAGGTCAAATCAGTTTCTCTATTTATTTGTCATGGCTTTGTAGCAAACAGTTGGTACACCAGTAGGGTGCACCAGTGGTCTGTGGACCCCACTGTGAATAGGACTGCTCTAGATTTCAGTTTAAAAGTCATCTATTTAGGAGCCTTTCCTGGACAGCTCGTCTAAAGCAGATTCTTGCACACACACCCAACGCTGTTAGTCTGTCTTCTGTACCTCCTATTGGTCTCCAGCATGGCACAGAGAATGTGTGATTAGATGTAACGTGAGCAGTTTCTTATCTTGAAACCAGTCTGTTGCTTCGCTATGAGTAATTTCTTCCATTTCTCTGACCACCCATATTCCCTGTTGAAGGTACTTTGGGCACCTGCCCATGACTGCGGAGACAGAGCAGCTCTATACCACCGTCTATCAGGAAGCAACACCTGAGCCTACACCGAGACTCAAGCAGATTTTAGCCACCAGTTCTCAGGGGTAGAATCCAATCTGTAGCATCAGGGTGGGGTTGGAGACTCAGCAGGGTCCCTGCATTATCTACATTGAGGGACCATGACCATGAGATGTCCCCACGTGACCTGCCTTCTCTTGACGGAGACTGTTCCACCCACAGACTCTCCTTCTTCCTGTTTATTTTCTCTTTTTCCTTGCTCCCCAGCTGCACTGGCACCTTGAAGTTTCACCTCTCAACTTCCCTAGGCCCAGGCCCTTTTCCTGGCCTCCTCTTGTGTCTGGAGGATCCTCACTTTCTCCCGCATGGAGTGCATGTGGCAGCTGTTCACTCTGGCCCATCTCCATTGCAGAGGAAGCAAGGTGGGCTGGCCTTTAGTTTTTTAAACCTTCTGACTCCTAGGTATCTAATTCCCTGCTAGTACCAGCATACACTTTAGCTCTTCCTGTGCATAAAAAAAATCTGCCTCCTTTTGGTCCAGGTGCCTTCCAAGCCCCCGTGGGGGATATGTGGTACCTGAGAGCTCCATTACAACTCCTGTATGTGTGAGATTGTACTATTAATGTTTTTCTCAGCAGATAGAGGAGAGGCCTATCCAGCCACATAAATATCCATGTGTTTACCTATTTATCATCTGAGGATGGGACCAAGGTAGTATCAGTGGTTGTCCAAAAAATATTTGTTAAATAAGTAAATTTAAAAATGAGTGAAAGAACGCAATTACTATACTTAGATAAGAGAATAAAGAGCCTTTTATTTCAGAAAATCCAAAATGCAGATTGTCCAAGTATAATAGTCTCCCTTATCTCTGCTGGAGGGGGTGCCGTGGTGCTGATAATGCAAAGCAGGAAGAGACCACGGAGGATTCCTTCCTTCCTTCTTCCTTCATTTCCTTTATTTCCTTCCTTCCTTCCTTCCTTCTTCCTTCATTTCCTTTATTTCCTTCCTTCTTCCTTTATTTCCTTCCTTCCTTCTTCCTTCCTTCCTTCCTTCCCTCCTTCCTTCCTTCTTCCTTCCTTCCCTCCCTCCTTCCTTCCTTCCCTCCTTCCTTCCTTCTTCCTTCCTTCTTTCCTTCCTACATTCTTCCTTCCTTCCTTCTTCCTTCCTTCCTTCCTTCTTCCTTCATTTTCTTTATTTCCTTCCTTCCTTCTTCCTTTATTTCCTTCCTTCCTTCTTCCTTCCTTCCTTCCTTCCCTCCTTCCTTCCTTCTTCCTTCCTTCCCTCCCTCCTTCCTTCCTTCCCTCCTTCCTTCCTTCTTCCTTCCTTCCTTCTTTCCTTCCTCCATTCTTCCTTCCTTCCTTCCTTCCTTTTTCTTTTTCTTTTCTTTTTTCTTTCTTTCTTTCTTTTCTTTGTTTTTCTTCCTTTCTTCCTTCTTTCCTTCCTTTCTTTTTCTTTCTCTCTCTCTCTTTCTTTCTTTCTTTCCTTCTTTCTACTTAGTACATCAATCAGCCTTTTTTTCTGGCTTCATTTTGCTTTGGGCAATAGTATTAGTTGCCTTTCTTTGAGCTCAGATAGTGCTGATGGGGGCCTGGATGTTTCTAAAGACAGGAGGGAAGTGGATGGAGATGTAGTTGGCTGTAAGCAAATGAAAATGCTCCAGCCACATGCTGGTAGTGGAGACAGCATGAGCTTTTGCTGCCTGGCCCTGGGGGCCCTCTGAGCCACCCAACCTCAGTGTTGTGAACAGCACTCACCAAAAGGAGCTTGAAGTCACCTGCAGAAAAAAGTCACAGCTGGAGAGAGAGAAGGATGATGTCACTGGGAGAAGGTGACTCTGAGTGCCCTGCCAGTGCACAGGGAGGCTGGGTGACTGTGTGCCTGGGAAGCCCCATCTCTCCAAAGGATAGTGTGGTTCACCTCCCAAAGAAACCAGCCAGGGTCGTCCATGGCAAGGCAGGCAGCCCAGCTCTGCTTCCTTAAACCTGTGGGGCTTATGTGCATCGCAGGCCTCCCTGGACCAAGGCAGCTTCTGTCTCTCCAGAAGGTGCTGTGGCATCTCCATGTGGGAATGCCCACAGAGCTGGCCAGTGTGCTCCAGGGAGAAGTCTGTTGCAGGGCCCCCTGTGGGGGGCCATCACCAGCCTGCCCATCATGGGAAGCATCTGGCCAGGGGGACACCCTTCCAGCTCACCCACTTAATCGGACCATGCCATGGGACAAGGAGAGGATCTGCCTTTGGTTGCATCCCTAATAAGACAGAGAAGCAGTAGGGTCAGATACTTTTGCCTAGGCTAAAAGTGGGACATGAGGAATTTGAGGACCGAGACAACTGACAGATGCTTTCTTCTCCCCACACTCCCCAGCAGCTTCACTCTGTGGCAGGGAGGGCCAGGGTCTGGATCCCCATCTCTGAAAACAAACCAATATTGGTACCTGATGTGAGCCTCCATTAGCAAGCCACCAGCTCAGGCCCTTACCTCATGCAGCCCTCACAACAGCTCTGGTGAGTGGGTATTATTTTCTCCATCAGACAGATGAGGAAACTGAATGAGAGGAGGTAATAACATGACCGTGGTTATTCAGCCAGTGAGTGGCAGAGCTGGCCTTCAAGTCCTGACTCATCTGCCCCCTAGTCACTGCCAGGCATCCTGCCAGGTGGATAGGGATGGGCCTGGGCCAGGGATGAGAGTGAGGGGCAGGTAGAAATTCCAAGGGGTGATTCCAGGGACATTGGGAGCATGGCAAGGGTGGGGCAGTGGAGGATTTGGGGTTGTTCCAATGGCTTGGAGATGCTGCTTCATATTTCCTGGGCAGGCAGAAGTGTTGTAAAACCCCCACAGCATTCCAGACACTGACAGTCCCACTCAAGAAATGACTGCCTGGCCTGAATACCACCACACCACCAGAGAGGCTCTGCAGCCTAAAACCCTTATGCTTACTTTTTCTGGGTTCATTGAGATGCTACATAATATTAAGAAAGAAGCCTAATTTTGGCTGGTTGCAGTGGCTCATGACTGTAATCCCAGCAATTTGGGAGGCCAAGGTGGGTGGATCTCTTGAGCCCAGGAGTTCAAGACCAGCCTGAGCATCATGGCGAAACCCTGTCCCTACAAAAAAATACAAAAATTAGCTGGGCATGGTGGTATGTACTTGTAATCCCAGCTATCTGGGAGGCTGAGGTGAGAGGATCACCTGAGCCCAGGAAGTTGAGCCTGCAGTGAGCCATGATCATGCCACTGCACTCCAGCCTGGGTGACAGAGCAAGACCCTGTCTCATACACAGATAGACAGACAGACAGACAGACAGACAGACAGACAGACAGACAGGCAGACAGATAGATAGAGAGATAGAGAGATACTCTAATTATTAGCAGCTTGCCAGCCCACTATAAAAGAGAGGTGGTAGGACTGTCTTCCCCAAGAAGACCAAGGAGCATTTCCAGGACTCAGAAAGGCACTCCTTTCTTTCATACTGGTTGGCAGTCACTTCTCAATAGCTGGTCAGACTCAGAGCACCCAGGCAAGCACTCAGCTCCTAAGTCAGAGATTAGCTGAGGCCCCTTCCAGAGAGGACTGTTTGTCCACAACCATCACTAGTCTAAAATCTTCAGTAACCCCTTGAAAAGCCTTTGGGGGAGAACTTTCAGTTTCTAGTTCTGCATGTAAGGAGTTCGGAAGTCACCAGTCTATGCTAACAATGAGTAAAAAGCTGAACAGACTGAAAAATCAAGAACTCTTCTGGTATCCATAAGAGAAGTAAGGTCACAGGGCAAACTGCTGCTCTCAGTATGGAGAGACAGATAGGTGCAGAGGGTCACGGCTTACCTGAGCAGATTCCCACCAAGGGAAGCAGACAGGGGCTGCGGAAGGTGTAAGAGAACCTAACTGCAACTGACGAATTGCTGCAGCCTCAGTGCGGACAACTCGAGAGGTAAAAGCTCTAGGGGGACCTAGTCAAGGGGGACCCCCACACTTTTGTGAGTTTTACCTCCAGGAGCTCTACCAGGTTCTCACAGTAAGCATTTTCCTCACATAAAAATCCCCTTGTGCTTTTGGCAGGGGAAGGAGAATGAGCCATTTTGAATTATGCCAGAGTAGCCTGTTAACATTGTCTGTCCTAAGAGAAACTTGCTAGCCACAGCCAAAACTGCTGGGGTATTGTCAGAGTCCAGCTGACCTGGAGGAAGGGAAGTACCCAACTCCAGCCCCCTCTAGACATCCTGTGCTAAGGCACTGAGGGGAAACAAAACAAAACAGAGAAACACTTGTGAAGTTCACAGTGTTCTTAGGACTACAGAATGCTTCTCCTTCCTCTGCACAGCACCACTGCATTACCAAAAGCCTCCTTACAGAAGTTCCTTTTACCTGGTACACCTTGTTCAGTTATCAAGAAGAAACTATAAGAAATATTAAAAGGCAAAAAAAAAACCCACAATTTGAAGAGACAGAGAAAGCATCAGAAGCAGACATGACAGGAATGTTGGGATTCTCAAAATGTGGATTTAAAACAACTATGATCAATATGCTAAGGGCTGTAATGGAGGAAATGTTCAGCATGTGAGAAAAAATGGGTGATGTAAACAGAGAGATGGAAATCCTAAGAAAGAGCCAAAAAGAAATGCTGGATATCAAAAGCACTGTAATGGAAACAAAGAATGCCTTTTGATGGACTTATTAGTTTACTGGACATGGCAGAGTAAAGAATATCTGAGCTTGAGGATATATTAGTGGAATCCTCCCAAACTGAGAAGCAAAGAGAACAAAAACTGAAGGAACAAAAAAAGAACAGACTATCCCAGGACTGTGGGACAACTATAAAAGGTGAAACATATGTATCATGAGGATACCAGAAAGAGAGGAAGAAATAGGTGAAACAATAATGACTGGGAATTTCCTCAAAGTGATGTCAGACACCAAACCACAGAAAGCTCAGAAAACCAGACAGGATTCACGCAAAACAAACTAACAAAACAACAAAACTGCAACCAGAAATATAGTTTTCAAACTACAGAAAAATAAAAAATTCCGAAAGAAGCCAGAGGAAAAGCACCTTACTCATAGAGGAACAAAGATAAGAATTATTTATATCTGACTTCTTCTGAGAAACCACGCAAGCAGGAAGAGAGAGGAATGAAACATTTAAAATGTTGAGAGAAAAAAATCCGCCAACCTAGAATTCTATACCCCACAAAAATTAACCTTCAGAAGTGAAGGAGAAAGGAAGACTTTCTCAGGTAAACAAAAATGTAGAAGTTTGTTGCCAGTAGGCCTTGCAAGAAATGTTAAAAAGAAGTTCTTTAGAGATAGAGAAAGTAATATAGGTCAGAAAGTTGGGTCTACATGAAGAAAGAAAGGACAATGAAGAAGGAATGAGTGAAGGTAAAATTAAAACTTTTATGTTTCTTATTCTTGATTGATCTAGTGGATAACAGTTTATTCAAAGTAATAATATCAAAACAATAGTAACAAGGTACTTGATTACATGTGCTTAGGTATATTACACACACACACATATGTGTATACACATATATGCTAAGTGGGATGAATGACAGCAATGATACAAGGGATGGGAAAAAGGGAAAAATAGGGTTATTTTGTAATTATAAGGTACTCATACTGCCTGTGAAGTGGCATTGTGTTATGTGAAAGTGGACTTGGAGTCACTGTACATGTTCATTGCAAATGCTAAGGCAACCAGTAAAAAAAGTTTAAAAAGAAGTATAACTGATATGCTATGACAGGAAAAATTGTAATCAGATAAAGTGCTCAATTAAAACCAAAAAGAGGCTGGGCACAGTGACTCACGCCTGTAATCCCAGGACTTTGGGAGGCCGAGGCGGGTGGATCACGAGGTCAAGAGATCGAGACCATCCTGGTCAACATGGTGAAACCCCGTCTCCACTAAAAATACAAAAAATTAGCTGGGCATGGTGGTGCATGCCTGTAATCCCAGCTACTCAGGAGGCTGAGGCAGGAGAATTGCCTGAACCCAGGAGGCGGAGGTTGCAGTCAGCCGAGATCACGCCATTGTACGCCAGCCTGGGTAACAACAGCGAAACTCCATCTCAAAAAAAAAAAAAGAAAAAAGAAAAAGAAATGCTGGAAGTGGAAGAAAAAGTGTAAGATAACAATAGCAACAAAGAACAAAGGCACCAAACAAAAAACAATAACAAATATGGTAGATAACTATATCAATAGTTATTTTGAATGTCCGTGGTCTAAATGCACCAATTAAAAGACAGAGATAGAGTAGATTTTTAAAAAGGATACAACTGTTTGTTTTTATAAGAAACCCATTTTAAATATGAAGACAAATTAATGTAAATTAAAAGGAAGTATATGGAGGAAAATGTACCATGCTAACAGTAATTAAAAGAAAGGAGCAGTAACTACTGCATATGTATTTCAGACAGAACAGACTTTATAGTAAGGAAAGTTACCAGTGATAAAGAAGAGCATTTCATAAAAACAAAGGGAAGGGTCAATTCCCCAAGAATACCTAACAATGCTGAACGTGTATGCATTTAACAGAGCATCAAACTGCATGAGGCAAAAACTGATGGAACAGCAGGGAGAAATAAATAAATCCACTATTATAGATAGAGATTAATACACCTCTATTGGAAATGGACAGATCCAGCAGGCAGAAAATCAGTAAGGACATAGCTGATTTCAGTACTATCAATCATTAAACAATAATTGACATACATAGACTACTTCATTTAACGACAGCAGAAAACACATTCTTCTAAGTTCATATGGAACACTCACCAAGATAGTTCACAATCTGCTCATAGAACACAGTAGAATTAAACTAGAAACCAATAGCAGAAAGATAATAGGAAAATCTCAAAATGTAAACAGTGTACTTCTAAATAACATGAGTCAAAGAAGAAATCTCAGGAGAAATTTAAAAAATATTTTAACTAAATAAAATGAAAACACAACTTAACATTTGTGGGATGCAGTGAAAGCAGTACCTAGATGAAAACTTCTAGCATTGAATACATACGTTAGAAAAGAAGAAAGATCTAAAATCAATAGTCTAACTTTCCACCTTAGGAAAGTAGAAAAAGAAGAGCAAATTAGATACAAAGTAAGCAGAAGAAAAGAAATAAGAATTAGAGCATGAATCAATGAAGCTGAAAACAGGAACTCAGTAGAGAAAATCAACAAAACCAAAAGCTGGTTATTAGAAAAGATTTATAAAATTAATAAACCCCTAACCAGGCTAAGCAAAAAGAGAAAGAACATAAATTACTAATATCAGAAATGAAAGAGTAGACATTACGACAGATCCCATGGACATTCAAAGGATAAAAAGGAATGCTGTGAACAACTGTATGCTCACAAATTTGATAACCTAGATGAAATGGGCCAATTCCTTGAAAGATACAATCTGTCAAAATTCACACAAGAAGAAACAGATGAGCTGAGTAGGGCTATATCTATTTTAAAAGTTGAATAAATAATTAATAACTTTCCCAAACAGAAAGCACTAGGCCCAGATGTATTTGCTGGTGAATTCTACCAAACATATAAGGAAGACAGTATACCAATTCTCTATAATCTCTTTCAGAGGATCGAAGCAGAAGAAATACTTCCAGACTGATTCCGTGTGTTGAGGACAGTATTACTCTGATACCAAAACCAGACAAAGACATTACAAGAAAAGAAAACTGCAGACCAATATTTTTCATGAACATAAATGCAAAATTCCTCAACAAAATATTAGCAAATCTAATCCAATAAAGTATTAAAAAATGACATACCATGATTAAGTGGAATTTATCCCAGATATACAAGTATACAAGGCTGGTTCAGCATTTAAAAATCAATTAATGCAATTCATCACAACAACTGACGGAAAAAAAGCACATCATCATTTCAGTAGATGCAGAAAAAGCATTGGACAAAATCCCATGCCAATTTATGAGAAAATCTCTCAGTAAACTGGAAATAAAGGGCAATATCCTCAACTGTATAAAGAATGTCTACAAAAATCCTACAGCTACCATTATGCATAATGAAGAGAAACTAGAAGCTTTCCCATCAGATCAGAGACAAGGCAAAGATGTTCTCTCTCACCCCTCCTTTTCAACATCATTCTGGAAGTTCTAGGCTAATGTAGTAAGTCAAGAAAAGGAAATAAAAGGTATACGGATTAAGAAGAAAGAAGTAAAACTATCATTTTCACAGGTGACATGATCATCTCTGTAAGAAACCCAAAAGAATTGACCAAAAAAAAAAAAAGAAAAACCCCTCCTAGAACTAATAAGCAATTATAGCAAGGTTGCAGGATACAAGGTTAATATACAAAGGTTAATCACATTCCTATATACTAACAATGAACAAGTAGAATTTGAAATTTAAAAACACAATATTATTTACATTAGCTCCCCCTAAAATAAAATGCTTAGATACAAATCTTACAAAGTCTGTATGAGGAAATCTACAAAACTCTTATGAAAGAAATCAAAGAACTAAATAAATGGAGAGACAGTCCATGTTCATGGATAGGAAGACTCAATATTGTCCAGATGTTCATTCTTCCCAAATTGCTCTACAGATTCAATGTACTCCTAATCAATATCCCAGCAGGTTATTTTTTTTGGTATTATTAAACTAATTCTAAAGTTTATATGGGGAAGCAAAAGACTGAGAATAGCCAGCTAATATTGAAGGAGAACAAAGTGGGAGAACCGACATTGCCTGACCTCATGACTTACAATAATGCTACAGCAATCAAGACAGTGTGGTCTTAGTGAAATAATAGACAAATAGATCAATGGAACAGAATACAGAGCCCAGAAATAGACTTACATAAATATAGTGAACCCATATTTGACGCAGGATAAAAGGCAATACAATGGAACAAAGACAAGACTTTTTGACAATTAATGCTGGAACAAGTGGGCATCCACATATTAAAAAAAAAACTAGACACAGACCTTACATTCTTTCATACAATTAACTCAAAATAAATCATAGACCTAAATGTAAAATGCAAAACTGTAAAACTCTTAGTGGATAGCATGTAAGAAAATCCAGATGACCTTGTATATGCTGATGTCTTTTTAGATACAACACCAATGGCATGATGTGTGAAAGAAAATTGATAAGTTGGACTTCATTAAAATTAACTTCTGTTCTACAAAAGACAATGTTAGCAGAATGAGAAAACAAGCCACAGACTGGTAGAAAATATTTATAAAAGGCACATCTGATAAAGGACTGTTATCCAAATATACAAGGAACCATTAAAAGTCTACAATAAGAACACAAGGCTGAGCACGATGGCTCATGTCTGTAATCCCAACACTTTGGTAGTCCAAGGCAGGTGGATCATGAGGTCCGGAGTTCAAGACCAGCCTGACCAACATGGTGAAACCCCTTGTGGTGCATGCCTGTAATCCCAGGAGGCTGAGGCAGGAGAATCACTTGAACCTGGGAGGAAGAAGTTACAGTGAGCTGAGATCAAGCCATTGCACTCTAGCCTGGGCGACAGAGTGAGACTCCATCTCAAAAGACTTATGTACTGACAGGACAACTGGATTAAAATAAGCATCAGTTTCATTAAAAAGTGCTAACTTGAAGATAAATCTTTTCACTCCAGCTCTTTAGAGGATATAAAGTGACCTTGAGGGACAGTGAAAGAAATCACAACATGGAATTCCTTGAATAAAAATTTATTGACTCTAAATAATTTTGGCTAATGTTACATATACACAATTTAAAAAAAAACCTTTTACACTGAAAAAAAAATGAACAACCTGATTTTAGAATGTTCCAAAGACCTTAATACCATAGAAGATATACAGATGGCACACAAACATATGAAAAGATACTTCGTGTCAGATGTCATCAGGAAATGCAAATTAAAACGAGAGAGATCACTGCTTGCCTATTAAAATGACCAAAATCTGGAACACTTACAACACCAAGTGCTGATGAGCATGAGGAGCCACGGGAACTCTCATCTGGTGCTGGCAGGAATGCAAAAGGATATAACCACTTTGGAAGGCAGTTTGGAAACTAAATATACTCTTCATATGATCCAGCAATCTTTCTCCTTGGTATTTATCCAAAGGAACTGAAAACTTATATCCACACCAAAGCCTGCACATAAATGTTATGGCAGCTTTATACGTAATTGCCAAAACTTAGAAGCAACCGAAATGTCCTTCAGTAGGTGAATGGATAAACTGTGGTACATCCAGACAATGGAATATTATTCAGCACTAAAAAGAAATTAAGCATCAAACCATGAAAAGATGTGAAGGGACTTTAAATGCATATTACTAAGTGAAAGACACCTGTCTGAAAAGGCTGCGCGCTGCACTATTCCAACTGTTAACATTTTGGAAAAGGCAAAACCATGATGACAGCAAAACAGTGATTGCCATGCTTTTTGGGGTGGGTGGGTGCAATGAACAGGCAGGTGACAGAGGATTTGGAGGGGGGTGCACAGTGAAACTACTCTGCATGATACCTTAATGGTGGATACATGTCAATATGCATTTATCCAAACCCATGCATGACAGCAAGAGTGAACCCTAATGTAAACTCTGGACTCTGCGTGGTAATGATAGGTTCAGCAATGGTAACAAATGCACCACTCTGGTGGGGATGTGGATGATGGGGGAGGCTGTGCTTGCATGGGAGCAGGGAGTATACGGGAGCTTCCTGTACCTTCTGCTAATATTGCTGTGAATCTAAACTGCTCTAAAAAATAAAGTATTTTGGGGGAAAAAAGGCTTCAGGGTTTTTTTTTTTTTCAATCAAGAGAAATAGTCTTATGTTTTTATATTTACACTTCTTTGTTTCTGGAGGAAGACCTGAACATTTTTCCCTGTCCTTTATTTCCCACACGTCAGGTTGGCAGCTGCTGTGCTTTATCTTTGTCCTGTTAAAGTCCTCTCCCACCCCAGCACCTACCTGTTCCTTAACTAGCACCACCACATCTCTGTTCTAAATGTGGTTCTCCTGCATTAAAGGACATTTGAATTAAACATTCCATTTTTATCATATACCGTATTACACCATGATCTGCACACCTGTTAGTGCATCAAGGAAAGAACCAACTGGCATTGTTTTGCAGATGTTAGAAACACTGACCTCTTTATTTTAGTGTGTATCTCAGAGGTGGGACTGGTGAAGCTCATCCCTAAAGTGTACGTAAATCCTTGTGTGTAGTGTCCATCGGGTGAAGCTGTGAGGCTATGATAAAACTATTATCATGTCTCCCCTTGTTTTCTCATTAAAAAATAGGACCAGACACAGCGTGGAAATTGCCGAACATTGCCAAGAGGAGAGAAGCGGGCAGGGAACTGCTTCTGGTTTATTGTGAAAACTTTGACATTTCCATTCACTCAATAGCAAATGTTTATCCGGAATTATGCTGGATGCTACAGGAGTCAGAAAAACTAAAGATCCCATCCCTACTCTCAAAGAGTTAACAGATCTGTACAAGTATTAGGCATGTAAAACGCGCCAAGTGCCCAGGAACCCCAAGGTCACTGCCTGTGCGCTTGGGGAGGGCTTCCCTAAGGGCTGGTGTTTGTGCTGCAGTTAAATCTGCATAGGAGGAAATAGCCAGAGGGAGGGTGAGGAAAGGACACAGTTGAGGGGAGGCTGGATCCGGAGGGAAGGCTTATTTGGGGAAATTGCAGGCTTATAGCAGGTGCATCCGGCCAGGCTCAGGCCATTCTTGGGCACCACAGGGAAGACTTCAGGTCCCATGCCTCGGCACTCCATCCTTTGGTCCCGCCTCCCCCCATGTCCCACCTCTGGAAAGTTCCATAAGAGACTAAATATGGTAAAAACCGGACTCTGCAGCCATTTGGATAGGTAGGAATTTTCCGGCTAGTCTGAAAGAGCCGTAACCCTGTCATGAAACGAGGAGCAGAGACTTCACACTTGGGGGACAGGAATCATCTTCTGTTTCTGGCTGAGTCTCAGCAGAGCCTTGCTTGGATTCTGCCTGTAACCACCAAATGTCCAGACTCCAAGCCTCACAAAAGCCGTAACTGTTGCTAATAATATCTAAAGTAAGATTAAGAAAAATGGAGTTGCAGAAGTATCTTTGTTCATCACCCACAGGTTTTCCCCGGGTGTGTTTTCCTTAGAACTAGCAAGTGACAGGATATGAGTCACAGGCTGAGCCTAAAGGAGTTCTAAGATAAGAACAGAAAAAAGTGCTATAGCCAGTCCACTTTTACTCACCGGAATTTCTAGGAACACATAGGTTATTTCAAATGCCAGCCGCATGGCTATTGTTCATGGGGCTGTTTGCCATGTGTCTAAGGCCTCTGGGTGTGGGGGAGTGTGTGTGTGTCTGTCTGTCTGCATAGAACTGTCTGTTAGGGAAGGTGTGGAGAAGAGATATTAGCAGAACTCAGTGAGCTCCATAGTGAGAGGCTGTGTTGCGTGAGAGGTGGAAGTCCCTAAGCCACGGCTGTTTTTATATCGGGTATTTTAAATAAGACTCTCTAAGTTTGTAATTAATAATACTTTTGTTGTTGTTTGCTTCCAAGTTGAAAGAAACACTCCCACCGTCTACCCTCACCACCCCACATGGGGCTTTCCTTTATAGCAAAGCTAATGGCTTGCCAGGTGCAATCATCAGAGACACTACAAGGTGTGAAGATAAATGTTTCTACTTAGGGGGAAAATGCATCTTCATTACCAGCCAACTATGACAGTCCCAGAGTTAAAGCCTCTACAATGGATGGTTTTTATCTGACCTCTGAGAAAATGTGGTGATGAGATGCAGTCACATTCGCTGAATGTTTGGGGCTTCCCTGGTGCAATCCCACATATCCTAATTGCCTAAGGAGCCTGGCAGTGCCCCAGTATGGGAAGGGTAGCATGGGAACCCCAGCAAGTTTGGACTCCAGTGATACTAATGGCTGTTATTTATTAAGTGCCTACTATGTCCCTGACATTTGCATTACACGGTTTCCATACATCAAATCCTCACATCAACTGGAGGAGCTGGGGATTGTTTCACTCATTAGACAGAAGAAAAAGCTAAGACCCCAAGAAGTCAGACAAGCTGCCTAACCCCCGAAGCTCATCAGTGGTAGAGTTGGGCTTTGAACACAAATTTGGATAACCCCCAGCCCATACCCCTATATGCCACTCCATGCTGCCTGCCTTTGCCCATTAAATGGTTGATTAAATGGTTGATCCGTATAGTACAGAAATTCTTGAGCACACCATGGGACCATTTGCCTCGGGGCGAATGCAATGATTTGAACTCGTTCATTCTTCCGGCCCAGTGAGAAAAAAATGCTGCTCATCACAAACGCATCCATTTATGTGGCCTCTTTCATGACGTTTTCTGTGCTTTGAAACTGTTTTGGTAATTCTCTAATCCTACAGTGCCCCTCAGGGACTAGTTTGGAGAGCCTTTTAGGAGGAGTGCCCTCCTGCCCTGTGTACCCTTTTTTCTCTTTCATAAAAATGTTATATGTTTAAGGTATCCAACGTGATGTCTTGAGGTACATCTACATAGTGAAATGATTATTACAGTCAAGTAAGTTAAGACAATCCGTCTCCTGAAATCTACTCTCTGAGTGCATTTCTACTGTAATACAGTATTAACTGGAGTGCACATACTGTGCATCAGAGCTCTGGGCTTCATCTTACAGAACTGCAGCCTTGTGCCCTTGGGCCTACATCTTCTGATTTTCTCTACCTCCTCGACCCTGGTAATCACCATTCTGCTCCCTGTTTTTATGGGCTAAACTTTTTTAGATTTCACATATAAATGAATTGTGCAGTATCTGTATTTCTGTGCCTGGTTTATTTCACTTAGCAGACTGTCCTGCAGGTTCATCCATGGTCCTCAGTGGCAGGACTTCCTTCTTTTTGAAGGCTGAATAGTATTCCATGGTGTATGTATTTTCTTTATCCATTCATCTATCGATGGACATTTGCTCTTGACCACAGAAAGGGGCTCCTGTCCCACAGAAAGTGCTGCCTCCTGAGTATACAGTGGCACTGGGGAACGCTCCAGCAGTGCAGGGGAGGTGGCCCCCCCAGTCAGTCCTGGGGCCACTGGAGACCCCTTCCTAGTGTTCTCCCAAGATTTGAGTGGAGGAGAAATAGCATGGGGGAGGGCCTCCAAGGAGAGAAGAGCCCTCGCTGCCACATCCCTGGATCTCCCAGGCCCAGTTCAACAACATGGCCAGTGCCTTTTTCTCTCTCCCTCTTCCTCATCAGCTGCCCTTCCCTTTGCTTCTTTCTGCTTTATTTCCTGGGGATGCTCCCAGAGCACCCTGGTGATAGCAAATTTGAAAAGAGCAAAAGAGTTTGTAGAAATGCAAGTGGTTATGTGACTGCATTTGCCAGCCCAGGAGATACCCTGAGGCAGGGCAGCAGAAAGCTCCTGGGCCTCAGAGTCAGAGCTTAAAGCCTGTCCCTGCCAGTGACCACCTGTGGGATCCACACAGCAGCCACCTGACAGCCACCATTTACTGAGCACACCTGGGCCTGCCACCCTCAGATCCACCCCTGGACCTTCCCTGCACTGCACCAGATCTAGACATGCTGTCCACCACAGACCCCATTTCCCAGACCCTCTTGTCACCTGGCTCCCCACTGGCTTTGTCCAGAGGGAGTCTAAAGGGTGGGCAGGTGGAGAAACCAGGCTACTTCTTTCTCACTCTTCCTGCCCTGGGGGCATCTCCAGCAGAGTCTGAACTGCCCAGGCTCCAGCTCCTGCAGGATAGCCCTCCATGGTTCCACCTTCCACTGGGGACCCCAGCAATGAGACCCCTTCATCCCACCAGCCCAGGAGTGGTAGCGGCTTCCTGCTCTCGCTAATCTCGGGGGGTTCCTGCTGGCTTCTCCACTTTGCAACAACTCATTATATTCCATCTTTTTAGATACTTGAATCCTGGTTTTCTCTGAATAATCACTTACAATTTGTCAGCTCTGAACTAAGCCCTCACCAGCATTTCTCAAAATAGCCCTCAGAGACTCCTGTACAGCTGAGGACCTGAAGCTCAAGGATGAGCAGGGACTGGTTTGGGGTTGCTCGGCTGGTGAGCAGCTCAGCCAGAATTCAGACCTAGACCTATCTGGAGCAGCTCAGCCAGAATTCAGACCTAGGCCTGTCTGGAGCAGCTCAGCCAGAATTCAGACCTAGACCTATCTGGAGCAGCTCAGCCAGAATTCAGACCTAGGCCTGTCTGGAGCAGCTCAGCCAGAATTCAGACCTAGACCTGTCTGGAGCAGCTCAGCCAGAATTCAGACCTAGGCCTGTCTGGAGCAGCTCAGCCAGAATTCAGACCTAGACCTGTCTGGAGCAGCTCAGCCAGAATTCAGACCTAGGCCTGTCTGGTGCAGCTCAGCCAGAATTCAGACCTAGGCCTGTCTGGAGCAGCTCAGCCAGAATTCAGACCTAGACCTGTCTGGAGCAGCTCAGCCAGAATTCAGACCTAGGCCTGTCTGGTGCAGGCCTGGGCTTCTACTTACTCCTCTAGTTGCGTCTGTGAGTTTGCATTTTCCCTTCCCTGAAAGAACCAAGATCTACACCACGGTGTTGTTTGCAGGACGACAGAGTGCCTGTAGCGTGCCTTCCCCACTGCTTCACCCACCTCCAGCAGGGTGGCCTGCTCTGCATGGAGAACCATCTTGTTATCCAGCCTCAGTGGGTACCTGTTGCTGCCAGTGAGTGGTTCCGGTGGCCAGTGTGGAGAGGCACCCCTTCCAGCCTGTATGGTGGGCAGTACCTGTTGTGCACTGGCCTGGGTGTTTGGTTACCCCAAGAAAGGCAATCAAAAGTTAACTTTTTGGCTTGAGGAGGTTTTTTTGTCAAAGTTCTTACTGGTTTCCATGAGTGTGGGTTTGAAGCTGGCACTGGTAGAATCTGTGGTTTGACTGTTTCTTGAAGAATGTTTAAACGCTGTTTATTTCTGATCCAAGAAAGAGCTCCCTGTGGCATGAGATAGAAAAGCACCAAACTCCCACTGCAGCCGTCTTTCCGGTGACAGAGATGGAACCATTCTTACCTTGCAACCTAGAATGCAGTACCAAGATGGGACACTAAAAACAACTTTTTCTTCCCCTAACATGACGGAATATTAGTCAGAAAAACCCTGAGGCGTCATCCTAGGGTAGCATAAGCTTCCATTTTACAGAGGACAGAAATCAAGGCTCAAAGAGGTTAAGGGATCTGCTTCAAGTCACACAGGGTGGTGGTGGTGGTGGCAGAACCAAGCCAGGACTCCTGACTCTGGTTGCCCTGGAGGCTGTGCCATGGCTTTGCAAGCAGAGCTGGAAGAGCTGCTCCGTGTTCGTCATTGGCCGAGCCCTAGCGGGGCATAGGGGACCAGGTCAGGGACACTGCCCTGTGATTTCAATAGTCCCAAATTACTACCGTGGTCACAGAAGCCGGCTTGGGATAGCTATGCCTTTCAGTAAAGATTTTGTCCAGAAATTTCTTCATTTTATTTACTAGGTTGTCTGGCATATAATAGCATGCATTATTAATAGAGTAGCTTAATACTCTCTATTAAATAGGCATACTCTGCATTGTAAAACGAGCCTCTCTTTTACGATGTACTTCACAATGGCATGTCACAACAGAATATTAGAGCAGGCTTCCATTTGGCCTTCCCTGAAAATCCGAAAGAAGAGACCATCTCTAAGGCAACTCAGTAGCCTGGTGATTAATCTATAAGCACACCTTTAACTAAGTCCTCCTAGGCCATTCTTTGTCTTAAGGGCTTCGGACAAAGGTGAGCGTGTGGTACTGAAACCCTTATTCTCCCCTACTGCCCAAGTTTGTCCACTACCTCCAATGGTGAGTCACGGAGATTTCATCTGCCATCCGCGGCCTTGTGAGCGCTACAACCACGGAACTGTGGTGGAGTTTTACTGCGATCCTGGCTACAGCCTCACCAGCGACTATAAGTATATCACCTGCCAGTATGGAGAGTGGTTTCCTTCCTATCAAGTCTACTGCATCAAATCAGGTAAGACTGAAGGCCTTGCCCTTAGAGGAGATGGACCCTCCATGGGTCATCTGCACGTAGTGGGTCGTGGTTGTGTACCAGGCTGTATCCCTCCTCCAACACGCTGTGTCAGGAACAGGATGTCAAAACATAGCATTGCGGGTCGATGGGTTCTGTGCCAGATGCTTGTAGGTCCTGTTCAGAGGGTCAAGAGCATTAACCCATCTGCTGGAGGTCCTTCCATGGATGCGAGGGGTCTAGCGACCCTGTTCAGAGGGTCAGAGTATTAATCTGTCCATTCCCAAGTTAAAAGGCTGACCCTCTAAACAGAGTCCCAGACCCCTAGCATCCATGGAAGGACCTCCAGCTTCTGCACTCTTTTCTCCCAGCCTTGTCCCTTTCCACTGGTAAGGACACAGGTCCATGGGTGTGACCAGAATTACATGCATTGCCCTGGACCCAAATGATGCATAACTTTTCCACTCAAGGACACATATCAGAATACAAATGATACTGTGCATAGCACCTGCTCTCACTCGCAAAACTCTAGGCCATTTGCAGGCTTCAGGGCTTCATAGTTAAAAGCAAATGACTTACTTTCAAACCACCTTCCCCACTGGCCTCAGTGCACCTGGGTAGTGACCATAGGATGCAGACTGGGGTGCCAGCGTATACCCACTGTCTCCTTCCTACTCTTCCCAGTGCTTTCCAGGCTGGGGATCCTGCCCTGAGCAGTGGTGATGACTGCATGCTTCTTGCCTGGACTCAAGGAAGCACTTGTTAATGCTGGGTCTCTAGCAGCACAGATGGTCCTATGAGCCAGCTAGTGGTGAAGTGCAGACAGAGTGTCTAAGAGGGTGCGCATGACAAGGTAGGGAGGCATCTAAGAGATGCCTAAGGTGGCCTGTGCCCGAGGATAAGAATCTCTTCTGGAAGGGCCTGCTCTTGCTTCCCCTGACCTGGCAGGCAGTCGATGGCAGAGGTGGTAGGGCGTGAGAGCTATGGAACAGGTAGCCCCTTTACCCTCTGTTCCTTGCTTTACCCAGCCCCACAGCGTATTCCAGAGCATTCACAAAGGTCCCAGCTTCCCACTCCCCCAGCCCTTGGTCCATTCCAGAACAACTTCTCCAGGCAAGAGGGATGCCCCGCTTTGTCCTCAAGAAGCAGATGCATTATTTAAGCCTGTGCCAGGCCTGTGCTTGGGACTCGAGTGTGAGCATGCAGGTCTGCAAGCTGGCGGAGCCCATGCTGGAGACAGGTTTTCAGTGTTGTGTGGATCCTGATGCAGTTTACACGAGCTGCAGGGGCCGTGGTGTCTCAGCCAAGCCCCGGGGGCAGAGGCACCCTACGCGCATCTCTTGTGCCAGATGACCCAGCAAATGAGCCTAGGGGAACCTTGGTACCCCTCACAGTCTGGGAGCTTCGTGTGCAGCTTTGTTCTCTCTCATGCAGAGCAAACATGGCCCAGCACCCACGAGACCCTCCTGACCACATGGAAGATCGTGGCGTTCACGGCAACCAGTGTGCTGCTGGTGCTGCTGCTCGTCATCCTGGCCAGGATGTTCCAGACCAAGTTCAAGGCCCACTTTCCCCCCAGGTCAGTTTCATGTCTTGGTAGCTGTGGCTCAAGGTCTGGCTCAGTGCAGCCATGTTTGGCAGCAGAGAGAACATGCGATGAGTGAAAAGCTGGAGCTCTAAAGGGAAATAGGGGAGGGAAAAAACCACATTCTACGGTGTTTTGTGGTGTCGGGTCAGAGCAGCAAGCTGTAGACAGACCTCATTTCCCTCTTTCTTTCTTCCCTCTCTCCTCCTTCCTGCAGTAGACCATTTGCAGGCAGGCATCATGGGGGGCTAGCGATGGGATCACAGAGTTAGGGCTGCCAGCTGTGCACCGCTCCACCCAGCGTTGCCATTCCCACTGTGGTCACCCTGCATGTGGCCCTGGAGTGAGACACCACGCAGCTCAGTCCATAGGGAGGATTAGACGTGCACACAGCTGACAGGGACATAGGTCAGAGTTGTGTAAGCAAAAGTGTTATGGATTGAGAAGCCTCAGGAAGGAGGAAAGACTTAGGCTGGGAGAATCAGGAGAGGGCTAGTGGGAGTCTACCGTGAAGTCCGATCTGAACCCCTGGAGTGGGACCTGTGGAAGGCGTTTCTCCATCCTTCTCAGCTGCACCATTCAGCTCAGGTTGGTGTCTTCAGTCTCAAATCAACACCAGAGAGGACTGCACCAGCACCCTCAGGAGCAAAGAAGAGCCACCCAGCACTGTTGCTGGCAGATCACTGTTCCTGGAGAGAGAGATAGTTTCGAAAGCAAAAGGAAAAGTTTATGAGCATCAAGAAGAGAAGATGAGGGCCGGCCATGGCAGCTCACGCCTGTAATCCCAGCACTTTGAGAGGCCAAGGTGGGCAGATTACCTGAGGTCAGGAGTTCAAACCAGACTGGCCAACATGGAGAAACCCCGTCTCTACTAAAAATAAAAAACTAGCCAGGTGTGGTGGCGAGCGCCTGTAGTCCCAGCTGCTTTGGAGACTGAGGCAGGAGAATCACTTGAACCCAGGAGGCAGAGGTTGCAATGAGTCAAGATGGCGCCACTGCACACCAGCCTGGGTGACAGAGTGATACTCTGTCTCAAAAAAAAAAAATAGGAGATGAGGACAGCAAAACATCTCAGAACACTAACCAGGGGCCACCGGCACAAGCTGTCTTTTCCTTGCCTTCTGTCGCCACGTCAGAGTCTTCTCATTTTAGAACCTAATGCTTCAGAAAAGGACTTTTGCTCACAGGGACAGCCTAGTACCCTGAGTCATATGTACCTGAAAAAGGGACTCTTGCGCATGGAGGAGGCTCCTGGAATTAACCCCTTCTTTCTTCCCTCCAGGAAAATGCAGTGCGTCTCTCATACCTCCCCATTGTGAGGAGTGAAGGCAGTGAGCAGAGCTGCTGGAGACAGTGCCTGCCTGCCTTTGCCCTTAACCTCACACCCTACAGGGCAGCCTCCCTCACACACCAGTGCTCCCCTGCCGGGCATCAGGGACCCTGCATGCTCACAACCTGACAGGTGCACGCCTCTCTCCCCAGCCACAAATGTGTGCTAGATGTGGGTGTCACCTGCATCCTTCCACAGGCCCAGAGGTGTATCAGTGCCATCCTGGTGCCACGCAAGCTCTTGCTGAGATACTGAACTCTTCCTTCCTCTCCAACCTGCCATTCACTCTCCGTCTTCCACATTATTATATATTCATCAAGGGACCGTGTTCTATCACTGAGCAATTACAATATCTCAAGAAGGCCTAAGGATTACAGAGAGAAAGCCAACCCACAGGGCTGTGATTGATAGTGCACTTGAGTACGTTAAAAGGGCCCACAGAGCTATTTTTCTACATATTCTTGGAAGAAAAGTTTCCAGGATATCCACTAAACATTAGGATTTTTAAAAAATGTTCTGAAAACTTTCACCTGATGTTCTTAGCCCATGAGTCTTGCATTTTATATTGAGTTGTTTTGGGAAGGTTGGACTCATCTATCCCAATACATGACAAGAATCTCAAGGGCAAACCAAGAATGGACATTTTTCCTCCAGGTCCCATAAGAGTAGACCCTGCCGGGATGTTGACAAGGGCTACACGGGAGCTGACTGGCATGGCTGGGACGTGTGGAGGGGGAGCTACCAGATGTGGGAGCTGAGGCCTGGGTGTGGACTGTTAGGGAGAAATGGAGAAGAGAGGCATCTGCTCACCCTGGCCTACATGGAGGTGAGAGGTCTCTGCTCACAACATGGAGGTGCGAGGGACGGTCAGGAGGCAGGGAGTCCTGAGTCAGAAGGGGAGGCCGGCACAAGACAGCAAAGTGGCCAGAGAGGAAGGGAGCACCATTGTCAAGGACACAGTGACTAGTGGTGGCTGTGGAGGGATAGCACTCTGGCTCAGAGCAAGCTCCTCCTTTCCTCCTGCCTCCTGCCTTCTGGAGAGTGTGGTCTTGGTGGTCTCCCATACTCTCTGGCAGCCTTTAAAAGCTGCAGGACAGGACAGGCATGGTGACACATGCCTGTAATCCCAGCACTTTGGGAGGCTGAGGCAGGCGGATCACAATGTCAAGAGATTGAGACCATCCTGGCCAAGATGGTGAAACCCCATCTCTACTAAAAATACAAAAACATTAGCTGGGCATGGTGGTGCATGCCTGTAGTCCCAGCTACTCAGGAGGCTGAAAGAGGAGGATCACTTGAACCTGGGAGGCAGAGGTTGGAGCAAGCCGAGATGGTGCCACTGCACTCGAGCCTGGTGGCAGAGTGAGACTCCGTCTCAAAAAAAAGCCCTGCGAGACAAGGAGTCCACCACCATAATCTCCAAGCCTTTGCAAGATGTTTCAAAAAGTCAGTGGACTCGGACATTAGAGAGACACACAGCCTGTGCTTCCCCGACATGCCCACACATTTCATTTTCTTGGCTTTGGAGCCCCTACTGCCCGGACTGAGATTCAGGGTCTGCCCACCTAGCTGGGTCATCTCTTCCTGATATTTTACCATTTGGCCTCCTCCCTCAGCACCAGTTCCCAGCAGAGACAATAAGAAACCAAGTTCCATTGGCTACTTATTAGCCACCCTGGGGTCCTGCTGAGGCCAGGAGCAGAGTGTGGTGGTCACAGGGCCCCCAGGCTGTGCTGCCAGACGCCCCAGGCTCCAGTCGGGCCGTGTTGAATGTGCAGAGTGCAGAGAAGCAAACGGAGCAGGCCAGGAGCTGCGCGCAGGGTAGCCCTCCCTGCAGACACGCGGACTGACTTCGCCGCAGCTCCTGCAGCCTTCCCACCGCAGCCCAGGCCTTCCTTAGATGAGTGGAGGGGGTCAGGACGGGGAGGTGAGCCTGTGCAGCTCCACTGGGGTAATGACACCGTGCTTGCAGCTTTCCTTTTTTTTCTTCTTTCCTGAGTTTTTTTTTTTTTTTTTTTAATCTAGACTAAAATGTAGTGGTTTTTTATACTACAGCAGAAAACAACAAAGAAACATGATAAGCATAGGGCCAACTAGTCCCTCTGGGAACTCGGGGTCCACAGTTACCTTTTTTTTTTAAAGAGACAAAGTCTCACTCTGTCACCCAGGCTGGAGTGCAGTGGTGCAATCATGGCTCACTGCAGCCTCAAACTCCTGGGCTCCAGGGATCCTCCTCCCTCAGCCTCCTGAATAGCTGAGGCTAAAGGCATGTGCCACCACGCCTGGCTAACATTTTTATTTTTTGTAAAAACAGTGTTTCACTATGTTGCCCAGGCTAGTCTCCTGGGTTCAGGCGATCTTCCTGCCTTGACCTCCCAAAGTGCTGGGATTGCAAGTGTGAGCCACCAGCTGGCCTATTTTCTATACTTTCTTTTTCTTTTTTAAAAATTTGTATTATTTTTTTTAAGGCTACTCAAGTGAAGCAGTGGGAGTGGAGAAGGAACAAAGAAATCTGTAACTGGCTGTGATCAGTTAGTTGTAAACACCACTGCACTCAGACCAGCCTATTTTCTATACTTTTAACAGTGCTATCCCACTTTCAACCCCATCCTACAGGATGCTGCCAAGGTGCGCGGGGATGCTGTGTTAGAAGGGGTTATGTTGTCCCCTGCCCCAGGAGCTAGAAGGGGTTATGTTGTCCCCTGCCCCAGGAGCTTACGGCCATAAGGCCAAAGCCCACAGTCAAAAGAGCATGGGAAAAGCATGAGGAGAGAGTAGGACCCAGAGGCAGGAGGACATGAGAGAGTGACAAGAAGAAAATGTCGTCTCTCCAGAGCGTGAGCAGCTGGGATGGCAGCACTGTCTTCCAGAGCAGTCCCTGAAAGGAAGCTGGTTCCTCCACATTATCCTCCACGCTGGGCTCTGCACCCATAGTGGGCCCTGAGGACTCCCAGTGCAGGAGGGAGCGTGGGTGGCCTCATCCCCAGGGTGGCAAGGCTCTGACGCATTGGTACTTCTTTCCTTTACACAGGGGGCCTCCTCGGAGTTCCAGTAGTGAGCCTGACTTTGTGGTGGTGGACGGCGTGCCTGTCATGCTCCCGTCCTATGACGAGGCTGTGAGTGGCGGCTTGAGTGCCTTAGGCCCGGGGTACCTGGCCTCTGTGGGCCAGGGCTGCCCCTTACCCGTGGATGACCAGAGTCCCCCAGCATACCCTGGCTCAGGGGACACGGACACAGGCCCAGGGGAGTCAGAAACCTGTGACAGCATCTCAGGCTCTTCCGAAATGCTCCAGAGTCTGTATTCACCTCCCAGGTGCCAAGAGAGCACCCACCCTGCTTCCGACAACCCTGACACAATTGCCAGCACAGCAGGGGAGGTGGCATCCACCAGTCCAGGCATCGACATTGCAGATGGTAAGTGCTTACCCCAAGTCCCAAGCCACACCTGCAAACACCTTCACACCAGCATCTTCAAGCCAGCTCCTTGCTACGCACCCTTTACCCCCAGCACAGAGTCAGATCAATCTATTTGCCTCTCACTCAGCTTAAATTGCTTCATGCTCTGTCTCTGTGTAGAGGCCTTGGGCAAGGCCAATTATTGTAAGGAATGATCACCATCTTGCAAGTAATGAGCCCATTAATGGGAATTTCAGGAGGCACTGAAAGGCACTGAGCCATCCGGAGGAGAAAGGAAACAGTGGCGGGTGCTTTGTTTTTGTAGTGTCCGTATGATGTGGAATGTTTTTCTTCTTTATCCCTTAATTAGGTAGGACTTCTGGAAGTGGGGCTTAGGGACAGGATGGCACATGCATGCCAGGAGGAAGGGTCCAGAGGCCCAGCGGTATGTTCTAGCCCCAGGGTTGTGTGTATGTGGAAGTTATTTTTACCAGATGTGAAGTAAAAGATGCATGTGTCCTGTCACAAGGAAGGGCAGATTGTAGTTTGTGGGACAAATGTGTCAGATTGATTAGGTCTCTGCTTCCTACAGGAGGGGAGCCCCAGTGCAACTTTGCAAATGAGAGCACTAATTTGGCTTATACTGAGAGTAAATGGCCGTAATGACATGGACACAGAGGTCTCCTGGGCCACAGTGGAGTTCCTTTTCTGCAAACCACACTGCCTTTC
Source organism: Callithrix jacchus (assembly GCF_049354715.1). Lineage (NCBI taxonomy): Eukaryota > Metazoa > Chordata > Mammalia > Primates > Cebidae > Callithrix > Callithrix jacchus. The sequence goes on from NC_133520.1 coordinate 5,511,313, forward strand.
TGTACTTGAATTTGCAACTTTCTGGCTTGTGTGACCGTTAGGGCTGGTGGTTAAAATCTAACGTTTTATTTTTTATAAGCTGGAAATAAGATCGTAATTGTTTTCCGGAAAAAAACAATTGTTACAGAAAGATGTGTGGGGGGGTTGATTTATTTGGTGATTAACTGGTATGTGGAACTTAACATTTTCTTCTCCTCACTGATTTGAGCAATTGTACATATTTTAATGAGGCATATAATTCCAGATCACCATGGTGTTTGCTGCTTATGTTAAGCGAATAACCGTCTCTTCTTTTACAGAGATTCCTCTAATGGAAGAAGATCCCTAATGGGGCAAGATCTGGATGACTCTCCTGCTCCTCTGGGGAAAGGACCTTGTATCCTGGAGTGAGGTCACAGAAGTTCAGAGCTTGGGGGCTAAACATCTAACTTATCTACATGGGGAGATTCGCATTGGGCATCTCAGGCTCCACAGTGAGGCTGACAGACTGCAATGGCAGTGCTTTCAAATGAGATTTGAGGATTTGCCAAGACCCATGGGGAAGCAAGGGCAGCGGGGAAGCCCTCGCACAGTCCTGGATGGAGGTGTTAAATGTGTCTCGTGCTGTGGAACATGGGACAATTCCACGCACATCGCACTGAATCACACACATCCCATTGACTTACAAGTACTCCCTGCCCCCTCTGAAAGCATGTCACATTATGTAAATTTGCTTCTAAAATCTGCTCAAACTTTGTCTGGACTCCAAATTCAGACGGGTCAGCCTCTCTGCAGAAAGTTTGTGTTGAGATGTTGGAAAAACAGCAGAGCCTCCTGCACCCTCAGAGAGGGGCCGGCTCCCAAAGGAAAGGTCCTTGTGTGACATTTGGAGAATGTTCCTTCATCCAGATGACTCTACTCGAAGCAAGACGAAAGCAGGATGTGACAGTTCCAGTGAGAAAGGAAAGGAAAGACGGGCAAGCTCTGCTTTCTGGAAATTTCTTCAAAAAGTGAAGTTCACGAACTCTGTGTTGTCTTCTGGTAACATATCATCAGTGTTTGTATTCATGGTGTGGCACATGGCTCCATGGCATTGGGTAAATCTGGTGGGTTTTACACATGGTCAGAATGTGTTCAAATACATCTCATGATGGAGACAGTAAGCAAGGTAATGTTTTGCTTCAACATTTTAAAGACTCCACTTAACATTTATCTCAGAATCATCAGTCTCTCTCCAGCTGACCAACTGTCATTGTTGCCTCCACCCCCAAATTCAACCATACTTTTATTTTCCAAAACAGAAATTGTTTCTGTACACATGTTCCACCTTCAAAAGAAGTGTGAGGTTGGATTTTCTTTTCCCCCTTTTATTTGTCCTAAGATGTCAGGAGGCTGGCCTCCCAGCCCAGATAGCTCAGCCACCTCACCTGCCTGCCATTCCTGCATTCCTACTGTGAGGGTCTCATGGTGCCCACTGGGTGTTGTTCCTAAGAAACTGATTGATTAAAAAATTTCCCAAAGTGTCCTAAAGTGTCTCTTCAAATACATGGTGATCTGTGGAGTTGATTCCTTTCCTTCTTTTGGTTTGAGACAAATGTAAACAAAACTCTGATCCATAACATTGCTATGCTGATAGAGCGGTGAGGGCTGGAAGCTTGATCAAGTCCTGTTTCTTCTTGACACAGACTGATTAAAAATTAAAAAGAAAATGACAGTTTGAAGCGTGACTTTAATAGTGCAGTAGAATCGGGCGGGCAGGAGTGGGGTGGTGACAGTGATGGTGGTTGATTAAGAACAGGAGGCAGAAGGAGATAACACACAGTGCTCACCTTCTAAATGGAGGTTTTCTCAGGGACCCCTGGGCAAGTGCCTCATAGAAACCAGGCGGTTCAGAAGAGGCAGGAAGGGCCATCTCTGATATTCTCCGCCACAAAGTAGACAGCAGCAACATGAAGTCACCTCATCTCACAGACCAGGTGCAGGGATGCCTCTCCAGCCCACAGCCCTTGGGAAGACAGGTACCACAGTGTCTTGGTCCATTTGTGTTCCTATGAAGAATATCTGAGGCTGGGTAATGTATAAAGGAAAAAGGTTTATTTGGCTCACAGCTCTGCAGGCTGTATAGGAAGCATGGTGCCAGCATCTGCTTTCGATGAGGGCTTCAAGGCACTTCCACTGGTGGCAGAAAGGGAAGAGAGAGCCGGCATGTGCAGAGATCACATGGCAGGAGGAGGCAAGAGAAAAGGGAGAGGGAGAGGCTCTTTTTAACAACCAGCTCTGGTGGGAACTAATAGAGCAAGAACTCACTCATTACTACAAGTCTGGCACCAAGCCATTCATAAGGGATCTGCCCCCATGACCCAAACACCTCCCATTACGCCTCACCTCCAACGCTGGGGATCAAATTTCAACATAAGATATAGAGAAATCAAACAAACCAAACAATAGTGTTCTCCCCCAGGCTCCCAAATCTCATGTGATTTTCCCATTGCAAACTACAATCATTCATCCCCCGAGTCTTAACTTGTTCCAGCCATCACCCCAGAAGTCCATAATCTTATCTGAGGCTCAAGGGAAGCTCCTTATAGCTGTGAGCCTGTAAGATCAAATTCAAGTTATTTACTTCCAAGATACAATAGTGGAACAGATATTTAGTAAACATCCCCATTCCAAAATGGAGAAATCAGCCAAAACAAAGGGGTAACAGGACCCATACAAGTTCAAAACCCAGCAAAGCAGACACTAAATCTTAAAGGTCCAAAATAATTTCCCTTGATGACATGTCCAGCGTCCTAGGTGAGGGGTGAGCTCTCAAGGCTTCAGGTAGCATCTGCCCCAATGGCTTTGCTGGGCACAGTTCACGTGGCCATTCTTGAAGACTGGATTCTAGTGCCTGCAGCTTTTCCAGGCTGAGGTTGCATGCTGCTGGTGGCTCTATAATTCTGAGGTACCCATGGCAACCTCATTGCACAGCTCCACCAGGCACTGCTCTAGTAGAGTCTCCCTGAAGGTGTTCTGCCCCTGAGGGAGGTTTCTGCCTGGGCACCCAGGCTTTCTTTTTTTTTTTTTTTAATTGCATTTTAGGTTTTGGGGTACATATGCAGAACATGCAAGACAGTTGCATAGGTACACACATGGCAGTGTGTTTTGCTTCGTTTCTCCCCTTCACCCACATTTGGCATTTCTCCCCAGGTTATCCCTCCCCAGCTCCCCCACCCCCCGCTGGCACTCCCCTTTTCCCACCAATAGACCCCAGTGTGTAGTGCTCCCCTCCCTGTGTCCATGTGTTCTCATTTTTCATCACCCACCTATGAGTGAGAATATGCAGTATTTCATTTTCTGTTCTTGTGTCAGTTTGCTGAGAATGATGTTCTCCAGATTCATCCATGTCCCTACAAACGACACGAACTCATCATTTCTGATTTCTGCATAATATTCCATGGTGTATATGTGCCACATTTTCCCAATCCAGTCTATCATCAATGGGCACCCAGGCTTTCTAACACATCCTCTGAAAGCTAGGAGGGAGGTGCCAAGCCTCCACCCCTTTTGCATTCTGTGCAACTACAGATTTAGCACCACATGGAAGCTGCCAAGGTTTCTGTCTCTGTAGTAGAGCCAAGCAGTACCAGAGACCCTTTGAGCCCTGGCTAGAACTAGAGTCCAGAGATACAGAGAGCAGCATCCCAAGGTGGTAAAGGGCAGCAACATCAGAGCCCTGTCACCTGAAACCATTCTGTCCTCCTAGGCCCCTGGGCCCATGATGGGAGGGGCAGCCTTAAAGATTTCTGAATGCATTTGGGGCCTTTCTCCCACTGTTTTGACTATTAGCACCCTGCTCCCTTTCTCCTTGCTAATCTCTATAGCTTTGGGTTCTTTTCCTGAAAATGCTCCTTCCTTCTCTACCACATAGCCAGGCTGCAAACTTTCCAAGTTTTAATTCTCTGCCTCCCTTTTAACTACAAATTTTGACTTTATGTCATTCCTTTGCTCTCATATCTGACCATCAGCTGTTAAAAGCAGCTATGACACTTCTTGAATGCTTTGCTGCTTAGAAATTTATTCTGCCAGATACCCTAGGTTGTCAGTTTTTTTTTTTTTTTCTGAGACAGAGTCTTGCTGTTGCCCAAATATTACTTATGGTGATTATTTTTTCTCATTATAGTACACTTACGTGGCAGAAAAAAATCCTCACAATATTCCAAGCATGTCATAATCCTAATTTCCTTTTGTTTTAAAAGTCCCCAGAGGCCTCCTGGGTATGACTGCATGTAACCAGGTTCTCTCACAGTGCTCTGGAATTAGGAGGTTTGGAGCAGGTGGGGCTGTGTTGTGTATTGTGCTGATTCAGTGTGTGATCTCAGCTCATTGTGTGATCTCAGCTCACTGTAACCTCTGCCTCCCAGGTTCAAGTGATTCTCAGCAATTCTCAGCCTCCCGAGTAGCCGGGATTACAGGTGCATGTCACTGCACCTGGCTATTTTTGTGTTTTTAGTAGAGACAGGGTTTCACCATGTTGGCCAGGCTGTTCTTGAACTCCTGACCTCATGATCTGCCTGCCTCAGCCTCCCAAAGTCCTGGGATTACAGGCACGGGCCACCGCGCTCAGCCAGGTCATCATTCTTAAATTCAGTCTTCCACAAAGCCCTAGGGCATGGACACAAAGCAGCGAAATTATTTGCCAATTTATGACAATGCTAGCCTTTGCTTCAGTTCCCAAAAATTCCTCATTTCCACCTGAAACCTCCTCAGTATGGCCTTTACTGTCTATATTTCTAACAGCATTTTGGTAACAACTTAACCAATGCTTAAGAAATTTCAAACTTACCCTTATCTTTTTCTCTTCTTTTGAGCTCGGTAAACTCTTCCAGCCTTTACCCATTACCAGGTGAAGTTCCAAAGCTGCTTCTACATTTTCAGGCATCTTTTTAGCAATGCCCTACTCCTAGGCACCAATTTTCTATCTTTGTTCATTTGTGTTGCTATAAAGAAATTTCTGAGACTGGATAACTTGTAAAGAAAAGAGGTTTATTTGGCTCAAGGTTCTGTAGGCCGTACGGCACTGGCATCTGCATCTGGCGAGGGCCTCAGGCTGCTTCCACTCACAGCGGCAGGTGAAGGGGAGCAAGCATGTGCAGAGATTACATGGTGAGAGGAGGCAAGAGAGAGGGAGGGAGGTACCAGGTTCTTTTTAACAACCAGCTCTCATGGGAACTAATAGAACAAGAACTCACTCACTCATTGCAAGAATGCAGCAGGCCATTTATGAGAGATCCATCCTGTGACCCGAACATCCCCATTAGGCCCCATTTCCAACACTAGGGATCACATTTCAACATGAGACTCAAAGGGGACAAACAACCAAACTACAGCCTGCAGGTCCCAAATACATCAAGGTGTTAGTGTCAGCAGTGTCCTAACAAGAGGCTGGTAGGAGGCAGGGCCTGCTTACTCACGGCGTCACACAATGTCTAATCAAGTCACTGGGCCCCACCCCTAGATCCGTCTACTTTGGGGCCACATCAGAGTCTCACCCACAAATACTGCTTACAGTGATTATTTTTCTCATTATAGTGCACTTATGTGGCAGAAAAAAATCCTCAGGATATTCTAAGCATGTCATGATCCCAATTTCCTTTTGTTTTAAAAATCCAGAGGCCTCCTGGATTTGACTGCATGTAACCAGGCTCTCTCACAGTGCTCCGGATTGAGGAGGTTTGGAACAGGTGGGGCTGTGTTGTGTATTGTGCCTTTTCAGTGTGCTTTGAGAGAACCATGCCCAGCATAGTGCCCGCTACTTTGGGAGAGGGCGAGAAGGCTGCCCCTCAGCAGTGCATTCACGAGGGTGCAGTGCTGAAGCCAAGGTTGTGCCATCAAGTCAGCCTGAGAGGTTCAGCTAAGTGTTGGATCCAAGGAAACGCAGAGCAGCAGTTTTCTGGCTGACTTGCTCCCCATGATAAGCACAGCAGAAGTCGCAGGCGCCTTCACACTCCACTTCCATGTAGCTGTTTTTAATTGCAAGGTTGTGATTTGCCCTAGTGGAACATTTAGAGCCTTTCCCACGTAATTACACCCTGCCCAGCAGCTGGTGCACAGACAAAGCTGCCTCTCCTGTTCCTGCAGAAGTGTTTGCCCCTAGCCACACAGCAGGCCTAGGACTGTCAAATGCAGAGGCCAATGCTTCTCCCACTTCTTTGTTCTCTCCCTCCATGCCCAGCAGTCAGACCATCCCCCTCCCCTAATATGGTCCTAATCTCTAAGAATTCCCTGCAGAGGCAGTGCAAAATCATGAGAGAGCGTGGGCTTTAGAACGGGCGCATCACCTGGCTTCAGAACTTACCTCTACCACCAGCTGGCTGTGTATCTCAATGTCTTCATGTAGAAATTAGAGAAGGTTTGCCTCTGCCTTCCTCACTGGGCTGTGGCAAGATGACAGCTAATATAAGTCAAGCACCCAGTGCAAAGTGGGCATTTAATAAATGACAGCCGCTGCCCCTGAGTGTGCAGGAGGATTCATGTGGCTAACTCCATGTGCATACCAGTCACCTGTGACCTGCCTTGGTTCCTCCCCCCTCGAATGTGTTTGCAGGTGAAGCTTATTTGGGTCAGCCCAAAGCCGATGGACTAACATGTGCTACCCCCATTCTTCTGGGATCATCTTCCCGGAGCCCATCCCTGGCTTCTAGGTGCTGAGTTTGCCATGCGAAAGGAAGTTTTCACTCCTTGGCCCGTGGGGCATTTGCCCTCCTTCCAAGCACAGCCCTTCTCGGCATGCTACAGAAAGTTTTGCTCAAGAAGGGCAGGGCAACCTCAGAAATTCCCTCAAGGACTCTGAAGGACTCACTCAGATTATTTCCACAGGCAACCCTGTAGATTAACACTATCCTGCTTCCCTAGTTTTATTGTCTATGTTGGATTTAAAGCATAAAAGTTAATGCCCATACATATCAAGGTGATAAAGGGGAAAGACCGTACTAAAATGACTGATCCAGCAGGCAGCACAGAGTGCCGGAGAGAAGCAGTCACTTGCCAGGGAGGGTGAGCATTGAGCACGGCGGCGTTGAAATCGTAAAACTTAATGCAGGGTGTGTGCACATCAACCAGCCACGTTCAACGCCAACGCCGCGGCAGGCATGTACGTCTCCGGACCAGGATGAAAACCAGTCCCTGGGTGCCTGCAGCCCGTTTTTAAATGGCCAAGGGAGGAAGTAGTCCAGCTACCTGAACAGGAGCCATGAACCTACTGTCCTTAGAGCCTCATCCCATCCATGCGTTCAGAGTCGCTATGGCTGCCCGTGGGGTCCTGGCCCACTGGTTCTCCAGGGCCATGGGGAAAGAAATCTAAACACCAAGCAGATGAACGGAGAGGTGAGGAGAGGGGCATGAGAGGGAGCCTGAGGGAACTGAGACTAAGACTTTCTGCTTGTAGCCTATAAGAAATATTTATAGACCCCGTTTCAGTCGATAAATATTTATGAAGCACCTCCTCTGCGCCAGGCTCTGTCGGTACTCTGGCCCAGTGGGAAATAAGGGCCGGCAGGCAGACAGCTACAATCGAGGTACTACAGGACATTTGACCTCGGCCTGGACCCTTGGGGAAGGCTGTCCTGGAAATGGCAGCCCCGCTGGTAGCAGGCAGAGTGAGGGATGAGCTGGGGATGGAAGAGCACACACCCCGTCCCAAGACGAAGAACATCTGCGTGGACTGGGGAAATGGAGGGGTGTTCAGTGCCTCCAGGTCTTGGGGGTGGAGAGAAGGCTGGGTGGGGTGGGGAGCTGGGTAGAAGGGGAGAGACATGGAACTGGAGAGATAGGAAGGACAGCGCCTCAAGGCCTGAGATACCGTGGTAGGGGAGGTAAGTGGTTCCTGTCAGAATGAGAAGCCATTGAAAGGCTCAGGGCAGAGGAGTTACTCGGGTGAGACAGCAGAAGTGCGTAGGCCTCAGAGCTGTTTTGCAGGGAGTCAGGGACAGCCCAGCCTAACGTGGGACTGCCACTGGGTCTCTGGGGGATCCCTCCAGGCCCTGTTTCTCAGCTGTAAAGTGAGAGGGAACAGATGGTCTCAAGGATCTCCCAGCTCTGGCAGGGTGGAAATTCTCTTTGCTTGCTTAAAATTTTTTTTTTAATCTAGAGTTAAAAACATCACCCAGCTTCACTCCTGCAAGCTCTCTTAGCATCTGCTCACTCCTCCTTCTCCACCCTCAGCAACTGCCTGATACTCATTCCAGCTCCTTCTCCCAGCCCAGGAGCAGCCCCATCCCAATGCCCCCTTAGGATGGGGTCGACATTCTAGAAACTCTGAAGCCACCCTCACCCTCTGATCAGGACAGGAGACACCAGCTGCAGCCATTCTGGCCTCCCGTGGCTGTGTCTGGGACCCCAATCCATTTGGCCCTTGGCCAGAAGGAGCAAACACTAAGGCTACCCCTCCTGGAGTCCGCTTGAGTATAATGACTTCAGCAACTACAAGCCCACACAAATCTCTTAGAATGATGTGGCCCACAAGTTTTCATAATTGTGCCGCATTTCCCATTCTGTGAGGCATGTTCTCCCGCTGCATACTCACTGGAGGGAAGTGGAAAGGAGGTGAACCAGTTCCAGCTCATGTTGGCTGATAGATTCTACACCTATCTACCCTAAGGAGTGGGGAGGGTGCCCTTCTCTATATAGTTCTCCAATTTCTGTGACTGCACGTGAGTGCATCAGCAGCGTTTCCCGGGTGTGTGTTTTGGGTGCAATCACAGAGATCTCTGTTGTTTTAATAGATTTTATTTTTTAGAACAATTTTCGGTGTATGGAAAAATTGCTCAAAAAATAGAGTTCCCATATACCTCATCTCTCTCTCTTTCTGTTTCTCTCTCTCTCTCTGTTTCTGTCTCTCTTTCTCTCTCTCTCTCTGTTTCTCTCTCTCTCTCTGTTTCTGTCTCTCTTTCTCTCTCTCTCTGTTTCTCTCTCTCTGTTTCTGTCTCTTTCTCTCTCTCTCTGTTTCTCTCTCTCTCTCTCTGTTTCTGTCTCTCTTTCTCTCTCTCTCTCTGTTTCTCTCTCTCTCTCTGTTTCTGTCTCTCTTTCTCTCTCTCTCTGTTTCTCTCTCTCTCTGTTTCTGTCTCTCTTTCTCTCTCTCTCTCTGTTTTTCTCTCTCTCTGTTTCTGTCTCTCTTTCTCTCTCTCTGTTTCTCTGTCTCTCTTTCTCTCTCTCTCTGTTTCTCTCTCTCTCTGTTTCTGTCTCTCTTTCTCTCTCTCTCTCTGTTTCTCTCTCTCTGTTTCTCTCTCTCTCTATTTCTCTCTCTCTCTGTTTCTCTCTCTCTCTCTGTTTCTCTCTCTCTCTGTTTCTCTCTCTCTGTTTCTCTCTCTCTCTATTTCTCTCTCTCTGTTTCTCTCTCTCTCTCTGTTTCTCTCTCTCTCTCTGTTTCTCTCTCTCTCTCTGTTTCTCTCTCTCTCTCTGTTTCTGTCTCTCTTTCTCTCTCTCTCTCTGTTTCTCTCTCTCTCTCTGTTTCTCTGTCTCTCTTTCTCTCTCTCTCTCTGTTTCTCTCTCTCTCTCTGTTTCTGTCTCTCTTTCTCTCTCTCTCTGTTTCTCTCTCTCTCTCTTTCTCTCTCTCTCTCTGTTTCTCTCTCTCTCTCTCTCTCTCTGTTTCTCTCTCTCTCTCTCTCTCACACACACACACACACACACACACACCTTTTCTTATTTTAACATGTTGCGTTAGTGTGGTACAACTGTTACAACTGATTAGCCAATACGTGATATAATATTAACTAAAGTCGATAGCTTACAGTAGCTGTGCTGCACACACCCGGGAAACGCTGCTGATGCACTCACGTGCAGTCACGGGGATTGGAGAACTATACAGAGAAGGGCACCCTCCCCACTCCTTAGGGTAGATAGGTGTAGAATCTATCAGCCAACATCAGCTGGAACTGGTTCACCTCCTTTCCACCTCCCTCCAGTGAGTATGCAGCGGGAGAACATGCCTCACAGAATGGGAAATGCGGCACAATTATGAAAACTTGTGGGCCAAATCATTCTAAGAGATTTGTGTGGGCTTGTAGCTGCTGCAAGTCATCATACTCAAGCGGACTCCAGGGGGGGCAGCCTTAGCGCTTGCTCCTTCTGGGCAAACATTCTATGGGTTTTGGCAACTGAACATTGACGTGCGTCTACCCTATAGCGTCATACAGAATAATGTTACCACCCTAAAACTCCTGTGCTCACCTATTCACCCCTCCCCCGCAACTCCTGACAACCACTGATCTTTTTACTGCCTCTTTACTTTTGCCTTTTCCAGAATGTCACGGAGTTGAAATCAGATGGTAGGTAGCTTTGCTAGAGGGGCCTCTTTCACCTGCCAATATACGTTTACATTTCCTCCATGTCTTCTTAATCCTTCTACTCTAAAAGGAAAAGGGGGGCAGGCCGTTGTGCAGAACCTCAAACTCCACAGACTTCACAGACTTCTCAGCTCGTGGGGCTGGAGAAGCTTAGGAGAGGCCAGTGAGTCTCTCCCGTGGTCTCTGCCCTCAGGCCATCCGAGGCCTCGGGGAAAGACCATCCCACAGGTTCCCTCAATACCATGTTCCAGGCGTGACAACTTCTTGCTATCCTTCCCTCTCATGTGGTCTTTGGTTGAGATTTTGTCACACGTCCCTGTCCCACGGCCCCAGGGCCTTCCATCTTTTCTTCATACTTTATAATCTTTACATTCATTTCAATCCCCTTACCAACACTTATGGAAACCCCAGCATTGCCACTGTGCTCGAAGCGGACAGTCCTAAATGGGTGAAATGAATCTAGAGGGGCGGCTGACATGCACATAGGAAATTATAAACCTCGGGGAGGGGCGGGGAGAGTGCCATGCACCGGGTGCCTTGTGAGTACACAGGAGAAGCCACTAACCCCACCTGAGAGGCAGAGAAAATCTCTCAGAGAAAGGGACAGCTGAGTCCGGTGGCACACCGAGCTCATCTTTTTGTGTACATCCAAGCCACTCTTTCCCCACCTTCCAGTACCATCTCAGAGCTAAATGGGACTCTAAATCTCAGGCATCTGGTAGCTATGAAATCATTATCTGATTCAGTTTCAACTGTAAAATGTGGAAAATAATATAACCTACTTTGTAGGGTTGCTGGGAGGTGCTAAAGGAACTAATTATGTAAAGTGCTTAGAACCACACCTGGCACAGAGCACAGCCTTAAAGATGTTAGCCATTATCATCATCATTAAATCCAGGCAACTCTGGAATACTGGCTCCCCTCCCTGACATCTCAGGTACGGTGAAAATCTGCGTGCTTGGTGCTGTTTGCTTTTCTCCACAAGTATGTCATGGTGACATTTTTCATTCTGATTATTGAACCATCTCCAGTTTGCCACTGAGACTTCCTGCAAGCCCATACTGGCTAATCAGGTTCCCTGGGGCACAGGTCTTAAACCCACCAGAAAGCAGCCTGCCCTGGTATTGTCTAGCTCCCGTTTCCAAATGTGTCCCCGTGGATTTCGTGAGAACCGGGAGCAGACGCTCTGTGGAAAGCCACCTGCAGATTGCCCTCCTCCCCACTCCCCCACAAGCCATCAGGAGAGCAGAACCATAAAGAAGAAGGAAGCTGCTCAGGCATAGCTTGTTCTTTGTTAACTTATGACCCTACACTGATTCTTTTGTTGTTATCAAAAAGAATATTTATTTAGAATAAAAAAATCGCAACAGTCTCACACCAGTCAGAATGGCTATTATTAAAAGTCAAAAAATTACAGTGATTCTTATCAACCACCTATTCAGCATCTAAGGGCTGACGAGCCATTGGTTTAGTGATCGATCCAGATGCTTGTCTAGCATCGGCGCAGAATTCACAAGGTAAGGAATTCACAAGTCCATAAGTAACAGGAGGTCCACAGAAGGTCCACCTTCTCCTCCATATCTGTCAAACACTGTCCCAGATGAGCCCCTTCAGTCTCTTAGGAGCACGCTGACCTCTGTAATTCCCTATGGACCCCTACCCTAACCTTTGTTTAGCAATATCAGCTTTGGGTTTTCTGGGTATCTGGAATGGCACTTGGACAGCGCTACCTACTGGTTTAACTCATGGGCACTGAAATCAGACATACCTGGCCTTAAATTTCAGTTCTCTCATTTATAGAAGCAAAGTTAGTCAAGACAGTGGACATTTAAGCCTCAGGCCCTTGCCAAACAGACATCAACAGCATCTACCTCCCAGTTAGCTGTAAGAATGAAGTACCATTACGACTTAGGCTGCTAAGAACAGCCCTTGGCGTGGTGTAAAGGTTCAAAGCCGGTAGCTGCCCTCAGCATTCTGTTATTTCCCCTTCAGTATTCCAAAGGAATTTTAAAACGCCCCCTTTCCCTTAACCTCCTGCAGCACTGCACCATCCTTTAGGGCAGCAGTGTGGCGCTGCCATCTTCGTTCTTCTGGCTTTAAAAAAATAGCTACGAATCCCCTGAGGTTGGAGAAGGCATTTGCTACACTCCTGCCCATCTGGGGTTAGCCCCTGCTCTCAATCTTTCAGATCCGGGGCACCCGTAGGCACACCTGAGTCACTGTTCTTCTCCATCCCATCATCAGCTTGCCAGGACTGGGCTCCCTTGAACTCCCAGTCTGAATCACCATGGTACGGGCTGCCAACACTCCAGAGGGACTTCCTTGTGGAATTTCAGTCTAGGAGACCAGTCCCTCTAGACCCTGAACTTACTGAAACCCGGTGTCCTAACCAAAGCAGGATAGAGCACCTCATTGAGCACTCGGGCATTGAGGCATGAGCAAAGTGAACTCCCAGGAACCCTGTAATGTCACATTGCATATCCAGCACAGCAGTTCTCAATTGGGGCAGCTTTGCTCATGACATTTTAGGTTGTCACAACTGGGGAATGGGGTGCTATTGCATCTTCTAGGTCAAGGCCAGGAATGTCACACATCCCACAGTGAACAGCCACTTCCATACCATCCCCAACAAAGAATTATGCAGCCCTAACATCAACAGGGCCAAGGCTGAGAAACCCTGATTTAGGGGAGACATCCCATGAGGCTACAGAACTTAATGTCCTCCAGCTGGTAAATGATACAGTTGGGATTTGGCTCAGTCACTCCTGCCGAGTCAGGGCATCAAGACCGTTCTGAATCTGGACAGTCTGGTGGGGCATATGGAGGCTTTCCCAGAAGAATATTTTTAAGTGTATAAAATAAGACCAATGAATTATATTAAACCACAGTTATGAAAACACAGTTTGAAAACTAATACATCACACAGTTTTGTATGTCTACACATTTGACGAGCAACATACGAAATAACGAGGCCGGCTGCAGGTCTACTAACTGTCATGAATGTGAAGTCATGACAAATCACATGAACAGTATTTGGGGATATTGCCAAACACTAACGTGAAATGAAAATACCTGTAGTTTCTTTTAATGACAGACTTACAGGTCTGGCCAACACTGATTTATTGCCTGTGTGATAGGTGAGCGAGGTGCTAAATTCAGTGAAAGTTTGGTGAAAATGATGTAAAAGTGTTTCTCATCCAAGTTCATAGACCCCATGAATTCTATCTGCCGACCTGGGTTAAACCCGTTTGCTCTAAAGGCTGTAATCCTAAGGCCTAAGTTGGCTCCCAAACAGCCTCAATTTCTCTGCCCTGACAGGTGTGCATGGGTTCTGGGTCTTATGAGCTGTCATTGGCCCCAGAATAGCCCTTGTCATTTAGCCTGTGGTCAAGTGATACAAGAAAACCTGAATTCACAGCCCACTCCACCATCCACTACCTATTTGGCTTGTATCAGTTACTTCACCTCTGTGAACCTCAGTTTCTTCATCCATAAAATGGAAAGAATGCCACTGCTTTGTAGGTTTGTTGTGAAAATTAAATAAGACAGCAAACATAAGATACCCAATATAATATTTAGTACAAAAATAAGCGTTCAAACTGTGAGAAACAAATTTACCTGTTCAAACCCGAAGAATGGACTTAGAGATCCAGAAAACAGCGAAAGTGAGGCTTTTTTTTTTTTTTTTTTGAGACAGAGTCTCACTCCGTCACCACGCACCAGGCTGGAGTGCAGTGGTGCGACCTCAGCTCACTGCAACCTCCGCCTCCTGGGTTCAAGCAATTCTCCTGCCTCAGTCTCCTGAGTAGCTGGGATTATAGGCACACTCCACCATGCCCAGCTAATTTTTTGTATTTTTAGTAGTGACGGGGTTTCACCATGTTGGCCAGGATGGTCTCAATCTCTTGACCTCATGATCCGCCTGCCTCAGCCTCCCAAAGTGCTGGGATTACAGGCTTGAGCCACCGCACCCAGCCAAAAGTGAGACTTTTAATGACAGTTTTGCAAGATTGGTGTTTGGCATTCAGGCACACCCAGCAATTTTGTGGGTTTTTTTGGTTTTTTTTTTTGAGAGAAGGAAAGAAAAAAAAAGGAGTGAAGAAGAGGAAGAAAGAGGAAGAAAAAGAGGGAGAGAGAATGGAAATGTTGCTTTATTTTAAAAAAATGGATATTAATAATGGCCAATCAATATTTCATTTAAACCTATGAGTAAGTGTGATGTGGTATTGACAAGAATGTATATTTTGTGTATTTAGAGTGGAGAGCTCTATAAATATTTATTAAGTTTACTTGTTCCAGATCTGAGTTTGAGTCCTGGATATCCTTATTAATTTTCTGTCTCATTGAGTCTAAGTCTCTATGTATCTGGGTGTTAGGATCATTAGCTCTTATTGTTGCATTGATCCTTTTACCACTATATCTTTGTTGCTTTAAAATCTATTTTATCAGATACGAGAATTGCAACTCCTGCTTTTTATTTATTTATTTACTTTTGCTCTCCATTTGGTTGGTAAATCTTTCTCCATCCCTTTGTTTTGAGTCTTTGTGTATCCTTGCATGTGAAATGGGTCTGGATGCAACATACCATTGGGTTTTGGCTGTATCTTTTGATTGGGGGATTTAGTTGATTTAAATTTAGGATTACTGCCATTTGATGTTAACTGGCTGTTTTATCCATTCGTTGATGTAACTTCTTCTTTATGTTGATGCTCTTTACTTTTTGGTATATTTTTAGAAAGGCTAATACTGGTTGTTTCTTACTATGTGTAATGCTTCTTTCAGAAGCTCTTGTAAAGCAGGCCTTTGGTAATAAAATCTCTGATTACTTGCTTGTTCATAAAAGATTTTATTTTTCCTTCAGTTGTGAAGCTTAGTCTGGCTGGATATGAAATTCTGGGCTGAAAGTTCTGTTCTTTGAGGATGTTGAATATCAGCCCCCACTCTCTTCTGGCTTGTAGAGTTTCTGCTGAGAGATCTGCTCTAAGTCTGATAGGCTTCCCTTTGTGGGTAACCTGACCTTTCTCTCTGGCTGCCCTTAGTATTTTCTCCTTCGTTTCAACCCTGGTGAATCTAACGATTATGTGCCTTGTGGTTGCTCTTCTTGAGGAATATCTTTGTGGTGTTCTCTATATTACCTGGGGTTGAATATTGTCCTGCCTTGCTAGGTTGGGAAAATTTTCCTGAATAATATCCTGAAGAATATTTTCCAGCTTGGATTCATTCTCTCCGTCACATTCAGGTATACCTATCAAACGTAAATTTGGTCTTTTCACATAGTCCCACATTTCTTGGAGACTTTGCTCATTCTTTTTTATCCTTTTTTCTCTAATCTTGTCTTTTCGTTTTATTTCATTAAGTTAGACTTTGACCTCTGATATCCTTTCTTCTGCTTGATCAATTCAAGTGTTTAAACCTGTGCATACTTCTCGGAGTTCCTGTATTGTATTCTTCAGTTCCATTAATTCACTTATATTCCTCTCTAAGTTGTCTATTCTCATTAGGATTTCGTCAAACCTTTTTTCAAAGTTCTTAGTTTCTTTACATTGGGCTACAACATGTTCTTTTAACTCACAGAAGTTTCTTATTATCCATTCCTTGAAGAGTGATTCTGTCATTGGGATGCACTCGTTCTCCATCAAGCCTTGTTCCCTTGTTGATGTGGAACTGTGATCCTCTTTGGAGGGAGAGGCATTCTGATTTTGAGTATTCTCAGCCTTTTTACACTGGTTTCTTCCCATCATTGTAAATTTATCCACCTGTCATCTTTGTAACTACCAACTTTCAAATTAGGTCTCTGAGTGGACGTCCAAGTTCTTAATTCCCAGGGCTGAAATATGAGCAACCCACTGCGCCGGCCAAAACAGCAGCATTAAGACTGATGGTGCTTTTCTGCCCAGGAATCTCCAGTCTGGCTTCCTTCTTGAGTCCGTAATAGGTGACTCTGCCTTCCCGGAGCTCCAAACGTTGGTCAGAAGGGGAACCAGTCCCGTTTACTCTGCACCAAGAGCTGCCGTGCCGAGGTGCCGACAAAACCGCTGCGCCGGCCACAAGAGTCACGCTGGCGACCTGTGGGGCTCCTCCACTGGGAATCTTCTGCTCCGTGAGTGACAAAAATTTGTCTGAAAGTGTGGCATCCTCTCGTTCTCTGCGCTTTCACTGGGAGCTGCAATCCTGAGATGTTAGCGATCAGCCATCTTGGATTGTTCTCCCCAGCACAGTTTTAACAAGCAATTTATCCCCTAGTGCACAGGTCCTTCCCCCAGTTCCTCATAGGCTGAGTACTATAGCATTACAATTTTTTCAGATGGACACCACCTATTGATTGTTAGGGGCTTTAGGTGTTTTCTTTAGGGTTCTCCTGCTGCATTTTGTTGCAGCCCACAATGCATTGCAATCTTAGCTCAGGGGCTCTTCAAGTATTTGACTTATGACCTAAGTAACTGGGCAGGCTGATAAGAACAGACAAAGCGAGCTATTTTGCAGACTAGTAAACTTTTATTTTAAACTTTTTTGTTTGGGTGAGGGCAACTAAGTGCAGGGGGTGGAAGGAAGGGGAAGCAGGCATTGGCTATTCAAGCAGGGGCCTAGTATGTTCAGTTTCTTTTGTAGTCTGCTGACCTAAGCTGATTTAGGGCACTCAGTCTTGGAAACAGACTGCTGTATACATTATGTCCTTCAATTCCCTCCTCTTTTTCTTTTTACCCCCACTGGTCCCATTTCCACCTTTATTTTTATGTCCTTTGGTTCTTCAACTTATTAGGTACTCTTTTAGGGGCTCCTAATGAGTTAATAGAAATGTTGGGATTAAAAGAATTTGTTAGATCTCTCCAGCTTTGGTGGCCATGTGCATTTCGGGGATTTTATGGAGTGCCAAGGAGAATGGAACGGCCAACTAAACTAAGGCACAAGTCGCAGTTTAATTGGATGGTAACAGGCCCACAGTACCACCAGACATTACCCCAGGGGGATGAAGAGCCAAGTAGTTGCTCTTGTTTGACTTACCAGTAACATTTTGAATGTGGCTACAAGCAGAGAGTTGAACTCTGCCCCTGCCTAGACAGGAGACTGGTTTATATTCCCTATGGAGAATGAGGGCATTGCTTTAGGATCTGACCTCTGAGATGCAGAACAGAACAAGAATAGACTTTTGTAAGTCTTATGTCCCCTGCATCTCTGTCCTGGTATAGAGCAGCATGCAACACATTCCTTTGGGACTGGTGTTCCATCCTAGGGGAAACTGAAATACCTGCACCTGAGGCTGCCCAGCAGAGGATGCCTAACAGTCACTCCTGTTACAAGCTAGAACCAAAAATTTGATCCA
The DNA here is from genome assembly GCF_049354715.1 of Callithrix jacchus. NCBI lineage: Eukaryota > Metazoa > Chordata > Mammalia > Primates > Cebidae > Callithrix > Callithrix jacchus. The sequence goes on from NC_133520.1 coordinate 5,528,938, forward strand.
TACGACCCAGGCATTTACATCCCCATATCCAGTCTTAATTTCTGAAGTTTGCCTTAAGTTAGTTACCTTAATTACTTTTACTTTTTTAGGGTTATTGTTCGGTTAAAGAAAGTAGTGGGACTGGGAGGTAGAGTAATCCTGGGTGGGCTGGGGTGGAGTTGGTGACTAGCCTAAAAGCTAACCACCCCATGGGATCACTTCCTGAGATAGTCATTCCTAGTCCAGACCTCCCAGGTTCCTGGTCTAGAGCAGCTGAGTTGTTACAGTAATTAATCTAGGATTGCATTTTACATTTCTACGTTAGGTGACATAGGGCCCTTATACGAATGTATTTTATTTTAAGGGTTTGTTTTTGGAAGAATGGTCCACTAGACCTCATTCCAGCTAGCACAGGGCTTTCCCTAAAAGCGACCTGTTTCAGGACCTAGATATTTGCTTGCTTGTGACAGCTACCTTTGGCTTCCCAAATTCCCACAATGTAAGACTTGGCAGGCATTAAACTTTATGGTCTGGTCTGGGGGGGTGCAGTTCCTAGTTATGCTATTAGTTTAATTGGATATTCCCTATTTCCCGCCCCTAGTACTGGGCCCTATTTAATATTTAGGTCTCCTTTTACCCCTTGTGTTAGGATTAATCCTAACTGCATTTGCCCCGAGTGATGGGACATGCTTATGGCTTCCTTCTAGGTTTTCCTTGGAGTTAGCTTTAAAGGTAACTTAGATGATTTACACACTTCCCTTTAATCTTTTCCCTTCCTTCCAGGGGTTCTTGTATCATTTTTTGACCCGAGTGTCATGGATTTGCCTCAGTTCAGCTGTTTGTACTGCTGTCTTAGGGATTAGGAGCACTTGACAGCGACAGTCCCAGCTTGGATGGAGCTTGTCTTCTTTCAAAGTCTTAATTCACACAAGTTCCCAGACTGGAAGTGGTGAACTTAAGAGGCAGGGTTTGAGTTAGAAATTCTTTTAACCTAAGGATGTAAGGGTGGAGGATATGGCCAGTGAATAATTTCTTTAAAATTGGTCTTTGGTTTCCACAGTAGGAAGCTTAGCAGTCCTGCCTAAATTTGGGAATGCTTTGAAATGGCCTTAACCCAGGAGGTCTTCCTCCGATAGTCAGATTTTTAACTACTTTTTTGTGTATTCTCTGGCAGTTTACGCAACCCCCACACACTAGTTTAGCAAGGGTATAAATCCCTACACACCCCTGATTCTTCAGCACTGTGTCACCATGGCCTGGGGACCTCAGTGACTGCCCTTATGCAGTGTAGACATTGATTCTCTTACTATGGGTTTGCTTATTTCTCTCCCATCAGGGAGTAGTCACCTCAATCCTTATTTGAGTGGCCCCTATTTTGTCCAGTTTTTTCTTTGTCTCCTTAGAAAATCGGGGTTTTATTTTTTTTTTAATTTTTTATTGCATTTTAGGTTTTGGGGTACATGTGCAGAACGTGCAAGACAGTTGCATAGGTACACACATGGCAGTGTGTTTTGCGTCCTTTCTCCCCTTCACCCACATTTGTCATTTTAATGCCACCTTGGGGATACCTAGGATTAGGCTGAATAGCTTAACTTCTTTCTTCAGGGAGGCCTGCTCAGCAGCTGTAGCCACAAGCCCGTTCCCCACAGCTTTATAGTGTCTCCTTTCTGATGGCCATTTACATGAGCCACGGCTCTCTCTGCTGGAAGCAGGAAGCGTTTTAGAGCGTGTTTCACCAGTTCCCCATGTACCAATTTATCACCCTGCCATTTATTAGGCCCATTTCGTTCAGATCTTTCCAAAGGTGCGTATGTGCCATGGGTAATCGTTATTCTTAAGGGAAGTCAGGAGCTGAATAATACTTTCTGCAAGATTCTAGAGAGCTAAAATAACAACCCGTGGTGTCTGCTTGATGTCCATCACATCATCCATTTTTCACACCTGGTCAAGCGGCTTTTCACGAAATCTGCACCAATCCTTCCTTGCCCCTCTCCTGTTATCCACATTTACAGGCCTGGTGGTCTTTCTACCCCCACACCACAGCTTGACCCATTTGTGTCTCCTCTACCTGCACGTCTTTCCTCTGGGAAGGTCTGGTCCTCATGACAGGAGCTCAGCCACTCACAGTACGGCTTGTCTGGATTCTCAGCAGTAAGTCTGAGGCTGTAGGAACCACCCTGTGTTTGGAGCAGTTTGGTTTTTACGTAGTGATTTTTTTTTTTTTTTTTTTTTTGAGACAGAGTCTCCCTCCATCACCCAGGCTAGAGTGCAGTTGCATGAGCTTGGCCCATTGTAAACTTTGCCTTCTGGGTTCAAGCAATTCTCCCACCTGAGCTTCCCAAGTAGCTGGGATTACATGTATGTACCATCACGCCTGGCTAATTTTGTATTTTTTGGTAGAGATGGTGTTTTGCCGTGTTGGCCACACTGGCCTTTTTTTTTTTAATTGCATTTTAGGTTTTGGGGTACATGTACAGAACATGCAAGATAGTTGCATAGGTACACACGTGGCAGTGTGACTTGCTGCCTTCCTCCCCTTCACCCACATCTGGCATTTCTCCCCATGCTATCCCTCCCCAGCTCCCCACCCCGCTGACCCTCCCCTATTCCCCCCAGTAGACCCCAGTGTGTAGTGCTCTCCTCCCTGTGTCCATGTGTTCTCATTGTTCATCACTCGCCTGTGAGTGAGAACATGTGGTATTTCATTTTCTGTTCTTGTGTCAGTTTGCTGAGAATGATGTTCTCCAGATTCATCCATGTCCCTACAAAGGACACGAACTCATCGTTTTTGATTGCTGCATAATATTCCATGGTGTATATGTGCCACATTTTCCCTGTCCAGTCTATAATCAATGGGCATTTGGGTTGGTTCCAGGTCTTTACTATTGTAAACAGTGCTGCAATGAACATTCGTGTGTCCTTAGAGTAGAACGATTTATAGTCCTTTGGATATATACCCAGTAATGGGATTGCTGGGTCAAATGGAATTCAGGCTGGTCTTGAACTCCTGGCCTCAAGCGATCTGCCCACCTCAGCCTCCCAAAGTGCTGGGATTACCAGCATGAACCACCACACCTGGCCCAAGTTCTGATTTTCTGTCTTCAAATTTTCTAAACTCTGAACAGTGTCCCTGTCCTCCATGCTTGGATGCCCCTCTTACCCCAATTTACCCAAGCTCTCTCCACTCCTAGGGTGGGCCTATCTAGGTTTTCTTTAACTAACTTGAAAAGTTATGTTAAATTATTTTTGTTCTCTTTTTCTTTTAAATATTTTTTTAATTGAGATGGGGTTTTACTGTAGTCCCCAGACTGGTCTCGAACTCCTGAGCTCAAGCAATCCTCCCACCTTGGCCTCCTAAAGTGCCGGGATTACAGGTGTGACCACTGTGTCCAGCCTGGTTGTGTTAAATCCAATCTGAGCCCGTGTCCGAGTGTCAGGACTTGTCTGACACCAGCCTGAGTTGAATGTAACATCTCCGAGAAGGATGTGCCACAAGCATCTTGTATCCCGATGAGAAAACCAGTGTGAGGTCTCCTTCTGTGGGGGCTGGGACCTTCATCGTCCTTACGTCTCTCTCAGGAAGTCTCTATGTGACCGTGTTTTCTTAAGTGCGAGATGTTAATACATGCTGGGTAAAAGACGCGTCCTGAGGGAAACTCTGGGGGAAAGTTTCTTTCACCCAATCAGGTTTCTTTTCTGAAGGGCTTCTCAGAGTATTTAAATAGTAATGGTCATATCAGGTCTCCCATTTCTTGTGGACTGATTGTATCTGCCCCCGCAACCCCTCCATTTATATGTTGAGATTTAATCCCCAGAATGAGGGCATTAGGAGGTGAGGCCTCTGGGAGGTGATGAGGTCCTGAGGGTGGAGCCCTTGTGAATGGGATTAACAGCCTTTTAAGAAGAGACCAGAGAACGCCATTGCCCTAATTCCACCATGCAAGGATAGAAGTCGGCTGTCTGCAGCCCGGAGGAGGGCCTTCGCCAGAACTCAGCGGTGCCGGCACTCTAGCTGGGACTCGGACCCCGGAATGTGAGAAATAAATGTCCGTGGTCCATAGCCACCCGGTCTACGGTACTTTGTAGCCTGAACTTACTTAGGCAACCAGGGAGCCTCTCTCACAGAGCATCTCAGGACCCTCTGGGAAATGCTAACCCAGGAACAGAGGGGGACTGACCGTGAGGCCACCAGAGCCCACACCTCATGGCGTCAATCACTAAACTGGCCTTTCTGTGCCCTGACACGTTATGCTTGAGGACTGGCTGGGAGGCCACAGTGGCCCCAGCAGGGCACATTGCCCCCGCAAAGGTGACACACCACTCCTTAGCAAGGTTCTAGGACTACAAGTGCACCCCACCTTCAATGACAGGGCTCCCACCTGTTTCTGGGGGGCCTCACTCACCAAGGCTCCATATGCTTCCACTCCAGGAGGAAAGAACCAATAAGACTCTGCTCAGCATCCCACTCAGAGGTCCCCACGGCCACTCTGTTTCCCACCCCAGGACTGGAGCAGCAGAGGCAGGCAAGGGGCAGGGGCCCACGTGGGCAAGGCCGTGAGTTAGCTGACGCAGCTGAGGGGAACCGAGGGACAAAAGCCTGAGAGGCTGATCAGGACTCACGCACCTAGAGAGAATGCTTCAGGTGTGAAATTACCAACACCAAGCAAAGAAGCCGAAAGAGGCATGATCACCTTTTTATTTTCCCCGTAGAAAATGAGAATACAAAAGTTTTGTCGTATGAAGAGATCAGAGAAACACGTGAAAACATGCAGGATAAAAATCAGAGAAACAGCTAAAGCATGCAAGATAAAAATGCTACAGATGAGTGGCAGCAGAGGGTGGATAATAGTTTACGAAATATATTTTTATTTTTTTCCGGGTTTTGTGATGTCTGTGTTGTCAACTTTCTCATTCTGAATAAATCTTCACTTTTGTATTAATGTTGCTTGTAGTTTTACGTTCTTTTTCTTAAAGAGGACCCCCTCCAAGACACTGCTCTCACCCCATGCAAGCCTGGCTGGGAGGCAGCGGACGGTCTGGGGTGACTGGCGGAATCCCCTCCAGCGCTGTCATTTTATCAGCCTCTATAAAACCCAGGTGTCAGGAATGCAAGTCTGATAAGAAGGGGTTAATAAGGACTAACATTTCTGAGCCTATCAGGTTTTCACAGAATTTTCATTCCGTTATCTCCTTCAACTCTTCTAACAACTCCTGGTAGGTGGGTAAATATGCCATGGGCCTGAATAAAACAGTCATTACAACAAGGAAGGGAGAGAGTAATAAAACCAACATGCCTTTAAACTTGAGCATTTTCTCCATGGCATGACCTGTCCCTCTGGCCTTTGCTAGTGCCACCCCCACTCTCCCCTTTCAGCCTGGGCTCCTCTGGGCCCCCATGATGGCCTCAAGGGCACCTTATGCTCAGTTAGGTGTTGATGCCATTTCTCTAGTTTGTTTATTTACTAGACAAAGGGCATTCTCTGGGGACCTGGTTTCTGGGCCTTGGTCTGTCACGCAATGCATGACCCTGAGCAGATCTCTCCCTAAGTCTTCTCTCACTCCTCTCCCCAACCCCCACCCTCACTGCCCTCACTCTCCCAGGCCCACCAGATGAGCAAGTTAGACGACTGGATAACTTCCAGCTCAAACAGCCACGTGGGTGAGGGTTCTTAACTCCCTCTCTGCGGATGCTTCAGGGCCTGAGCTCACTCTGCCCTCAGAAGGCGCCACACACCAGCTCACCGGGAGCAGCACCTGCCTGCCAGTTCTGCTGTGTGCTCAGTGGGTGAGACACACCCCAAAGAGAAAGCATCCAGAGCCAGACTGAACTGGGCACGGGCCACAGTTAGCACTGAGGTGCAGCGAGTGGCCCTCTACTCTCCCTTGGCAGAGGCAGCGGGGTCTGTGAACTGACTCCAGGCGACACAGGTGCCTGCATGGCTTGCTCTGGGTATGCCAATGGCAGCATGAACAGACTGACCAAGCTCTCTCCTCCCTCTCCCGGGCAGGGGGCCGATGAGGGGCTATAGGATGGTTTCAAAGATGACAGGCCAGGCAGATTCACACCATGGAGCCAGCCCTGGGGAGCCCAGAGCTGGTGGGAATGGACAGAGCCCTGAGCCAGGAGCTGGGCTTCTGACTGCCTGTGCCCGTCTGCCTCCCACCCTCCCCACACGTACAACCACAGAGTGCCCACTCTGTCCAGGGGCTGCATAGCCCAGCACCTTCATTCTCCACATACCTACCTGCCGGCCAGGGCCTGACCATGGTCCCAGCCAGCCCACTTGCCTCCCGGATCACCGCCTTGCCCTGCTCCCCCTTCTTCCATTAGCTTCAACTCCTGAAGGCTCCCGGTCAGACTCCCCTCCCCATCCCTGCCTCTGCCCAGGCCTCAGAGAGCCCCCAACCATGCTGAGGAACGGGATACAGCCTGCAGCACCTGAAGCTCCCCATTCGGACTATGGAGAAGGCAGAGGCCAGCGCCCAGCCTGCACCCAGGAGAAAGGAGCAGACGCTCGCTCCAGAGCAGCATCAGAGGAATCCCCGAAGGACAGCGGCTTGTAAAGGTGATTCCATATGGCCTGGACAGCCCAGGCTGGAGGCAGTAGGAAAGGAGAATGAGGGATCAGAGGGGAAGGAAGGGGGAGGAAGGGAGAGGGAAAAGCTAGAGAAAGAGGAAAAACGGGAGGAGAGGTAGATTGGGAGAAGAGGTGGAACCTAACAGGAGAAAGAGCCCCAGCCACCCCAGAGCTGGCCTGCAACCTGGCACTCTCACAGCAGACAGACAGGTGCCCTGGCTCCCGCCTCGCCCTCGGCATGCTGGTCAATCCCTCCTCCCAAGCATGATCACCAAGGCAGCACCACGCTCCTTGACTTAGGCGGCATGGCTAGGAGGCTGATCCCTGCCAAGTCCCCTCCGAATGCTGATTTGCTGGAAGGAGACACACAGCCCTCTCCTTCTGGACTCCTCAGAGGTCAGATAGAGCCTGGCCCGATATTGTCTCTATTGATTTCCCTTCTCCCCAACCCCATAGGCCAGGGCAGTCTGGTGCCTCATAAAGGAGCTGGGAAGGCAGCCTGGGTACAAGAAGAGCATGGGAGGGGAGTCAGGTAAACGACTCCCATGCTGGTTCAGCTGTCTGGGCCTCAGTTTCCCCATCAGGAGAAGAGGAGTGGACACTGATGGCTCCTAGGGTCCCTCTGGCTCTGATATTCTCTGCTTCTTCTTCATTCAGTGTGTGCTCCATGTGAGCGCAAGGATCTTAACATGGCCAAGTGACTCAGTATAATTTCTGAGCCTCTGAACACCTGAGATCCACGAGGTGCCAGCTGTTAGCTCTGGGTGATTCATAATTTGAGTCCTATGGCTAGATTCAGGAGCTGTATGACAGCTCTGAAATTGTATGCTAAGTATTGTACAATTATATATTTTCCTTGGAAGAAAGTGTGTAACTGTACTGGATTTTCGAAAGGTTTAGAACCACTGCTCAGGCCACTTAGCCCTTAGAGCATGTCATCTGGCTGGACAGGGGAGTGAGGCAGCACAGGGAGGCAGCAAGGCTGGACAGACGCCCGCTAGGTGATGCCAAGAGCCCGTGCTGCCGGCCCGCATATGGCAGCCAGCTGTGGCTACGTCCCCTCACTGAATGAAACCTCCAAGCCGGCTGCAGAGCAGGCCTACAGTTCCTTCCCTCAGACCCTGCAGGACCTTCCCATCACCCAAAGAACACACCGAACTTCACACAACAGGCCCTCCCTAGCCAGGCACGGCTGGATCCCTCACACTCCACACTCCGCCAAAACTCCACATCTCTCTCTGGGATCCTCAAATGCCCCCTCCCCTGGAGACCCCTGGGCATTGCACGTGCTGTCCCTCTGCCTGGAATCCCCTTGCTCCACTTACCCGTTCACCTAGCGAACTTTGCTCAATCTTCAGGTCTCAATTTTTTACACATCACTGAATGTCTCTCCTGTCCTCTGTCCCTGGAGCCCTCCCCACTGTGTGTCACTGTTTGTCCCATACTGGTTTCCCCCTCTGGACTGGAAGCTGCTGGAAGGCAAGGCCAGGTCAGTTTCCATCAGATCTATACTTGTGGGATGCCCGGTTTATGCCCTTTGAATGAATGAATGAGCAACTGTGTGCTTCCAGGAATCTATTACAAACAGCAAGACACCTGTGGAAATTGTCATAGATGGTGTCTGGGGATTGAGTCAGATTTCACATAATCACATCAAACAATTCCAAGATCAGTCTGTCCTCTCCAGAAAGGGGTTACCTTCCTACTCTCCCTCGAGTGAGGAGCCTGCACCAGCCATCCAGGAACTCCATAGCGCATGACTTAGGCCTCGGTGCTGAGCCTTTCTGCTTCTCCCCTGACAGGCATGAAAAGGATGGGCTGTTGAATGTTGAGCCAAGGAGTACACAGCAAGCAGTTGAAATAGGGAGTGAGGAAAGGCGGCCTGGACCTCCTGCCGGTACTGGAAATGTGGGGCTACATTTTCCTGCCAGGTGGGTCCTCTCCTCACCAACTACCGGGAAGGGCCTGGGAAGCCACACACATTGCTCCCCCTACAGGGCCATCCAGACCCACAGGCAAAGTGGGTGTATGATGTTCCCTCTCGCCCAGAAATACCTCCTGGCTGCTGCCTGCCTTCTGCGCAGTAAGAGCATCATTGAGGTCAAGAAGCAGGTGTCAGCAGTGTGAAAGCAGCTCACAGGAAGTAGGTCATTCTCGTCATAACCAACTCAAACAGTCAAGAAACTTGGGGTAGAGGGGAGGCCAGGCACCCTGGCTCACACCTGTAATCCCAGCACTTTGGGAGGCCAAGGCAGGAGGATCACTTGAAGCAAGGAGTTCAAGACCAGCCCGGCCAACGTGGTGAAACCCCATCTCTACAAAAAATACAAAAATTAGCCAGATGTGTTAGCGCACACCTGAAGTCCCAGCTACTTGAGAGGCTGAGGCAGGAGAATCGTTTAAACCTGGAAGTGGAGATTGCACTGAGCCAAGATTGCGCCACTGCACCTCAGCCTGGGTGACACAGCAAGATTCTGTCTTAGAAAAATAAAATACAGAAGAAACTAGTGGGGGAAAGCACTCAGGACACATAACATGGCTCCAAGAACATACACCTCTGCAAGTCTGCCTGCTGAAGCTGCCTGTTGTAACCTGAGGCCAGTTTTACACATAGCTGCTGAGCTAACTTGCCACAATCCTGGGGCTACCTTCATGGCTTTTGCTCACATTCATGGCTCACCAGTCAGAGCTTGCCGGTTCCCAGGCTTTGTTAATACCAGTGAACTTTCTCCCAAAAGCACAGGTAACGTTCCTCTGTTTTATAAAACCCCCAGCCTTCTCTTTGTCCTTCAGATGTACTGTCTTTGGAAGACCACTCCGTCTGTGTGTACACCCTGAATTGCAATTCTTTCTTCCCAAATTAAATGCTATATTTAGAGATTCATCTCTCTGTTTTTATTCTGGTTCATCTCTACATTTTTATTTTGACTTCAATAGTAGATAAGGAAACAATTTGCACAATTTTTCTCCAATTTTAAATTTTCTGAAAGTATTAAATGTTTTTAAATTTTGATAAAATATGTATTTTGTAACAAAATCATCTGAACTATTTTTAAATGTTTATTTCATCAGCATTAGACACATTCACATTGTCATACAACCATCAGCACCATCCATTTCTAGAACTCTCCATCTGGCAAAAGTGAAACCCTATACCCATGAAACCATACTTTCCATTCCCTGCTACCCCTAGTCCTGGTAGCCACCATATTCTACTTTCTGTCCCTATGACTTAACTATTCCACATACCTCAAATCAACGGAAGCATGTGGTGCTTGTCCTTTTGTGTCTAACTGATTTCACTTAGCACAGTGTCCTCAAGTTTCATCTAGGAAGTTGTAGTGTGACAGAACTTGTAGTTTGTGTCAGAATTTCCTTGCCTTTTAAGGTAGAATAATATTCCTTTGTAGGGATAGACCACATTTTTCTGATTTAGTCATCCATCAAAGGACACTTGGATTGCTACCAGCTTTTGGCCTTTGTGAATAAAGCGGCTATAAACATGGTGTACAAGCATATCAAGACCCTGCGTTCAATTCTTTTGGATATATGCCCAAAAAGAGGTATTACTAGACCGTATGGAAACTTTATTTTTAATTTTTTGAGAAATAGTCATACTGTTTTCCATAGCTAAAAGTTTAATATTAAGAATTGAAAGACAAAGCAGGAAGAAGAAGAAGAGGAGGAGGAAGGGGAGGAGGAGGAGGAGGGAGGGAGGACAGGAGGAAGGAAAGGAGGGAGGGAGGGAAAAAGAAGGAAGGAAGGAAAGAAAGAGAAAGAAAGATTAAGGGAGGGAGGGAAGGAAAGAACGGAGGGAAGGAGGGATGTCGGCAAGCATGTGGAGATACTGGAACCCCTGTGCACTGTTGCTGGGATATGAAGTAGCACAGCCGCAGTGGAGAGGGATTTGGCAGTTCCTCACAGAGAGGACAGCACAAGGCGAGATGCCGACAGGTACACCTGCTTGAAGCTGATGGTCTCACCAATGGCCACAGGAAAGAAAGGTCCAGCCAGAGGATGGGAGGTGCAGACAAGGGGGGCCAATACAATGCGTTAATCATCGTTGTATATTAAGCACACGCATGTGGCCTGGAGATAATGCTCAAGAGGTCTTTGTCAAATATCTCACATTTATATGGTGCTTCCCATATGCCTGGCACAGTTACTGGGCTTTCATATATTAATTCATTATTTAATCCTCACAACAACCCTATGTATCCTATTATCTTCCCATTTTACAGATTAGGAAGCAGAGACAGAAGCAAGTTTAGTCACGTGCCCAGGGTCACACGGCTGGTAAATGGTGAAGCAGGGACTCGAAGTCACTCTGCAGACTGCCTGACTATAATGCAAATCAGTCAAATGAAGGTAGAATACACATCCCATGGTATACTTTACCTCCTACGCCACCCCACATCAAGGAAAGCAAAAATATCACAGAGGAATTACAAAGAAAATTCTTTAGGCTTTGGCATCTGACCGATCTGGCTGAGTTCAAATCTTGGTTCTGCCCCTCATGACCTATGACCTTCAACAAGCCACTTAAACTCCCTGAGCATCACTTCCTTATCCCTAAAATGCAGGTGCACATACATTATTACTCCTAGTATCTGAGAGATGGAAACAGCCCAGGAGAAGTCGTGGCACATCCATTCAATGAGATACTACTCAGCAATAAGAAGGAATGAATTACTGATACACGCTACAACATTCATTCACACGGATGAAACTTGACAACCTTATGCTCAGTGGAAGAAGCCTGAAATGAAAGAGTGTATTGCATCTCATTCCATTTTTTATGAAGTTCTAGAAGAGGCAAAACTAAGCCTCAGTGGAAAAGTCAGAACGGTAGTTGCCTCCGTGGGATAGAAGCAGAGGTTAAGAAAGGGCACGAGGGAAATTTCTGTGGTGATGGTGATGTTCCGTATCTCGTTAGGGATTTGGACTACACAGCTTTTCCCTTTTCTTAAAACTCAATAAATGTGTACTTAAGATTTGAGCATTTCATTGTACCTCAAAAGAAAAATCTGTAAAGAAAATATTGAACTCTAGTTAATGATGGACTGCTGAATTTAGGGGAAAATGTATTGATGTTGGCAATTTACTCTGAAATGCACCAGAAAATAAGGTGAATTCATGGGTGGATTAAGGATGAATAGATGGATAGATTATGTGACAAAGAAAATACGGTAAAACGTCAATAGTAGAATGTAGCTAGTGGGCATATGGGAAAGGTGCTCACTGTAAAATTCTTTCAGCTTCACTGTATGTTTTTAAAATTTTATAATAAAGAATTAGAAAAACATATATAGCATTTTTATCACAGAGTGGTCGAGCATATTACCTGGGATAAAGAAGTCGAGTCTAGAACTGGGTGCCTGGTTGGCATTATCATCTCCCATTATGGGGTGAACTGTGTGCCTCCAAAAGCCATATACGCTGGAGTCCTAACCAGTACCTCAGAATGTGACTTCACTTGTAGATAAGACCTTTGCAAAAGTAATCACGTTAAGAAGCAGTAATACTGGAGAAAGCTAAGCTCTAATCCAACATGACCGATGCCCTTATACAAAGGGGAAATGTAGACACGATCGTGCAGACAGGGAGAACCTTTGAAGACCAAGGCAGAAATCAGGTGATGCGTTTACAAACCAAGAAGTGGTACAGATCGCTGGCCACCACCAGAAACCAGGGGAGAGGCATAGAACAAATTCCTCCTCCCAACCCTGCGGACCCCTTGGTCTTGGACTTCTGGTCTGCAGAACTATGAGGCGCAGCTGGTCAGACAACCAGGAGGACTGGCACTCACTCAGTACAATCTCCAGGGAGGTCAGAGGCTGCAGGGCATCCTCACAGACACCTTCAAGCCCTACAACCCACCAGGCCTCCACCCAGAGAGGTGCTTCCCGGAAGCATTGCCTTGGACGATGCAGGAGTGTGTCCTCTGAGTGTCACCATGCTTTGGGCCTGGGCTTTACCCAGCCCAGGTGGCAGGATGGCCATCACCAGAGTCCCTCTAACCCATGCACACCTGTGGGCAGAGGGCACCCCTTTGTCCAGCCAGGCTCAGCCTCACACCAGGACACACGGCTCGACAAGCAGAGCATGAGCTGGGTTTCAGCCCCCACGTGACCCTAAACCACCTTTGTACACAAACTTTCTAGTCATGTCAGTAACATTCCTTTCTGCCTAGAATTGCTGCCACCTTGCCCTGAAGCTCCTAATCCCTTAATGGGAAGAAAATGCAAAGCTGCTCTTTGAAAGCCACTTAGTCTCTTTCTGGGGTTTAAGTCTTCCCGTGGGGGGTTAACTCAATCTCGTTGAGTACGTTCCTGGTCCATTCAAAGTTCAAATTCCTGTTTCTGGCTTTTCTTTCTTCTCTCAAGATCAAGCATCTCAGTTTGCCTAGGACTAAGGAGTTTCAAACCCAGGAGAGTCCTGGGCAAACAAGGACAAGTCAGTCACCCTGAAACCTTAGGTGGCCCTATTCCCTCATGCGTTTAATTTGTATTCTCTGAGTCTCCTTTCATGTGTTTTCTGGGTGCTTGGATTACGTCTTCTGCAAATTGGCAGTTCATAGTCCTTTATCATTTTCTTACTACATTTTAAACTTATCTTTTCATAGTCTTTCAATGGTTTCAGAGATCCATCGTGTGGTGGGAATGCATTTCCTAGTCTGTTGTTTGCTCTTCGATTCAGTGGTTTCAGAGATCTACCGCGTGGTGGGAATGCATTTCCTAGGCTATTGTTTGCTCTTCGACTCAGTGGCTTCAGAGATCTACCGCGTGGTGGGAATGCATTTCCTAGGCTATTGTTTGCTCTTCGATTCAGTGGTTTCAGACATCTACTGCGTGGTGGGAATGCATTTCCTAGTCTATTGTTTGCTCTTTGATTTTGCTCACGGATTTTTCTTCTCTTATAAAATGTTCATTTTCATGTAGCTGACATATATCTCACCCTTTGTTGATGGCTTCTGAGATTTCTAGCTTGTTTAGAAAGTGCTCCCTCCCTCTCTAATTATATAAATAGGCCCCTAAATTCTATCCTCATCTATTAATGTCTTATTTTGACGCGTGCATCTTTAATTCACCTAGAATTCGTTTCTACGTACGGTTACAGTAGAATCTCGTTTTGTTTCTCTTAAAGCTGGATAGCCAGTTGTACCTGAACAGTTGATGGGGCCACCCTTTGTCTCTGACTGAAAGTGCTGCCACGATATTGTAGGTTTCTCTACTCATCGATTTCTGGGCTCTCAGATCTGTTTTCTTAATACGTTGGCTGGATCCAGTGTCAGGATTGTGCTGTTTTGGTATTGGTTGCTTGAGTCCAAGTTTTATTGTCTGCTAGAACTGATCCCCATGCATTTGCATTTTCTTCACTATTATTCTCTGAACATTTGAAATGTACCATCATTTTACATTTCCTTTATAATTATTTTATCTATATAGAATCTAAAATTAATTTATCCAGTTCTTAGAAGTAAAATTCTAACTACAATTGCCTTAAATGTATATAGTAATGTGTTGAATTTGTATATTAGTTTTTTAAGAACTGGCATTTTTTGATATTAAGTCTTTTCACACAGAAACATGGCTTGTGTATATCCATTTGCTGAGGGTTTTTTAAATGTCTTTCAGTACAATTTTATCATTTGACTTCTGTAAATAGTTTACCTTTCCTTGTTAAATGCATCCTTAGGAATTGTATAGTGCTTGCTGTTATTATGAATGGGCTATTTTTTTTTTCATTTCCCTTCTCAAATGTTTATTGCTACCATAGATCAAATCTTTATATTTATGTATTTATCCACCTCTCTACTTTACTAAATTCTCTTACTAATTTTAATATTATTTTATTAAGATCTGTAGGTTGCCTGGGTATACGCTCAATCATCTGCAAATCAAGACATTTCTGTCTTCATTTCCAATGCTTATTCCAATGAATTCATTTTCCTCTTATTGTTATTAGTTAAACCCCCCAATGCTGTGCAGATCAATAGTGATGGCAGCAGGCACTCTGTCTTGTTCTTGGATTAATAGAAATGACTTCAGCATTTTTCCCTTTCGTACACTGTTTGCTCTTGGTCTGTAATAAATAGCCTTATTAAGCAGTTTCTATCTATTCACACGGACCAATCTCTTAGAGAAAAAAAATGTATGTACCTGTCAGATACATAATAGAACTGCCAAATATCTATGATATTGGCTACATAAATTGTGAAGCATGAATCATATTTCTATTTGATCTGCCACAGTGAGAAACTCATAAAATTTTTTGTGGTTAGAAAACTTAGAATAGAAAACTAAGGTCATTTTAGAAATACCCAATGCCACTTTCTCACGGAAAGAGCCCAACCAGGGTGTGTCATCTGCACTCCCACACCGCACATTTGCTGGCCACAGCGGCCCTGCCGAGAGCTCAGAGGCCAAGAGACAACTTCCCCACAGTGGGCTTCCAATCCAGGTGGGTGGTGGGTGGAAGGGAAAGGGCAGAGACCTAAGACAAGGGTGGAGTATAGCAGAGGGGACCTATGAACCAGGCCTACATCCCCACCAGATGTGGTTGGTGGGTTAGAAGAGAGAGGCCAGAGCACAATGAGACAGAAATGGTACCACACCTGGCACCTCTGCAGCTGTCACTCTTGCCATCCTATAATGTTATGTTGCTAAATAGATTCTCTTACTCACAGGTAGAGCTATGGAAATGATTCCAAATCCCACATAAGCAGGAACCTTGCAGAACCCTTCAGTGTTTTCACAGCTGCTAGGAAGCACACCCCTGAGTCTTCCTGGGTGGAGAGGTAGGTGTCCCCTTATCCTGTTCCTCATTCTCCTCCTGAGGCCCAGTGTTTCAGTGTCCATTGTCTGATTTGACACATGGGGAGAGGATTATGGCCTCTCTCTGGGGAACACAAGTCCAGCACAGAAAGGTGACACAAAGGTGATGCACACAATCAAACGTTTGGTCTTGGGGCTTCTGATTCACCGGCAAATTGGCACCCTCAGCCCCCCACCAGGACAGCTCCTGCCCTTCCTTCTCACTTGGCTGTGGCCGACCCCTAGTCCCAGTTGGCAGGTCCACCTGCACCAGCCCGTACCTACCCCAGTGCTTACCTGTACCAGCCTCCAGCTGCATCTGCCTCCACCTGCACCAGTGCCCACCTGCACCAGCAACTTTCCAGGAACCCCTTCCCAAGGAGAAGTGGATGACAAAAGAGGCCTGCAGAGCACCCCATATCAGAGAGATTCTGCAGAGTACCCCATATCAGAGAGATTCTTGGAAAGCAATTCCTCTTCCCCCTGCCTCTCTCATGTGCAGTTTTTCCACCACAAACAAGGTCTCACTTGCTTAAATCAACAGGAAAATTCCATCAGTACATTCTGAGTGTCTGTGACCATGGCCTGGGGCTGGAGCTGTGCTGATACAAGGTGAACAGGAAAGGGCCCAGAGAGCTGAAATACCGAATGCATGCAGGAGCCACCCACCAGGGGACAAAGGAAGTACCCAGCACAGAGGGAGGGAGCAGTTCCACCCAACTAGGAGCCACCCACCAGGGGACAAAGGAAGTACCCAGCACAGAAGGAGGGAGCAGTTCCACCCAACTAGGGGGCAGGCACCATGCACCCTGGGATGTCCTTTCTCCACACAAGGGCTGCTTGGGAAAACCCACAGCCTTGCCCACCATCAACACACCACAAAGCACTGTGCTTCTCGTCTGCCCTGACTTCTCTTTCTCTTCTTCCTGCTCTTCCTTCCTCCCGTTCTTCCTCTTCCTCTCCTCTTCTCTCTTCTTCCTTCTCTTCTGCTCTTTTTCCTCCTTCCCCCTCCTTCTTTTTCTCTTTGTCTTTTCTCTTTCCTGCATCCTCTGCCCCTACACTCCTGCTGACAGGATTTGCGGTGATTTTCTCCACCCCCCATCTTCCCAACAAATATTGATTAAGCACATATATTGTGCTGGGCATATAACCACATTTTCTAATTACAATGGGAAATTAAATAATTCTACTTTGTTTACGAGTCAAATTGAAAAATTGTTGTTTAACAATTTCTAGCCTTTTCAAACACCTCTGCCTCTCTCCTCCCCACAGTCACGTTTTTAAACTTCCTGTTTTGAAATGATCGTGGATTCACATGCAGTTGTAAGAAATAATACAGAGAGGTTCCGTGCACTTTTACCTAATTTCTCCCGAGAGAAACATCTTGCAAAACTACAGTACAGCATCACAGCTAAGACACTGACATTGAGGCAGCTAAGAAACCCCTTCCATCATCACAAGGGGTCCTCGAGCTGCCTTTTTATAGACATACCATTTCCTTCCCCTTGCCAATGTTCTCTCCTCCTCCTTAACTCCTGCTAACCACCAACCTGCTCTCCCTCCAGAAGCTCCAGGGGAGAATCCACTTCATTTTTCCAGCCTCTGGAGCTGCATTCCTTGGCCTATAGCCCCTTCCTCCATCTTTTGTCTTGCCCTCACAGCATCCTCAAATTCTCTGTGCTTTCATCATCACGTTGCTTCTGCCTTCCGAGTCAAATCTCCCTCTTCCTTTGTTTTATTAGAACACTTGGGATTACATTTAGGGGGCCACTTGGATAATCCAGGATAATCTCTCCATCTCAAGATCGTTAACTGAGTCGCGTATGCAAAGTTCCTTTTGCTATATAAGTAACATTTGCATGTCCCACGGGTTAGTAACTGAATACCTTTCAGGCCGAGATGCAGCCTACTATACTCACATTCTATTTGAATTGTTTGCTTTTTTTTTTTTTTTTTTGAGATGGAGTTTCAATCCTGTTACCCAGGCTGGAGTGCAATGGCGTGATCTCGGCTCACCACAACCTCTGCCTCCCGGGGTCAAGCAATTCTCCTGCTTCAGCCTCCCGAGTAGCTGAGACTACAGACACGCACCACCATGCCCAGCTAATTTTTGTATTTTTAGTAGAGACAGGGTTTCGCCATGTTGACCAGGATGGTCTCAATCTCTTGACCTCGTGATCCACCCGCCTTGGCCTCCCTAGCTTCTTTTTAATAATCTTAATGGGTCTTTCATAGAGCAAAGTTTCTAATCTTGATGAAGTCCAGTTTATCAGTTTTTCCTTTTATGGATCATGCTTTTCACTTAAGGCTAACTGCTTGACAAGTCCTAGAGCCCAAAGATTTTCTCTCTGTTGTTTTCTCTGTATAATTTTACATTTAAGTCTGTGATCCATTTTATGTTAATTTTGTATAAGGTGTGAGAATCAGGTGGGGGTGCACGCATTTTGCCTATGGATGTCCAGCCGCTCCAGCAAAGGCTGCCTTTCCTCCACTGAATAACTTTCCCACCTTTGTTGCAAATCAGCTGCCACATTCGTGTGGGTCTATCTTTGGCTTATCTGTTCTGCTCTATGTGACTGTTCCTCCACCAAGACCACAGCAATCTTGATTGTTTTATGTTTTCAATTGTATTAATTTCCGCTATCTTTTTTTTTTTTTTTTTTAAGAGACACGGTGTCTCTCTGTTGCCTAGGCTAGAGTGCAGTGGTGTGATCCTAGCTCGCTGTAACCCTGAACTTCTGGACTCAAGTAATCTTCCTGTCTCAGCCTCCTAAGTAACTGGGACTACAGGTAAGTGCCACCACACCTGGCTAATTTTTCTTTTTTAAAAATTTTTAGGCCGGGCGTGGTGGCTCAAGCCTGTAATCCCAGCACTTTGGGAGGCCGAGGCAGGTGGATCACGAGGTCAAGAGATCGAGACCATCCTGGTCAACATGGCGAAACCCCGTCTCGACTAAAAATACAAAAAATTAGCTGGGCATGGTGGCGCGTGCCTGTAGTCCCAGCTACTCAGGAGGCTGAGGCAGGAGAATTGCCTGAACCCGGGAGGCGGAGGTTGCGGTGAGCCGAGATTGCGCCATTGCACTCCAGCCTGGGTAACAAGAGTGAAACTCCATCTCAAAAAAAAAAAAAAAAAAAATTTAGTAGAGACTGGGCCTTCCTGTTGCCCAGGCTGGTCTCAAACACCTGGCTTCAAGTGCTCCTCCAGCTTCACCCTACCAAATTGCTGGGATGACAGGTGTGAGCCATCGTGCCTGGCCTTCTCTTATCTTTATTATGTCCTTACTTTTGCTTCTTTGGGGATTATTTCCCTTTTCTTTCTCTAGGTTCTTGAGGTGGGGCTTAAATTACTGATAGGAGACTTTTCCTCTTTTCTAATGTGTGTGCTTAGTACCATACATTTTCTTTTCAGCGCTGTTTAGATGTGTCCCATGATTGATTTGCTGTATTTTCATTTTCATTCAGTTTAATGTCATTTTTATTTCCCTTGAGATTTCCTCTTTGGTGCATGGATTATTTAGAAATATGTTGTTTCATTTTCAAGTGTTTGGGAATCTTCCTCTTTTATTTCTGTTCTTGATTTCTACTTTGATTTCGTTGTGGTCAGAGATCACACTGTGTATGATGTCAATTTCTTCTTAATTTGATGAGGGTCAGGCACAGTAGTGCACACCTGTAGTCCCAGCTACTCAGGATCCTTGAGCCTGGGAGTTCGAGGTTATAGTGTGCTGTGATCACGCCTGTCAATAGTCCCTGCACCCCAGCCTGGGAAACATAGCAAGACCCTATCTCTGAAAAAGAAATACTAATAAATTAATTTGTTGAGGTTTGTTTCACAGCTATCTTGAAAAGAACGTGTACTCTGTTGTTGGAGGGTGGAGTGTTCTACCGTGCCCATTAAATCTCGTTGACTTGGCAGTATTCTTAGTTCTTCTATAGTCGCGTTGATTTCTGTCTAATCGTTCTATCAATTGTTGAGAGAGGGATGTTACCTCTCCAACTATTATTATTGATCTATCTATTTTTCTTTTCAATTCTTTCCATTTTTTATTACATATTTGCTGGTCTGATGTCCGGCGCATACACACCTGGGATCACTCCGTCTCCTTGGAGGTTAACCCTCTCGATAAATAGTCACTCTGTCTCTGGTAATTTTCTTTGCTTTGAAGCATACTGTATCTGAAATTTATATAACCACTCCTGCTTCCTTTTAATCAATGTTTGCATTATCCATTTTTCATTTTTCCATCCTTTTACTTTCAACTTGCCTATATTATTAGATTTGACATGAGTTTCTCATAGAAGCATAGCGTTGGGTAGTAGGTAATATTTTTTACTGCTGTGCCAATCTCCGTCTTTAATTGCTATGTTTAAACCTTAAGTATCTAATGTGTTTATTGATGTCTTAGGGCTTGAATCTGCCATTTTATTCTTTGTTTTCTGTTTGTTCTCTATTTCTCATTTGTTTTTTCCTTTTCCTGTTTTTCTGTGGGTTACATAAACTTTTTTTTTTTTTGAGACAGAGTCTCGTGCCTCCCAATCCAGAGTGCAGTGACGTGATGTCAGCTCGCTGCAACCTCCGCCTCCTGGGTTCAAGCAATTCTCGTGCCTCAGCTTCCTGGGCAGCTGGAACTACAGGCACATAAACATTGTTTGGAATTCCATTTTGGTTTATTTATAGTGTGTTTATATTTATCGTGTATTTTTATTTGTCTTTGCATTTGTATTGTCTTTATGTTTATAGTGTCTTTGTGTAGCATTTTTAGTGATTGCTCTGGGCATTGTATTATATATTCCTAACTTACCAGTGTGCTGGTATCTTCATTTTACCAATTCAAATGACATTTAGAAATCTCACATCCTCTTGTATCCCTTCTCCCGCCCTCCTATTTCTAATATAATTGCCTTAAATATTTCTCTACATACGTTTAGAGCCGTATCTATCAAGCATCATTTTTAAAATTCAGTAAGAGAAGAAAACGTCATGGTGTTTACCCATATTTTTGCTCTCTTCTGAAGGTTCTAAGGTTTCTTTTATCACTTTTATTACGTTTAAAATTTTTTCTTTGAGTAGAACTTCCATATGATCCAGCAGTTTCACTACTGGGTATATATCTAAAAGAAAGGAAATGTGTGGGGTGCAGTGGCTCATGCCTGTTATCCCAGCACTTTGGGAGACCAAGGCAAGAAGCTTGCTTGAGCCTCCTTCCTGGGACTTTGAGATCCGCCTGGGCAACATAGCAAGACCCCATCTCTACAAAAAATTAGAAAAATTAGCTGGGCATTGTGGTGTGTGCCTGCCTGCATTCCTAGCTACTCAGGAGACTGAGGCAGGAGAATCACTTGACCCCAGGAATTTGAGGTCTTACGGAGCTAAGAGCATGCCACTGCCTTCCAGCCTGGGCAAAATAGTGAGAGCTTGTCTCAGAAAGAAAGGAAAAGAAATCAATATATCAAAAAGATTTCTTCACCCTCATGTTTACTGAAGCACTATTCACATTTGTGAACATATGGAATCAACCTAAGTATCCTTCAGTGATGAATGAATAAATGAAATGTGGTACATATGCACAGTGAAATATTATTTGGGCATAAAAAGAATGAAGTTCTGTCAGTTATGGTAATTGGAAGCCATTATGTTAAGTGAAATAAACCAAGCACCAAAAAACAAATATTACATATTCTTGCTTACATGCAGGAGATTAAAAAGTGGATTCCATGAAGAGAGAAAGTAGAATGATAGTTACCAGAGGCCAGGAAGTTGGGAGATAAAGGCAAAAAAAATAATATAAATGTATTAATTACCACTAAAGTATAGACTGGTAAAGATGGTAAATTATATATATATATTTTATCTCAATAAAAATGTTTCAATGGAACATGACTAGTTGAAAGAAGGAAAGTTATTTATAAAAATTCAGCTAATATCAGTAAGCTGTGATTGTGCCACTGCACTCCAGCCTGGGTGACAGTGAAACTCTGTCAAAATAAAAAATTAGCTAATAAGTACATAGATGAAAGACTGATGATAGAATTCTAAAATCACATTTTACAACTCTGAATAAAACAATAGGTCTAGGCAACAATCACCAATGCATCCTAAAATCACCAGGAGAAACTGTGATTGGACATTTTATAATGGGGTCAGGCTAACATCACCTGAATCCACTGATAAAGTTTGTACTTAAATAAAAGGCAACTGCATGTCATGATGTCTCCATGATGGGAAGCAATAGGAAGTGAGAAACATCACATATGAAGTATATTTGTGAAAATACTTGAGCCTGACTTTAGTAAGTCCTCCAAACCTACCAGTTTGTAGGACATACGGGGGATAGAGGAAAGTTTGTATGTACACTATGAGGGTGTAATCAATCAAGCACAGATTGTGGGACATTTGATTGTACATGTCAGTGGAATAAATAAGATGAGGATTTTTGGATCCAAGATGGCCCTTTTAGGAGCAGCTCAGGATTGCAGCTCCCAATAAAACCACAGAGGGTGAGTGGATGCCAAATTTCCAGATGGATCTTTATTACCCACAGACCAGGAGATTCCTAGGTGGAGAAGCCCTATGGGTCACCAACACAGCTGTTTTGGCCGGCACAGCTGTTTTGCCAGTGCCGTGGTGTGGCAGCTCTCCATACAAAATACACTGGTCTGGTTGCCCTTTTAAGCTGGCAATTGGAGCTCCAGGAAGGCAGATTAGCCCATTCATCTGATTAAATGGGACTGAAACAGAGAGCGAGGCCAGGAGATTCCCGGGCAGTGCCATTGTTTCAGCCGGCACAGTGGGTTGCTGCACAGGAAATCACACAGATCCCAGCACCCTTTCAGCAGGTGACTGGAACACCTAGGAGAGAATCAACCATTCAACTTAAAAAAAAAAAGAAAAGCTCTGAGGCAGGGAGCCAGGTGATCAGGCTCGGCAAGTCCCACCCCCACAAAAACAAAACAAAACAAAAAAACCCAGCAATTGGAAATGCTTGGGGTTGAGAGTTTCACGGCAACTGAACCCAGGATGGTGCAGCTCGGTGGGGGAGGGGTGTCTTCCATTACCGAGGCACTCCACCCCATGGAGGTAGTCCGCCATTGTTGAGGCAGCTTGCCATTGCTGAGGCAACCCGCCATAACAGAGAGAGTCCACCATTACATAGGTAGGCCACCATTGCCAAGGCAGTTCTAACCACACCCATATAAACAGGACTCCAGGCAAGCTCAACGGCAGCAGGGAAGAGCTCAGCAAAGCCTCTGCAGGCAGACCATGACTAGGCTGCCTCCTTGCTGGGCAGGGTAGCCCTGGGAAAAAAAAAGGCAGCAGCACAACAGATACTCATAAATAAAGCCCTAACTCCCCGGGACAGAGCACCTGGGGAAAAAAGGCGGTTTATGCTGCAGCAGAATTAAATGTACCTGCCTAGCAGCTCTGAAAGAACAATGGAGCTCACAGCTCAACACTTAACCTCCTATAAAGAACAGACTGTCTCCTCAACCAGCTCCCTAACCCCCGTATTTCCAAAGAGTCACCTCACAAAAGACTGATTAGACTGACATTTGGCGGGCATCATTCTGGGACAAAGAGAGCAGAAGAAGAAACTGGTAGCAACCCTTACTGTTCTGCAGCTGCTGCAGGTGACCCCCAGGCAAACAGGGCCTGGAGTGGACCTCAGCAGTCCTACAGCAGAGGGGCCAGACTGTTAGAAGGAAAACTAAGAAATAGAAATAACTTCATCATCAACAATCTGGACATCCACTCAGAGACCCAATCTGAAAATCAGCAACTACACAGACGACAGGTGGATAAATCCACAAAGATGGGAAGAAACCAGCACAAAAAGGAGACAAACACCCAAAACTAGAACACTTCTCCTCCTACAAGGGATCACAACTCCTCATCAGCAAGGGAACAAAGCTGGATGGAGAATGAAATGACAGAATCAGACTTCAGAAGGTGGGTAATGAGAAACTTCCGTGAGCTAAAAGAACATGTTCTAACTCAATGAAAAGAAACTAAGAACCTTGAAAAAAGATTTGAGGAAATAATAACAAAAATGGACAACTTAGGAATATGAGTGAATTGATGGAGCTGAAAAACACAACACGAGAACTTCGTGAAGCATGCACAAGTTTCAACAGCCGAATTGAGCAAGCAGAAGAAAGGATATCAGAATTCAAAGATCAACTTAATGAAATAAAATGAGAAGCCAAGATTAGAGAAAAAAGCACAAAAAGGAATGAACAAAGTCTCCAAGAAATGTGGGAGTATGTGAAGAGACCTAATCTACGTTTGATAGATGTACCTGAATGTGATGAAGAGAATGAATCCAAGCTGGAAAATACTCTTCAGGATATTATCCAGGAAAACTTCCCCAACCTAGCAAGGCAGGCCAATATTCAAGCCCAGGAAATACAGAGAACACCACAAAGATATTCATCAAGAAGAGCAACCCCAACACACATAATTGTCAGATTCACCAGGGTTGAAATGAAGGAGAAAATGCTAAGGGCAGCCAGAGAGAAAGGTCAGGTCACCCACAAAGGGAAGCCCATCAGACTCACAGCAGATCTCTCAGCAGAAACCCTACAACCCAGAAGAGAGTGGGGGCCAATATTCAACATCCTTAAAGAAAAGAACTTTCAACCCAGAATTTCATATCCAGCCATACTGAGCTTCAGAAGTGAAGGAAAAATAAAATCCTTTGCAAACAAGCAAGTACTCAGAGATTTTGTCACCAGCAGGCCTGCTTCACAAGAGCTCCTGAAAGAGGCACTACACATAGAAAGTAACAACAAGTACCAGCCACTCCAAAAACATACCAAATGGTAAAGAGCATCAACAAAATGAAGAATCTGCATCAACTAATGGACAAAACAGCCAGCTAGCATCAAAATGGCAGGATCATATTCACACATAACAATATTAACCCTAAATGTAAATGGGCTAAATGCACCAATCAAAAGACACAGACTGGCAAATTGGATAAAAAGCCAAAACCCATCGGTGTACTGTATTCAGGAAACCCATCTCACAAGCAAGGATACACAAAGGCTCAAAATAAAGCGATGGAGGAAGATTTACCAAGCAAATGGAGAGCAAAAAAAAAGCAGGAGTTGCAATTCTCATCTCTGATATAATAGACTTTAAAGCAACAAAGATCAAAAGAGACAAAGAAGGACATTACATAATGGTAAAAGGATCAATACAACAAGAAGAGCTAACGATCCTAAACATATATGGACCCAATACAGGAGCACCCAGATATATAAGGCAAGTTCTTAATGACTTACAGACTTAGACTCCCACACAATAATAGTGGGGGACTTTAACACTCCACTGTCAATATTAGACAGAAAATTAACAAGGATATCCAGGACTTGAACTCAGACCTGGAACAAGCAAACCTGATAGACATTTACCGAACTCTCCACCCCAAATCCACAGAATATACATTCTTCTCAGCACCACATCACACCTACTCTAAAATTGACCACATAATTGGAAGTAAAGCACTGCTCAGCAAATGCAAAACAACTGAAATCATAACAAACAGCCTCTCAGACCATAGTGCAATCAAGTTAGAACTCAGAATTTAGAAACTAACTCAGAACCACACAGCTTCATGGAAACTGAACAACTGGCTCTTGAATGTTGACTGGATAATCAATGAAATGAAAGCAGAAATAAAGAAGGTCTTCAAAACCAATGAGAATGAAGACACAACATACCAGAATCTCTGGGACACATTTAAAGCAGTCTCTAGAGGAAAATGTATAGCAGTAAATGCCCACATGAGAAGAGTGGAAAGATCCAAAATTGACACCCTATTGTCAAAATTGAATGAGCTAGAGAAGCAAGATAAAAAAACTCAAAACCTAGCAGAAGACAAGAAATAACTAAGATCAGAGCAGAACTGATGAAGATAGAGACACGAAAAACCCTTCAAAAAATCAATAAATCCAAGAGCTGGTTTTTTGAAAAGATCAACAAAATAGACAGACCACTAGCCAGATTAATAAAAAACAGAAAAGAGAGAATAACCAAATAGATGCAATAAAAAACGATAAAGGGGAAATCACCAGATTCCACAGAAATTCAAACCATCATCAGAGAATATTACAAACAACTCTATGCACATAAACTAGTAAACCTAGAAGAAATGGAAAATTTCCTGGACACTTGCATCCTCCCAAGCCTAAACCAGGAAGAAGTCGAAACCAGGAATAGACCAATAACAAGATCTGAAGTTGAGGCAGCAATTAAGAGCCTACCACACAAAAAAAGCTCAGGTCCAGATGGGTTCACAGCCGAATTCTACCAGACACATGAAGAGGAATGGTTACCATACCTCGTGAAACTATTCCAAATAATCCAAAAAGAGGGAATCCTTCCCAAATCATTTTATGAGACCAACATCATTCTGATATCAAAACCCGGCAGAGACTCAACAAGAAAAGAAAACTTCAGGTCAATATCCATGATGAACATAGATGCAAAACTCATCAATAAAATACTGGCAAGCCTATTGCAAAAGCACATCAAAAAGCTTATCCACCATGATCAAGTAGGATGCATCCCAGGGAAGCAAGGCTGGTTCAACATATGCAAGTCTATAAACGTTATTCACTACATAAACAGAACCAAAAACAAAAACCACATGATTATCTCAATTGATGCAGAGAAGGCATTCGACAAAATTCAACAGCCCTTTATGCTAAAAACCCTCAATAAACTCGGTATCGATGGAACGTATCTCAAAGTAATAAAAGCTATTTATGTCAAACCAACAGCCAATATCATACTGAATGGGCAAAAACTGGAAACATTCCCTTTGAAATCCGGCACTAGACAAGGATGCCCTCTTTCACCACTCCTATTCAATATAGTACTGGAAGTTCTAGCCAGAGCAAACAGGCAAGAAAAAGAAATAAAGTGTATTCAAATAGGAAAGGTGGAAGCCAAATTGTCTCTATTTGCAGACGACATGATAGTATACCTAGAAGACCCCATCGCCTCAGCCCAAAAACTCCTGAAACTGATAAGCAACTTCAGCAAAGTCTCAGGATACAAAATCAGTGAGCAAAAATCACAAGTATTCCTAAACACCAATAACAGACTTAATGAGAGCCAAATCAAGAACGAACTGCCATTCACAATTGCTACAAAGAGAATAAAATACCTTGGAATACAACTCACAAGGAACGTAAGGGAACTCTTCAAGGAGAACTACAAACCACTGCTCAACGAAATAAGAGAGGACACAAGGAGATGGAGAAACATTCCATGTTCATGGTTAGGAAGAATCAACATCGTGAAAATGGCCATACTACCCAAGATAATCTACAGATTCAATGCTATCCCCATCAAGCTACCAATGACCTTCTTCACAGAACTGGAAAAAAACACCTTAAACTTCATATGGAACCAAAAGAGAGCCTGCATAGCCAAGTCAATTCTAAGTAAAAAGAACATAGTGGGAGGCATCACACTACCGGACTTCAAACTATACTACAAGGCTACAGTAATCAAAACAGCATGGTACTGGTACCAAAACAGAGATATAGACCAATGGAACAGAACAGAGGCATCGGAGGCAACACAACATGTCTACAACCATACAGTCTTTGATAAACCTGACAAAAACAAGCAATGGGGAAAGGATTCCCTGTTTAATAAATGGTGTTGGGAAAACTGGCTAGCTATGTGCAGAAAGCTGAAACTGGACCCCTTCCTGACACCTTACATTAAAATTAACTCCAGATGGATTAAAGACTTAAACATAAGACCTGGCACCATAAAAACCCTAGGAGAAAATCTAGGCAAAACCATTCAGGACATAGGAGTAGGCAAGGACTTCATGAACAAAACACCAAAAGCACTAGCAACAAAAGCCAAAATAGACAAATGGGACCTAATCAAACTCCATAGCTTCTGCACAGCAAAAGAAACAGTCATTAGAGTGAATTGGCAACCAACAGAATGGGAAAAAATTTTTGCAGTTTACCCATCTGACAGAGGGCTGATATCCAGAATTTACAAAGAACTCAAACAGATTTACAAGAAAAAAAACAAACAAGCCCATTCAAAAATGGGCAAAGGATATGAACAGACACTTTACAAAAGAAGACATACATGAGGCCAACAAACATATGAAAAAATGCTCATCATCACTGGTCATTAGAGAAATGCAAATCAAAACCACACTGAGATACCATCTCACGCCAGTTAGAATGGCGATCATTAAAAAATCTGGAGACAGCATATGCTGGAGAGGATGTGGAGAAATAGGAACACTTTTACACTGTTGGTGGGAGTGTAAATTAGTTCAACCATTGTGGAAGACAGTGTGGCGATTCCTCAAGGGCCTAGAAATAGAAATTCCATTTGACCCAGCAATCTCATTACTGGGTATATATCCAAAGGATTATAAATCATTCTACTCTAAGGACACATGCACACAAATGTTCATTGCAGCACTGCTTACAATACCAAAGACCTGGAATCAACCCAAATGCCCACCAATGATAGACTGGACAGGGAAAATGTGGCACATATACACTGTGGAATATTATGCAGCAATCAAAAACGATGAGTTTGTGTCCTTTGTAGGGACATGAACAAACCTGGAGAACACCATTCTCGGCAAACTGACAGAAGAACAGAAAGTGAAATACTGCATGTTCTCACTCATAGGTGGGTGATGAACAATGAGAACAGATGGACACAGGGAGGGGAGCACTACACATGGGGGTCTGTTGGGGGAATAGGGGAGGGACAGCGGGGGGTGGGCAGTTGGGGAGAGATAGCATGGGGAGAAATGCCAGATATAGGTGAAGGGGTGGAAGGCAGCAAATCACACTGCCACGTGTGTACCTATGCAACTGTCTTGCTTGTTCTTCACATGTACCCCAAAACCTAAAATGCAATTTAAAAAAAGAAGGAAAAAAACATAAGATGAGGAAAAACTGTTATAAAACAAAGGAGGCTTAGAAGACACAGCTTAATACAGCATATAGGCTGTAAGGAATGCAGATTCAAATTAATTACGTCAACAAAATGTATCATATTAAGACATTATTGACTTTTAAAGTGTGCTGATGATTTTAAAAGTCTTCTCAGAGGAGCACACTCAAGTATTTGCAGTGGAAATACCCTGATGTATGAGATTTGCTTTGAAATGCTCTGGCTAAACTGTGTGGGTCAACAAGTATTAGGTGAGTGCAAATGTGAATGCGGTTTTTGCGTTGTTGGAATTTGCTGTCTGATATTGGAATACATTCTTAAATAAATGTGGTTTTGTGGGCATTTCTCACATTAAGATTTTTGCTAATGATTTATTACCTGCTGTGAATTGCATGTTTATTTTAGACTACGGAAATAATGTTAGACAAAAAGAAAATGCAAGCAATTTTCTTATTCAAGTTCAAAATGAGTCGGAAAGCAGTAGACACAACTTGCAACATCAATAACGCATTTGTCCCAGGAGCTGCTAATGAATGCAGAGTTCAGTGACGGTTCAAGACAGTTGAACCGTCTCAAAGGAGACGAGAGCCTTGAAGATGAGGAGCGTGGCGGCTGGTCATAGGAAGTGGATGGTGACCAGCTGAGAGCAGTCATCGAAGCTGATCGTCTTACAACAGGAGGAGTTGCCTAAGAACTCAGCATCAACCGTTCTACAGTGGTTCAGCATTTGAAGCAAATTGGAAGGTGAAAAAGCTCAGTAAGTGGGTGCCTTATGAGTTGACCAAAATTTTTTTTAAATGGTCATTTTGAGGTGTCATCTTCTTTTATTCTGTGCAACAACAATGAACCATTTCTCGATCAGATTGTTACATGCGACGAAAAGTGGACAAGCAGCACCGACCAGTTCAGTGGTTGGACAGAGAAGCTCCAAAGCACTTCTCAAAGCCAAAATTGCACCAAAAAAAGGCTATAGTCACTGTTCGGTGCTCTGCGGCAGGTCTGATCCACTACCGCTTTCTGAATCCTGGCGAAACCATTACATCTGAGAAGTATGCTCAGCAAATCGGTGAGATGCACCAAAAAGTGCAATGCCTACAGCTGGCACTGGTCAACAGAAAGGGCCCAATTCTCCGCCATGACAATTCCAACCACATGTCGCACAACCAATGCTTCAAAAGTTGAACGAATTGGGCTATGAACTTTTGCCTCATCTGAAATATTCACCTGACCTCTTGCCAACTGACTACGATTCTTCAAGCATCTCAACAACTTTTTGCAGAGAAAACACTTCCACAACGAGCAGAATGCAGAAAATGCTTTTGAAGAGTTTGTTGAATCCTGAAGAACAGATTTTTATGCTACAGGACAAAAGCAAATGTATTCCTTGTTGGCAGAAGTGTGTTGATCGTAATGGTTTCTATTTTGATTCGTAAAGATGTGTTTGAGCCTAGTTATAATGATTTCAAATTCATGGTCCAAAACTGCAATTATGTTTGCACCAACCTAATAAATTGAGACAGGTCATATGTTGCTGCATATAAAAGCTGGATGATGGGTACATGAGAGCTGATTAGAGTGTTCTCTGTACTTCTGGCTATGTTTAAAATTTTGCATAATAGAAGGGGAACAGTCATATTACCTGATAAAGGATGAGATTATAAATGAAGCAAATACATTTCTTTTTCTTTTCTTTTTTTTTTTTTCTTTTTAAGACGGACTCTTGCTCTGTTGCCAGGCTGGAGTGTAGTGGTGCAGTCTCGGCTCACTGCAACCTCTGCCCCCTGGGCTCAAGCGATTCTTCCACCTCAGCCTCCCAAGTAGCTGTGACCACAGGCACGTGCTAAACGCCTGGCTAATTTTTTTGTATTTTTAGTAGAGACGGGGTTTCACCATGTTGGCCAGGATGGTCTCCATCTCTTGACCTCGTGATCCACCTGCCTCAGGCTCCCAAAGTGCTGGGATTACAAGCATGAGCCACCATGCCCAGCCAGCAAATACATTTCTTATGACTAAGCATTTGGCCACACAGTGCCACAACTGGATCATATCTAGGCATGATTTAGAGCCGATTTAAAAATTAATAGACATTTAAAAATTTCTGATGTCACAAAAAAATGAATGTTTCAATGTCATATTTAATTACCATTTTCATACATTGATTTCAAGTCAAAATCAAAATTTCCTTTTGTTGTTATTTTAGGCTATATCTGCCAGTGACAAATTGTCCTAGTTTTTCTCCATTTGAGAATGTCTTGATTTCCCCTTCAATCCTAAAGAATATTTTTGCTGAGTATAGAATTCTGAGCTGACAATCGTTTTCTTTCAGTACTTTAAAAATATTGTCCTGCTTCTCTATGGCCTCCACATTTTTTTAGGAGGAATCTGCTGTCACTGAATTTTTCCTCCCCTCTAGGTAAAGCAGCTGTCTTCACAGGCTGCTTTCAAGGCTTTTTCTTTGGTGTTAGTTTTTGGAAAGTGATTATAATGTTCCTCAGTGTAAATTTTTTTTTTAATTGTCGGGGGTTTCCTCAGCTTATTGAATCTGTAGGTTTATATTGCTTTCCAAATGTAGAAAATTTTAAGTTATTATTTTTTTGACAACATTTTCAGTCTCATCCACTTTCTGGTACTCCTGTGAGATAAATTTAGGTTTATGAGGTTCTGTTCTTCCCCCTCCCCCCCAAGTCTGTTTTCTCTTTGCTATTCAGATTGTATAATTTCTCATTTTTCATCTTCCAGTTCACTTTCCCCTGTCCGCTCCATTCTTCTAGGCCATCTACTGAGTTCTGTGGTCTTTTTGTTGTTGTTTTGTTTTAGTTACAGTATTTTTCAGTTCTAAAATTCTTATTTGTTTGTTCTCTATATCTTCTATTTCTTTTTGAGGCTGTTTTTCCATTTGTTTAAAATGTGTTCCTAATTGTTGACTAAAGTATTTTTATTATGCCTGCATTAAAATTTTCATCAGATAATCCTAACATCTCTGTCATCTCAGTGTTGGCCTCTGTTGATTGTCTTTTTTCATTCAGTTTGAGATCTTCTTGGTTCTTGGCACAAAGGCTGATTTTTTTATTGAAGCCTGGATGTTTTCATATTATGTTGTGCGACTGAATCTTCCTTAAGCCTTCTGTTTTAGCTGGCTTTCTGTGTCACCAACCTGGAAGAGGAGAAGAAAGGCCCTGCCTTGATACTGCCACGTGGGGTAGAAGTCAAGGTTCTTTAATCATCATCTATTGACACTCAAGCTGGGGGAGGCTCCTTGTTACTAGTGAGTGAAGGTTAGGGTTCCAGATTTCCATATGGTCTCTACTTACACTGCAGTAGGAGAGTTTTTGTTACCAGCTACCGGAGATGAAAGCCCTGGCTTGCTACCTGGTCTTTTCTGACACCACCCTGGGAGGGGTTGTTGAAGTACCTCATCATATTCTCATGAGGGTGGAAGTCTCTGATCCCACCAGGTCTTTGCTAGCATGGATCGGGATGAGGCCGCAGTTTTTACTGTAGTGTTTGGAGTGTAATGGTTATTGTCTAAAAGTCTTCTGCCTTACTAGGCTGCCTCTTTTCTTGCCCTTTAGCTAGACAGAATAGTGTTTTGTTGATGTTTTTTTCTCATTCTCTGCACCTGTTCCTGGCTTCTTCAGCTTCAGGTCCAGGGCATATGAGCCAAAAAAAAAGAAAGAAAGAAAGAAGGAAAGAAGGAAGGAAGGAAGGGAGGGAGGGAGGGAGGGAGGGAGGGAAAGAAAGAAGAAAGGAAGGAAGGAAGGAAGGAAGGAAGGAAGGAAGGAAGGAAGGAAGAAAGAGAAAGAAAGAAAGAAAAGAAAAGAAAAGAAACAGGAATCTCATCACTGTGTCATTTCTCAGGCCCCACAATTCCCAGCTGGTTCACCTTCTTCTCTCTGCCTTTCAGAATCTTCTTATTTTTATTTATTAGACCAAGCCAGAGTTTCTAGCTGTCTTTAGCATGAGGAAGAGGGAAAAGTACATCTGTCCCATCATTCTGGAAACGTGTCTATACACACACGGCCTTTATGTTAGGGTCATCTCTCAGGACTTAATGTTCTTCTTCCTTCACTTTCTCCTTTGCCCTCCCCATTAGGTGCCATTTTTCTCTCCCTCCCTCTGCTCTGCTCTCTTATATTTCCTGTGCTCCCTTTTCTAGCCTCCCTCCTTGTTTTCTTCTAAGACTGAGGAAGAATCTATTGGATGTAGCAGAATCATTTGGCAATTACTCAAAACCCATCAATCCTTTCATTCCACCTCATTCAGTCTCACCTCCCACATGGTCTCACCCCACACCTGTGCACACGAGGCCCAGCTGGGCTTGCTGAGCCCCGCAGGAATCCACCTGCCTTACAGCCCACAGACATCCAGTGATCCCTTTAGGCATCCCCAGCTCGTATGATCCTGCAATTGCACTTTCTGCATGATTAATTTCTGTGCCTAATGCTTCCCCTTGTATCCTAGTGTGTGGTGATTTATGCCTTCCACGTTTCATTCTCTGAAGTTTTCATTGATTTCTTGCACTTCCTCCTCATGCGTGTAGATTCTTGTTACAAAATCGCGATTGCAAAAGCCTTGATTATAAAAGTCTCTGGCACAAGCTTAGCACCTGCTAAACCATCTAACTGCCCACACCATTTCTCTGGACTTGTTTTAACCTTTTTCGGTCCTGCTACGAGTGCTCTACGGTTCAACTGTCCCGTGGACCTGGTGCTTAAAGACTAATGTCTCTCCCTGTTGTGCCTGCTGGGTTTCTAAAGAGGAAACAAGTAGCTAATAGTCTATTTTTCCAACAGTCTCAGGAAACAAATTCACGCAGGGCATCTATCTGCGTAAAAGAAGTAGGAGCTACATTGCCCTAGTAAAGGGTAAAGCCACATTGGTATGCACTGCACAAAAGTAGAAGCTGACTTTAAGTCATAATTTGCATTTTCTCCTTGCAGAGCTATTTATCTGGGGATGTTAGAGTTCCCTGTATGTGGGAAACTCTCATTTAGCATTACATAAATGGACTCGGGCGAAATCTGTGTAGTTCAGACAGATTTCTAGAAGTGGGCAACATGTTCTCCGGAATAACTTTCCTTAATTCTATAACAACTGACACCTGGTGCCAGTATGAAGGCAGAGTTGAACTTAATCCTCTCCCCGAGAGAGAATTCCAGAAGAGATGGCTTAAACCCCCCAATCTCAGGGGTTCAAAGGAAACTCACATCTCTAGAAGGGACTGTGGAGGACAGTGTTGCTCAGCTATTTTAAGTTAACAAAATGCCTCTGCTAGTCAGAGTAGGGAAAATGTAAGGTAAATATTTAAACAAGCGAAAGGAGACAGTAAGCAAGAAGACAAAACCAACTCTACGTTCAAAACCACACAAAGAATGAGGCTGGATTCAATTGGAATGAAACTGATAGAAAGGTCCTGGACCAAGCCGTGTCCTCCCCATGTGGCTGCAGTAGAACTGGGCAAGAGTCACTGGTTTATTTTGTGACCTTCACTCGTGTGATGCCATTCATCAAGGTCACGTGGCAAGCTCTTGGGAAAAGCCACCTAAACCGCAGGGTTTTACTTCAGACCACTGTGGTCACACAGCTTCTACAAGGGACTGGAGTAAGGGAAGTGTGTGGTGAGAGGCTGGGGTTGCTGCTGCATGTATTTGGTAATAGAGGTCCTTAGGCAGATGTGCTCAGAATATAGTGATCTGCTCACAGACTTGCTCCCATTCAGGAGCCTTATTACATATATGTCTCTCTTTCCCTCGTGGTCATTCTTGTACATTAACCAAACTGCAAGTCTCTTGAAGACAGGCACGGCATCTCCAACTTAGACACTCCCTGGAACCTAATGCAGTACAGCTCAATAAATGCTACATCGACTAGAGAGGGCCTGACAGAGGCTAGGCACAGTGGCTCACACTGGCAACACCAGTGCCACGGGAGGCTGAGGCAGGAGGATCTCTTGAGCCTAGGTGTTGGAGACCAGCCTGGGCCACCTGGCGAAATCCCATCTTTAAAAAAGAAAAGAAAGAAATTGAGACACAGAAGCCAAAAATAACAAAAACGGTGTTTGACAGAAAACCCATCTGGGGTAATTTATAAGTAAATGAGAAAAAATTTTAAAATAGAAAGGGCCTGACAAACACGCATAGTAGTTCCTACGGTCAGCCTGAGCCAGGGAGTGGCTGAGGGCGGAGGGAGCAGGAAGGTCTGAGATGTTTCAGCAGAGAAGGGGACATCTGAGGAGGCCGGGTCCAAGAACCAGCTACAGAGTCAAGCTAGTGAAGGAAATGCTTAACCTCATTGAAAGAAAAAGAACCCGTCCCTCAAAGAGGGCTCCTCCCCCAGCCAGTGCCTGGAGCTGTCTTCTTGCTCACAGCCACGCTGGGACGGAGCAGACTTGCATCATGCCTTCTCGACTTACTGAGGCAGATGAGAGAGGGATTCCTGGGCCCTGCAAAGCTCAGAGATGTTCCCCTCCCTAGAAGGGCTGCTCTAGTCATGGCTGGTGCCCGTTCTTTAGGATCAGGCTGTCTCGTCATCCTTCCATACCTGGCCAGTGGGGTGCAGGGGGTTAAAGGTAAAGAAATCTTTTCTCTAAAGTAGTTTAGATAAATTTTGAGGATGAGGGGATTGATGAATTGGCAAGGAGAGAAAGGTGAGAGCAGGGCCCATGCAAACCTCTATGTAGGAGAGGAGAATCAATTTCATTATGTATTTTTTTTAAAGAAAGCAAAAAAGGGCCAAAATACAAATAGATATCGTGGGTCTCTCTCTCTCTCTCTCTCTCTCTCACACACACACACACACACACACACTCACACACGCACCTGCCCCAGGGCTTCTGCCCTCCTCCTGGGGCTACCCGGGTACCGGCATCATCATTAACCTGCACCTCCTGCTTCTCACCTGCTGCACCCACAGCTCTTCATTTAATCTCACAGCCTCTCGCGGTGCTGTGACTCCAAGGCAGAGGGAGGACAGCGTTATACATAAATCTCTCCAGCCGCTCTCCCTCCTCCCCAGTCTCCCCTTGGCTTGCAGGCTGCCTGTGGCTCTGGGGACTCTGAGATGAGATGGATAGAGATTCCTTCCCGGTCCCCTGGGCTGTCAGAGTACCCAAGACGGGCTGAGCAATTTAACACTTCCCTGGATTAAAAACAGTCTTTATGAAAAACCTACCTGTCCTGAGTGAAAGCCTACATAGAGCAAAGGCTGCTTTCCCACGGTTCTGCGGGGGAGGGCCGGGGAATTGGCATTATTGAGGGAGCAGTAAAGGTTAGACTTTTTGTCTTCCTGTTTGCAAAAGCCGTCTTTACATGTTGCTATTTTGAAAATAATAAAGCACTTTCTTTGGGAACTTGGGGTCTTGGTCATGTTGTGAGTGTCGGCTGGCCAGCCTCTGCTTTCTCTCATTTCTCTGCATTTCTTTTTTCTTCTTGGGCTTGAAAACATCCAGAATGTCCCCAGACTTGAGCCTCTGTCTTCTCTCTGGCACTTCCACATTCCTTATTCCTCAAGTTTCCAAAATACAGTGGTTGACAGCACCGGCGGGGTTAGGGACAGGCCAAGCTCCAGTCGCAGCTGTGCTGTGTTCACTGTGTGACCGGGTGAGTTCTCTCACCTCTGGCCCTGCAGGCATGAAGACAGTGCCTGCCTCAAGGGGTCAAGGCAATGCATGCATAAAGCCTCACTGGGGGCCAGAGCTGCTCCCTTCATGCTAGTGATTGCCGTTATTATAATTTGGAAAGCAAGCTTGCAGTACCAGAGCAAGACTTTCTCATGCAAAAGATTTAGTGGTATGGGGCTTCTAGGACCAGAGTGAGAGCACCACAAGAACACCTGTGCCAAAAATCCACTCCTAAATACCATGAGCCTGGCCTTTGGAGCCTGAGAGGCTGCATGGTGGAGGCAGGTGTGGGCAGGGGAGCTGGGATACAAAGCAGACAGACAGGGCTCTGAAATCTGTCTCACTCTTGTGACCACAGGCAGGCAGCCCCCCTCTCTCTGAGCTTCTGTTTCCTCACCCATGCAATAAAGAAAATAATTTCCAGTTTAAGAATATTTTAGTGAGGCTTAAAGACCATGCATCTAAACATGTAACATCATCTGGCTCAGAATGCATGCTCAGAACTTTTAAAAGTATTCAGGTGGTGACATCAACTTGCCCCCTTTGTGATAAGCATCACTTGCAGTAGGTGCCAGACCTCTGTGAAAACTGGCAGCAGGGAGAGGAGCAAAAACAGGGACAGCCTCTTTCCCTTAAATAGCACATACCCATTCCCAAGATCCTTTCATGCACATGTCTTACCCTCAAAGGCACCAAGCTGCTCTGAGTCTCAGCAAGGTTGTCAGCCCCTCTGAGGAGTGGGCAAAGGGGTCGTCTTAGTTCTTTTGGGATGCTACCACTAACTGCCATAGACTGGTTGCCCTATAAACAGCAAACACTTACTGCTCACAGTTCTGGAAGCTGGGAAGTCCAGGATCAAGGTGCCAGCAGGTTCAGTATCTACTAAGGGTCCACTTCCTGGTTCACAGATGGCGTTTTCTCACTCTGTCCTCCCATGGAAGAAGCAGGAAGACTGTTTTCTGGGGCCTTTATATAAAGACATGAATCCCATTCATGAGGGCTCCACCCTTATCACCGAATCACTTTCCAAAGGCCCTACCTCCTAACACCATCACAGTGGGGATTCGGTGTCAACACATTAATTTGGAGAAGGACACAGGCATTGGGCCTATAGCAGGGGTCAGAGGTCAGAGGTGATAAGCTACGCCTGAGGCCACATAACCCGGAAGACAGAGCCAGTCCCCACACCTGCCCTCCCACCTCCATCCCAGGCTCTCTGCCACACCCATGCCTCTGCAGAAATGAGAGTGCCCCCAGTCTCCTGGAGGGGTGGCCATATTAGTACAGGGAATGCATTTAGTCACCGATGACTAACATTGTTTTAAAAAGAAACAGAGGCCAGGTGTGGTGGCTCATGCCTGTAATCCCAGCACTTTGGGAGGCCGAGGCAGGTGGATCACGAGGTCAAGAGATTGAGACCATCTTGATCAACATGGTGAAACCCCATCTCTACTAAAAATACAAAAAATTAGCTGGACATGGTGGTGCATGCCTGTAATCCCAGCTACTCAGGAGGCTGAGGCAGGAGAATTGCCTGAACCCAGGAGGCGGAGGTTGCGGTGAGCCGAGATCGCGCCATTGCACTCCAGCCTGGGTAACAAGAGCAAAACTCCGTCTCAAAAAAAAAAAAAAAGAAAGAAAGAAATAGAATAGAACATAGCAGAACAAAATAGAACATTTTAGTGCATTGTACCTAAGAAGAGGAAATACTGTTTCATGAAATTTGTTTCACATGTATGTGTTGATATAAAATGTACTTTTTGATTGGGTCACTGTCAGGAAAAGTTCAAAATACACTTTACTGTGTTATTGTTTATTGCCATAACCAGAGCTAATGTACTTTTTTCCTGACCATCCTAAGTATTCTCCATTAGAGAATCAGCAGATTTTTTCTGAAATTTTTTTCAGTCTGGTACAATGTTATAAAACAGATTCATCCAAACTTATTTTCGTCGTAGGGAAACCCCCTTCCAGCTCTGAAAACACAGGCTTCCACGTGCCCTACTGGGGAAATCAAAATTTCCATTAGCTCCCAATGTTCCACCTTTCCAGACGTATCTTCCGCAACTCCTGAGCACCTGTGTTACTGCCTTGTTTTCCCAAGGTAGCTTCTGTCTGCCTAAGAGGAAAGCGCCCCCTTGCCCTCCCCATCTCTATCCCTTAGGCCCTAAGCAAGTTTCACTTTCCCCTGATACTCTTCTGCTTGGCAGGCCATAGTGACTCCGATTTCCTGTGAAAACAGCAGTTTTTGTGCAATAAGTTCATGGGGTCCCTTGTCACATGCTGCTGAGATGCTGTGTTAAAAATCACACCCCCTCAGCACAATGCTTTTGAGATTCATCTGTGTCATACGCATCAGTATCTTTTTTGTCTCTAAGTAATCCTTCATTGTATTCCATGAATAAAATTTGCTTAGCCATTTGCAATGAGTTTGCCCAACTGCAAAACCTGGGTGAACTGTCCCCACAAGACTGTCCTCTCCTCAGATGCCAAGTGTGGGGGTCCCCAGGGTTACCCTCACCTCAGATCAGCTGGTTCAGAGATCTCCACAACGACTCTCAGGCTTGGAAATTTGTTAGAACAACTTACAGAACTTGGGAAAGCACCATACTTACAACTACAGTTTCATTACAGTGAGAGACTACAAATTGGAAATAGCCAAAACTTCCACTGCATAGGGCAGAACCTGGGAGAGTTTCAAATATGAAGCTTCCACACCCCCAGGAGCATGTCATCCTCCCGTCATCAGTAGGTGGCAATGCTCAGGGAGTACTGTCGGTCTTGGAAGCTCAGCCGAGCTCTGGCATCCAGAGCTTTTACTACTGCCCAAGCGCCTGACCTTTATTCGCCAGCTCCTCCCAGAGGCCAGAGCGAATACCATGTGTTCCAAAGGCCCATCCTAAATCACATTGTTAGACTGTTTGCTGGCCAAAGCCCCCAGGCAAACAATGACTCTCCTATTGCAGAACACTTCAGGGGCCTAGAGATCACCTGCCAGCGGTCAGAGACAAAGCCTAGACCTCTATTTGGTTAACTCTACACTAAACGCCATTCACCTGCTGATGGACATTTGTAGTGTTGCCAGGTTTTGGCTATTAGGAATAAAGCTGATGGTAAATGCAACAACCTAGGTGAATCTCAAAGCTATTAGGCCAAGTGAAAGAAGTAACAATAGTACTTATTATACCGTTTATCGGAATTATAGAAAAGGAAAATCTAAACTACGGTGATGGTAGAATCAGTTACAGCTACATAATTTGTGGGGCCCAGTACATTCTATTGTGTGCAGCCCTGAATACCTCAATGCAATAGATTTTTTTATTTAAAAAATACTGGTTGGGCGCGGTGGCTCAAGCCTGTAATCCCAGCACTTTGGGAGGACGAGGCGGGTGAATCACTAGGTCAAGAGACCGAGACCATCCTGGTCAACATGGTGAAACCCCATCTCTACTAAAAATACAAAAAATTAGCTGGGCATGGTGGCACGTACCTTTAATCCCAGCTACTCAGGAGGCTGAGGCAGGAGAGTTGCCTGAACCCAGGAGGCGGAGGTTGAGGTGAGCCGAGATCGCGCCATTGCACTCCAGCCTGCGTGACGAGAGCGAAACTCTGTCTCAAAAAAAAAAAAAAAATACCATTTACTGAGCTCTTGCTATAAGACCCCTGTTTTTGGATACTCCCAAATTTGTAGCCAGCTGATCTGAAGCACTTTACCAAGCACTTTACAATATTAATACATTTCTGCTTAGATGATACTTACAGATGAAGAAATGTAGGCTTAGAGAAGTAACCTGCGCAAGGTTTCATCTGGCAAGTGACAGTATCTGGATTTGAACCCAGGACTGTTAGGATTGAAAGCAGTGTGCCTAACCACCAAAGGCCAGTACTCCTGTCCTCTGTTTAACTCCTCCCTAGGTCATAGTCTGGCTTTTCATATGTGTTTTTCTGGTCTTCCCATCCACCATAAGTCCCCAATAACAGAGACGTCATCAACAGTGACAAGAGGGGTATGCTGTGGAATACACACAGGAACTTTTTTTCAGACAGTTTTTTCATATGTATATATCTTCACACACAGGACTATAGGTTTTGTTTTTTAAATAAAATTGAGATCTCACTATGCAAACTATAATGTAATTTCGTTTTTCATATAATGTTTTCTGAGTTCATTTTTCCTCAAACCTTGTTCATTGCATTACTGGTTGGTTGATTTTTCTTTGTTTTTTTTATTGCATTTTAGGTTTTGGGGTACAGGTGCAGAACATGCAAGACAGTTGCATAGGTACACACATGGCAGTGTGATTTGCTGCCTTCCTCCCCTTCTCCCACATCTGGCATTTCTCCCCATGCTATCCCTCCCCAGCTCCCCCCGCCGCTGTCCCTCCCTTATTCCCCCCAATAGACCCCAGTGTGTAGTGCTCCCCTCCCTGTGTCCATCTGTTCTCATTGTTCATCACCCGCCTATGAGTGAGAACATGTGGAATTTCATTTTCTGTTCTTGTGTCAGTTTGCTGAGAATGATGTTCTCCAGATTCATCCATGTCCCTACAAAGGACATGAACTCATCGTTTTTGATTGCTGCATAATATTCCATGGCATATATGTGCCACATTTTCCCAGTCCATTATGATGCCTATCATCGATGGGCATTTGGGTTGGTTCCAGGTCTTTGCTATTGTAAACAGTGCTGCAATGAACATTCGTGTGCATGTGTCCTTATAGTAGAACGATTTATAGTCCTTTGGATATATACCCAGTAATGGGATTGCTGGGTCAAATGGAATTTCTATTTCTAGGTCCTTGAGGAAT
The DNA here is from genome assembly GCF_049354715.1 of Callithrix jacchus. Lineage (NCBI taxonomy): Eukaryota > Metazoa > Chordata > Mammalia > Primates > Cebidae > Callithrix > Callithrix jacchus. Next base: position 5,569,699 of record NC_133520.1, read on the forward strand.
CGCCACACTGTCTTCCACAATGGTTGAACTAATTTACACTCCCACAAGCAGTGTAAAAGTGTTCCTTTTTCTCCACATCCTCTCCAGCATCTGTTGTCTCCAGATTTTTTAATGATCGCCATTCTAACTGGTGTGAGATGGTATCTCAATGTAGTTTTGATTTGCATTTCTGTAATGACCAGTGATGATGAGCATTTTTTCATGTTTGTTGGCCTCATGTCTGTCTTCTTTTGTAAAGTGTCTGTTCATATCCTTTGCCCATTTTTGAATGGGCTTGTTTGTTTTTTTCTTGTAAATCTGTTTGAGTTCTTTGTAAATTCTGGATATCAGCCCTTTGTCAGATGGGTAAACTGCAAAAATTTTTTCCCATTCTGTTGGTTGCTGATTCACTCTAATGACTGTTTCTTTTGCCGTGCAGAAGCTGTGGAGTTTGATTAGGTCCCATTTGTCTATTTTGGCTTTTGTTGCCAATGCTTTTGGTGTTTTGGTCATAAAGTCCTTGCCTACTCCTATGTCCTGAATGGTTTTGCCTAGATTTTCTTCTAGGGTTTTTATGGTGCCAAGTCTTATGTTTAAGTCTTTAATCCATCTGGAGTTAATTTTGATGTAGGGTGTCAGGGAGGGGTCCAGTTTGTGCTTTCTGCACATAGCTGGTTGATTTTTCAAAGCAAGAAGGAAGATAAAAGTTTTTAAAAGTGTCCGTGACATGGTTTTTTGCTGTAGATGATAATCCCGCAGTCAGACCTGCACAAGATCCTCTTACTACAACTGAGGGTGGGTGCTTCCTGTATATATTGACACTAAAGAAGATCAGTAACTTACAGACAAAAAGTCCTTCTGTCGAGTACACTTGACTCTGTTTTTAGAACTGTTACATTTCTCTGAGGACAACTCTAGAGTATAAATTATAAAATGTTTGCAAATATGTATATTACATATACCTTAAATGTGGATCAAGAACATGATATTTAATGGCTGCATGTATTCCAAGAAGTAAATGTATCAGAATTTATTTAACCAATTCCCCATTATTAAATAACTCACCTTCCGCCATTTCTTTGAAAGTATAAGCAGTGCTGCAATATTGAGACATCTTCATGAAGCATAAATGCTACTTACAAGTTTCTGGGATAGAGAGTTAAATACTTTAAATGAAACATAATTTGAAACATTGGTTTATTTTAAAGCAAGCAGATATGGCATTGAATGTAAAATTTGAATTCATTTTTAAAACTAAAAAATCTAATTGTGAGCCAGGCGCAGTGTCTCACTGCACTAATCCCAGCACTTTGGGAAGTCAAGGCAGGAAGATCGCTTAAGCCCAGGAGCTCAAGACCAGCCTGTGAAGCAAAACAAGACCCACCTCTACAAGTCATTAAAAAATTAGCCAGGCACAGTGGCACGTGCCTGCGGTCCCAGCTATGTGGGAGGCTGTGGTGAGGGGATCACTTGAGCCTGGGAGGTCAAAGTTGCAGTGAGTCGTGACCATGCCACCGCACTCCAGGCTGGGCAATGGAGTGAGACCCCGTCTCAAAAATAATCTAATTGTATGGAGCGCTTGAGACTATACTCACTTTCTCCTTTCCTAACAGAATCCAATTCTGTTGAATGTCCCAGTTGAAAAATAAAATTCCCTTTCCCAGCTCTTCCTGAACAGGGAGTGGGCATGTGCCTGTTCTAGCCAGTGAGCCCTAAGTGGAAATCACCAGGCGCTTCACAGAGCACTCCTGAGAGGCGGGTGGGTTTAGTGAAGCCTCCTCTTTGCCTTGACATTTCTTCCTGCTTGGAAGTGGCCACAGGAAAACCAGGAAGAAAACGCCAAGAACTAACCAGGGCTTGGCCCTGACTCTGTGAGTCTTTGAATCATACCTTCATGTGGCTATCTCTGAAATAGACCAAAAGAAAAATAAAAGTCCTAATTCATCTAAACGACAGTTTTTCAAGTTTCTGTTACATCTGGTTGTGGTTCTTTTATTTTCAGTATTTCTCAGTTTTCTATGAACTTTTACCTCTTTCCATTTGTACCTTCTACAAAAGTGTCATTGCCAAATTCTGAGTCTTCTCGTCTCATCGTGCTTCCCAAGGGAGTCCCTGGCTCAGGGTGCTGAAGGGAGGACATGCTGAGGGCTGGGAAGGAGACGGAACCCATGAGCTGGAGCTAAGAACAAAGACCTGAGGCCTCCTGCCCATGCAAAAGCTCAAATGCATGTGGCTACTTTTAATATTATTATGATTTATTTATCAAGAGAGGGTCTCACTCAGGCTGGCAGGTCACCTAGGCTGGCGTGCAGTGGCGCAATCTCAGCTCACCTCCACCTCCACCTCCCAGGCTCCAGTGATCCTCCCCCTCAGCCTCCGAGTAGCTAGGACTACAGGCACCACCACCATGCCCAGCTAATTTTTGTATTTTTTGTAAAGAAGGGGGACAGTGGAAAATGTCTCACCTTGTTGCCCAGGCTGGTCTTAGACTCCTCGGCTCTAGCAATCCACCCACTTCAGCCTCCCAAAGTGCTGGGATTACAGGCATGAGCCATCACATGCGGCCAACATGTGACTCCTCTTGATCCATCTTCTCAGCAACTCCAGCTGCCATTGTGATGTCTGCTAGGAAGCTGTGAGCTTTTGGGTGCCGTAGATCCAAGTCCTGCTCTTCTTTCTACCCTTTACAAGCCATGTGTCCCCTAGTTGCTCATCCATAATGACACCTTCTCCACAATAGCATGGGGCTAATGACACAGAAGAATGTACACACAGCGCCTGGCTCGGAGCCTTGCACATCAGGTAGTCTCAACGTATTGAGTTATCCTTCTGCCTTTGAGGTCCTGAATGTTCATTCTATCCCCCTGTCACCTGGAGGAAAATGCGGGAGTGTGGTAAAGGAGGTTTCCCACAGCATGCCTTTTCCTCCCAGCTCCGTGACCCTAAGAACAGCTCTGGTGAATAAAAGAAGGAAGTTCAAGGCAACTCCCAAAGATTGGAAAGGTCGACTCAGAGACTCGCTGTCCCAGGAGAGGAGAGCAAAGACTGTGCTTAACTGAAGCTCAGAGGAATGAAGGGAGGTGACACTAGAGAGAAGCAAATGGGGATGGAGCATTGTAAATTCTCTGCCCCTGGGAATCTGGGGAGGGTGTCCACATGTCCCTGCTGCCTCTTCACTCTGCCATCTTCCCAGTCTGTGCTGGTTTCTCTTGATGTTATTTACCCTTTAGATTTTTCAGAGAAAGTGACTTGTCTTTAATTCACTGATTCATAAAGTCATTTATTTAAGAGAGGCATTGCTCAATCCTTTTACTGGAAAGAGTCAAGTAAAGAAATAGAATTGGAATTCCAGCTGTACCTCAGCTACCTGAGTAACTGGAAAACTCACCTCATCCCTCGGAGCCTGATGAGAGGGGAGGATGTGAATGTTCAATACTTCTTATTAGGACACATTTTTTAAATACAGCTTTGTAGAGGATAATAAGGCCAGGCATGGTGGCTCACACCAGTAATCCCAACGCTTTGGGAGACCAAAGCGTGTGGATCACTTTAGGTCAGGAGTTCCAGACCATCCTGGCCAACATGGCAAAACCCCATCTCTACTAAAAATATAAGAATTACCTGGGTGAGGTGGCAGGTGCCTGTAATCCCAGCTACTCAGCAGGTTGAGGCATGAGAATCACTTGAACCAGGAGACGGAGGTTGCAGTGAGCCAAGACCGGGCCACTGCACTTCAGCCTGGGCAACAGAGCGAGAATCTGTCTCAGAAAAAAGAAGAAAAAAGAAAATAATATGTACTCATGTGCCCACCATGAGGCTTTATCAAATATCTGCATCTTGCCATATTTGCTTGCTTATAAAAAGACATTAAAAATGTCTTTTTGTAATGTTAGGTGCTGTGTGTACACTCTTCTGTCATCAGCCCCATAATATGATGGGGGGCGTGTGTCATGGATGAGCAACTCATCCCTACCCCCTCCTTCCCTTCCTGAAGCAAGTACAACTTGAATTTGCTATTTTTATTCCCATGAATGTTTTCATACTCAGATCTATACTCTCTTATCCACAATTCTGAAATCTGAAAAGCTGCGAGGAACCGTTTTTTTAAATAAATTTGTGACAAACTCATTTGGCAGTAAAACTTGAACTGACATGTAGTTATTTATGGACTTTATATGGCTCATTTTAAGTGGTTGCTCATAGATTTCACTGAAGAGATACTGATGTATTTGAACCTGGGTTGGTGCCCCATATCCTGTTAGTGATGTTCTATGCAGCCCCACATGACCTTTCTAAAATGTGAACAACTCCAAATATCAAAACATATTTTGGATAATGGAGCTCCTCCAGCCACAGCAACCAGCAGCACCCCTGGCCCCCAGGGTTTGGGATGAGGATTATGACTCTTCATTACACAAACAAACCACATAGTACCACTGTCATCGTGTGTATGTGTACAGCACGGGCCTGTATAATTTTCAACTTTTATTTAAATGTTTATACAAAATGTTTCCTTTGGCAACTTGTTTGTATTCACCCAATATTTTCTTAGGCTTTTTCCTATCAATACAGGTAACTGTGTGACACTCTACTGTCTATGACTATCATGAATTATTTATTCAGATTGCCTGTTGACCAACCGAGGATGTGTTCAGTTTTCCATGTTTACTAATAGTGCTGACTGAACACTCACGTGTACGTAGGTGAGGGCGTCTTCCTGAAAGGTGAAACGCTGGACTCCAGGGAATCCGCATCTTCAAGTTCAGTAGGTGCTTAGTTACTCTCCAGAGCAGTGAATCGCTTTACTCTTGCACCAGCCGCACTAAGAGGCCTTTTTGTTCTAATTTCTTGAGAACACTTGACATCATTAGATTTTTTTTTTCCATTTTTGTCCATTGGTGGGTAGCCTTTGGGGAAACCTAACTCACAGGACTACCTTTCCTTGCCCAAGTTTTGAGCCAATTGGGAAATAAGACAGAGGACTTAGGAGATGGAGAAGCAAACATCGCCTTTACCAGCAATAAAGCTGGGTCAACGTAAGAGCGAAAAAGGGCTTGCTTGACTTTGGGACAGCCTACTCACGGGAAGACTGACTGCAGCATTGTCACACCTACTCACTGGTCACGGTGGAGAGGCAGAAACAGACCAAACTCCTTGCATGAAGGATCTTTTTCAGATAAATTCCACCCAAGAGAAAAACGTGAATCGAAAGTCCCCCCAACCAGGGCATTTGTCCCATCTCCATGGGGAGGAGAAAGGGTCAGACGAGAAGTCATAAGTCAAGCGTAATGTCTTCTCCTGAAGAAAACATTTTTCTTCCAGCCACTATGAAATAGCACCTCATTGCTTTTAGTTGCATTTCTCTGATTACTACTGAGGTTAAGCAAGTCTTCATGAGTTACTGGCTATTGACACTTTCTCTCCATTGAATATTCACATTATTTGCCCATTTTCCTAGTGCATTCTTTGTCTTCACCCTACAGGTTTGTGGGCTTGCTTACGTATTGTGAATGCCATGCCGTGTCAGCAATATACGTTGCTAATATATTCTTCAGTCTTTGAGCTGTATTTACACTTATTTACAGTGAAATAGAAACAGGGGAAAACTGAAGATTTTTAATGTCTTCAAATCCTTTATTAATTCTCCCCTCTGAAGTTCATGGTTTTGGCTTTTTTTTTTTTTTTGAGACGGAGTTTCACTCTTGTTGCTCAGGCTGGAGCGTAATGGCACAATCTCAGCTCACGGCAACATCCGCCTCCCTGGTTCAAGCTGTTCTCCTGCCTCGGCCTCCTGAGTAGCTGGGATTACAGGCATGTGCCACCACACCCGGCTAATTTTGTATTTTTAGTAGAGACAGGGTTTCTCTGTGTTGATCAGACTGGTCTTCAACTCCTGACCTCAGGTGATCTGCCTGCCTCAGCCTCCAAAAGTGCTGGGATTACAGGCGTGAGCCACTGCGCCTGGCATCTTGTTTGAGAAATTCTTTGCTATCTTGTAGTCTGGGAGTAGCAAGAGTTTCAGGATATGTATGTACTAAACTGCCTGGGCCACATCCCAAGGAAGGATATGAAAGTTTTTAGCACTAAACTGGTGATAAGGTGGGGGCATGGAAGGAAAGGAAACAGCTGGCAGACTGCCAGCCTCCACACCCTGGCCAGTCCTAAACAGCACAACCTGCTAGGGTTCCACTAGGCTCAGACCCTGCATGCAACTTCTGACTATCAGGTGGCAGCCCTGAGCCCTGGGATAATGGAGCTCCTCCAGCCACAGCAACCAACAGACCAAGGAACACTTCTGGACTCAGGCAGTGAGGAACCTCTCAGGACAGAAAGTTCAAGGATTCAGGTGGAGCATGGTGAGGACCGCCCACAAAAGAAGGTCTGGACATGCTGGGGGACACTCTGACTCTTTCTTCAAGATGGTTCTTTTTTTTACTTTTCAGACTGCTATAACAAAATACCTAAACCGGATAATTTAAAAACAAATGAAATTTATTGCTCACCGTTATGGAGACTGGGAAGTCCCAGATCGCAGTGCCCAGGATTCTGTCTGGTGAGGAGCTATTCCCCAACTACAGTGCCTTTTTGCTGAGCTGTTACGAGGTGGAAGGGCAAAAAAAAAAATTTTAAGTCTCCCTCAAGCCTCATTTATAAGGGCAATAATCTCATTCATAAGAGCAGATCCCTTACAAGCTAATCATCTCCCAAGGGCATCACCTCTTAATACTAATGCTAATACTGTTGCATTGGTGATTTCAACATATGAATTTGGGGGCCACAAACATTCAGATCATAGCATATCCACACTGGGGATCGTCTTCCCATGGCCTCCTCTGAGAGGTTTGGGGAGCAGGACAGCTGAGACTGCACAGGTCCTGGGTCCATCCAGGTAAGAAGAGGCCCAAGGAGACCCAGGTGGGTCTGTGGATGTAGAGCTGATGAGCTGCGGTGGCTGCAGGGACGAGCTGTCCCTAGAATCGGGTGCAATAAGGAATGATGTGCTGAGCTTACATCTGGAGGGCAATTTTCTTCAAATCATCGCCTCTGCTCACACATTCCCTGAGGTGCCTCTAATGAGATTGTCCTTCTCTCTTATCTGCAGCTTCTGTCCTGAAGTCACCTGCCACCTATAGCTCTTGGGCTGTGTCACCTCCCTTTCTCCAACACCAGGGCAAGCTCAACCAGCAGCTCCGCAGACTTGAATCTTGGGCTGAGTGAGAACAGCCTTTGGTGCCTTCTTCCCCCAGCATGTGCTCACCTCCCTCCAAGGACAGTTCTCTGCTGCTCTCTGGTCTCTCCTTATAGTCTCACCCTCTGTGCATGAACCACAACAGCTTGGAGGCTTTCTCTTCCCAGCCCTTCTCCCCCACCGAACTCTTTCTAATTTACATCACAACTCAAGCGGTTATTTGCTGCATTTAGCAGGCTGCTGGTGTCATTATTTCCCCAAGTAAGCAACAGTCTCATCTCTCATCTGCTCCTGCCTGGCTATGTAGCCCACTTTCCTCAGAACTAAAAACACAGTTTAACATAACAAGAGTGGGCCAGGAGCAGTGGCTCACACCTGTAAGCCTAGAACTTTGGGAGGCCCAGGCAGGCAGATCACTTGAGGTCGGGATTTCAAGACCAGCCTGACCAACATGGAGAAGCCCCATCTCTACTAAAAATACAAAATTACCTGGGTGTGGTGGCACATGCCTGTAATCCCGGCTACTCAGGAGGCTGAGGCAGAAGAATCGCTTAAACCAGGGAGGCGGAGGTTGCAGGGAGCCAAGATCGTGCCATTGCACTCCAGCCTGGGCAACAAGAGCGAAACTCCGTCTTTGTAATGTGTAATTGTGTGTGTTGTTTTCATACAGGAATGCCCACAGGAATTCTGCCTTCCCTGCTTCATCCTGTTTCTCCCATCTTTATCCTGTAGTTTGTCATGGTGACCAGTGGGTGGCTATAGTACTTATATGTATGCACGCACATATGTATGCACACACACACACACACACACACACACACACACTCCAACGTATTCATTTTCATTTACAAAGTTGACAAAGTAAGCAATGTGTGTTCGATGGACAGATGTGTGGGTAAATGACCAAATAAATGAACGAATGAGTAAATGAACAAATGAATGAATGAATGAGGACAAAGGGAAGATTGCTGACAGTGAGGCGTTTAGCAGCAGTGAGTACCAAAACACTAGAATTTTTTAATAGACCCCAGCTGTTCAGAATGTCAAAGAAATAGTATGTAGGAGCCAAAAATTATGCCATTTCAATTCAGCAATATAGAGTATCTGAAATAATTTTTAAAAGGAAGCATAAGAATAGGGGGAGCACAAAGGTGGAATAAAGACAGGATGTGAAGATACAGGAAAGCAAAGAGCAGTTTATGTAACTAATTCCAGGACAGACAGTGCATTAGTTGATATTAATGTCGGGTTAGATTCAAATACTTTCAAGTGCCTGGTGTGTGAGGCACTGAGTAAAACATCCACCTGCCTGAACTCATTTAATGCTCTCATCAAACTTGGACTGGAAGGCATTATTCATTTTGCTTTCCAGGTACTTAAACCAAAGCTTTAATAAATAGAACCTTTGGACATGGCAGATCACATCTGTAACCCCAGCACTTTGGCACGCCAAGGTGAGACGATCGCTTGAGGCCAGGAGTTTGAGACCAGCCTGGGCAACACAGTGAGACCTACTTTCTATCAAAAAATCAAACAAATTTTCTTTTGACTAGCTGGGCGTGGTGGAAGGTGCCTGTAGTCCCAGGTATTCAGGAGGCTGAGGTGGGAGGATCACTTGAGCCTAGGAGTTGGAAGCTAGAAAAGAGAAGAAAGAAAGTGAGCCTTGCCTGCCTCTCAGCTGTGTGCCTAAGGCGGGTGTTCGGGGTCAGCTGGGCAGGAGATCAGGAGCACAGAGTAAGTGGCAGCTGTAGGGGACAGCATGTGGGTCCCAGAAGGAGCATCATCAGCGTGCAGGACCCATTCCGTCCTAAGTTCAGTGACTCATTGCTCTTTCCCCTCCCAGGTGACTCAGGCACAAACACTCCATCCTGGATTGCAGCCTCCTTCCTGCTCCAGAGGGGCCAGGGGGTCTTTGAAGAGCCCAGTCCTTGCCCTCAGGGAGTTTCGGGCTAGTTCAAGTGGCAGAGCTGACACCATGAAGCAAAGAGGGAAAATGGACCTAGAACAGGGGCTGAAATGTGTGGCTCAGACAAAATGTGTTCTAGGAATTCAGAAGAAAGAGAGACCCTTGAGGGAGTAAACACTCAAGGAAACATTCTGGAGAATGATTTCGTAAGGATTTAGGCTGGTAGAGGAAGAGGGATTCTAGGGGAAGGCACCAACAGCCGGAACGAGGGATGAGCCTGGTGTTTGTAATGCAATGACCATGTTACCCTGATTGGAGTGGAACGTCCTAGGTGTAGTGGAAATGGATGAGAAACAGGGCTGGAATCCCAGGGGCCTTCACAGTCAGATGGAGGTAATCTGTACAATCCAATACCAGCTGTGGATTCAAATCGCAGCTTCCCACTGTCACTAATGAAGGTGGGCAGGCAGATGGGCAGCACTAGACACTGAGTCTAACAATCCTCTGCCCCCAATACTGGCCATGTTTATAGAACTGGATGGAGAAGCCCAATCAGAGGCTGGCATGAGGAAGTCTATTTCAACATAGATAGGACCCTCATCCCTCCCTCCGCTGCCTGCTTGATTCCAAAGCACAAAATCTGTATGGCGCAGAAAACCAGGCAGTCAGACCACAGAGCAGCTTCCTACAGAAGGAAACAAAGCCTGTTCCTTCTCCACCTTCCCTCCTTCCCTTGCCCCTCTCTGGCACCTCTCTTTGTGCATCTGTTTTGAGAGTTCTATTTCTAAAACCAGTGAGGCAGACAGTGAGAGGAGGGGGAAAGAGGGGGTACCTCCAGGAAGGTCCCTGGTGCCCTGAATTGGGTTTATCAGAGAACCAGGCAGGAGGGGCTGGAGAAGAGGCCATTGGTCCAGCGACCTCTAGCGGAGGGACGTGGGGATTGGGCTGGGAGCTCTGCTCCCTGACTTGTCCAGAGATGGATCTGGACGGGTAATTTGGCAAGTAGCTAAGTGGACAAAAAGAGAATTGCCACGGTGAGCCACACACCCGTCTGTAGATGTACACCAGGCCTGGGGAGTCCCTACTGCTGGGAAGAGGACTAACCAAAACCCATAACAGTACTTATGAAGGCCTCCAATCTAATGTGGGAGGAGAGCCATCATCATGAAGACCTAGATGACATCCCCAGTTCTGGAAGTCATTTTTTACAGAAACCGAAGGGAAAATTGAGTGCAAGACTTGGCAGTATCTAAAGGCTACTAAAAGATAGGGCTTTCATGATCTGTGATGAAGAGACAGCAGGTATTATTGTGGGAAGAGGAAGATAAGAAAATATTACAGGGAAGTGAAACATGCACTAGCAGATTTAAAATCCGCATCAGTGCCAAATAATCACCCCACAGATCATCTACCTCACAATTTCCAAAAGGAAAATAGAGCTTTATAACAGAGAGCCATGATTGCTACCACCTTAACCATACAACCAAACTGAGCAGTGTTCATGATAGGACATGGGACAATTGAAAAACAATACAGTAGCCCCATGAACTATTCTTGCCAAAAATGTTAAGCAGAATCTAATCACACCTTCAAACCTGGCTTCTACTTTATAGTACGTACTGGGATGGGGCCACAAACCAAATATACCAAATGGAAGCATCAGACTCATCCAGAATGTGGGAGAGTCTAAAATTAATAAGTGAATAAAGTGACATAGCAGGGGTGGAAAAGATCATTCTAGGTTAAGAGACTAAAGAGGCAAAACGACAAAAAGGAACAGGTTGTCTGTTCTGTGTTCTGTGTGCTGATTTGGCGGGGGAGACATTCTGGGGACAGTTGAGGAAAGCTGAGTATGGTTTGCATTTAATATCAAGGAACTAAGTTTCTCAGGTGTGAGCCTGGTATATAAAACAAGCATGTCCTTGCTTTTAAGAGACACATCCTGAGGTATTTAAAGGAGACATGTTATAATATGTGCAACTTATTTTCAAATGGTTTGGCCCTTTAAACATGCCCACATATACAAATAAATAACAGATGGTGAAATACTAAAAATTATTGAAATTATGTGATGATCCTTGAATTATTCTCTCAACTTTTTTGCTTGACAATTTTTCACAGTGAAAAGTTGGGGGGAATCATGTTGCATTAGTAAAGAGCAGAACTATGTTCGACTACAGGGGTCCCCAACCCCCAGGCCATGGACCCCTACCACGGCCTGTTAGGAACAGGGCCACACAGCAGGCGAGCCACAGGCGAGGGAAGTGCATCTGTAAGTACAGCCACTCTCAGATCAGCAGTGGCTTTAGATTCAGACAGGAGCACACCCTATTGGAACAGCACATGCATGGACTCCAGGTTGCACGCTCCTAATGAGATTTCTGAGGAACGGTTTCATCCCAAAACCACTCCACCCCAGGCCCCCTGGTCCATGGAAAAGTTTTCTTCTATGAAACTGATCCCTGGTGCCAAAAAGTTTGGGGACCGACTGCTCTTAGTAGAAAAGCCTGTCTGTCACATAGAAGGCAAACCCAAGAAGTACTCCCAGGAAGCAGAAGAAAAGAACAAAGATGAAATTCTATGAGAAAGAAGGTGGCAGATATGTAGACAGACATCAAGAGAGCTTGGGAGAGTGTGAATGAGAAAGAAAGACAAAAATGAATCTTATTTCCAAGCAGCAGAAATGGAAGAGAAGGAATTATGAGTGTCCCTGAAGAATGCGTTAGAGCAAATAGAGGAAATAATTCAACATAATTAACATGTTGTAGGAATGATAACAGGCCTGAGTAAGAACAAAAGCATGGACTGGATTTCAGGCAAAATCAATAATTTGACTCATTTCTAGAAACCTTTTGAAACTAGCTTCTAATTATAAGGAATGCAAGAAAGTACTGTAAGCATTCATGCAAGGACAATTTTTGTATTTGCATTATAAGCAAAGGAACAGGTTTTATGTGGCAGACTTCTCAGCAATGCCAAATATTTTTTTTAAAGTCACACTCAGAGCAACTTGAGTGAAGAAAGTAAGCATTCAATAATCTTATTCCTGGCCAAATTATTCGTAATATGTGGAGGCAGCATAAAGATATTCTTATATATGGGCATGGAAAACGTAACTTTTACAGGAGAAAATTACATGAACATATGTTCCATTAAACCAAGTGATAAATTTAAAACACAAGACTGGCGAAATCACATCTAAAAGTATTTGTCGGTCCTTTATTGCTGGATTTAGATCCCAATCATAGTAACTCAGCCCAATTATGTGTCTACCTAGAGCAACCATGCAGTCATCTCAGCACTTCCTCTTCTGCAAATGCACCTTTTCCAGCACTAGAAGGTATGGTTTTGAGCCATATGTATCACCCCATAATTGCGAGGGTATCTCTTGTCATGCTTGATAGGCACAATGACTGCTGCTGTTCTGTCCCAGCAGTTGCAAGCAATAAAACATGATTAACATTGTACAGTGCTATGTCAGGAGAATTACTAAACTTAGGATTTTTTTTTTTTTTTGGTCTTTCATTAATAAAGGATGTTACATAGGGCCGCATAATAACAAGGAACTTGAATGGTGATTTTTGTATATTTTGGGTTCTATAAAATTTGTGTTTCTGTTTTTTACTTTTATTTATTTATTTGTTCTGTTGCCAGGCTGGAGCGCAGTGGCGTGATCTCAGCTCGCTACAACCTCCACTTCCCAGATTTAGGCGATCCTCCCACCTCAGCCTCCTGATTAGCTAGGACTAGAGGCCGGCACAACCAAGCCCGGCTAATTTGTGTATTTTTTGTAGGGACAGGGTTTTGCCATGTTGCCCAGGCTGTTCTCAAACTCCTGAGCTCAAATGATTCACCAACTTTGGCCTCCCAAGGTGTTGGGATTACAGGTGGGAGCCACTGCCCCCAGCCTGGTTTTTAAAAAGTAATAAACTATCAAGAAGCAATTACAATGTCCTTAGCCTCTGTTAATATAATCTTCCATCTAAGACATGTGTACATTCTTATGTTAATTATTCCTTTTCTTTAAAAAGAACATATGTTATGTGATCTTGACTATGTAATTTATACATACACATACTAATGCATGGATGTTATAGGAGCTTGGGCTTGAGAAAGTGAGACAAGCATGAATCTTATTTTCCAAGCAGCAGAAATTCTCTCTAGAGAGATATTTCCTCTTTATCTAAGTTTACCTTGATGAGCCTTAGGGTGATTAGTGACAGTGCAATTGGTAGTTGCAATTTTTCCAACCATGTGGCTTTTGTTTTGCTGAGTGGGGGGTACAACATGAAGTGGCAGTTGAATTGCTCCAAAGCATAGAAAGAACTAGGGAGGTAAAAGAGGAGAGTAATATTACAATAGCTAATACGCCTTACGTGCCAGTCACTGCTCTCAGCATTGTTCGGGTACTAACAAGTCTGCAAGGTAGGCGCCATTATTATCCCCACTTGACAGATGAGGAAACTGAGGCACAGAGAGGTTAAATCGCTCATCCGAAGTCTGATAGCTAATAAGTAGCAGAACTTGGGGATCAAACCAAGCAATTCTGGCACATGAATCTGTGTTCCCAGCCACCACTATACTGCCCACGACACTCTAGTGCCCAGGAAGGAGAGCTCAGGGTGAGACAGTGAGTCCAATGTGATAAGTTTCTGATGGATAGGATACGAAACGGATTCTCTTTCATGTCTTGCAATAAAATCCTTTATAAAATGTTCAGGTGTCCTTCATGTGCTGTAAAGCTGAATTTGTTTTGCGGGTTACAGTGAAATGCCAAGTACAGTGTGTGTGTGTGTGCGCGTGTGTGTGTGCGCACGTGTGTGTGTGCGTGTGCGTGTGTGTGTGCGTGCGTGTGTGTGCGCATGTGTGCGTGTGTGTGTGCGTGTGTCTACAAACAAAATGTGAGAATGCAGTTGAATCTGTGTAATTTTTTTTCTCCTTTACATTTTAATTTTCTGTAATATTCTATGGCTGAATGTATACTTTTACAATCAGAAAAAAAAATTCTTATAAATAAATGTATTGAATTTTGCATTTGTCATATGATGATTGCATTTAAAATGTTCATAGCAAATACCCTGGAACAAAACTCACAAAAATGGTTATAACTAGATGGAGAAACTAGGGGTGATTTCTTCACTTTCCTTGCTTTATTAAATTCTCTAATCTATAATGATCAGATGTCAACTTTGAAATGAAAAACACATAATTTTAAATAAAATCAAGAAGAATAATTTTAGATGCAGTAAGCAATGGGATATTATCAAAGTGAAGTGCCATAAAGACAGTGGGCTCTAGAAAACCTTCTCTGATGGTTCCAGAATTGACCAGAACAAGGCGAGAGGCCAATGATTGAGAAAGCAAAGGTCCCGCCCTTCCAGCCTTGTCAGCTTTCCAGCCACAAAGGGATGTCCATGGCTTATTGACGTATTCAGCAAATGATTATTGAACACCAACCCTGGGCCAACCATGGACCAGGCACAAGAAACAAGAAGGAGTTTAGACTGAGTGGGGAAGATAAGCATTAAACAAGCAAACCAATGAATATACAGCTAATTTCAGATGAAGTGGAATAAATAAGACACTGACCAGAAATAGGTATGGGAACTGGTGAAGGAGGGTTTTGAATCAGAGAAGAGGCGCAGAGAAGGTCTCGACGGGAAATGAAGGTTGTAGCTGAAGCCTGAAGGGTGAGAAGGAGCTGCACTGTAGGGACAAAGGCTGGGAGGAGGAACAGAAAGGACAAGAGCGGGAAGGGAATTGAGCAGGAGACAGTCACACATGGCCTTGCAGGCCAGGCAAAGGAGTCTTCTTGTATTCTAAGTGCAAGTAGAACCACTGGGAGGTTTTACATAGTAGAATGACACAATCTGAATTATGCTTTCAAAGGTCACTCTGACTGCTCACCGAGAATCAGTTGAACAAGAGGAAGAGAAGTTCTGCAGATACCGTTCTTGCATTGCTATAGAGAAATACTCGAGACTGGGTAACCGATAAAGAAAAGGTTTCATTGACCCCACTTCTGCAAGCTGTACAGCCTCCGAGAACTTTTACTCATGGTGGAAGAGAAGCAGGAGCAGGAGCAGGAGCCAGAGTAGAGAGGGGACGCCACACTTGACAACAACCGTATCTCAAGAGAACTCACTCGCTACCATGAGGACAGCATCAAGCCGTGAGAGATCAGCCCCCGTGACCCAAACACCTCTCACCAGGCCCCACCTCCAGATTTGTGGATTATAATTCAGCATGAGATTTGAGTGGAGACAAATATCCAAACCATAGGAGCATTATTCTTTCCACTTTACAGATCAAAAACTGAGGTTTAGAGAAATTGAAAAATCCATCAGCATCACGCAGATAAGAAGTAAAACAGCATGGGCTTTGCGGGCAGGTCTATCAGGCTCTCGAGTCCAGGTCTGTTGAGCTTTATTGAAGCTGGGCTTCAATAAACAGGTGTTAAGTGCACAAATGAAGGGATGAGGACCTGAACTAGGGCAAGGTGGATGAGACCAGAGTTGAAGAACTGGGTACAAGAGAAAGCTGGAAGGAAACTCTGTGTCTATTAACCGTGGGCAGTGAGCAGTCACCCAAGACAGCCCCAACATGGCCTCCCCTTAAGACTGGAAGCACACAGGGGCCTCCAGGTCATGGAAGTGAGCAGGGGAGCTAATTTCAGAGAGAAAATGGTATTTCTGGATCTCATGAAGAGCTGTGAGAAAAAGGTCAGGAACAAAGGGAGAGAACAGCCTAGAGGAGATGGCCACCCACTGGGTCAAACTTTCCAGGTCAAGTGGATTAAAAACGGAAACTTTTTTTATTACGGAAACTCCTTATTACAGTGTGGTTTTTGAGAAACCCAAATTGCAATATCATCTGAGGTTATTTTGCAACTTGATTACTTAAAAGGGCATCAAGTCTGAGTGAAGCAAGGTCATGGAACCCATTTCTACCACATCCATCCTCCTCCTGACAGCCACAGGGAGGAGATGGCCCATAAGCCCCAAGACCCAGGCAAGTGAAGGCTCCTGAGGCAGATGGTAGCTCATCTAACAGGGGAGCCTCCCTCCAACACGTCACAGCACATAACTGCACTCCAATTATATGCTCTTCTGTTCTTGGCCACTGCCCTGCAGGGAGCTCTTTTAACCTTCTAAGCATGAGGGTTGTAGAAAATGTGTGACATATAGGTCTCAACAGGCCTTCTTCATGGTTTTCAGAGACATGTTCCCTGACACAAATGCAGCAACAATTTGGCAGAAGATGAAGATGGAGAGAGAAGATAACAATTCATGCTCATGACATAAGCAGAAGAAAAGGGAAAAAGAGAAGAACTCACTTTCTGATTATTGGATTTGCCAAGGCAGCACAATGAAGCATAGAAAAGTGCCTGTACCCTCTGCCATCACATGCCTCTCTTGGGACTAGAGCCCCTGGCCCACTAGAAAATCTGCAGAATGAACAACCCTGCAATGTCATGTTGGCCACTCTGCAGCTATGCCAGCAGCTGCGATTTCAGATACGTGGCTCACAGAGGGGTGGACCTGCCTCACCTCAACTGCTGGGCACTCATGAACAAGGTAAGAGGCACTGTACCTTGGATGGGTCTGGGAAGGAGGAGAGGCAGGTAGAGTAGAAACAAGAGTATCCAGGAAAGGCAAACAGTGGCTCACACCCAGCCTATAGTCCTAGTATTTGGGGAGGCTGAGGTGGGAGGCTTGCTAGCATTCAAGAGTTCAAGACCAGCCTGGACAACATAGAGGGACCCTGTCTCTACTAAAAATCAAACATATTAGCTGGGCATTGTAGTGCTTGCCTGTAGTCCCAGCTACTTGGGAGGCTGAGTGAGGAGGGAGGATGGCTTGAGACCCTGTATAAAAGGAATCAATTAACATCCAACAGGGGATATTTCCAAAATAACAGAAATCTAGCCCTTAGCAAAATGGACATCAATTCACCTTAAGCGGAGTGTGAGCAAAGCCAAGTAGCTATTTTCTTTCCTAACCTAGAGTACTGGCTAAAGGATTCTTCTGAGATTCAGTTATAAAACTGGAATCACACTGGTTTTGTGATATCCCCGAGTCCTCCAACTGTTTCATGCTCTCAAGTAATTGACAGTGCTGAGGAGCTCCAAGGTAACTGTGCCAAGAGGCCATTAGAAACATTTACTCCTCAGATCTGAGGCCAACAGTAGGCAAGG
Source organism: Callithrix jacchus (assembly GCF_049354715.1). NCBI lineage: Eukaryota > Metazoa > Chordata > Mammalia > Primates > Cebidae > Callithrix > Callithrix jacchus. Next base: position 5,586,970 of record NC_133520.1, read on the forward strand.
CCAACCCAGCTGTCCTCTCCGTGGGCTCCTTTTCCGTGGAGTGCAGCCAACTGGCCCTGGAGGGAGGACAACCGCAGTCACCCATAAGTTCTGCCAAGGTTTTCAAATCACCTGACACATCAGTGGCACCACCCCGGAAGCCCGAAGCTGCCACAGAGAACGTCCACTCCCTATATCTCCAAAGCCTGGTCCCCTGGGCATGATGAAGGGCCAGGAGTCTTGCCCTTTCTTTGGGTCACTCCTTGGGTTAACACGTATTCAGCATTCATCCTGTGTCATGCCCAGAGCCAGGGATGTAAAGAACACTCTGGAAAGAGTCCTGCTTTCTTGGCGCTCACAGCCTGGCAGGGGCACTGAACAGACTGGATTTGGATTCCAGGTGTAAAGTACAGCCAATGACATGAGTGAGGTGCTTCAGCAGCACAGGGTGGAAGTCAAGATTGATTCGAGCCAAATGTGTCAGGTAACGAAGTGAAGGAGGCTTTAATAAATCCAGGCAGTAACCAAGACTAAAAGAAACAAAGAAGGACGTTACATAATGATAAAAAGATCAATGCAACAGTAGGAGTCAATGATCATAAATATATATGTACCCAATATAGGGGCACCCAGACACATAAGACAAGTTTTCAATGACTTATAAAGAGACTTGGACTCCCACACTAATCGCGGGAGACTTTGACACCACACTGTTAATATTTGACAGATCAACGAGATAGAAAATTAACAGAGACATTTATGATTTGAACTCAGACCTGGAACAAGTAAACTCAGTGGATATCTATAGAATTCCTCACCCCAGGTCCACAGAACATACATTTTTTTTTAGTATCACATTACACCTATTTTGAAAGTGACCACATAGATGGAAGCAAATCACTCTTCAGCACTTGCATAGTATTTCACAGATTTAAACGAAATATTGGTTGGCTGTTTGTTTGTTATTTTCTTTCCTTATTCCTTCCTGTCTCCGCTGTTAAAAAATAAAAATAAAAAAATAAATCCAGGCAGAAGGACCACAGGGAAGGGAAAGTACGCCATAATCCTATTTTAAAGACTTCACATGATCTCAATCACCCTACCCTTAGGTCACTGATGACCTACTACATTTATTTTCTTCTATTGCCTAACAAACTATAAGAAATATATTCACACACACAAAAATAGCCATTTATTATCTCACAGTTACAAGGGGAATCCAGGCATAGTGTAGCTGGGGTCCCTGCTCAGGGTCTTACAGGCTGAAATCAGGGTGTTTGCTGGGCTGCATTCCTTCTCAGCTTGGGGGTGTTGGCAGAATCCAGTTTCTTGTAGCTGTAGGACTGACATCCTATGCTGTCGTTGCAGGTTGGTGAGGGTCACTCTTAGCCTTTGCAGAGGGCCATGCAGCCAGGACCTGAGGTCAGTAGTTCACAACATGGCCATTTGCTTTTTTAAGGCCAGCTGTGAACTGCTAGATAGTCTGCTCAGATGGAGTCTGATATAACAGAGCCTAATCAGGGGAGCAAAGATCCCATCATAGTCACGGGACCCACCCACAAAAAAGGAGAGGGGTGGCAAAGTGGGAATCTGCAGGGCCATCTCGGGGTCCTGCCTGCAAACCGGCAACTTGTCCCGCCCAACGGGGACACTTCACTTCTTTTGGCATTTGTCTCTAGAACTGTTGACACCACTGACCGCTCCCTCCTTGAAATTCAGTGACTCCTAGTTCCTCTCTTTCTCCTGATTTTTCTTTCTAAATTCTTTGTTTCTTCCTTTCTCTCTCTTGTAATTTTTCTAATGTGGAATATGTTACACATACGTAAAAGTACATTTACAATGACTGCACATTGTCATGAGCAACCATAAAGCAAACCCTTATGTGACCATCCCCCAGGCCAAGAAAGAGAACACCCCCTACCCTAATAGACCCGGGGACTTTTTCTCAGTAATGCCTCCTCCCTGTGGCCACCCTGACTTCTGCAATAATCATTTTCTTGATCTTTTAAAATCGTATTATCACCTACTTATGTGTGCATAATTTAGCTTCACCTGTTCTGAATTTTATATGAATAAAATAACATTAACCTATTGTTCCGCATCTTCATTCTTTTGTTGAAGACATGTTTGTATGTTTCATCCATGTTGCTGGATACCCTTTCCGATGTCTAATGCTCCATCGTATGACCATTATTAATCTGTAATTTATTTATCCATTCTACTTGGATTTTTTTTTTTTTTTTTTTTTTTTTACTTTTTAGAGTCTGCCTCTCACTCTGTTGCCCAGGTTGGAGTGAAGCCGCTGTTTGTAGTGTGGTCCTTGCACTGTGCAGTACGGGACTTCTGGGCTCAAACATGCGGCACTGAGCCCAGCCCAGCTCATCTATTCCACTTTCGATGGACACTTGAGGGACTTCTAGTTTGGTGATTTGTATTAGTTATCTATTGCTTTGTGACAAATCATGCCAAAACACAGTGGATTAAAGCATCATGTATTACGTGACAGTTTCTGTAGATTTAGACTCCAGGCATGGCCTAGGTGGGTCCCCTGGCTCTGGTCTCTCACAAGACTGTAATGGAGGTGTTAGCTGAGGCTATGATCGCATCTTAAGGTTTGAGTGGGGGGTGATTCAATGTTAAATTCACTCAAGTGGTTGTTGGCAAGAACCAATTTCTCACAGGCTGTTAGACTGATGGCTTCAGCCACTCACCAGCTGTTGGTAAGAGGCTTCCCTTGAATCCTTGCCATATGGGTCCTTCCACAGGGCAGCTGACAATATGGCAGCCAGCTTCATGAAAGCAAGCAAGCAAAAGGGCCAGAGAGAGAGTATGAGCAAGGCAGAAGTCACATCCTCTTATGATCTATTCTCAGAAGCAATGACCCATCAATTTTGTCATGCTGTATTTGTTAGAAGGAGTCACTAGGTCCAGTTCACACTTAAGGAAAGAAGATTACAGAAAGGCATGAATACCAGGAGGCAGAAATCGTAGAGGGCCATCAAAGAAGCTGGCCGCACAGAGGAGATAACAAACAATGCTGTCTTACAGATTTTTATATATATATTGTGGCGTACAAGCATATCAGGTTATGCACCTCGGCATGGAGTTTTTAGGTCTTAGGGCATGTGAATCTTCAACTTTCCATGACAAGGCGAAACTTTCCCCAAGTGGGATACCAATCACATTCCCACTACCAGCAAGTGAGAATTCTGGTTTCTCCATATCATCACCAACACTTTTTATTATCAGAAATTTTATTTTTGGCCACTATGATTTATGTAATATGTGATTATTATAGCTTTACTTTGCATTTCTAAGATTACTAATGCGGTCTGGCCCTTTTTCATTTATTTATTGGTCATCTTGGATTTCCTGTTTTATGAAGTATCTGCCTGTATCTTTTGTCTATTTTTCCATTGACTTTTCTTACTGATTTGCATGAGTTCTTAATATACCTGCACGCTCGGGCTTCACAGTTACATGTGCTGTAAACATCTTCTCCAGTTGTGTTTCCTATCTTTTTACCCTTTTAAATCTGTCTTTTGATAAACACAAAGTCTTGATTTTAAGACAGTTGAATTTATCGATCTTTTCCTTTATGAATTCTTGGACTAAGCCTGTCTTCTAGCTATTGTTTTCCACCTATGTCTTCAACTGTACCCCCATCTTGATGCCCCCCTATTGTCTCCATATAAACATCTCTTCTATGCTCTGGACACGAGTTCAACTGCTCACTCGATGGCTCCACCTCCATATCCCACAGACAGTCCAACACCAGTTTACCCCAAACTGAACTCATCCCTCTAAGTTCACCTGCTACCACCCTACCACCCCTAACTTGTATTTTCTAACTCTATGACTGACACAACTATCCACCAATCACAAAGCCAGTGTCTTGTGAAATTGCCCTGACCAGTCTTTCTCTTATAAGGATCCGTTTTTTCTGATTCTACAATCTAAACCTTGTCTCACTCTGTCTTCTCCTCCACATCTCCAATGCCAGAATGTAAGTTCCATGAGACCCGGGACCTTGTCCAGCTTGTTCATTCCCACAACCTCAGTAACGGAGGGTGCTTAACAGCATGAATTCTGGAGCCCAATTACCTGATTCAAATCCTGACTCTGTCAATTATTAGCTATCTAGGTAAGTGAAAGTTATGTGACCTCTTCTCCCTCAGTTTCCCCATTGGTAAAATGGGGGGATGGTCATAGTACTGATCCATGGGGTTGTGGTGAGGGTTGAATCAGTTAATGCATGTATGGTACTTAGAAAAGAACAGGGCACATGGTAAGCACTCAATAAATATTGACTATTATAGCACCTAGCATGGTGGTAGCATGGTGGTAGGATATAATATTAATAGTCAATATTCATATTAATAGCCAGTATTTATTGAGTGCTTACTATGAGTCCTGTTCTTTTCTAAGTTCTATTATACCCTAGCATGGTGAAAGGGTATAATATTACACATCAAAATATATTTTGAGCATCAAAAAATATTTATCATCAAAAACTAAGCATCAAAAATATTTATCAACAGAAATGAATGAATGCCACTGTCTCATTTAGACTCATTATCTTTGCTTAGACAATTGCAGTAGTCTAATAACCATCCCATCTCTCACTCCACTCGTTCTACGCACTGCCATCAGGGTATGATTCCATGTATAGAAACACGAAGGCGTGGTGTCACGCCATTGCTTAACACCATCCTGGGGGTCCCAAACTTCACAGGGAGCCAGAGCAAAGTCCAAACTCTTCGTCAGAACGCAGGTGCATGAACGTGCAATCTGGCGATTGCCTGCCTAGCTCTTCTCCCACCTCCACACTCCATTTACCTGCACTCCATTTACCAAACACACTGCACTCACTTACACACACACAACCTGCACTCCATTTACCAAAGCTCCGTCAGTTCCCAAATGAGCCACATTCCTTCATTCCTCTCCTGCTCAGAATGCCTCCCTCTGCCTGTGCAGCAGACAAAAATCCTTTTCTTCTTACTCCAGCAGCTACGTCAAGTCCCAGATGTAGGCGCTTCCAGGCAGCGTTAGACACATATATTATTACAGCATTTATCAAATTGCATTATAACTATTTATTTACATGTCCACCCCCACTCCCCCAGGCTCCTGAGAGCCAGCTCGTATTTAGATTTGTATTTCTGGCAAGAAGCACAGGGCTATGGAAGCTTAATATACGTTTGTTGAATGGATGGTTAGTTTTAAGAAGTACCTAATAAACCTTGGTATTTTTATTTCCTTGAATCTTGTTTTCGATGCTGCCTTTTTTTAATAGAAATAGTCACTGCTGCTTATGTTTACAAGTTTATTGAGTTCTAATTTTATCCTTTAAAATGAAGATTGCTGGTATCATTTATTCACTCATGCATTCATCAACAAATATTTATTGGGAAACACTTGTCAGATACTGGATTTGAAATGAAGAAATTAGACATGGCCCCTACCCTCATGAAACTTACAGTCTATAAAATCTATTAAATATGAGGACAGATTGACCTTGAACCAATAAACATATCCATGTAAAATAATCATTTGAAGTCAGAGTCGTGAAGGTAAAGAATAGGCTATAAGAGGAAGAATAACAATGGAATATTTTTTTTTTCAAATCGAGTCTCACTCTGTCACCCAGGCTGGAGTGCAGTGCTGCCATCTCAGCCCACTGCAACCTCCACCTCCAGGGTTCAAGCTATTCTCCTGCCTCAGCCTCCTAAGTAGCTGTGATTACAGGCACGCACCCCCACACCTGGCTAATTTTTGTATTTTTAGTAGAGACAGGGTTTTACCCTGCTGGTCAGGCTGATCTCGAACTCCTGACCTCGTGATCTGCCCACATCAACCTCCCAAAGCGCTGGGATTACAGGCGTGAGCCACTGTGCCTGGTCAGGACCTAGTTTAGATAGAACAGTTAGGGAAGTTTCTTTGAAGAAGTTACAATAGAGGCAACGCTACAAGATGGGTAAGAGCAAGCCATGCAAAGTCATGGAGAAAGAGCATTCCAGGCAGAAGGAACAGCATGTGTGAAGACCTTAAGCAAGCGGAAGGCAGCTGCTGAGGCTGGGGCCTGGGAGGTGGGGGCTGGGAGTAGACAAGCCCAGAGAAGTTGTCAGGGGCCAGATGATGGGGTAGTTCATAGGGAAGGCACTGAAGGTTTAACATGTGGGAGCGACAGGAACCTCTGGCAGGGCTCTGCCTGTGAGCACCACATATCACCCCGAGGATGTGTGGGCTACTCTAGGTTTCAGTGCAGAGAAAAGCAAGTGACAACCCTTCTGTCCCTACTCAGCAAAAGCTCTGATCACCAGCCTCCTTCCCCTGAACATACGGAAGAAAAATAATGGAACTGCATTTCAAGGGTCGCATGTGAGAAGACCCTAAGCTGCCCTGGCTGTTCAGGTGGAAGTCGTCCTCTTCCTCAGTGACCTCGGCTGTTGGAAGACATGGCTAGGCAGACAGAATCTAAGAGTTCTTCCAGGTGTGACATGAGTCACTGGAGCTCAGTGACAGAAACCAGTATCCAAAGCCAGATGCCACCCTGGGGAGGGAGACTCTGGAAGTTCCTGGAAGGCCATAACACCGCCCAGAAGGCTCCTCTCTCCCACATATTCACAAAGCTCCATGGTGAGCCAGGCCCTGCTGTTCTTGCAGTGTCCACCTATGATGCGAGGTAAACAGTGCCACGTGTCAAGCTGTCCCCAGTCTTGCCCTCTCTTCCACTACCAAAAGAGGGAACACTGGGATTGCCCCAGCAAGGTGTTATTTATGTCAGGCTAGGGCCACTGTGACTCCCAGCTCCCACTACTTTCTAGGTGCCCTTACAGACCTCCCCACTGCCCCCTGAATATATCAGAGTGTGAACACCACCTCCCTCTCCACAATCCCCACAGTGGGGTTCGGGTGAGCAGGGAGGTGGCTTCATCCCTCTACATGCAGCCCTTGGAGACCTACTTAGGCTATCTGTCAGTCGGGCTTCAAGCTGCCAGCCGAGGAGGGGAGCTGAGAAGACTCTGTAATGAGATCTGTGCGCTGTAATTAAGTGCCAGGCTTTGTTTCACACCCATCTTTCCCACCTCCCCCGATCCTATCGCCAAGCTCCTCCAGGCAGTGAGTGGGGAGTATCAGCTGCTCTGCGATTACACCCCAAGTGGCAGGTGGCAGGGAGATCCTCTGCCTGCAGTCTGCACCCCACCTCCAGGCTTCCCCCACCACCAGTCTTAACTAAGACAGTGCCATTTCTGTCCTTGAACTGGGTTTCACCCCAGAAAGCCCCTCCACTTCTCATAAGGCTACCTCCTTTTAACCCTTTGGTTGCCACTCCGCTTCTCATAAGGCTACCTCCTTTTAACCCTTTGGTTGCCCCTCCACTTCTCATAAGGCTACCTCCTTTTAACCCTTTGGTTGCCACTCCGCTTCTCATAAGGCTACCTCCTTTTAACCCTTTGGTTGCCACTCCGCTTCTCATAAGGCTACCTCCTTTTAACCCTTTGCTTGCAGGGCCTCTGGGGTGTCCATTTCTTTCTTTTGACATGCTCCTTTTCCTGCAAATTTCGGCAAACCACAACAGTAGAGGGGGTGAGAAAAAGGGAAAGAAGTTCGTGCAGAAGGAGCACTGTTCTTAGAGGACAGGAAGGTCTCTCTTCTCTCTGGTGCTCCACGCAGAATGGGGGATTCCTTCTCACACACCGCAGCCCCCAAACATATGCAGCAGATTCTGCTGACAGGAGTGTCATTTTGATCCCCACATCTGAGGCTGAAGTTTAGCCTAGCTGAAGAAGCGGCAGAGTGGGAGCGCACGCGAGGTCTTCGGCCTGGGTTTCCTCCTTTGTACGAAGGGGAGAGGATGGGAAGGAGCAGAGCTGGCCTGGGTGATCTCGATGGATACTGTGGGGGTCTACGGAGGCCGCAACGTAACCTCTGCCTACTGTCCCCGGGCCTGGCCTCCCGCAGCCCTCAGGGAAAACCCTCCCCTGGGAGGGGGCGTGGCCTGGCCGGTGGGCGGGCCCTTACGTGGGCGGGGCCGCGGGGCTTTCCGGAACCTGGGCGGGGGCGCCACTTTTGCGGCCGGGAAGAGCGAGCCCAGGCGCCGGCGGTGCGGGGAGGCGTCCCAGAGGTGAGCGCCCTGCAGCGGTAGGGGATGGACCGGGCCCTAAGTCACAGGCGGCGCAGGGCGGGGACGCGGCGGGCAGACGCCTCTCCACCCTCCTCCCGGGCTGTCCCCGTCTGTTTCACCCGTCCGTTTCCTATTTCCCAGGGAGGCGGCGCTCCCTGCCCCACAGCACCCGCGAGACGTGGAGTCCCTCGGCCCAGGGGTGCAGTGACGGTGTCACGTGGATGCCCTGTGCCTGGCAGGTTGGAGACCTCCGCAGTGACGAAGTCACTCACATCCCTGCCTTGAAACAGAGCGGGTCCCTCTTGTGCCGTCTCTTTGTCACCCTCGCCCCCACCCTGTGGAAGAGGCTTGTCCCCAGTCACTTTCTTCCTTGGAAAAGGAAGACACAGGGCCACCTCCAGCAGGGCCATGGAAATCCCAGAAAGTCACTGATCTGCCGGACAAAAAGCCCTGAACACCCCACCCCACAGCACCAGGCAGTGCACCCTAGCCAAGACTCCGTGGTAAATTTTGCTGGCCTTTATGTTGAGAGGGGGGAAACAAAAGTCTGCCTGTGAAGATCATCGCCCAGTGCCTACGCTCCTATGAAACCGCAATTGGAAAGCCATTTCCTAAGGGGCGAGGGTGGGTTTGGGACTACACCGTGGCTTGGGTGATCGACGGTCGTGGGAGTGAGGGTCCTTGCCCCAGGAAGGCGCTGAGGCCCTGTTGGGTGGGAATCAATGACAGTGGCTTGGAGGAGGGAGAGCAGTGTTGTTACCTAGTTAGTATTAGGAACACACCCGTCCAGCACCATGAACTGCAAACAAGCAGAGTAATCCCAGTGTCCTTCAGATACTGTTGCTGAGCAGTGACCTAATCACTGAGGTGCTGTCTGGACTGCAGGTGCATCTGTAATGCTGCCCTCTTGCTCAGTGCATGGCAGAGGCATTGGTGACTCCCCGCTAAGGCTAGGGGTAGCTCCTGTGCAGGAGCAGTCAGGCTCTTGCAGGGCCTGTGTGGTTTTGTCAGTTTGCTCTGCATTTACCCAGCCCCTCTGAATTCTGAAAAGTGTGTACAAGATCTCTTGGACTCCTTGACTCACTTCACCCTTGTTCTTGTGTGCAGAAAACAATTCCCAGTGAGCCATTCACAGCCAGTCAGAAGGGAAGCCCTGGAGCAGACCCTGGGAGAAGTTCTGTGGGGCTAGATGCTAATTATTCGGTTACTGGATTGTGGGAAAATTCCAGGGGAGGTCCCAGAGGAGGGACCCGGCAAAAGCTAATTACCAAGCAGTTCAAAAATAATGTATATTTCTTTCCTTTTATTTTGAGATGGAGTCTTACTCTGTCACCCAGGCTGGAGTGCAATGACACGATCTTCACTTACTGCAACCACCGCCTCCTGGGTTCAAGTGATTCTCTTGCTTCTGCATCCCAAGTAGCTGGGATTACAGGTGCCCACCACCAAACCTGGCTAATTTTTGTATTTTTAGTAAAGACAGGGTTTCACCATGTTGGTCAGGCTTGTCTCAAACTCCTGACCTTAGGTGATCTGCCAGCCTAGGCCTCCCAAAGTGTTGGAATTACATGTGTGAGCCACCATGCTGGGCCAAAAATAATATGAATTTTAACAATCAGTATGACCATGCCTGTGCCCATGGGCTTAGTTATCAGTCTGACTGATTCTTCCTTCCAAATTGATAGGAGAGGATCACCCCTTTGGACGTATACAGCTCTGAGCAAAGCAAAAAGCATTTAGATGCCATTGTCTGAATGCAAAACCAGCCCTGCCAGGTTTTCAGTGTGGTTTCTGAGGAGGGAGCACCTCTCCTGAGAAAGGTGTTTCCAGCACAGTGCCTCTATTGTTCATTCCTGTGCATCAGGAAGTTTGGCTCTGCTGAGTGCTGTAAGCAAAACTCTCCTGTTTATTTGTCTCTGTATGCTCACAGATTTAGACAGCAGGCAACACTGCAGTGTCCACTTACTGCAACCAGATGGGTTCATTTCACTCTTAGCATTGTGGGAAAGAATTCAGAAGGCAGATCCAAACCTTCAATCAGATCTCTGAAGCTTAAGTGCTTCCCACCCTTGGTCCCTTAATGTGTGAGCCACAGCATACAGTGTCTTCAGCTCTCTAGGACAAACCCAAGTGTGAGGTATAGTCCCCGCTGTCCAGAAGCTCCTAGGTCTAAGTGGGACGACAAAACCAGCACCTGTGAAACAATTAAAGAGCAATTAAGTGCCAAAGTAAGTGGCAGCATCTGCTAGCTCAAAGAAACTAGCTAGTGCGGACTGACTGGCAAAGGAAGCCAGGGCTTCACAGAGCCAGCTGGTGTTCAGCTTGACTTAAGAATGATCAGGGCTGGGCCAGGCCTGGGGAAGGAAGCATGATGATATATGAAGCTCAGAATAAGCAAAGGCACTTGTTGCCCAGAGCCAATCCAAATTCCTGCCTTCCAGGAATTCTGGCTATGGGTCCCACCACTCTTCCTGCACCTAGCTATACTGTCCTCCTTAAAGGATTCTAACCATGCCTTTTTTTTTTTTTCCCCCAAGATGGAGTCTCACTCTGTCACCGAGGCTGGAGTACATTGGTGCGATCTTGACTCACTGCAACCTCTGCCTCCTGGGTTCGAGTGATTCTCCTGCCTTAGCCTCCCAAGTAGCTGGGACTAGGGGTGCGTACCACCGTGCCTGGATAATTTTTGTATTCTTTTTTTTTTTTGAGATGGAGTTTTGCTCTTGTTACCCAGGCTGGAGTGCAATGGCACAATCTCGGCTCACGGCAACCTCCGCCTCTTGGGTTCAGACAATTCTCCTGCCTCAGCCTCCTGAGTAGCTGGGATTACAGGCATGCGCCACCATGCCCAGCTAATTTTTTGTATGTTTAGTAGAGACGGGGTTTCACCATGTTGGCCAGGCTGGTCTTGAACTCCTGACCTCAGGTGATCCACCTGCCTTGACCTCCCAAAGTGCTGGGATTACAGGTGTGAGCCACCACGCCCGGCCTGACCATACCTTTTTGGTGTGCCTTCTTCACTTTATGTCTACTCTCCTGCACTCAGGTTGCTCTGCTGAGCAATCCTCTACATTTTTTAAGAAGCAGCTCAAATAGCACTTTCTCCAGTGAAGACGTCCCTGGCTGGCCCCTACTGCAGTCTTTGAGCAGAGTTGGAGGGTTTCTGCTTTGTCCTCCATTGCTCCTTGCATAGACCTCTGTTGAAGCTTTGTATTGTCCACAGGAGTTAAGGGGTCTTTGACCCACTCACTGAAGCAGAGCTGTGTCTCACTTACCTCGAGATCCCCTGAGCCAAATTTGGTATCTGACACATAAGAGGCATTTGATAAATGATTCTTGATTGAAATTCAAGCCCATATAGGGAAGACTGAAGTGCTCCACCAACTTGGAGTAGAAGATTTGGATTATGTGTTATAAGGAGTCTCAGATTGGATAAATTAGATGGAGCCAATTGCCAGAGGCCTTGAGGAGTTTTAATGTAATGTCATGATGGTGCTCAAAACTCATAGCACCCCCTGCTGCGTTCACTACAGAATTCTAGATTCTTCTTGATCTGGCTCCAGCATGTCCCTAAAGAGGAGGCTAAAGACCTCATCTTCAACCAGCTCCCACCTTGAGCCCACAAGTCTACCTTCTGAGCCACTCCAGCCCCAGGTAGCTCCCCAGGCCTGGACTCTGTCTTCTCCTTTAGCCATGCTATTTGGCAGCCATAGCCAGGAATGCCTACTGCTCTCCTAGCTAATTCCTGATCACTGGGACTCCAGATCTGAATCCCCTGTGTACAGAGGCCCCTCAGGCTGGGCTTTCAAGTTCTCCTCGGTGCTCCATAGCACTCTGCACAACCTCTAATGACATTTATCACGCCCTCTTTTGGCTGCTGGTTACTTGGCCATCTCCCTGCTGGTTAGCTCCCTGAAGGAAGTGATTGGATTAATCCTTGATATATCCCCCATCAGCTAACATTGTTCCTAGAAGATGGTGCCCAATAAGTGTGCATTGGATGGTAGGCTGAACCAGGGTAATAAAAATATCAGAAGGACAAATCTAGAGACATCTGGAAGGGGAAAGCTAGAATCTGGTGATTATATACAAAGAGTGTACTAGTCTGTTCTCACACTGCTAAAAAAGACATTCTTGAGTCTGAGTAACTTATAAAGGAAAGAAGTTTAATTGACTCAGTTCCACATGGCTGGGAAGGCCTCACAATCATGGTGGAAGGCAAGGAGGAGCAAAGTCACATCTTACATGGCGGCAGGCAAGAGAGCGTGTGCAGGGGAACTACCCTTTATAAAACCATCAGATCTTATGAGACTTAATCATTATCATAAGAACAGCCGGGGAAGAACCGCCCCCATGATTCAATTACCTCCCACTTGGTTCCTCCCAAACACATGAGAATCATGGGAGCTACAATTCAAGATAAGGTTTGGGTGGGGACACAGCCAAACCATATCAGAGAGTAAGGGGCAGGTTTCCTTACAACCTGTGAGGCAGGTGGAGATGGTATCCTGCAGGGGTAGGATTCTCTGCCCTGGGGAGAGATCCTCTTATATGTCTCTGAGTGTTTATGCAAAAATGTTTTTGTTTCCTGAAGGATTTTCAAAATTTAAAATATTAAGTCACTTTGAGACATATTGAGTCTGATGTTAAAATGGCAATGTCCTAGAGTCAACTGAAATACACACTTTGAGTACAGGTGACATCAGGCCTAGAAGACGATTTTGGGAGCATGGTGGCAACAGTTTAACTTGTGAAAGCAAATGTAGTCACTGAGGGAAGAAGCATAAAGCAGAGAACAAGATCTTGGGGAAAACTGGAAGCTGTGGAGGTGGGAAAAAGAAAAGCATCTGTTGGAAAGCAGAATGACAGAAAGATAGGGAAAAAAATCAAGAGGCCAAAAGAAGAGATATTTCAAAAAGAAATAGGTGGCCAAAGCTGCCCAATGCTTAAAAAAAAACAGGAGATTCAAAAAAGAGAGAAGAGGCTGGGTGTAGTGGTTCATGCCTGTGATACCTTGGGAGGCAAGGCAGGAGGATTGTTTAAAACCAGGAGTTCAAGACCAGTCTGGGCAACATAGTGAGACCCGCCCGCCCCCCCATAAACACACACACACACACACACACACACACACAAATTTTAATATTAGCAGGGCATGGTGGCACATGCCTATAGCCCCAGCTACTCCTGAGGTGGGAGGATCACTTGGACTCAGGGGTTCAAGGCTGCAGTGAGCTCTCATCGCACCACTTCACTCCAGTCTGGGAGACAAAGTGAAACCTGGTCTCAAAAAAAAAAAAAAAAAGGCAGACCTGAAGAGGTTACAGAGAGGCTAGTTACTGAGTTACTGGGCAGTGGAAATGTTGGGTGGTGATTTTCGACTTCTCTGAGGAATTTGACATAAAAGAAAGAAGGGAGGAGTGGTCTGCTCAAGAGAAGACATTCTGTTTGTTTCATGGTAAGAGAAGCGTGCCTGCCTTTGATCACACCAGGGAAGGAGCCCGTTTATGCTAAAGGAATATAGATACACATTTATATTGTTAACATTGGTTGTATTTTATGGAAACCTCCCTCTCCTCTTTTCCCCTCCCCTGCAAGTGTCACATAGAACTTTCTCTCTGGGGAATTGCCAAAGTCATGGTATTGCTAAATCCAGTGACAGGGTGTTGCAGCACTGAAATAATTGGTTCTCACCTCCCTGGCCTGTTATAAGCTTCCCTCAAATGCTTCCGGACAACTTTGCTTCCTAATCGTGCTAGCCAGGCATTTTCTCTTTCACTCTGCACAAATTAATCACAGCGCTAATAGCAAATGCATACATAGCACTTACTCTGAGCTAGAGATGATTCTAAGTCCCTATGAGGGGTAAATGGTGAACAGTATTCAAGCCAACATATCTGGCTTCAGGGTCCATGCACTTAAACCACTATACCGAATTCAAGGTAAGTAAGTGTGTATGTTACCACAGATTGATGTTCATCTTCCTGGCACTACTACAGGATTCAGAGTCCTGAAGCTACTGACAACATGGCTTGTCCACAGTCACCAGACCAGGCATCTCTCTGGACCCAGATTCACAGTGGGTTGGACTAGCTTTGACAGTGAGTAAGACCAGGCTTGATGGTGCATGCCTATAATCCCAGCACTTTGGGAGGCTGAGGCGGGCGAATCTCTTGATCTCAGGAGATGGAGACCAGCCTGGCAACATGGGAAGACCCGCTTTTACAAAAAATAGAAAAATTAGCTGGGCATGGTAGCATGTGCCTGATAGTCAGCAAGTAATCCACCGCATGCCAAGTATTGCAAGGGACCAGAAAATAGAAGCTGTTTCCCATCTCATTACTCTTCACAAACATCCCATTTTGTAGTCAGGGAAGCTGGATTTGAACTCAGAAGACCATAATAAAGGTAAAACCAAAAGCCACTTTTAGTCCTGCATTTCTGTGATCTGAGATTCCTGCTCATCTTGGTCAGAGATATAACTGAGTTCAGATAGTTTCAAGCTACTTTTTGTTTTTTTTCCCAACCTGTGAAGCAAAAGGGTAGTGCGTATGAATCTCTAGCGTGCACAGATATACAGGAAACACTGCCTCTCCTCTCTATACTAGATCTTACTATTGGTTTAGCACCTTCATCTCATCTGGCTGGCAACCAGAGAAACCACCCCAGGTTATGCCACTGGGTCACAATTTCAGATCTTTTATGCATTGCCACGATCCCAGGAACACGGATGCAGGTGTCTCCTGCTCCCGCATCTGGTCCACTCAGGTTGCCACTGAAAGCACTCTTGTGCCTGTCTTGCCTAGCAGGTCCCCACTGCTTCTAGACGACATAGTTAACTCAGTGGCGTCCTGCCAGAGTCTGTCTTCCAGGGACCCACAAACCCCCTTTCCCTTTCTGTCTTCCTGTTTCTAGAAGCATGCCTCTCCGCTTCTACCCACGAGCACCCTCCTATCCCTCTCCCCCCAACTTGGCAAAGCGTTTGTGTCCCCAACCTAAAGCCTAGTTTGGGAAATCGAAGACAGAATAACCTGCAGGCTATTCCTGGCAGGGTTCTGACGTATACCTGCCCTGGGGCAATGACTAGGGAGCTGGCCACAGAGGTGGAGGTGAGCCTGGGAAAGTAGAAATACAAGGAGAGGGGGAAAAAAAGTTGTCTAATCTCAAAATATCTAGCCACAGCCACAAGTTCCTCTGAGAGTAATTTCTTGAGGCCGGGAAAAAAGTTGCTATTTAAAGCTAGGATATATGTAGATCTATTTTTATTGGTATATTAATAACATTAGTTTTCACTATGTATCTTGAAGATCTTCTGTAACAGGCTTGCAAATTTGCCAGAATGAAGGAATGTTCTGCCCCAGGGAGGACTGACCCTGGTCTGATTGCTGTCATGATGATACTCAGCAAGTTTCCTTAGATAAATTTAGAGGTAACAAGGGTGTAAAAATGCTTCCAATTCAGACTCACCATTATACATATGCAGAAGCTGAGGACAACGAAAGTCAGGCTTGTCCAGGGTGCTCAGACTGTGGCTGAAGGAGGACAGAACCAAGATTCACCATCTCCCAGCCTGGCATGTTTGCCATGGTCTCGTGTATCTTGGAAGTAAGCACCACTAGCAAGTTGGAGCCAAGTCAACTAGCTACCTCCCTGTCCTGACTCAGAATGCAGCACAGCCACCCTGGGCAGCCTGCCCAAGCAGATTCCACATGCAGTAAACCTCCTTCGGGTCCCAGGACTCTGGGCACGGGGTGGGGACCTGTGCTTCACAGCAGGGGTGTGCTCCCCAGCCTCTCCTGTCCCTGCTCTGTCCCTCAGGCAACACCAGTGAAATCAGCTTCCTCTCAGGGCATCCTCATCCTGTCCTGAGTGCCCCCCCCCCATTTCTTCTTAACCTCTTCAGGGCTCACCTTGCATCAGGGGGTGTCTCCAGCAGCTGCAGGGTGCGTTGGATTTTATCTGCCTGGGAAGCTTTCTCTTGATGCCTTTCCTGGCCCAGCACAGACTACACATCCCTCTCAGGACAGTTCTCAAGTGTTTGGTACTCTGTCTTCATTTTCCCATTCTGTGTCTAATGGATCAGTTTAACAGGGGTCCTAGTCCCTGATCACCAGCCACCCCAGCTGTTTCCGCTTTACGTCGCAATCCAAATGATTTTTGCAGCGCTTAGCAGGTAGTCTGTGTCATTACTTCCTGGGATGCTGTATTGGGCTTCCCAGCTCTCATCTGCTCCAGCTCCCTGACCTTACAGTTGCCCAGCTTTCCTGGCAATTGACTTTGCCCATCAATACACGGGATTTAGCTGAGTAGCATCCAGAGAGGATGTTGGAGCCTCAATTTTCTAATTGAGAATATTGGCGCTGTCTGAACCTAGAGAGAGGTAAGGATGTTCACTTTCTGGGCGAGCTACCTTTTCCCGAGGATTTTAAATGTTATACTAGTTGTTCATTTTTTAATAATCACTCAGACAAAATTATTTCTTTCAATCAAATGCTTTAAAATTGTGTGCTAAAGAGTTATAACTCTTATATAACCCACCTGGGTTTTCAACATACTGTTTTCGGAATATCAGCGCCCTTGCTTGCTGCTGCTTTTGCTGTTTCGTGGTGCTGGGAACCTCCACCTACAGACAGTAAAGAAAACAGGAAGCTTGGAGGTAATTTCTCACTCATGCTAAAGAAACAAAATCACCCCAGTGCCTCGAGAATTTCCTTTCCCTCTCTCACCTTCCCCTTCAGTGGCTTCTAAAGGGAAGGCGTTTCTGGTGAGGTGTCGTTGCCTGAATGATGGCTGCCTCCTTCAGCAAGCAGGAGCTGCTGGGGTATTAAGCATGGGTAACGGGATCTTCTGCTTTGGGCACTGGAGGGTCCTTGGAAGCCAGACGCAGGCTGTTACTGCGGGGGTGGGGCACTGGGGAGGTAGAAACTATTATTGCTGCGATTTGATAGGCAGTAAACGGATGCTCAGAGAGGTTCAGCACTTGCCCGAGCTCACACACCTACTAAACTGCGGAGCTAGGATTTGAATCCAGCTGCAAATTTGGTTGTCATTGTACTAAAGCACTCTACTGCGCAAGCAGTGGGAACTTCCCAGCGGAGCTTGCAGCTCCTCCCGCCCCGCTGGGTCCTCCCCCCGCCGGCTCCGCGGGCTCCTCCCCTCGGTCCCCGCCCCTTGTGCGCCCCCTGCTGGTCTCCAGGGAAAGCGCCTCTCCTGAAACCAGAGAAGTCCACCCAAGCTGTCCTGTTTCCTTAGCTCCTAGGAAAGCGATATGACCCGTCCATCCCCCCTCCTCAAAGCCTCACATGAATTTTCTCTGATGCTTCACGCTTAAGCGCTGGGAAAAATTCCGGGGCGGGGGGGCGGGTTGCGGTGAGTGTATTAATATAGCTCCTTCTTAAAACCGATCATGCATCATCCTGGTCATGCCTCCCCCTGGGAGAATGAGGCAGCTCACGTGGGCATGGGGGTAGTGAGTAGGGAGACGAATTACATACAGGCTCTTAGGGCCTCACTGCTAACAGTGTGGTCAGTGGACCAGCAGCAGCAGCAGCATCACCTGGGAGCTCATTAGAAACGCAGACTCTCAGGTCCCGAAGCCGCAACCCTGATGAATGAGAATCACCGTTTCAAGGAGGTCTCCGGGAGTTTCAGCTTCTGAGCTCGCTTTGAGGCTCTGCGGATGTTTTGCAGCATATTCAATTTTGATTTTGTTTAAAGGTCACAGTGACAACTAAGTTTGAAGCTGGATTCAAATTCGAGCTCCACAATGTAATAAATGTGAGATCTTAGGCAAGTGCTTAACCTCTCTAAGTTAATCATCTATAAAATAATGAAAAGCACTATAAGTCAACTCTTCAACTTTCAGGACATTGTTCATCCGAAATCTGAAATCCAGTAACTGTGCACTGTCTTCTAACACAGCCATAATTTATCTAGAGGTACTGCTTAGAAATGTCTCACTCTGATGGTGACCTTAGTTCTATTTGTCCCTAGAGATCCACAAGATCTTTTGTCTGGAAGTTTTCTGCTCACTGGATAATAGGGACAGTAGACTTGTCCTCATCCTTGTGCTTGAGTCCTTAGAAACCAAATGACCCCAGAAATGTCATGAAAGAGATCTTAGGTCCCAGAGGAATTGAATGGCTTAGACATCGACCTTCTGAACAAGAGGCTGGGCCAGAGATTTCTCAAGATCCCTTCAGCCTTGGTGTTCTATACACTTGGATTTACAAAATGGTCTTGATCTTTTCCAGTTAAAACTCTGTTTAGTAAAGATACACAGGAAGATTTCAGTACTTCCACAAGAAAACTGCTGTATGGCACAGAAAAATATCTGTATACTATTTTTTGTTTCTTCTTCTTAATTAGTTTTTTATTCTCCCATAGGAAAACAAAAAGCTCTTTCTCCTGACTTACCAAAATCGAAAATACTGACTACTATCACTGTGATGAGATTCCTAGTCTCAGGAACTGAAGTCTTTAAACAGCCAGGGGGCCCTCGGCCCCTAGAATAAGAACATATTAGAAGTTCCTTCTGCTAGCACAAGGAGGTAAGTGCTTCTGGTAAAAAAGTATCGTGTGTCTGTCTGTGTGTATGATACATACATATTTGTACATATATGTACATATGTACAAATATACATACACATACATGTATGTGTATTTGAGATAGGGTCTCTCTCTGTTGCCCAGGCTGGAATGCAGCAGTGTGATCATAGTTCGCTGCAGCCTTGAACTTACAGGCTCAAGGGATCCTCCTGCTTCAGACTCCCAAATGGCTTGAACTACAGGTACACACCAGTACACCCGGCTACTTTTTCTATTTTTTGTAAAGACAAGGTCTCAGTATGTGGACGAGAAAGGTGTTGAACTCCTGAGCTCAAGCAATCCACCCGCCTCAGCCTCCCAAAATTCTGGGATTACAGGCATGAGCCACCATGCCTAGTCATATCTTCAAAATATTAATGGGGAAAAATATTGCTGGGGTACTTAAGTTGTGCCAGGTTCTACAGGGGGATCGAGACCAGCCTGGGCAACATGATAAAACCCCATCTCTACTAAAATATAAAAAGTCAGCCAGACATGGTGGTGTGCACCTGTAGTCCCAGCTACTGAGGAGGCTCAGGCAGGAGAATTTCTTGAACCCAGGAAGTGGAGGTTGCAGTGAGCTGAGATCATCATGCCACTGCACTGCAGCCTGGGTGACAGAGCAAGACTCCATCTCCAAAAAAGAGAATGCCTGCCCGTCCAGACTTACAATCTAGTGGAGAAGGCGTAATTTAATAAAAATACCATGATAGAGATGTACCCAGAACATCAAGGGAGGGAGTTAACGAGTGCATGTGGGCCAGGTGCAGTGGCTCACATCTGTAATCCCAGCACTTTGGGAGGCCAAGGCATGTAAATCGCTGGATCCCAGGAGTTCAAGACTAGCCTGGGCAACATGGTGAAACTCTTTCTCTACCGAAAAAAAAAAAAAAAAAAAAAAAAAAAATTAGTTGGGCATGGCATGGTGGTGCAAGCCAGGAGTCCCAACTACTTGGGAAGCTGAGGTAGGAGCATCACTTGAGCCCATGGGGTCATGGCTGCAATAAGTCCTGATCGCACCACTGTACCCCAACCTGGGCAACAGAGCGAGACAAAAAGAAACCAGTGCATGTAGAACTGTGAGGACTGTCCCATGGAAGAAGTGGCTCTGAGGTGGCCTTTGACAGGTAAGTTGGAATGGGATGAGTAGATGAGACATGCACGAGTATTCCAAGTTCCCGGACCAGCCAAAGCCGAGAGATCAGGTCAGGGGCAGATTCTGAGAATGGCAAGTTAGAGCTCCAGTGATGGGATGCAGTGTAGACACAGCCGGGAAGACAGAGTGGCTGGAGTTTCCCCCTCTGTGAAATGAGAGGGTTCAAGCGCTGAGGGCCTCTCTAGTCAGCCATTCCGGAATTCACTTAGGGTCTGTGGTGGGGACCAGGAGGTCATCCTGAAGAGTCTGAGTGATATGGACATGAGGAGCCAGTGTAGACTTCTGATCAGAGCCATGCCCTATCTGAGGAAGCCCCCTCAGATAGCAAGTGAGGGATGAGTGTCAGGGTCGGGCTTACTCTGGGAGACCAGCGAGGTGGTCTCTTCCACATCTAGAGAGGAGGCAGTGGAGCCTTGCAGCCGGGCAGTGGCTGCAGAATTGGAAGAAGGGGAAATGGATGCTGGCGGCATCCTGATGTGAAATTCCAGAACTGGCTGCCAGTTCTGTGTTGCCCTGCTTGAGGATTCTTCCGGCTGGGAATTAAAAACCAGTATGACCTCAGCCTCCTGGTTAGATTTAAAGGATATATACACTAAAGACAGAAATAAAGATCCATGAGCAAAGATGAATATGAGGCAGTGTCTGAGCAGTGACAAGGGTCTCAGAAACGCTGTAGCCCGAAATGCTCCGAACTTGGGGGAAATGCTACAAATATGCGAACTGGTTTTTAAGCTCTGTTCAGAACAGGAAGAAGGAAGCAACAAACTCATTCTCAGAAGCAGGTAGTACAGTGGTATAATACTAGCAGATAACCACTCCCTGGCAGGAGAGAAGTGTTGACCAGGTAGGAGAGGAAGAAGCAAGCAAGAGCTGGGGCTGTTCTGAATCTGCCCAAGTCCCTCTCAGACCAGCCCATCCAAGCAACCCAGAGAACTCTGCACCTGGCAGCCTTTTCTGCAGGGCCGTGAAGAGGGAGGCGGCATCAGGCAGGATGTAAGCAAATTCATTCATGCAGCAGATATTTCCAACCTACATTCTAGGTGCTGGCAACGAAGAGAACCAAACAATACCTGGCCTCCAGACGAAATGCTGATTCACAAAATAGGCCACAGGTGGGCTTTTAAACCACAAACCAGTGAGCTTGACATCAACTGTGCACCAATTTCTAGTAGGTGGCCTGCAGCTCTGCAGAACCATCCGGGGATCCCTGTGTGGCAGCCCGTGTTTCTGAATGGCAAGTCACAGAGGACTCAGCTTGTTTCCAACCTGACAGGGTTGGAATTTGGCAGGGCATTTGACAGTCTCTCAGGGTATCCCCAACCCCCACCCATTGCTAATCGAACAAAGACTGAACATAAAAGTACACCGTAAAAGGGAAATCTAGGCCGGGCGCGGTGGCTCAAGCTTGTAATCCCAGCACTTTGGGAGGACGAGGCGGGTGGATCACGAGGTCAAGAGATGGAGACCATCCTGGTCAACATGGTGAAACCCCGTCTCTACTAAAAATACAAAAAATTAGCTGGGCATGGTGGCGCGTGCCTGTAATCCCAGGTACTCAGGAGGCTGAGGCAGGAGAATTGCCTGAACCCAGGAGGCGGAGGTTGCGGTGAGCCGAGATCGCGCCATTGCACTCCAGCCTGGGTAACAAGAGCGAAACTCCGTCTCAAAAAAAAAAGGGAAATCTAGGCTACACTTAATAGACGTGCTTTGTATTGTGGAATCCTAAAGACATAGAGACAAACAGACCTAATGAGACCACCGAGCGTCAGTAAATAAATCAACCATTCTGCAGTGCACAGAAGCCTCGTGTGCTGATTCTCTGAGCCCTCTTTAGAGAACGGTAGTCAGTTGTGAGAGTTTTACCCCGCGGTGTTAATCCCCGATGCTCATGCCTGTTGCTGCTCAGGCGTGTGATGGGGCTGAGGAGAAACGTGGGTAGGCGCTCGCTTTCCATTTTCCTCGCATGAACGGACTGCCTGTTCCTGGCGGGGGAGTGCATTTTGCACTCATGTTTGTACAAGTGAGCTGCCCTCCCTCTCTGACCGCGTTAGCCTGAGTGTGAGCTGCCTGGGGCCCAATCACACCTGCCTGACCCCAGCTTCCCCTCCCAGTGGTGCTGCTGGGTGCTGCCGCCCCCACCCCGGACTACGGCAGCGCCCTGGTCGCGGGCGCCGCTCCTGACACGGTGTCCCGCCGCGCGGATGACAGGTAGAGGCCAGCAGCGCGCTCCGGGTCAGGAGCTGGGCCTTCGTCACCCAGACACCCACTGCAGACCCGCTGCGGAGAGGGCCGGGCCAGATGGGCTAGAGGCGAGGGCAACCGGTGCAGGGGTGGGATCGCTCTGCAAGAGGAAGAGAAAGAGGGACTGGCGAAGTCGCGCTGAGCACACGGCTACGGGACTCTGCACATTGGTCCGGGCCCCAGTGTGCCTGGCGCGTGGTTTCTGCGAGTGGAGCCCAGACGTCAGGTGTAGCCGCGCAGGGGGCTGGCGGGTGGGCTAGAATTGCAAGGAGGCACCGCAGTTGGAGGTCTGGAAAGAGGGTTTGAAGAGAAAGCCCGGAGGGCCTGGAATGGTGGGGAGGCATCGTGAAAGGCAGGGACGGCTTCAGGGCACTCAAGGCCATCAGAGAATGGTGCCGAGAACTGAGCTCGCACAACAGCTGGAGGGGGCGGTCGTGGGGAGGAGGGTCGGAGAGAAGGCCCTCCTGTCAGCAGTAGAGGGACATGACTGCAAGTCGTCCATGTTCTTGGAGTTTTGAACAAAGAATTGGACAAACCGCCCAGCAAAGCAAAGAGTGAAGCAACAAAAGAACAAAACCAGGGATTTATTGAAAATGAAAGTACACTCCGCAGTGTTGGGGCAGAAACTGGCAGCGGCTCAAGGGCCCAGACGCAGGATCTTATTGGGTCCAAATACCTCCTAAAGGTCTCCCGTTGGCCACTTCATGCTCACCTTATGTGAATGAAGTGGTGGCCTGCAGTCAGGCTGATTGGTTGCAGAGAGCAGCCGACCCGAGGCTGAAGTTACAAAGGCTGCGCTCCTGTGCAAATACCTGGTTGGTTGCAAAAAGCAAATAGCTGACTGCTTGCAAAAGGCAACCAATCAGAAGCTAGGAGAAAGTTACAACGTTATATTTCTATGCAAATGAAGACTCCACCGGCAATCAGTCTCTTTGCTTGTGGACAGCAGCCATTCAGAGGCTGGAGTGAACTTGCAAAGTTGCAAAGGAAGACACCTGCAATCAGTCTGATTAGTCGTAGACAGCCAATTTCCCATCTACAGTGCAGCAAAGGTCAAAGGGCGTAGCCTTTGGTCCTTCTGTTACTTAGGCGTGGAAAGTTAGGCTTTTCCTTTCTATTTGGTTCTAGGAAGTCAGCGTGAAACAGCCTTAGGTTCCCCGCCTCCACACCCTTTTCTCCTGCCTCACTCCCACATCGTTCCATTGTAAGGAATAACCGACTCTGGGGATAAGATGGACCTCCAGGTGAAGATGAATGTAGAAAGGGAGGAGAAGCTGAGAGGCTAATCTGCCACTGGGACCCAGGGCCAAAGCCCTTTGTGATTGAGGGGAAGTGACCACAAATCAGCGGATGATGACTGAGAGACGGGCTGGAGCAGGACCGCAGCCCTGAACAACACATCGGCCATGCCCAGAGATGCCAGGCTTAGAGGTTAACATGCAGTACACAGAGCTGCGTGGCCTTAAGTTACTTAATTTCTCCGGCTTCAGTTTCCTCATCCGTGAAACGGTACCGAAAGTCATGATGTCCAGTAATAGTACCTACAAAAGACTGAGAGGATGAGGGAAGGGAGGGAGCTCCCAGCTGTGCGGGGAGGAGCATACAGGCGAGGGTAACCCACCACATGCTTTTATAGGGATTGGTGTCTATTTCTGTCCTCCCTCCAATCTCTAGCCTGGTGGTTCTCAGGCATGGGTATGCATCAGAATGACCCAGATGCATTAAAAAAAAACACTGCCAGGCCCCAGCCCCCAGAGCTTCTGATTCAGTGGGGCTGAGGTAAGGCCCAGTAATTTGCATTGCTCGCTAAGCCCAGGTGCTGCTGCTGGCTCCGGGACTGCACTGTGGGCACCACTGCTCCGGAGTCTCTACAGCCCCAGCAGGGACTCTTGTTGAGGAATGACGGGCACAGAGTGGGAACCAGGCCTAGGACGAGTAACTCTAAGACAAACAAATTTCCAGGTACAGCACAAGAAGAGGGAGCGCTGAATGAAAAAGCGATCGCTCCAGCAGAGCCTTAGAGTCGTGGTGATTTATGAAGGAAGTTAGAGCTGCACCTGGGGAGCAAGTGCTGAGGTTAACGGCAGCGCAGCCCCGCATCTGTTCTACTGGGGCTGCCGCCAGAGGCAGAATGCTGGGCTGCAGGGCTGGCTCTAGCAATGTTTTGAACTTGACAATGCGCATTTGTTGGGCCTGGTTCCAGTGGGATGCTGTATTGTGCCTCTAGAGAACGTATTTGCCCTGGAAGAGTTCACTTTGTCCACTGCCCTCAAGCCTTTATCCAAGGCTAAACCCGCATTCTGTACTCACATTTGGAATTGGTCCAGGATTTTCATGCCTGTGTGAATTTGGAGAAACTCTCCCAGACACCCATTTGGAAATGAATTCATGTTTTTCTCAGACAGTGAGTCCTCCATGCTTGCTGTTCCGATGGCCCTCCAGGTTTGGGCCCCGCACCTGCCAGGAGAAGTGTTCCTTCTGTAGCTTCCGCCTGACCACAGCCAGCCCAAGCCCTGCTCAGAACTGGGCCTGCCAGCAAGCCTGTGACTGGTGTTATCTGTTAGGCATCAAGCAGGTTTGGCACAGGCATCAAGCATTAACTTGGCACAACCCTGGCTCAGCTGGAGGCATCCACAGTATGTGGGTGTCCCAGGAGCAGAGGCACCCCTAAAATGCAGGCTGTGTTTGCTGCACAGATACCATGGCCCATGACTCCCCAGGTGAACGTGAGCAGCTCTGCCGTCCAGGCAATTAAGTCAAGAAAGAGAGCTGGCCCAGCTAAAGGCTGGGATTAAAGCTAAACACGAATTCAGCTCAAATGAAAGGGATACTGACCCTTCTCCCTCTGGCCTCATTATCTTAATTAACAGTGCTTGGCAGGAGTATTGAGGCCTGCATTGATTGTGCTGTTTCTGTTTTTCCCCCTCAAAGCCCTAGATACAAGTTAAATCAGCCTTAATAATGAAAACCCAATACTCAACAGCCCTCAGATTTTCTTACCAGCCCTTCTTCCTCTAGGAGAATCACCTGGTTTCTGAGTTGGAGGGGCTCCATTAGGCCAGCACTTCTCAAAGCATGGCCTGAGACCACTAGCATCGAAGTAACTGGGATATGGCTCTAGCATGCACTTACCAGGCCTCAGAGCCTGTGGAACTGAAGGATTCCTAAGTCAGGTTTGGGCATCTGTAGTGAGTTTTTTGGGTTTAATTTAATGTTTTAAATTGTGGTAACATAGACATAAAGTATATACCTCATATAAGTGGATTCATACAATACTTGTTCTTTTGTAACTGGTTTATTTCACTCAGCATGATGTCTTCCAATCCATTCATCTTGCACCATGTATCAGAATTCCATTCCTTTTTAAGGCTGAAAAATATCCCATTATAAAGACAACAAATTTTGTTCATTTATTCATTCACTGGTGGACATTTGGGTTGTTTCCACCCGTTGGCTCTAGTGACACTATTATGAATATTGGGGTGCAAATATCTGTTGAGTTTCTGCCTTTGATTCTTTTTGGTAAACACCGAGAAGCGGAATTGCTGGGTCACGCGGCAGTTAGTTCTGTGTTGCATTTTTTCAGTCACTACTGTTTTTAAGCAGCCCACGTGGTTCTAAGGTGCAGTCAGGGTTGCAGCTAGAAGACCAGGTGATCAGACTGTCTGCTGGTGGGATCACCTGAAGACTCTGAACAACCCCGGATGCCCAGGCCACACCCCACACCAACTAAATCAGCTTTTCTCAGATGGGACCCAGACACTTGTTTTTTTTGTTTGTTTTTTTTTTTTTGAGACAGAGTTTTGCTCTTTTGCTCTTGTTACCCAGGCTGGAGTGCAATGGCAGGATCTCGGCTCACCGCAACCTCCGCCTCCTGGGATCAGGCAATTCTCCTGCCTCAGCCTCCCGAGTAGCTGGGATTACAGGCATGCGCCACCATGCCCAGCTAATTTTTTGTATTTTTAGTAGAGACAGGGTTTCACCATGTTGACCAGGATGGTCTCGATCTCTTGACCTCGTGATCCACCCACCTCGTGCTCCCAAAGTGCTGGGATTACAGGCGTGAGCCACCGCGCCCAGCCTACACTTGTATTTTTTAAAGGTCCCCTGGTGATTCCAGTGTGTGGCCAAGGTTGAGAACCATTAGTTTCCATTGGTGATTCTCAAATTCGAATGTGTATAAATTTCACACAATGGCTAAGGATACAGATTCCTGAGAGAGCACCCCCGCCACCCACAAACCCAAGAGGCTCATTTAATGCGTCTGTGGTCAGCCTGGGCTTCCTGGGTCCAAAGACTTCCCAGGTGATTCTAATGTGTGGCCAAGGCTGAGAGCTACTAATCTTTAGTCTTTCAATGAAACATGAGAACACTGAGTCTGTGAGAGGTGACACACTCTGCCCGAGTCCCTGAGCTCATTAGGGCCTGAGCCTGCACTCATGCCCGGGGCTGATTTTCAGGACAGTCCCACGGGTTCTGCCTCACAGCTGCAGGGGGTAGAATCTTATATAGAACCCGCGTCTTTTCTACTCTTAATTTGAACTGTAATCCTCGAATCAGAGTAGAGTTGGTGCTGCCATAAGGCTTGTGTTGGAATGTAAATTTGTTTCTAACAGGATTGATGTTTTAGGGAACAATATTAACGTGTTAGGGAAATTATTGATATGCTACAGAATAATATTAACATATTCAAGAATGTGAATTTCACATTTGCTTATGTGCAGTTTCTTGCATGTAAAGGCAGAAAACTGCACCCAGTTGAGCCAAGGCACAAAAGAATATGCAAAATACACCTCCAATATTAGTTGGCTACCTGATTCTTCATGTGTGATTTGAGCCACGTGCACCCACATCTCTTGCTGTAATTTCCCCTCTGATATCAAATAACCCTTCTTCCTCCATTCACGTAACTCACTGGCCGGGCGCGCTGGCTCACACCTGTAATCCCAGCAATTTGGGAGGCCGAGGCGGGTGGATCACCTGAGGTCAGAAGTTTGAGTCTAGCTTGGGCAACATGGTGAAACACTATCTCTACTAAAAATACAAAAATTAGCCAGGCATGGTGGTGCACACCTGTAATCCCAGCTACTCAGGAGGCTGAGGCAGGAGAATCACTTGAGCCTGGGAGGCAGAGGCTGCAGTGAGCTGGATTGCATTCCATCCTGGGTGCCAGACCTAGACTTCATCTCAAAAAATAAAATAACTCACAAGCTGCAGAGCTTCAAATGCCCACTTCCACAAGCAAACTGCAGGTCATTTTCAAAGTCGAGTGCCATATTTATTGTAGTACTTATTATGCATTTCTTAAGCATTTAACTTGGCTAAAATTGTGCTACCATGGGCGGGGGGGGGGACTCCAATCCTTTTTTTTTTTTTAGACGAAGTTTTGCTCTTGTCACCCAGGCTGGAGTGTAATGGCACGATTTTGGGTCACTGCAACACCTCTTGGATTCAAGCGATTCTCCCGCCTCAGCCTCCCGAGTAGCTAGGATTACAGGCGTGCGCCACCACACTCAGCTTATTTTTATATTTGTAGTAGTGACGGGTTTCACCGTGTTGTCCAGGCTGGTCTCGAATTCCTGACCTCAGGTGATCCACCTGCCTCGGACTCCCAAAGTGCTTGGGATTACAGGCATGAGCCACCACAGCCGGCCCAATCCTTTCTTTATATGCCACTGAAAAGTTTTCCAGTGTGAAACACTCCAGCTCCATTTTTCCATGGGCCCTGTGGTTTTTATTGTGTGATTTTGCATGGTGCAATTACTTGTAAAAAGGAATATGTGTGTCACCTGATGGAAGAACGAATTGTAGAAGTAATTATACACATTGCTTTTTAGCATCCTTTTAACAATGGTTGAGAAGCGCACTGCCCCCTTGAGAACTGTTTCTGTCCCTCCCTTTCCTCCGTCTATAACCACGAGGCGGCGCACTCCTCCGTTGGGGTCGGGCTCTGCTCTCTGCGCCGTTGCAGTGGCAACCTCAACCGCGTGGACCCCGTTCTTGCACTGTCGTCTCACTGAGGTTTGATCGGGTCTGGAACAACTTCACAGACTGGTTCTCCTCTTTAGATTTCCCCAATCCCAGTGCTCATTCAAGATTTACTTCCGCCGTTTTAGCTCTGGCTCCCGTTCGGATGGCACTTCCTCCCATGCTCTCTCTGCCCACCTCTGTTCACCTGCTCGCCTGGTTCCTCTGCTCACCTGTCCTGCCATTTAACCCACAGAGATCTACTTCAGAGACAAAAATGTCATTATTTCATGCCTTTCTGTACTTCATAAAGAAATTGGTCTGCGTGCTGTCTTTGTAATATAACACAAGCCCAGATAACGTTCTTTCCCATCCATTGTTCAGCTGGCCTTATCCACCTCACTTACTTTCATTTCAGCTTCCCTATTACAGACTTGAAAATTCAGTATCCTGGAACATACCTTGTTTGGGGCTTTCACTCATCTTTACCACAAATTCAAGGTCACGCCACCTAGTTTGGTGGCATATGTTGGAAACCAGCCCTGAATCATCCATAAAAACAGAGAATTTAGGCCAGGCATAATCCCAGGCTTAATCCTCATGCCTGCAATTCCAGCAATTTGGGAGGCCAAAGCGAGTGGATCACCTGAGGTCGAGAGTTCAAGACCAGCCTGACCAACATAGAGAAAGCTTGTCTCTACTAAAAATACAAAATTATCCAGGTGTGGTGGCACATGCCTGTAATCCCAGCTACTCAGGAGGCTGGAGCCAGGAGAATCACTTGAACCTGGGAGGCAGAGGTTGCATTGAGCCAAGATGGAGCCATTGCACTTCAGCCTGGACAACAAGAGCAAAACTCTGTCCCAAAAAAAAAAGAAGAAGAACTTAAACTAAAGTAACTGTTCTTCGGAGCTGGCATTGTCACTCCCATGTCTTCAGGGATTTCTCCGCTTTCATGAGATGAGAATTTCTTTCTAATGTTTGCATAAAATGGCAGCTGCAAAACTGTCAGCAACTTGGGGTCCAAGTTTGCTCTTTCCTGTAAATATTGGAACATATTTCTTACAGTCACTTAAAACCCTCGTTTCTGAAATCAAAATTTTGATTCTCTTTTCTTCTCGAATAGAGATCAGCAAACCATGGTCTGTGTTTGGACTGCAAAACCTAAAGTATTTATCCTCTGGCCCTTTAGAGAAAATGCTTTCCAGCCCCTGTTCTGGAACCTGAAGTGTGATTGTTCAACAGAAACTAAGGGGCCTTGATGTGACATGGAGATGGACAGGCCACAGGAAGTCAGTGAATCTTCTGAAACTGGGTTCAAAATTTGGTTTGTGATGCAAATGTACATTTTTGTAGGAAAAAGAACCAAAGCTATCATCAGAGTCTCAAAGGAGTCCAAGACTTCAAAAGGTTTAAAAACATGTTCTCTACTTATGGGCAGTGTGGCTGAGCGCAAGAACCCACCATAACACCCTCAGGCATGAGCAATGAGGCCGATGTGCTTACATGCCCTGTAGGGCACGTCAGAATCCACTTCTTACTATAAAATGTGGAAAAGACTCTGTGAAACCCAATACAAATACGGTCTTTCCGTTATCATTTATTTTCCTCCTTGGGTGGCAAGGCCTGATTCCTCCCACCCCATCGTTCTTGTCTCATCTGAAGTATGTCACCCCAGGAACCACTGAGTCAGGGCTCAGGCTTCCAGCCACACAGCCTTACAATTACATGCCAGGAACCCTGGGGCTGGATTTAGGGCCCGTTGCAGTAACTGCCTGTCATCTGGTTCCTTGTGATATCTGTCCCTCTCTTCATAGATGCTACTCTGCCCTTTTTCGGTTGGTTTATCATCCTGATGGGTGTTTGATATTACTGAACGCTGTGGGACGTCAGTGATAAATGCGTAATGAGGATGGCAGAGACAGAGCAGAGCACCTCCCATGGCACCTGTGAAAGCCTGTCCCAAACCTTGCAGGTAGGACGGATGGCGTTTGCCTTTAGGAGTTTCTTCTGAACTGTAACACACACATCTTCCCTGATTGGTTTCTATTTTCTTTCCAAAATTCTTCATTTTATCTATTGAGATCACTTTGAACTTTTACCTCGTTTTCCTAAAGGCAGCCTCCCGCCTGAGTGTGTCATGTAAAAATGCAAGGTCATTAGCTCCGAGGCCCACTCAAAGCTGCAAGAGATGCATTGAGACAGAAAGTGGCTACTTTTTTGGCATTACTCAATATCATCAACTACAAAAGAAACGAACACTGGCCAGGCACATGCCTATAATCCTAGCACTTTAGGAGGCAGAGGTGGGCTGATTGCTTGAGCCCAGGAGTTCTAGACCAGTCTGGACAATGTGGCAAAACCCTGTCTCTACAAAAAAAAAAATTACAGAAATTAACTGGCATGGTGGCATCCAACTGTGGTCACAGTTACTCAGGAGGCTGGGGTGGGAGGATCACTTGAGCCCGGGAAATTGAGGCTGCAGTGAGCTGTAATCACACCACTGCACTCCAGCCTGAACAGCTGAGTGAGACCCTGTCTCAAACAAAACAAAACAATCACACACTATGTCGGTGGAAAGAATACATCGGATTCGCAGGATTCCTGGCTGTAGTCATCAGAGTGCCTGTCATGAATGTGGAAAAAGACCTGAAATCTCCACCTCTCGGCCCTGCAGCGCTGGCAGACCCAGGCCTCTGTTTTATACCAAAACATTTGAAATGCCCCCTTTATTATTTTGAAATGGCATTCATAGCTGTAACATAATCCACCTACATGCATAATTTTATGGAAATCAATATAATGTCCTAACTGGGATATAAAAAAAAATAAGAGGGGAAGTAATTTGGAATGAGTTGGTACATGTCTCAATGTGCAAATGCTTGTGTGCAACTAGAAGATGGAATGAGCTAAACACTCACACCTACTTATAAAGGATATGCTTGGATTTAAGAAAAGTAAGATCATATTCAACTGACATTTCTTAAACTTTTTTTTCCAAGGCAGGGTCCTGCTCTGTTGCTCAGGCTGGAGTGCAGTGGCACAAACACAGCTCGCTGCAGCCTCAAACTCCCACCTCAGCCTCCCGAGTAGCTGGGACTACAGGTATGCACCACCATGCCCAGCTAATTTTTGCATTGTTTTGTAGATACGGGTTTTTGCCATGTTGCCCGGGCTGGTCTTAAACTTCTGGGATCAAGTGATCTGCCTTCCTTGGCCTCCCAAAGTGCTGGGATTACAGGAGTGAACCTCCACACCCTGCCTCTTCTCAAACATTTTTATTACATGTGACATTTTGAAATGAGGGGTAAGTAAATTGCTCACACTGTAGGACCTTGGTGTTGGCTGCTCCTCTCCCTCGAACATTGGGCCTCTCCACAGCCCTTCCTTACTTCCTTCAGGTCCCTGCCCTAATCTCATTACATCAGAGACACCTTCCTGAGTCCTCTAGAAACAGCAGCCACTGTGCCAGCCCTGGCAGCCCCATCTCCTTTTTCCACTTTACTTTTCTCCACTGCATTTACCTCCACCTGTCAGTCCCTATTTCCTCTTTCATTGTCTGTGACCTCTTCTGTCCACCAGAATGTAAGCTCCATGAGGGCAGGCTTGGTCTATTTTGTTCACAGCTGTATCTCCGGCTTTTAAAACAGTGCCCGAGGCTTGGTGTGCTGGCTCACACCTGTCATCCCAGCACTTTGGGAGGCTGGAGCCGGCGGATCACCTGAGGTCAGGAGTTTGGCACCACCCTGGCCAACATGGCGAAACCCCTTCTCTACTAAAAACAAAAATTAGCCGGGCATGACGGCACACACCTCTAATCCCAGCTTCTCGGAAGGCTGAGGTAGCAGGATCACTTGAACCCAGGAGGCAGAGTTTGCAGTGAGCTGAGATAGCACCACTGCACTCCAGCTGGGGTGACAGAATGAGACCCTGTCTCAAATAAATTAATAATAAATAAAACACATAATACATGCTCAGCACATGCTTTTTGAATGAGTTATTGAGGAAAAAAACTATTCAAGATAATGTTGACAGTCAACAGAGCTGAATCATGCAAGTCCTTGTAGGATTTTATTCCAAGTACAGCGGGAAGGAAGGGCAGGGCCCTGTGCAAAGAGGAGTGATATCAACCAGATTATGTTTTTAAAAGAACATGCTGGCTGCTGTTTGGAAAATGAAAGCAAGACCAGAAATAAGAGAGCAGGTGAGGAGTCTCCAGTGTGACCCACACAAAGACATGGCGGCAGCTTACAGTAGGGCAGTAGGTGGGCTTGGGAGGTGGCGCCGATGGGACTTGCGGATGGATTGGACATGGAGGGATGTTTAAAAGAATGAGGGCGACTCTGCTGTATTGTCACCCTGAGCCTCTGGATGGACATAGTGAAGCCATTTACTGAGATGGGGAGAAAAGAGTGGTGATAACCATTCTCACCAAGTTTTTCCTAACAATTATTAGATGCCCGAGTTTGATACTTTGAGGCCACCCAGGCATCGATGCCTACTTTCGATTTGCTATAGCTTGTGTGCCACAGCCTCACAGTTTCTGTGGAACCCCACCACACATCAGCCCCCACACAAAGCACAGCCTTGTCAGAGCTAGCCCACCTCCAGCACCGTGACTGCTCCAGGCTCAGTCTCCGGTATTGACCCTTCTGCCTGTGGCTGTGTCTCTTGGGATTCCTGCTCTTTCTAAACCACTGCCTTCTTCCTATTACTTTCATTTATTTTTCCTCTCATTCTCCAGCCCTCTGAGTTCCAACAGAGGCCTTTGGTTACATTTAGAGCAAATGGAATGCATTGCCAGCACCAAAGATGGAGGTGCTATGCAAATATTAGCCGCCAAGCTCTCTGCGGGTGGGGTCCTTGCATCTCTTCTCCTCGTAGCACCCACCACAATACTTGAAACATAAGCCAGACACATTTATTGATCACCATTTCTGCTGCACCCGGGAAGAAAACACTCAGCCCAGACAGATGGTCAGCTCCCCCACAAGACTTAAGCAGGTGGGCCGGCCTCTGTTTACTGTACACTCACAGTCAATCACAGCTGCCAGGTGAGCACTAGCTACTTATCACACTTTAATTAAACTGATCATGTCTGACTCTGGATGGCAGAAAGGGCCCAATTTCTGCATGAAGGGATGGACGGTGCGTGGAGTAAGATCAGATAAATGGAGACGGGCCAGTAGCCCAGACAAGTTAAGGGAGAGATTCAGTGAATTTATTTTCCACTCATCAGCCGAGCCTTCTGTGGGCTAGGAAGGAAGTGCCTGGCTGAAGTGAAGCAACGTGTCTCTCCCAGCTGTTTTCTCCAACTCCCTCAGCAAATCATAAATGAATAAACAGATGAATGAATGAAAAAACATAAGAGTTATTATAGGGATTAAATGAAGGCAGGGTGTGGTGGCTCACGCCTGTAATCCCAGCACTTTGGGAGGCTGAGATGGGAGGATTGCTTGAGCCCAGGAGTTCAAGACCAGCCTGGGCAACAAAGTGAGACCCCCCATTTCTGTTTTTTAATTTTAATTTAGAATAATAAAACTGTTTAAAGGAGATTAAGTGAAATGTGTATTAAGTACCTAGAATAGTACCTAGTGTATAGAAAATTCAACATAACTGTTTGGTAGAGAAAGACCAAGAAGAGGACAGGCGTGGTGGCTCACACCTGTAATCCCAGCACTTTGGTAGGTTGAGGCGTGCAGGTCACTTGAACTCACGAGTTGGAGACCAGCTTGGGCAACACGGTGAAACCTCATTTCTACTAAAAATACAAAAATTAGCTGGGCATGGTGGCATATGCCTGTAGTTCCAGCTTATCACGAGGCTGAGATGGGAGGATAGCTTGAACCCAGGAGGCAGAGGTGGCAGTGAGCTGTGATCATACCCCTGCACTCCAGCCTGGGTGACAGTGAGACCTTGTCTCAGAAAAACTGAGAGAGTAAGAATAGCTTTGTCTTTATCTGCCAGCAGCCATGTTTGTGGACTGAGAGGAACAAAGGGGCTGAAGGGAGCGGGTACATCATAGAGAATACCCCTAAGATCTAGAGACCCCGCTGCAATACCTCAAGCTTAGATGCCTGTGTTTTCATTCTCCCTTCTTCTCCATAGGATCATGGGAGACCACCTGGACCTTCTCCTAAGAGTGGTGCTTGTGGCCAGTCCTGTGTTTGGAATTCCTTCCTGCTCCTCTGATGGTCGGATAGCTTTATATCGTTTCTGCAACCTCACCCAGGTCCCCCAGGTCCTCAACACCACTGAGAGGCTCCTGCTGAGCTTCAACTATATCAGGACAGTCACTGCTTCATCCTTCCCCTTCCTGGAGCAGCTGCAGCTGCTGGAGCTCGGGAGCCAGTATACCCCCTTGACCATTGACAAGGAGGCCTTCAGAAACCTGCCCAACCTTAGAATCTTGGACCTGGGAGATAGTCAGATAAACTTCTTGCACCCAGATGCTTTTCAGGGACTGTTCCACCTGTTTGAACTTAGACTGTTTTTCTGTGGTCTCTCCGATGCTATATTAAAAGATGGTTATTTCAGAAATTTAAAGTCTTTAACTCGCTTGGATCTATCCAAAAATCAGATTCGTAGCCTTTACCTTCATCCTTCATTTGGGGAGTTGAATTCCTTAGAGTCCATAGATTTTTCCTCTAACCAAATATTCCTCGTATGTGAACATGAGCTCAGGCCCCTCCACGGGAAAACGCTCTCCTTCCTTAGCCTGGCGGCTAACAGTTTGTACAGCAGAGTCTCAGTGGACTGGGGGAAATGTATGAACCCCTTCAGAAACATGGTGCTGGAGACTCTAGATGTTTCTGGAAATGGCTGGACAGTGGACATCACAGGAAACTTCAGCAATGCCATCAGCGGAAGTCAGGCCTTCTCTCTGACTCTTGCCTACCACATCATGGGTGCCACATTTGGCTTCCATAACATGAAAGACCCTGACCAGAGCACATTCGCCGGCCTGGCCAGATGTTCCGTGAGACTCCTGGATCTTTCACATGGGTTTATCTTCTCCCTGAACTCCCGAGTCTTTGAGAGACTCAGGGATTTGAAGGTTCTGAACCTTGCCTACAACAAGATCAATAAGATTGCAGATGAAGCATTTGATGGACTTGACAACCTCCAAGTTCTCAATTTGTCATATAACCTTATAGGGGAACTTTACAATTTGAATTTCTATGGATTACCTAAGATAGCCAACATTGATTTGCAAAAGAATCACATTGGAATCATTCAGGACCAAACATTCAAATTCCTGGAAAAATTACAGACCTTGGATCTCCGAGACAATGCCCTTACAACCATTTATTTTATTCCAAGCATACCTAATATCTTCTTGGGCGGAAATAAACTAGCAACTTTGCCAAAGATCAACCTTACAGCCAACTTCATCCACTTATCAGAAAACAGGCTAGAAAATCTAGATATTCTCTACTTTCTCCTAGAGGTTCCTCATCTCCAGATTCTCATTTTAAATCAAAACCGCTTATCCTCTTGTAACGGAGGTCAAACCCCTTCAGAGAATCCCAGCTTAGAACAGCTTTTCCTTGGAGAAAATATGTTGCAACTGGCCTGGGAAACTGAGCTCTGCTGGGATGTTTTTGAGGGACTTTCTCATCTGCAAGTTCTGTATTTGAATAATAACTATCTTAATTTCCTTCCACCAGGAATATTTAGCCATCTGACTGCATTAAGGGGACTAAGCCTCAACTCCAACAGGCTGACAGTGCTTTCTCACAATGACTTACCTGCTAATTTAGAGATCCTGGACATATCCAGAAACCAGCTCCTAGCTCCCGATCCTAATTTCTTTGTATCACTTAGTATCTTGGATATAACTCATAACAAGTTCATTTGTGAATGTGAACTTAGCGCTTTTATCAACTGGCTTAATCATACCAATGTCACTGTAGCTGGACCTCCTGCGGACATATATTGTGTGTACCCTGATTCGTTCTCTGGGGTTTCCCTCTTCTCTCTTTCCACAGAAGACTGTGATGAAGAGGCAATCTTAAAGTCCCTCAAGTTCTCCCTTTTCATCGGATGCACTGTCACTCTGACTCTGTTCCTCATGGCCAGCCTCATCGTCGCCAAGTTCCGGGGCTTTTGTTTTATCTGTTATAAGACGGCCCAGAAACTGGTATTCAAGGACCATCCCCAGGGACCCGATACGTACAAATATGATGCCTATATGTGCTTCAGCAGCAAAGACTTCGAGTGGGTGCAGAATGCTTTGCTCAAACACCTGGACACTCAATACAGTGACCAAAACAGATTTAACCTGTGCTTTGAAGAAAGAGACTTTGTCCCAGGAGAAAACCACATTGCCAACATCCAGGACGCCATCTGGAACAGCAGAAAGACTGTTTGTCTTGTGAGCAGACACTTCCTTAGAGATGGCTGGTGCCTTGAAGCCTTCAGTTATGCCCAGGGCAGGTGCTTGTCTGACCTTAACAGTGCTCTCATCATGGTGGTGGTTGGGTCCTTGTCCCCGTACCAGTTGATGAAACATCAATCCATCAGAGGCTTTGTACAGAATCAGCAGTACTTGAGGTGGCCTGAGGATCTCCAGGATATTGGCTGGTTTCTTCATAAACTCTCTCAACAGATACTAAAGAAAGAAAAAGAAAAGAAGAAAGACAGTAACATTCCTTTGCAAACCGTGGCAACCATCTCCTAATCAAAGGAGCAATTTCCAACTTACCTCAAGCCACAAATAACTCTTCACTTTGTATTTGCACCAAGTTGCCATTTGGGGTCCTTTTTTTTTTTTTTTTTTTTTGCTACTATGAAAACAACATAAATCTCTCGATTTTTATATCAACACCATGTTCTGTCTCACTAACTTCCAAATGGAAAATAATAGATCTAGAAAATTGCAGCTGCCCTTAGAGGTTCCCAGTCTCCATCGATTTTCTTTCAGATCCAATAATGCTGTTCTGTCCCGCTGTGTTAATTACGGAATGTCTCCAAATCTTGGGAAGGGCACCTTGGGAGAACTTGCAGATGGCGGATGTGCTTTTTCTAGCAATGACCTCAAGAGTGCGATGGTCAATAATTCTGGGTTCTCTGTGTTCTGCAAAACAACAGTAAGTAGAAAACAAACAGAAGAGGCACGTTTTCTTCTCTTACCATAGAATCGATGCTGATGTGGAGTGCAAGTCACATTTTGTGTTAGAGGAGACGCTCCCCAAAGAAGCTGAGGTGAATGAGAATAACTACCTCTCCATGGCTGTACTTCATGCTCTTACCTTCAGCTTCTCCAGGTCTTGCCCTTGTGAGCCAGGAGCTTTCCTTCACATGCCACTTTTATTTCAGCCTGGCCTTTAAGGCCTTCCATGATTTATCACCAACCTACCTTTCCAGCTTTATTCCCCACCAAACCTCACTTATCAGCTGCTCTGGACTGAGTTCTGATTCAGCTGTGGATTAGTCGTGTAACCTCGGCCACGTGATGCCCTTGCTGGGCCTGTATTTTCTCATGTAACAGGATCTCTTTCATAGAGTTCCTGTGAAAATCAGGTTGGCCAAGGATGTCAGGGCCTCTCAGATCTTTTCCTTCATTGCTCTGATGACCACAGAGAGCACATACACTGAATGCCTTCTGAGGGCAGTAGCAATTTTACTGAAGTAGTATTTTTTTATTGTAAAAGAAATCTATGTATAATTTCCATTCCGTTCCTTTTTTCATGTTTATTAATGTAGAAATGTGTTTTTGCAAAAGGATCAAGAACATTTAAAACAAGGAAACTGTACCAAAATTACCCCCTAGCTTCACACACTGCCTCCTCCAAGTCCAGCAGAACTCCAGGTCAGCTCCAGCAGTTTGAGGGGTACACATGGGTCTGGGACTCAGCACTCCAAATGGTCACCTTCTTCCTCTCACTGGGCCTCCCAGTCCTGACTAGACACACACGCGCGCACGCACACACACACGCACACATACACACACACGCACACATACACACACACACGCACACGTACACACACACACGCACACATACACACACACACACACACACACACTAGCTAGTCTCATCCCACTTTCTTGGGCCACTTCGAATCAATGAGGCTGAGCTTGCCCTGCACCCAGCGATGGAATTATTTTCACGCACACCGTGCAGGCCCCACTCTACCTCTTTCTTCTGGATTCTTCTCCCATCTCTGCACATCCATCTCACATGCTTTTCAAAATCCAGCCCACGAAGTTCCCTGGGATCCCTCTAACCCAAAGTCCCATCTCCCTTTTATGAAAACTCTTGGCACTTTATCTGGTCTTTTAAAAGTAGCGCTCACCACTACTTCCTGTCTCCTTTGTCCTGAGCCTGTCTGGCTGCCTGCCCCTCTGG
The DNA here is from genome assembly GCF_049354715.1 of Callithrix jacchus. Taxonomy (NCBI): domain Eukaryota; kingdom Metazoa; phylum Chordata; class Mammalia; order Primates; family Cebidae; genus Callithrix; species Callithrix jacchus. Next base: position 5,625,380 of record NC_133520.1, read on the forward strand.
ACTACAAGTTCCACGAGGAAAGACCGTGTCTTGTGTCCTGCGCTCACTGGCTGTAGCAGATCAATGGTTTGGGGATCATTCAAAGCTTTCCCACCTACACATCTGTCCATGCGTCTTCCTCCCCATGGAATTTCTTTTCCCCATCCCTATCCCTCATCTGCCTGGTGAATGTCCTTGATTAACATGACTGCCCATCCCGCATAACCCCAGGGGCAGACTTGGTCACTGAGACATGACACTGTGTTGCACCAGTGTGTTTATGCCTGTGTGTGGACTACGTAGTTTGTGAGACCCTGCCATCAGGACTTTGTCTTGTTCATCTGTGTATCCCAGGCCCAGTGTGCTGCCCAGCCCACAGTATGTGCTTAATAAATGTCTCATGGATGAATGAAGTATACTGGGAAGCCCAGCCTCCCTCATGTCAGCACCTGCTGCTATTAGACTTTTCACTGGCAGGCCAGGGAGGATGAGGGCCTGAGAGAGCAGGATCTCCATGGAGGTGCTGAGTGGTGAGCTGAAGAGGGCAGGCGAGCACAGTCTGTCAGACACCCTGAACACCATTTCAAATGGCCGGGCATGGTACAGGGCTCCTGAGTAATGGGAAACTGGAAGCCTGGATTAGCAACTAGGAGTGGGGCTAGAATGGAGAGCTGAAGGGTGGGTGGAAAACAGAACCCACATGCATCTGCAATGAATAAGGTCTCCTTGAACCGTTGCTAAGAAATGCTGTAAACAAGGCTGGGCACGGGGGGGCTCAAGCCTGTAATCCCAGCACTATGGGAGGCCAAGTGGGCTGATCACTTGACAACAAGGTGAAACCCCATCTGTACTAAAAATACAAATATGAGCTGGGCTTGGTGGTGCACACCTGTAATCCCAGCTACTCAGGAGGCTGAGGCAGGAGAGTTGCTCAAACCTGAGAGGCAGAGATTACAGTGAGCTAAGAGGGCACCACTGCACTCCAGCCTGGGTGACAGAGCAAGATCCTATCTCAAAAAATAAAGAAAAAGAAAAAAAAATACAATAAAACAAAACAAAAGTATACTATGCCAGTAACAGGTATAACCTCAAATCAGAATGACTGTGGGAAGAACACTCTGCCTCGGTTCCTGCTCTCCTGTCCCGCCTGCTGCTCAGCCATGGTTTCCCCCAGCTCTTGGGGTGTGTAGGGGCACCCAGGACACTGAAGAAATCTCCTGGTCAGAACACCTTGTAAGAACAGGACTCCTAGGGAAAGAGGTTTCCTAGTTCAGCTAGGGGCTGGGGTTAGTGCCACCCCAGGGACCTCCCTTGGTTTGGGTGACCGTCATTGCGACTGTTTTCCAAACCAAACCTGGGACGTGTAAAATGACAGGTGCAGGTGTATTTACAGGAAAACCAGGCTGAGACACAGACCACTCTCGGCGCAGGAAAGGAGTCCATCCACAGCCTTTTCTAATCTTATTTAAAAACACAAATTGCAGGTAATTTTCCTGATGAAACACATTTAAAAAGCACCTTTCGAGGTCTCTGTATAGGGTGTATGGGGTCTGTTCACTTCTACGTCCTAGTCACTGTTGGGTTCAACACAACACTCTATTCTGAAACTTCCCTTTTCTGGCAAAGATCCAACACTTCCTAAAATTTCTTTCTTTCTTTCTTTCTTTCTTTCTTTCTTTCTTTCTTTCTTTCTTTCTTTCTTTCTTCCTTCCTTCCTTCCTTCCTTCCTTCCTTCCTTCTTTCTTTTCTTTCTTTCTTTTTTGAGACAGAATCTCACTCTGTTGCCAGGAGCCAGGCTGGAGTGGAGTGGTGTGATCTCTGCTCACTGCAACCTCTGCCTCCCAGGTTCAAGCAATTCTCCTGCCTCAGCCTCCTGAGTAGCTGGGACTACAGGTGCAAGCCACCACACGCAGCTAATTTTTGTATTTTAGTAGAGATGGGGTTTCACTATGTTGGCCAGAATGGTCTTGATCTCTTGACCTCGTGATCCGCCTGCCTCGGCCCCCCAAAATGCTGATATTACAGGCGTGAGCCACTGCGCCCGACTACTAAAATTCTTTTATTTGGTCTTCTCTCTTCCATGGTTAGGCCTAGCAGCTGGAATTCTTTTTGAGGCCATTTTCCCCAAGTCTTCATCATGTCATAAGAGTTGCTGCATCTATGACAAAAGGAAGACCCAACGGAGCCACGTTGGAAGTGGGCATTGGGGAGTTTGCTGAGAAGCTGGTTGCTGAGTGACTGCCCTGTCTTCCGTTTCACAGCCATTCAAAGCTGGGCCTCAGGAAGTAAATTCCACATAGCATGCTCTGGGGTCACATCAAAATAGTGGGAAACTACCACAGTTCAGTCTCAGAATGGCTAGAACTTTCTGTAGTTGAAACAGACTATTCTGGAAAGATCTAGAATATTGACTAGGGCTGCTGAAACTTCAAAGAGAATCCCACTCATGCCAAATACAACTGACTCTGAAAATTCCTTGCCAATCACATGCACTTGCAGTGAATGATGTTTCCGAGAGTCTTAATAATATGTAAATAAAGCAAATGTGGTTTGAAGTTTTAAATCATGGAAGAACCACATTAAGAGGACAAGAGACTGTGGAGTAAAAGTTTGATATAGTTAAATGCTCATGTAGCACAATATAATGGATAAATGTGGCTACAATATTAAATCAAGAAATCACATTCTAAATATATAAATTGAGAAGTATGACAACGCCGAAAGAAATAACCACACGAATTAATGATGACCGCCTGAGGGAGTTCTGCCTAGTTCTTCCATTGGGAGCATCTAGAAAAGCTGGAGAAACTATTTTTTAGAATCTATTTAAAGACACTAGAAAGCTGAGTAAATAGGGCCAAGAGGCAAAAGAAAGAAATCAAGAGGACTACACTGCAATTAAGACCATCTATTCACCACAACAAGACCGTCCGTGAACAAAAAGGGAAACTTAGCATGGAGGGAGATATTTGTAATACACTATCCAAAAAGGACTCACAGGCAAAATCTAAAAGAACTTCTACAAATCAGTAAGAAAAAGACCACAGAAAAGAACAATGGACATGACACTTAAGAATTTCACAAAAGGATATCCAGTGTCCAATAGGGAAATGAAAAGATATTCAACCTCTTTCAGTCACAAGAGACACGCAAATTGAGACCACATGGCAATCCCACTACTCACCCACCGAATGGCTAAAATTCAGAGGTCTGACAGTAGCAAGTATTGGCAAGGCTGTGGAGCAACTGAAACTCTCCTGCGTGATTGGTGAGAATGTAAATTGGTGTACTGTAAAGCAGGGGTCCCCAACCCCCGGGCCACTGACCAGTACTAGGAAGTGGGTCACACAGCAGGAGGCGAGCGAAACTTCCTCTGTGTTTGCAGCCACTCCCCATCGCTTGCACGACTGCCTGAGCTCCACCTCCTGTCAGACCAACCGCGTGTTAGATTCTCATAGGAGCTGGAACCCTGTTGTGAACTTTGTGTAGGAGGGATCTAGGTTGTGTGCACCTTATGAGAATCCAATGCCTGATTATCCATCCGCCGCTGTCTCCCATCACCCCCAGATGGGACCATTTAGTTGCAGGGGAACAAGCTCAGGGCTCCCACTGATTCTACATTGTGGTGAGTTGTATAATTATTTCATTACATGTTGTAATGTGATAATACTAGAAATAAAGTGCACAGTGAATGTAATGCTCTTGAATCATCCTGAAACCACCCCACCCCATCCCCCGCCAGCTGGTGGAAAAATTGTCTTCCACAAAACCCGTCCCTGGTGCCAAAAAGGTTGAAGACTGCTACTTTTGTTTTATTTTATTTTGAGATGGAGTCTCACACTGTTACCCAGGTTGGAGTGCGGTGGCACAATCCCAGCTCACTGTAACCTCCACCTCCCAGGTTTAAGCAATTGTCCTGCCTCCGCCTCCCAAGTAGCTAGTATTACAGGTGTGTGCCACCACACCCAGCTAATTTTTTTGTATTTTTAGTAGAGATGGGGTTTTGCCATGTTGGCCAGGCTGGTACTGAACTCCTGACCTCAAGTGATCTGCCTGCCTGGGCTCCCAAAGCTCTGGGATTACGGGCATGAGCCACTGTGCCCGGCTGGAGACCGCTACTTTAAAGAAGTTAGTCATCTACTAAAGTTGAAGCACACATGCCCTGTGATGCTGCAGCTCTACTCATAGGTATATCCACACTAGAAATCCATGCACCTATGCACTAAAACACACCTACAAAAACGTTGAGAGCAGCATTATCTGTAGTAGCCAACACTGGAAACAACCCATGTGTCTGTCACTCACAAAACAGATCAACAAATTGTGGTAATTGAAAGCCCTATAGAAATGACAGTTAGCCACTTAGAGCTACACATAACAACGTAAGTGAATCTTGAAAAAAATGTTAAGTCAAAAAAGCAAAGCATCATGATGACATACCGAGTGGTTGCAACCTGAGAAATGTTAACAAGGCAGCACTCATCTGTGGTGCTGATGAGGATAGTGGCCACCTTTGGGGAAGACGGGTAGCACCGGAGGGGGCTTTTTTCTAGGATGCTGGGTATGTTTCCTGGCCTCACCTGGGTGACAGAACAGCAAGACTTTTGATAATGCATCTTACCTGCGCTGATGAATCTGTTCACTTTTCTGTGAGGTACTAGTTTTCCATTTGAAAACAATTTTTAAGAATTAGGCAGAATTTTTGGCTAAAGGAATAGAAAGAGGTAGCAGACTATTTCATGTAGAGCTTATGGGACGTGCTTCCCAAGATACCGTATTTTTGTCAGGGATGGCCTCTGATCTAAATGTGTTTCCATGCTCTGCCCCCACCAAAGGAAGAACACAAGTGATTATCCTGGAGGGCCCAGGGAGATGGGAGGAGTCAGAGAACTGCAGGCTTTGATGATAAGTATTTGGTGTTATTTAAAGTTGAACTCTGTGCATGAATTTCATTAATAATACCTAAAATAGGCAAAAACAAAAATAAATATGCACTTAGATAAAATTGAGACAGTAACTTCTGCCCTAGGCAGAAGATAATCTAGAAATAACTAGCCAGAATTCTAAAATTAAGCCACCAACAAAGAAAAAAAATTATTTCAACAGGTGAATATACATACAAACGATATATGTACACACACAAATATATAATATACAGATTATATCATATATATTACGTATAATGTTTTGCCCAATTTTATTTTTCTTAAGATTAAAGGCACTTTTAATTTGTTTTACTTAGCAATTAAATATTTGATTTCTTCATGGCCACAATAACTTCCATTTAGATCCTTTTAAGAAATTAAACATTTTTATTTCACAGAAAATTCCATGGAAAGAACTCACTAACGCTCCCATGGTCCTCTTAGACGCCACAGTCCAGGAGAGTCTGACAAGGTGGCTTTATTCCTGAAACTCAGGGACCTGATCCAACACGCTGGAAATTGTGTTTCTTTTCCCAGCTCAGGCTATTCACCTCCTCGGGCCCCTATTTTCCTGTCTCCTCCCCAGGAAGGTTGCGATAAAAATCAATGACATCATGTCTCATCAGGCCCCAGCCACCCTTCAGGAAGCAGGTGCTTTGGCGGAGTACAGGCTGGGGCATTTTTCTGCTGTGCTGGCCTGGGTCTGCCGTTCAAGTAGCCCTAGGGGCCTAACACTTGAGGTCACCTTCATGTTTTTTCCAGTGACCTTGGTCATTAATGGGCGCCCAGCACTTGCCCCAGCTGCAGCTGTGTTGTAGTGCCAGAGTCCTCCAGGCCTGCAGGTTGTGCCAAGCCTGGAGGGATTTGCAAAAATAAGTCACCAGTGGTTTCTGCACACTGGTCCCTGTGAAAACAAGAGAAGCTTCTGGGAGTGGGAACTAGGGATCGCCACTGGTGCTTCTAAGGAAGACATTCAGGCTTAGTTGTGAAACAAAGGAGAAGCTAGTGTGGGGAGCTCCTAGCTGGCAAGGGACAACTCCAACATGAGCCTGGGGCCAGGAGTTCCCCAGCTGGCTTCTTCTGGGCTTGGAATGAGAATGTGCAGCTGCCGTCTTAGCTGTGTGTTGTTTCACCCCTTGGAGCCTCCGGGTTTGGGTTGTTGTTATTTTCCCCCTGGATTAAAAGGTACATAGAGCTAATTAGCACAGTTTCCAGCACAAAATAAATGTGAGTTAACACCTGGTAGTGCAGAGAGTGAAACCACGTTGCAGAAAAGTGGACCATCTAGGTTTTCCTGGGTTTCCCGGGTCTGCTTCTCGCTCCCCTGGTCTGGACACAGTTCCTTGTCTATGGGCTGAATCTAATCTCTTTGGAGGTCAAGGCAATGCCTCTAGAAATCTGGGAAGAAAATCAGTAAGCTGGGGTTTTCTCAAACATACAATAAAATGAATACATTCTAAGTGTACATTTCAATGTCTACACCCAAATAACCACTGTCCACACCCATGTACCCACTACCTCAATCAACATAGAGAATGTTTCCTTTACTCCAGAAAGTTCCTTCTTTTCCTTTCCTGCCAGTCCTTACCCCTGCCCCAACTCAGACAGCCACTGTTGTAATCTATCAACATGGATTGATTTGGGCTGCCCTAGAACTTCATATCAGTGGAGTCATTCAGTCAACCTTTTGCATCTGTCTTCTTTTACAGAACATAATTTTTTGAGATGCTTCCAGGATATTATAATATCAGTGAGTTTTCTTTTTTATTGCAGTGTGGATATACCACAATTTATCCAGTCTCCTGTTGAAGGACACCTGGGTGGTTTCCCATTTTTAGCTATTAGAAATAAAGCTACTATGCCCATTCATTTGCAAAACATTTTGTGGACATGTTTTCCTTTCTGCTGGATAAATATGTAGGAGTGAAATTGCCAGGTCATAAGGTAGATGTATGTATTCCTGTTGTATTAGTCTGTTTTCAAGCTGCTGATAAAGACATACCTGAGACTGGGCAATTCACAAAAGAAAGACGTTTATTGGACTTAGAGTTCCATGTGGCTGGGAGGCCTCAGAATTATGGTGGAAGGTGAAAGGCATGTCTCACATGGTGGCAGACAAGAGAAGAGAGCTTGTGCAGGGAAATTCTCCTTACAACACCATCAGATCTCATGAGACTCATTTCTTATCATGAGAACATCATGGGAAGGACCTGCCTCCATGATTCAATTATCTTTCACTGGGTCCCTCCCACAACACATGGGAACTCAAGATGAGATTTGGGTGGGGACACAGCCAAACCATACCATTCTTCCCCTGGCCCCTCTAAATTTCATATCCTCACATTTCAAAGACAATCATGCCTTCCCAATAGTCAAAGGACTGTTGTCCAATGTCTCATCTGAGACAAGGCAAGTCCCTTCTGCCTATGAGCCTGTAAAATTAAAAGCAAGTTAGTTACTTCCTAGATATAATGGAGCTATAGGCATTGAGTAAATACAGCCATTCCAAATGGGAGAAATTGGCCAAAATGAAGGGGTTACAGGACCCATGCAAATCTGAAATCCAGCAGGGCAGTCAGATCTTAAAGCTCCAAAATGATCTCCTTTGACTCCATGTCTCATATCCAGGTCACACTGATGCAAGAGGTGGGTTCACATGGTCTTGAGCAGCTCCAGCCCTTTGGCTTTGCAGGGTACAGCCTCTCTCCCAGCTGCTTTCATGGGCTGGCATTCAGTGTCTGTGGCTTTTCCAGGTACACAGTGCAAGTTGTCAGTGGATCTACCATTCTGAGGTCTGGAGGACAGTGGCCCTCTTCTCACAGCTTCACTAGATGATACCTCAGTAGGGACTCTGTGTAGGGGCTCTGACCCTACATTTCCCTTCTGCACTGCCCTAACAGAGGTTCTCCATGAGAGCCCCACCCCTGCAGCAAACTTCTGCCTGGACATCCAAGTGTTTCCATACGTCCTCTGAAATCTAGGCAGAGGTTCCCAAACCTCAGTTTGTGACTTCAGTGCACTTGCAGGTTCAACACCATGTGGAAGCTGCCAAGGCTTGAGGCTTGTAGCCTCTGAACCCACAGCCCAACGTCTACACTGGCCCTTTTCAGCCACAGCTGGAGCAGTTGGGACACAGGGCACCAAGTCCCTAGGCTGCACATAGCATGGGGAACCTGGGCCCAGACCACAAAACCACTTTTTCCTCCTAGGCCTGTGGGCCAGTGATGGGTGGGTCTGCTGTGAAGACCTCTGACATGACCTGGAGACATTTTCCCCATTGTGTTGGGGATTAACATTCAGCTCATTGTTACTTAAGCAAATTTCTGCAGCTAATTTGAATTTCTCCTCAGAAAATGGGATTTTCTTTTCTATCTCAATTTCGGGCTACAAATTTTCTGAACTTTTATGTTCTGTTTCCCTTATAAAGCTGAATGCCTTTAATAGCACCCAAGTCACATCTTGAATGCTTTGCTGCTTAGAAATTTCTTCCACCGGATACTCTAAATCATCTCTCTCAAGTTCAAGGTTCCACAGATCTCTAAGCCAAGGACAAAATGCCACCAGTCTCTTTGCTAAAACATAACAAGAGTCACCTTTGCTCCAGTTCCCAACAAGTTCCTCATCCCCATCTGAGACCACCTCAGCCTGGACTTTATTGTCCATATCACTATTAGCATTTTGGGCAAAGCCATTCCACAAGACTCTAGGAAGTTCCAAACTTCCACACCTTTTCCTGTCTTCTTCTAAGCGCTCCAAACTGTTCCAATCCCTGCCTGTTACCCAGTTCCAAATTTGCTTCCACATTTTTGGGTATCTGTTCAACAGCACCCCACTCTACTCATATCAATTTACTGTATTAGTCCATTTTCATACTTTGATAAAGACATACCCAGACTGGGCAATTTACAAAAGAAAGAGATTTGTTGGACTTACAGTTCCACATGGCTGGGGAGGCCTCACAATCATGGCAGAAAGTGAAAGGCACATCTTACATGGTGGCAGACCAGAGAAGAGAGCTTTGCAGGGAAACTCCCCTTTATGGTATCATCAGATCTCATGAGACTCATTTGCTATCACAAGAAAGACTTGCCTCTGTGATTCAATTACTTTTCACCAGGTCCCTCCTACAACACATGGGAATTCATGGTGAGATTTTGGTGGGGACACAGCCAAACCATATCACCTGTGAAAGAAACTGCCAAATCGTTTTCTAAAATAATGGTAACATTTTATACTTCCCAGCTATGTATGAGGTTCCAGTTGCTCCACACCCTTGTCAACACTTGATATGGTCAGTCTTTTGCATTTTAGCCATCCTATTGGGTGTGAAGTGGTAGCTCATAGTAGTTTCATTTGCATTTCCCTAATGACTAATATGCTGAGTACCTCTTCACAAGCTTATTAGCTGTTCACATATCTTCGTTTATAGAGTGTCCATTCAAGTTTTGTACTCATTTTAACTGAGTTCCTTGTCTTTTTAGTATTGATTTGTAGGCATGTTTTATATATTCAGATTTGTCTTTATCAAATATATGTATCACTATTATTTTCTCACACTCTGTGGTTGCCTTTTAATTTTATTAACAATCAGCAAAGCTTTTAAATTTTCTTTTTTCAAGATGGAATCTCACTCTGTTGCCCAGGCTGGAGTGCAGTAGTGCCATCTTGGCTCACTGCAACCTTCACCTCCTGGGTTCAAGCAATTCTCCTGCCTCAGTCTCCTGCATAGCTGGGACTACAGGCATGCACCACCATGCCCAGCTAATTTTTGTTTTTTGGAGTTTTTTTTGTATTTTTAGTAGAGACGGGGTTTCACCATATTGGCCAGGCTGTTCTCGGACTCCTGACCTCATGATCTGCCCACCTCAGCCTCCCAAAGTGCTGGGATTTCAGGCATGAGCCACTATACCTGGCCAAAGCATTTCAATTTTGATGAAGTCCAATTTATCTATTTATTTTATGGTTTGTGTTCTTGTATCCTGCCTAGGAAACATTTGCCTACACCAAGATCATGAAGATGTTTTCTTCTAGGAGATTTCTAGTTTTAGCTTTTTATGTTTAAATTGAGGGGAACTAAATGTATGGCCTTAAGGAGTTGTTCCAGCCTGAACAGCTCCTTCCCAGCAGAAAGGAACTCCTGGGGTACCTCCTATACTCCAGCAGAAAGGAACTCACAGCACTGAAAATATTTTTCTCTGCCTTCCCTCATCCCTTTTCCTTCTGAATGGGAGGAACGAGTAAGAAGCTGTTATCTCCTGCTGAAAGCAAAGGCGCACCCTAGTCTCTGTGATAGCTGATGGCAGCATCTTTGTTAAGCAAATGGGTTGTCTCTGCCAAGAAGGAGGGAAAAAAACAAGCATTAGTTGGGCATCTTCTACTTCATTCTCTAGGGCTCCATTCTGGAGAATTTACCTAAATCATCTCATTGAATTCACATAACTAGACTATGTAAAGGGTGGTCACCTCCCCATTTCACAGATCAGGAAACTGAGACTCAGACTAGAAAGGTGAAGCAACTTGCCTAGCTAGTACGTGATTCCAGTCTGGGTTTTGCTGATTCTCGCTGAGAGGTCGCGTGTGCGGCACCTCGCACGCTGTTTAGCACCTACTGGAAGTGCAACCAACCCTAGCTGCTACTGCTGGCTTTTCTCTCGCTCTGTCTCCATTCCTGAGATGCGCATAGCTGCTCAGTGTTTGGTGTTGCGAGGAGCTGTAGAGAGCCTGTTCTCCTTCTACGAATGGTAACTGGGCTGCCCCCTTGGGACTGTCCAGGGCCAGCCCTTAGCCCCCATGAAGCAGCAACGAAACCAACAAGCAAGTGTGTTTACTCTTCTGGTCTGTAACTTAAAATGTGTTTGATGCTACTTTTTTTTTCGTTTTAGGACATTCTGTATTTACGATGAATGACCCCTGCATACATTGTATCTTTCAGTAAAAACAGTGGTGTTTCAGTAGTGTTCCTAGCCAAGCCGCTGAATTCTCACATTACAGACGTCAGTGACGCCCCATGGCAGGTAGTGTCTAAGATTAGTTATCTGCTTATTTACACACTGACACTCTGAACATTGGGGAAAGAGCAAGGGAAAGACCAGACCACGAGATGGCAGTAGCACACAAGAGCTTTATTTGGATGAGGCTTGGACAGATTGCATGGAAGGGGACAGTCCCTCATGGCAGAAGACCTTCCAGGGGCAGTGGCGGGGCCACCACAAGAAGAAAAGGACAGGGACACTCGCAGGGGAGAGGAGGATCAGAGAGGAGGTTACAGGTCTAGGGATGTCATAGAAATGGGGCTGGGCGCAGTGGCTCACACCTGTACTCCCAACACTTTGGGAGGCCCAGGTGGGCAGATTGCTCAGCTCAGGAGTTTGAAACCAGCCAAGGCAAACATGGCAAAACCCCATCTCTGAAAAAAAAAAATTAAAAAATTAACCAAGCATGGTGGCATGTACCTGAAGTCTCCTCTTCTTGGGGGGCTGAGTCTGGAGGATTGTTTGAACCCAAAAGCGTTCATGGTGGGGAGCATCATGGTGAGGAGTCTCCGAGTCGGAGAACTCCAAAGGACAGCAGCCATTTGGGATCTTCTGTAGCTAGCCCCGAGCTTCATCTTATCTATGGCGAGTGGGTGTTGGGTGTGGTTTTGCAAATTATCAAAGCAGGCAGGCTGTAAATGGGCAAATAATCTTTGAGCTAATGTAAAGCAACTGGATGTTCAAGAATTTGAGTTTGGTGCTGGCAGGCTTGAGTTAATGGTCCTGGGCTGTGGGGCAGCGCAAACAGCATGGAGACCGATGCACAGGGGCTACCTTGAACTCCTTTATACAATCCGTTTATAACCTGTTTATAACCCGTTTATAACCCATTTACACCACATACCCTAAAGCAAATACCTAGCAGAGAGCGTGCAGGCCCTATTTGCCTGGCCTCCCTCAGTGGTGTCACATTCTCCAGCACCACGATGGTTAATACCTCGAGCCCTAGCGGCTGCCCAGTGAAGTCCACACAGTACTGCGCAAACCAGATCAAGTCCTTAGTTGTCATGAAAATAAAGTGAGTCCCAAGCTGCACAAGGAGAAGCAGCAAGAGCTGCATGAGCATCCCCGGAACCCTGAGAACAGTCATCAGGGTCATGTTCAGGATCACGTCTCTGCAAGCAGTTCTCAGGCTTCTGCCGAGGGTCGGAACAGAGCTGAAGTCACAGGGCATCCAAAATGGGTAAGCCCAAGACTGTGTTATCTCAGTGAAGCCAGGTGACAATGTACTTGGTTAATGGAATCTCTCTCTGTCTCTCTCTCTGCTGCTAATGAACATACAGTGCAGTGATGGTTCAAGAAGCTTTGTAAAAGAGACAAGCGCCGTGAAGATGAGGAGCATAGCGGCCATAGGAGGTTGACAACAACCACTTGAGAGCAGTCATCGAAGCTGATCCTCTCACAGCTACACAAGGATTTGCCTAAGAACTCAGCGTCGACCGTTCCATTTGAAACAATTGGAAAGGTAAAAAAGTGGATGCCTCATGAGTTGACTGAAAATCAAAAAACATCATCGTTTTGAAGTGTCGTCATCTTTTATTCTATGCAACAGCAATGAACATTTCTCAATCGGATTGTGATGTGAGATGGAAAGTGGACAACCAGCACCGACCAGCTCAGCAGTCGGACAGTGAAGAAGCTCCAACGCACTTCCCAGAGCCAAACTCGTGGTGCTAGACTAAGACTGCTCTGAGAGCCGACACTCTGCACGCGCCCACAGCAGCCCTGCTCTTCGTCTGCTGGCTCGTCTGTTTCATCTCCACATTCTCGGTGATCAGCACAGCGCTGTATGGCACATCCCAGAAATGTTTGTAAAGGAGGGGAAAGGGGCTGGGCATGGTGGCTCACATTTATAATCTCAGCACTTTGGGAGTCCAAGTCAGGAGTTTGAGACCAGCCTGGCCAACATAGTGAAACCCTGTTTCTACTAAAAACACAAAAATTAGCTGGGCATGGTGGCGGGCACCTGTCATCTTAGCTACTCGGGAGGCTGAGGCAGGAGAATTGCTTGAACCCAGGAGGCCCAGATTGCAGTGAGCCGAGATTGTGCCACTGCATTCCAGGCCAGGCGACAATGTGATCTGTCTCAAAAAAAAAAAAGACGGGGGAGAAGGAAAGGGAAGCAAGGAAGGCTGGACTGTCTGCTGTGCACTTGGGGCTGCCCAAGGAGTCGGGAGAGCAGAGGTTAGAGTGACGGCCGTGATCAGTTCCAAGCTGAGAGTTAAACTTTGACCTATGGACAGCAGTGGGATGGCGTGGAAGGGTTTTAAAGTGAAAAGGACATGAGTAGATTGCAATTTTGAAGAAATAATCCTGCTACAGTGAGGAGGGGGGTTGCAAAGATATTAGCTGAGAGCAGAGGATATTAGTTAGCAGCCTTTCTTTTTCTTTTGGAAATTCAGAAGCAAGGGATGAGGGCAGAGGAAATAAGGCCCGAGCAACTGGAACCCCAGGGCTCTGACCTGGCTGCATTTTGAGGCCAGGGCTGAGCACAGGAATGGGGTGCCAGCCACTCTGGAGTTGTGACGTGAAGCACACAGGGCAGTCAAAAGCTGTGAAGGGGCCACAGCAGGCTGGAGAGCCCAAGGGGTGTCCACAGGAAGGACTCAAACAAAACCCACCCTGGGCCTCAGTTTTCTTATCTATAAAATGGGATAATATGGGTGCTGAGCTCACAGAGTCTGAAACCCATGAGGCACACAACCGGCACTGATTACATGTTAACCTCTGTTATTTAAAAGAGAAGAGGCTGCAGTTGGGGTCAGTAAGAAGTGGGGCAGGTCAGGGTGGGTGGGTTGGAGGTATTTCTGGTATGTGGTACTGGGCTCCCTCGTCTAGAGGCATGGGGGAGCCAGTAAGGAAATCCGGCTGTTCCACCTGAATGGGAGAGATCTGAAGTTGACCAGAAGGAGGGGTTGGAGTCAAGGATGGCCCCAGGATTCCAGAGCCATTCCTGAACACAGTGGGCTGATGAGTGGGCTGCAGAGAACATGGTAACTTAGATCGAAGCCCTGGTCCATGAGAAGCCAGCAGGCCTCTGGAGCTTAGGAAAGAAGCCCAAGCGGCAGGTGCAGCTTTGCGAGCCATCAACACAAAGGGAGAGGCGGGAGCGGAGCGGGAGAACCTGCAGAGTGAGGAAACGCAGGTCAAGGACAGGACCCTGGAAAAAGTGGCCTTGAAGGGGAGAGTAGAAGAGATGGCAGAAGTGCAGACAAAGAAGGGGAGGCTGGAGGATGAGGATGGAGCAGAAAAGAGCAGCAGCACAGACGCCAGGAGTAAGGACCCCTCAAACAACCCTGTGTTGAAGGAGTGGGTGAATGGGTGGACAGTCATTGTCAAGTGCTGCTTGAAACTCCCAAAAGAGAAGGTCTGAGAAACATGCCCTTGGCTTGGCTCCGGGGAGGTCGCTGATCAACTCCCGAGGATGTCAGGAAACCATCAGGCATGTTTGGGGAATGTGTGGATGTGAAGGTGGAGACGGCAAGTGTAGAAAACTGTAGTAAGCCTTTGGCTTAGAAGGGCAGAGAAGCTCTAGGGTGTTGAGGAGGGAGACATGGGGTTGAGAGGCTTCTATTCTAAGGTGGAAGAGCCTGGAGGACGTTGAAGTGCTCGTGGAAAGGAGAGAGGAGGAAGCTGAGGACTTGGGGAAAAGAGGAGGTCCCTGATTGGGAGTGGGTAAGAAAATCGGCATGGACAAGGGAGTTCCCAGAACACTACGGGGACCCCATGGGAGCGAATGAGTGTGGAGTGAGGGGAGGGGGAGAACGGTGAGGCGGGGACTCTCAGACCTCTACGCAAATACCCATGGCTGTGTTTATAGGCAAGGCCATGAGGATGCGTCTGCACTTGGAAGAAATAGGAGCCAATTCTGAATAGGATGAAACTCCACATCTTTACAGAGCTGGCAGCAACCTTGTTGTAGTAAGAAGCGGTTAAGCTGCTTTGCATCTAGATTCTAACCCATCCCCTTAAAGCACAAAGAAAACATATTCATGGCTGAATTGCTTCCTTGTTGTATGTGTTTTTAGGAAACTTCCTTCAGTGGATATTTTCAAAAAATGCAGGTGTGTGTGTCTATGTCTGTGTCTGTGTGTGTGTGTGTGCATGCACACACATGCACATGGGAGCATGCAGTTTCATCTTGTTTAAATTTTCAGCTGGGAAAATTAAGCCATACAGATTTGTAATGGAAAGAAATGCTCACTCTCATAGTAATCTGATGTGGCACAGGAGCAGCCAGTGGATCTGTTACACGTTTTATGTGTGTTTGTCAGGCAGCGCATAATTGACATTACAGCGAACACTGAGGAATTCTTTCTCCCACCAGATCTCTCCTCATTAATTGCACTTAAGTTTTACGGAAAAAATTTTCCTTGAAGTGTTCCACGATTTGAGTCATACTTGGAGTGGATCTTTTGGGGGAAAAAGTGAGCTAAAATGGCTTCAACTGTTTTTGACTGATGGGATGTTAGAAAACACACCACACACACACACACACGCACACACGCACACACAATTTTTCTCTCTTCTTTAAAAGAGAGGAAAGAAAAAAAACACTGACCTATTTTTACACTCACACAAGTCACTAACGGCGGAGCTGTAAACTCCAAACTTGGCAAGGCTGGGGCTGACATCTTTGAAGAGGCAAATGCAGCCAGCTCAAAAGAAAAAGACCACAGACATCACAAAAGTCGAAAATCCTGCATCTGAGCCACAGAGGGAAATATTTCCTATCCAGAATTTCAGCAAACCTTCATTATAGGAGCCTCACTAAAAAACTTCAGGGATGTCGCCAACTGCCATTTCTTTTCATTAAAAACAAGCCTGGAAAAAAGAAACAAACAGAAAGCAAAGCAGCATTTATCACCCAGCAGCAGAATGAGAAAGTAGCAAACTCCTAAGCCAGAACTTCAAAGACCTAAGCTCCCGCAGACACCTTCACTGACTCCGGAGACAACTGCAGTAGTTTTTCAGGATTTATGTGGGCATTTAAATCTGATTTGAAGACACAGATAGTACAATTCCAGGCACTGGGGAGCTGAATGTCAAGTCTGTGAGAGGAGTAAGGAGAACAGAAGATCTTATTCCTCACAATGTACCTTAAAATTCAAAACAGCAGAGCTTCCGTTTAAAAATGGCTCAGTTGGCTGGGGGCAGTGGCTTATGCCTGTAACCCCAGCACTTTGGGAGGCTAAGGCAGTCGGATCATGATGTCAGGAGTCTTAGACCAGCCTGACCAACATGATGAAACACTGTCTATACTAAAAATACAAAAAATTAGCTGGGTGTGGTGGTGTGCACCTGTAATCCCAGCTACTCAGGAGGCTCAGGCAGGAGAATCACTTGAATCCAGGAGGCAGAGGTTGCAGTGAGCCGAGATCACACCACTGTACTCCAGCCTGAGTGACAGAGTAAGTCTCTGTCTCAAAAAAAAAGGCTCAGTTGGCTGGGCGCAGTGGCTCACATCTCTAAACCTAGCACTTTGGGAGGCCAAGGTGGGTGGATCACTTGAGGCCAGGAGTTTGAAACCAGCCTGGCCAAGATGGCTGGTCTCTACTAAAAATACAAAAATTAGGCCAGGTGCAGTGGCTCACACCTGCAATTCCAGTACTTTGGGAGACTGAGGCGGGTAGATCACGAGGTCAAGAGATCGAGACCATCCTGGCCAACATGGTGAAACCTCGTCTCTACTAAAAATACAAAATTTAACTGGGTGTGGTGGCACACGCCTGTAGTCCCAGCTACTTGGGAGGCTGAGGCAGGAGAATCGCTTGAACCTGGGAGGCAAAGGTTTTAGTGAGCTGAGATCACACCACTGCACTCCAGCCTGGGTGACAGAGCAGGACTGTTGAAGGACAGCTCTAAGAAAAAGGCTCAGCTATACCCCAGGACAAACTGTGACGCCAACAATCTCATAAGAAAAAGTTAGGCTTGAAAGGGGTGAACTAGGTCCATGCCATCTGTGGGGCTAGAGGAGCCTTCCCCATATGCATAGGGTTTGGAGTGAGCGACACCCTCAGGAGACAAAGGACTAGGAAGTCAACAGAGGATAGGGTTTGGAATCACAGCACCCAAGTTCAAGATCCAGCTCTGAATATTATGCTATTGCAAGTTATCCCCCCAGCCTCAGGTTCTTCTATGCGGAGCTGCGGTGAAACCTGACACAAAGTATGTGTCCAGTAACAATCCCTGAGCCGCAGCGTCTGCCTCTGCCACTTCTTTCTTGTGCTTCAGGCAACCCCAGCTTCTGTGGGCCTTAATTCCCTCATCTGTAAAATGGGGGTGATGATGATGGCTACTCTATCTAAATCACCTCCCCTACATTCTCTGCTGGTTCTTGGGGAAGCTTCCATTATATGCCACATGAATATGTAATGTGTAAAACACATAGTAATTCACATTGCCAATGCTGTGAGTGTGTCGGGGGCTCTCTCTTCCAGCAACCCAACAGCAGGGCTCCCCCGACCTTGTTTGAATACGGGCACTGACAAAGACTCTTGCATTTGACCAAAACTTATGCTCCTCTAGGTCCTCTGCTCAACTAGGTATGACTTTGGACTTCAATCTCTGTCTTTGTAGAATCCAGTTTGAGCAAGAATCCTACTGTCAGTTTAGGAACAAGCACCCGCCTTGGAGTCCGATCACCCTGGATGTCTCCTCAGCCTGGCCTGCCTGCAACAAGAATTCTGCTGTCAGTCTAGCAAAAATGCCTCTTCTTAGTAATTTTCCATCCACAGACACCACTCTGCTCCTGGGCTATGAATCCTCACTTGTCCCTGTTGGACTCAGTTGAGTTCAGTCTCTCGCCACACTGCAAGACCCCATTGCACTGGTCCCGACAGCTACTGTGACCCCCAGCAAAGAGTCTGCCTCACCATCTTTGTGTTTGCTTTGTTTTGTCTGAGATGGAGTTTCGCTCTTGTTGCCCAGGCTGGAGTGCAGTGGCGCAGTCTTGGCTCACCGCAACCTGTACCTCCCGGATTCAAGCAGTTCCCCTGCCTCAGCCTCCTGAGTAGCCAGGATTACAGGCATGTGCCACCACATCTGGCTAACTCTGTATTTTTAGTAGAGACGGGTTTATCCATGTTGGTCAGGCTGGTCACAAACTCCCTCCCTCAGGTGATCCGCCCACCTTGGCCTCCCAAAGTGCTGGGATTACAGGCACGAGCCGCGGCGCCCGGCGCCTTACCGTCTCCAACAAGTGCCATGAATTATTTCTTCTTTGACGGCACCTCTAAGTCATGCGGCCCTTTGAGGCCAGAGTGTTCCACAGCACCAAATCCCAAGGTAGCAAGCGGCCGTAATCGTCATCATTGCTTACTGGCCCACTGGGTTCTGTAATCACAGGACCCAGGTTCAAAGTCCAGCTCCTGGCAAGAGCTGATCTCCTGGAACAGCCTCAAAGAAGCCCCTCCCCAGCAGCCTCCCCACTGCCCTTCCCTGCCTTTGAAACATCCCCTGGCCTCAGCCCTCCTCCGCATCCTCAGTTCATGACGTGGCCCTGCTCCAGCCCTGGATTTTTCCCAAAATCTCCCTCCACCTAGACCAGCTGCTCGTCCTCCCGGGAGACCCTGACTCAAAGCTTGTGGCCAGGTCTGGGGGTTGTGAACCAGCGGGTTCCCTAATCTCCTGTTATGATCCATCTCAAACACATTGTCCCGAAGCCATTATCATCCATTTCAAACAGAATTTATTAAGTGGGAAGAGATGCTCTGAGGCTCTCAGGCAAATTCCGTTCCTTTGGCATGAAAAGAAAACAGCCACTCGGGGCAGCCTGGTTTCCATGGGCTACAGCGCCAAATGCCTCCGCCTTCTTTCCTGAGGGCCTGAGATCAGAGACAGCAGCAGAAGCCCTTGTTAAACTCAGGCCCTTCTAGTAACTTCCAAACCCTCCAGGGGTGTGGCCGCCGTTGTTGAGAACAGGAACATCTGCAGAGGATCTTAGAGCGAGCCTCTCCAAAACCAAGACAGTACAATGTGTGGGGTATGCCTTTCGCTTCCTTTCTAGCCCCTCCGCAGGTACACGGGGAGCCTTCTAAGGCTGGCATGAGAGAGCGCGATGGGCGTTCCCAGGAGCCTTCGGTTTACAGGCATGCTCTAAGCACCTGCTGTGTACAACGTGGTGTATTAGGCGCCATGGGGTGGGGCTGGGAAAACCAGAACTCAGCCTGTGCACGTGCACATGCACCAACTGGAGAAGGAGGCAAATGGGCCCACCACAGTGAATTAGCCCTACTAAACAGCCCCATCTAAGGAAGTGATGCTGGAAATAATGCGTGTGATACATTTACTGTAATTTAGTTTGCTTTTGCCAGAATCATGCAAGCTCACACATGCCAGGGAGAGGGACGTGAGTTAGCCCTTGAAGGGTAAGAAAGAGTTAGACCCACTGGGGCTCCCCGTGGGCCCCTCCACAGTGTCGGGGCATCCTCACATTGCCCCTGACCCAACAGGTATCTTACTCCAGTCTACAGAGAGGGTGATCCTTGCTAATGCTTTCCCAAGGAGATGGAAGAAAGTTTTTCTCACCACCAAAACAGCAAAAGCTTCCCCCAAACCCCTTCCACTCTACAGCCTGGCCTCTCTGCCCCTGCAGCAGGGAGCTCATCCACCCCCCACACCCCCGATGACCTCCTCACCTTCTCCAAGCTTCCAAGCCATCTTCCACTTCACAATCCCACTCCCTTTAGCTTTCAGGTCTATTCAGCAGTGGCTGGCCAGGCCAGAACCAGGTACTGGGGTGGAATTGTGCCCATTACAAAAGTCATCTGCTGAAGTCCCAATTTCCTCAGAATGGGACCTCATCTGAAGATAAGGTTTTAGAAAGGTCATCATGTTCAAGTGAGGCCATTACTAATTCAGAATGAGTGGTGTCCTCATAAAAAGGAAACCTGGAGACAGCCACCCACAGAGAGAGAACGCTGCATGAAGACACATGGAGACAGTCGTCCACCAGCCAAGGAGAGGGGCCTGCAACAGATTCTCCCTCACAGCCTGCAAAAGGGATCAACCTGCCAACATCTAGATCTCGGACGTCCAGCCTCCAGAGTTGTGAGGCCACGAGTTTCTGCTGGGTAAGCCTCCCAGCGTGTGGGATTCTGTTATAGCTGCAGGGAGCAAATCCACCTCTCCCGGAGCCACTGGCTGTGTTCAGGAAGCTCCGACTCACATGCTAAGGTGCTGGTGAGCATGGCAGGTGCTCCGGAAGGGGAGACGGCAAATGCGAAGGCCCACAAGCAGGATATGCAGGGAGGCCAGCGACCTGGCTCTGCAGAGTAGTTTGTGATGAGGAGCATAAGATTACAAGGCGGCCAGGCCAGGTCAGGTACGAACAGGACTAGATGCCGAATTAAGGCGTGACATGCATTGCTATATTCATTTTTTCTTCTTTTTTTTTGAGACAGAGTCTTGATCTTGTTGCCCACGCTGGAGTGCAATGGCGCGATCTTGCCTCACTGCAACCTCTGCCTCCTAGGTTTAAGCAATTATCTCCCCTCAACCTCCCGAGTAGCTGGGATTACAGGCATGCGCCACCACGCCCAGCTAATTTTGTGTACTTTTAGTAGAGACGGGGTTTCACTATGTTGGCCAGGCTTGTCTCGAACTCCACCTCAGCCTCCCAAAGTGCTGGGATTACAGGCGTGAGCCACCGCGCCCTGCCTTCATTTCTTCTTTGTTCTATGGAGATTGCAGACAGCAGGTTAGCCTTTCCAGTTGCTATAAAGTCATTTCTCACCAGGCATGGTGGCTTATACCTATAATCCCAGCACTTTGGGAGGCCCATCACCTGAGGTCAGGAGTTTGAGACCAGCCTGGTCAACATGTTGAAACCCTGTGTCTACTAAAAATACAAAAATTAGCCAGGCGTGGTGGCTACAGCCTGTAATCCTAGCTACTCGGGAGGCTGAGGCAGGAGAATCTCTTGAGCCTGGGAGGCGGAGGTTGCAGTGAACCGAGATCAAGCCACTGCACTCCAGCCTGGGCAACAGAGCAAGACTCTGTGACAAAAAAAAAAAAAAAAATAGAGTCATTTCTCTGGGTCCCAGACTATAGTCTGAGTATCTTCACAGCAGATGAATCCTGTGGGTGGTACCACTTGGAGTCACACCCTCCACCCCAAGCGTGCGGCTCCCTCCGCGGCCGGCACTCATCCCTGCCTACATCCTGGAATTATCTGGGTCTGCCTCTCTCTCTTTTCCCTGTGACCTGGTGTCCCTCTGCGGGTCCCCAGTTACACATTCTGCACTGGGAGAGGGCCACACACCGTGGACAGCAGTGGAAAGAGCGCTGGGCATAGAGTCAAGGGACTTTCAGGAAGTGCCACCCAAAGCGGGCAGCAGCGGATGCTGGCGGAGGCTTGCTCTGAGCTCCCTTCGTCTGCCTAAAGACTGATCCTCCTAAAGGACTGCAATTGTCACGAATCCCCTCCCTGGGAAATTCATGAGCCAGGGGAGACTTGCATCACAGCAGAGAGGACTGGAGGTCGATGCCATGCCCAGGCTGACTTTGTCACAGGCTACCGTATTCTCCCAGAGGCCCATTCATCTTTCCCCAAATCGCTTTCTCCCATGGCACCTGGATCCCCTCTCCCGCTCCCCTGTGAGTAAGACACAGAAGCTTCTAGGTCTCTCACTGGTTTGGGGGTATTCACTTTTCTTTCCCGTGGTGCCTCCATGTGTGTAATAAATGTGGTCACCCTTCCTCCTGCTAATCGGCTTGCTGTCGGCTTATCCCATAGAGTCTGTCACGGAGCATTCAGAGGGTACAGAAAGTTTCCCTCTTCCACGGAGACTTGCTGAGACAGTTTTCCTATGAGGCAGGCATGCTCAGCCATCTCCTTTCAGGTTGGATGTTTATTCTAAGGCCTTAATTTCGGAAATATACACACGAATATGAGAATATTCAGGGCTTTCAGTTTGGATATTCTAAGAATCTTAAGCGATGGGTACCACTTAGTGGCATCGTTGTTCTGAGAAAACAATGGGGCGGGGAGGGTAGGAAGTGGTGTTTTACGGTCACTCTGGGATCCCAGGCAAGGGAATCCCAATGGAAGCTCAGGCTTTTGGGGCAGGCTTTTTTCCCCCGTCTACGGATGGAAACATGAAGCACATTCACAGTATCTTCCCGGGAACCGGACGGTCTACTCTGGGGCCGGCGCAGGAGAGATGAACCCTGCCCGCCTCCCAGGGGCTCCGCGGCAGCCGGACCCGAGGGCGCGTCCTCCCGAGTCTCTGCGACCACTCTCCTCGCCGCCCCCAGGTGGCGCTGCAGGACCACAGCCTCGAGGCTCCTCCGCCCGGGTTCCGCCCGGCCGCCCAGACCTGCCTGGATTGACTCCCACCAGCGGGAGGAGGCACCGAGAGGCATAAATTCCAGGCCCTGCCTTCTTCCGGCGCTCCCAAACCTTCTGGAATCTTCCAAAGCAATAGACTCAGAGCATCTAGCATGTAACAGACTCAGAGCATCCGGCATGTAACAGACTCAGAGCATCCAGCATGTAACAGACTCAGAGCATCCGGCATGTAACAGACTCAGAGCATCCGGCATGTAACAGACTCAGAGCATCCGGCATGTAACAGACTCGGAGCATCTAGCATGTAACAGACTCAGAGCATCCGGCATGTAACAGACTCAGAGGCATCCGGCATGTAACAGACTCAGAGCATCCGGCATGTAACAGACTCAGAGCATCCAGCATGTAACAGACTCAGAGCATCCAGCATGTAACAGACTCGGAGCATCTAGCATGTAACAGACTCAGAGCATCCAGCATGTAACAGACTCAGAGGCATCCGGCATGTAACAGACTCAGAGCATCCGGCATGTAACAGACTCAGAGCATCCGGCATGTAACAGACTCGGAGCATCTAGCATGTAACAGACTCAGAGGCACCTAGCATGTAACAGACTCAGAGCATCCAGCATGTAACAGACTCAGAGCATCCAGCATGTAACAGACTCAGAGGCATCCAGCATGTAACAGACTCAGAGCATCCAGCATGTAACAGACTCAGAGGCATCCAGCATGTAACAGACT
Organism: Callithrix jacchus; assembly: GCF_049354715.1. Classification (NCBI taxonomy): domain Eukaryota; kingdom Metazoa; phylum Chordata; class Mammalia; order Primates; family Cebidae; genus Callithrix; species Callithrix jacchus. The sequence continues at coordinate 5,648,353 of NC_133520.1, forward strand.
CAGAGCATCCAGCGTGTAACAGACTCGGAGCATCCAGCGTGTAACAGACTCAGAACATCCAGCGTGTAACAGACTCGGAGCATCCAGCATGTAACAGACTCGGAACATCCAGCATGTAACAGACTCGGAGCATCCAGCATGTAACAGACTCGGAACATCCAGCATGTAACAGACTCGGAGCATCCAGCATGTAACAGACTCAGAGGCACCTAGCATGTAACAGACTCAGAGGCACCTAGCATGTAACAGACTCGGAGCATCCAGCATGTAACAGACTCAGAGGCACCTAGCATGTAACAGACTCGGAGCATCCAGCATGTAACAGACTCAGAGCATCCAGCATGTAACAGACTCAGAGCATCCAGCATGTAACAGACTCAGAGCATCCAGCATGTAACAGACTCAGAGCATCCAGCATGTAACAGACTCAGAGGCATCCAGCATGTAACAGACTCGGAGCATCCAGCATGTAACAGACTCAGAGGCATCCAGCATGAAACAGACTCAGAGCATCCAGCATGTAACAGACTCAGAGCATCCAGCATGTAACAGACTCAGAGCATCCAGCATGTAACAGACTCAGAGGCACCTAGCATGTAACAGACTCAGAGCATCCAGCATGTAACAGACTCGGAGCATCCAGCATGTAACAGACTCAGAGCATCCAGCATGTAACAGACTCAGAGGCACCTAGCATGTAACAGACTCAGAGGCACCTAGCATGTAACAGACTCGGAGCATCCAGCATGTAACAGACTCGGAGCATCCAGCATGTAACAGACTCGGAGCATCCAGCATGTAACAGACTCAGAGGCACCCAGCATGTCCCTGCCACTGGAGTCAGAGCTGACGCGGTCTGTGAGCCCGGCTGCTGGAATTCACACTCAGCCGACACCACCCCGGGCCCTTCCCCTTGAGCCTGTCCGCGGGCCCGGAGGGGCCTCTGTCCCTCATTCTCCCCTTGAGAAAGCCTCGACCCGGCACCCACACCACACTACACGCCACAGGACACACCACACGCCACAGGACACAGCACACACCCCACACACAGCACACACGCACCACTCAGGGACCCACACACACCACACGCCACAGGACACACCACACACACAGCACACACACCACTCAGGGACCCACACACCACACGCCACAGGACACACCACACACACACACACAGAGCACACACACACCACTCAGGGACCCACACACACCACACGCCACAGGACACAGCACACACACACACACAGCACACACACACACACCACTCAGGGACCCACACACACCACACTCCACAGGACACCTCACACACACACACACACACACAGCACACACACCACTCAGGGACCCACACACACCACACGCCACAGGACACACCACACACACACAGCACACACACACCACTCAGTGATCCACACACACCACACGCCACAGGACACACCACACGCCACAGGACACAGCACACACCCCACACACAGCACACACGCACCACTCAGGGACCCACACACACCACGCGCCACAGGACACACCACACACACAGCACACACACCACTCAGGGACCCACACACCACACGCCACAGGACACACCACACACACACACAGAGCACACACACACCACTCAGGGACCCACACACACCACACGCCACAGGACACAGCACACACACACACACAGCACACACACACCACTCAGGGACCCACACACACCACATGCCACGGGACACACCACACACACACACACACCACTCAGGGACCCACACACACCACACTCCACAGGACACCTCACACACACACACACACACAGCACACACACCACTCAGGGACCCACACACACCACACGCCACAGGACACACCACACACACACACAGCACACACACACCAGTCAGTGATCCACACACACCACACGCCACAGGACACACCACACGCCACAGGACACACCACACACACACACACACAGCACACACACGCCACTCAGGGACCCACACACACCACAGGACACACCACACACACACACAGCACACACACCACTCAGGGACCCATACACACCACACGCCACAGGACACACCACACACACACACAGCACACACACACCACTCAGTGATCCACACACACCACACGCCACAGGACACAGCACACACCCCACACACAGCACACACACCACTCAGGGACCCACACACACCACCTCGCCACAGGACACACCACACACACACACACAGCACACACACACCACTCAGTGATACACACACACCACACGCCACAGGACACAGCACACACCCCACACACAGCACACACACACCACTCAGGGACCCACACACACCACACGCCACAGGACACACCACACACACACACACAGAGCACACACACACCACTCAGGGACCCACACACACACCACACGCCACAGCACACACCACACACACACAGCACACACACCACTCAGGGACCCACACACACACCACACGCCACACCACACACACACACACACAGCACACACACCACTCAGGGACTCACACACCACAGGACACAACACACACACGCCACTCAGAGACCCACACACACACCACACGCCACAGGACACACCACACACACACAAACGCCACTCAGGGACCCACACCCGCACCACACGCCACAACACACACCACACACACACAGCACACACACGCCACTCAGGGACCCACACACACACGCCACTCAGGGACCAATACACACACCACACACACACAGCATACACGCCACTCAGGGACCCACACCCACACCACACGCCACAGGACACACCACACACACGTGCCACTCAGGGACCCACACACAACACATTCTATAGCACACACCACACACACACACAGCACACACACCACTCAGGGACCCACACACACACCACACGCCACAGCACACACCACTCAGGGACCCACACCCACACCACATGCTATAGCACACACCACACACACACACAGCACACACACTACTCAGGGACCCACACCCACACCACACGCCACAGCACATACCACACACACACACAGCATACACACCACTTAGGGACACACACACACCACACGCCATAGCACACACCACACACACACACAGCACACACACCACTCAGGGATCCACACCCACACCACATGCCACAGCACACACCAGACACACACACAGCACACACACAGCCTACACACGCCACTCAGGGACCCACACCCACACCACATGCCACAGCACACACCACACACACACCACTCAGGGACATACACACCACACCCCACAGCACACATGAGACACACACACAGCATACACATGCCACTCAGGGACACACACACACCACACACCACAGCACATACTACACACACACACACACAGCCTACACATGCCGCTCAGGGACCCACACACATACCACAGACACACACAGCACACACACCACTAAGGGACCCACATGCACACCACACATCTACACATCACACACCATACTGTATACCCACCACACACAACACACGTCTACACACCACATACCACATAGTATGCCAACTACACAGACCCCGCATAAACACAAACCACACACGCCACACACACACATATACCCACCATATACCACCCAGTATACCCACTACACACTGCATACACACACACCCACATGCCTACACACCACACACACATCTACATGCCACATACCACGATATACTCACTACACACACCACACACCCCCACATACACAGGACATACCCACATAGTCCATCCACACAACTACACACCAATCACACCACTACCCACGACACACACCGTATACACACCATATACATCACACCACACACACAGCCCACACACACCACACATACATGTCTACATATGACATACCTTACAGTATACCCAAACAGACACCACATATATACCACATACATCACACCACACACACCACACAGCACACCCCACATACACACCTATACATCTACACACCACACAGCATACAATGTGTACCCACCACACACACTACAGACCACACACTACACCCCACATACACAACCACCCATGCCACACCTACACATCTATATGCCACACACCACACAATATATACCCAGCACATACACCACACACACACCACACAGTACATACCCACCACATGCCACCACACCCCACACACTCAAACCCATGCCACACCCACATGCCTCCACACCACACAACACCCACCAGACTCACCATACACCACACCCCACAAACACCCACACCTCACACCACACTCACCCACTACACAGTGTATACCCACCACACACAACACACTCACATACACACCAACACCTCATGCCATATTTACATACCACCCACCACGCAATATACCCACCACACACAATACACATACACCAAAACACGCAGTATACACACACACCACACAGACTGTGTACTCACACCACACAATGTACACCCACCACATGCAGAGTCCACATGCACCACCCTGTGCACACACATGCCACAGGTCAGCCTGGAAGGACAATCACAGAATGGGGCCCCATGGTGACATCCTCGCTGATTCGGAAACAGCCGTGTGGTCACCCTTCCCAGGGAGAGTCCCAGGCCCCAGGAAGAGCCCTGAGCCGTAGCCCTGCCACAGCAGCACACCTGGAGGCAAGGAGGACTCTGGAAAGTGCTAGAAAGCCAGTGAGTGCACACCTCCTCAGAGTTTTGCTCCTTCTGTCAAGAGTTCCATGCTACTTTATGAGCTGAAGGAGCTCAAGCTACATCTTTTATATGTGAGGACGCTCACTGGCCCCTGACCCTGGCTACTCCTGAGGGAGACTTTTCCTCCCTCTCCGTGGGGGCCTTTGTGAGCCAGGCACAGAGCTTTGCCTGGGCATCGGTCTTTCCCTCCCAGGGCTGTAAGGGCGGGATCCATGACCCTGGCAGAGCCTGGGGCTGGCATTGGAGCCCACAAGGCAGAAGACCCCAGAGATCCTCCCTGGGGCAGCACGAGGTGGGGGCTGGGGTCAGAGTCCTTGGCCTTCAAGCCTGGCTGCTCACGCCGCTGCTGCTCAGCACGGTGGAGGTGTTGCTTGAATAGGAGAAAATCTGTACAGAGAAGTGTGGTCCTGTGTGCCAACCCCAGGGAATGGGCCCCCTGGAGAACTGGGAGGCCTGAGCACAGTCCTGAGGCTGGGGGCAGTCCAATCTGCAAGGCAGCAGATGCCGGGGGCCTCACGGAGGGCTCTGAACTGAGTGTCCTTTCCACCCCCAGCCCAGACTCAGGGCCAAGAAAAGAAGGGGCTCAGTGACCACGCATGAGCTCTTTCCTGGGTGCACAAATTTCATCCAGTTACATATACATATATATATATATATATATTTAGACAATCTTGCTCCACTGCCCAGGCTGGAGTGCAGTGGCATGACCTCGGTGCTCACTGCAACCTCCCACCTCCCAGGTTCAAGTGATTCTCCTGCCTCAGCCTCCCAAGTAGCTGGGACTACAGGCGTGTGCCACCATGCCCAGCTACTTTTTGTATTTTTAGTAGAGACAGAGATTCACTATGTTGGCCAGGCTGGTCTCGAACTTCTGACCTTGTGATCTGCCAACCTCGCCTCCCAAAGTGTTGGGATTACAGTCATGAGCCACCACGCCCAGCCATCATCCAGTTATATTAAAATAGAAACACTCAAAGCCACTTGGACCCAGCTGACTAGCTGGGCATTAACATGGTGCCTAGATAGGTAGGGCCTTCTTGGATTCCACTGTCGGCCCCTGTTTCTCAACAGTGCTTACGTAAGCAACTAGGGATTGGCCCCCAAAATGAGGATTGCTGGGAGTTGCAAATGATAACTGTCACCAAATAGGGTCTGGATAATTAGAACAGAGGATGATTAAAAGCGTGAGTAATCTTGGGAGTTGAAAGAGTCCAGCCTCTCTGTGGGTATAGGAATTCATTCTCATTCTTCAGGCAGGGATGATCGGCTTCTGTGTGAGTACTTCTAGGGACAGGGCACCTCCTTTTGGAAATCAGCCTGCTCCAGTATTAAAGAGTTTATTCTTCACTCCTGCATGGGACTTCGGCCTGCGGGCCTGAATTCTACCTCTGAACCTCCAAAGGGGAGCCTTCCCCTCCCACCCAGCAGGTCACCCATGTCTCCATCACAGACCACTGTCTGCAAAGGAGCTGCTGAAGAGGGCAAGGGTGAGCCGGCAGCTATTTGGATTGAGGTGACCTGCCACATTCATTCCAGAGAAGTCGCCAGAGCACGTGGCCCAGGCTGGAGGGCAGACCTTTGAGTCTGGCCGAGTCTGTGCATTGACAGAATCCAAAAGCTTGGGGCCACAGAGGACAGGTTTACAGCTGCCGGACACCCCTCCCCATGCAGAAGGGCAGACGTGGGGCCCGTGGCCCTCACATAGCATGTGTGGTCGCCAGTGGTGGCCTTGGACCCCTCCTCCCCCATGGTCTGCCATGCCACGGCCCCAGCAAGAGGCAAGGCTGTCTCCCTTCCCCCTGCCTCGACTCATAGAAGGAGCAGCAGTCCTGGGCCCAGCCTTCAGCAGTCCTGGCAGTTTCTTCTTTCTCTTGGGGGAAGCCAGCAACCACACTAAAGCAGCGCTGATGTGAGCACGCACGTGGGGCAGAAGCCTCCACTGTCCTCTCCGTGACCATCTCAGTCATGGTTCTTGTCCCAGTGTACCACGGCTGGCGCCAGCACAGGCCTACAACCCTCCTGCTTCTGCTCAGGACTCCACTGCTCGCTGCTCCTAAGCCCCTCTGCCGGCTGCACTGCCCAAGCCTGCCTCCCTCTGGCCTCTTCTCCCCAGCCTCAAATGGCCCACGCCCTGATGAAGGAATAAACGTGCCAGCAGCCAGAGCTGGAGAAACATCTGCACAAGGCCATGGATTGCACTTGGTGGATGGAACCCCAGGTTTCCCGAAGTCCTCATAATTTTTTTTGAGACACTCTCACTCTGTCCCCCAGGCTGGAGCACAGTGGTGCAATCTCAGCTCACTGCAACCTTTGCATCCTGGGTTCAAAACATTCTCCTGCCTCAGCCTCCCAAGTAGCTGGGATTACATGCGCCTGCCACCACGCCCAGATAATTTTTGTATTTTTCGTGGAGATGGGGTTTTACTGTTGTAGCCAGGCTGGTCTGGAACTCCCAACCTCAGGCGACCCACCTTCAGCTCCCCAAAGCATTGGGATTACAGGTGTGAGCTCCCATGCCCAGCCTGATGGCCTCATAGATATTGATCCCATTCCCTCTCTAACCGTGGCAGCTCTGCTGGAGGATTAGCACGTTGTGGGGTCTGGAGGGAGAAACGGGGTGATGGGATCCATCGCAGCACTGAGTGCGGGGCCCTGTGCAGCTAGGAGCGAGAGTCAGATGGGAGCCTCACTGTGCATGTCCCATCCCCTCCCAGAGCACTGCAGACATTACCTCATCTCTCCAAGAGTCTCTGGGACAGGAGGGGGAAAGTGGCTCTCCTTCCCCTGCTCCCCCCACCCAGCCCCATGTGGCGCCAGGAAGACAGGCAGAGCGTGGCAAGTCAGAGCAGGCAGCCCGAGGGTGCTCACAGGACAGAATAGAACCCACTCCCATACACAGCTCCAGAGAAAGGGTCCCCTGGAGCCCTAGCCAGCCCCTGCCTCTTGGGGAGGCAAGGTGACCCTCTGGGGCTGGGGCCTGTTGCACCCTCCCCCTCATGCCCAGGGCAAGGGTCCCGGGCCCAGAGATCTACTGGCCTCACCCCTGTTTCCCTGCTCCCCAGCCTTTGTGTCCAGCCTTGCTGTGTGTCTACGTGGCTCTCCCTGCCCTGCCTCTGTAGCCTCGGAGGAGGAGGACTGCTGGATTCATTTTGGTGTCTCAGAGCTTCTGCTGCAGGCAATGCCTTTTATTGCACAGTTGCTCAGTGAGTGAGAAGTTAAGTGAAATCATTAGAGCTTTGTAGTGTGGAGTCATGGGGAAGCACCTTAACCTTGCCTAGAACCCACAAGTTAGACTCCAGGCCAGAGGCCTCACAACGCCCAGCCACGCCTTTCACAACCTCAGCCACAGCCCCGTGCTAGGCACAGATGACGATAGACGGCCCTGAGGGGTGCCAGGACATATCCCCAGCTGCCCACAGGGTCGGGCCGGCCGCGTCTCTCCCTGTGGATGTGGACTGGCCCACGCAGAAGGATGGAAGGGAGGGATTCCTGGAGAGGAGCCCATCCTTGGTGCAAGGCATCCCCTGAACTGGCCTGCCGTGGGGTTCCTTCCTTTCCCAGGGGCTATTATTGGTATTTCCAACTCATCTTCAAGACTGAAAAGAAATCTTTGAAAACCACAAGAAGGGGAGGGGGCATGGGGAGGGGCTCCCCAAGCCAAGTCCTTCTGGAAGTCACTGATCTCCCAACAGGAAAGCTGGTCTTTCCTGTTTAGACATCGCGTCCGGCAAGAGGAAATCAAGACCAAAGTAACAATAATACTTACATAAACCTATGATACGTTAACATCACTAGTATCAAAAATGGTTCTGTTTGCATAGAGCCCGCCAGGCACACCAGGGCCCAGCCTGACAGAGGCCGCTATGGTCAGAGGAGGAGCTGTGGCATTTGGAAGGCTTGACTAGGGATGGGGGTCCTTAAAGGCTCCCCAGGCCACGCACACCTGGGGTAAACTTCAGGGCCAGGGGAACATGACTGCAGGCAGAAGGAGAAAGTAGCATGAAACATCAGAATGAGCGTGGGCTTTGCTCTCTGCCCAGGTTCAAATCGCAGCCCCAGCTCCTGACAGATGGGCCTTGAACCAGCTTCACAACTTCTCTGTTTCAGCTCCTTGTTACCAAGAGGGAGGTTATATCCAGCTCATATTGGTTCTCTGTGGGAATGAGAAGCTAGCAGCACGCCTGACACATGTGTCCCCACCCTTGGACGTTTATGAGCCATGCCCAGCCAGTGCAAAGAAGCACATAGGCCAAAGGCACAAGCTGCATTTCAGATGAGAAGAGGAAAGTTGGAACAACAAATGACAAAATGACTTAGTTTCCAGTGGAAGAAAACATCTCAGATAGGGGCCATTTGATTCCCTGGCTTTGCCCAGAGAATCCTTCAGGCCTTCAGTCAGTGCCAGCAGGAAGGCATCTGCCCAGGGTGGCCTGCAGTGCCAGCCTCACACAGCCCCGTGTGGGTGTGTGCCCAATGCAGCTTCACTCGGACACGTTAGCCAAGAGCGGGCACCACACCAGGCAGCGTGGTAGGCCTGTGTCTGTATATTCCAAGGGAAGGAGGAAAAGAGAATGTGAGTGGCTCCAGGGAATCCCCTGGCTGGGAGGAACAATCTATCAGCTATTCCTTATCCGTGGAGAGCTGTCATTTCACTTGCATTTAACAGTCCCCCAGAGGGACTGCTAGTCAAGTACCAGAAGGCACCCCCGGAGGGACTGCTAGTCAAGTACCAGAAGGCACCCCCGGAGGGACTGCTAGTCAAGTACCAGAAGGCACCCCCGGAGGGACTGCTAGTCAAGTACCAGAAGGCACCCCCAGAGTGTTAGGGTTGTGCACACACAGTCTGGTCATTTGATTTTCTTTTTCTGCAGTTCTCTCAGCATGTTTCAATTGAAATCATGTTTATAAAATGAACCAATAAAGAAGGAATCTGAGGCCAGGAGTGGTGGCTCAGGCCTGTAATCCTAGCACTTTGGGAGGCCGAGATGGGCTGATTGCCTGAGCTCAGGAGTTCGAGACCAGCCTGGGCAATAAGGTGAAACCTCATCTCTCTTAAAATACCAAAAATTAGCCAGGCGTGGCAGCGTGCGCCTGTAGTCCCAGCTACTTGGGAGGCTGAGAATCACTTGGACCCGGGAGGGTGGAAGTTGCAGTGAGCCAAGATCATGACACTGCACTCCAGCCTGGGCGACAGAGCGAGACTCCATCTCCAAAAAGAAAAGAAAAGAAACTGAGGCACACTGGGAGGAAGACTGCCCCAAATTCACACAGCAAGCAATTTACAAATCCAAGCATGAACTTAGAGAGCTTGTCAATGACCGACTGATTCTGGCATGTTTCCTGTCCATTCCTTCTGCAGGGCTGCCTTGGCTGAAACTGCCTTTGCAAAAATCATAACTGAGAAAAGTATGACAGTGAAAGATAGCTGGCCTAATTGACCCCATCTTGCTCCTAACCTGTAAGTGGTCCTTGTTCATTCCTGGACATAGGCCAAACCAGCTTTGTGAAGGAATTTATTTTATAGTTTAAATAATAGCCCTTCCCCAAAGGCTAAACTACTCTTATAAAACAAATGAAAGGCCACCAGCCACCAAGTCAGGAAGAGGAGGGCTGGAATTCTAAATATTACCAGCCATTATTCCATAGGTCATAAGATTTGTGACTCCCCCAATTACTTTTGGAAGTAACGTCACTATTGTGAGTCTAAGATTGGCCTTTTGAGATGACTTTTCAAGTGCATGTCTAACAACTGGACGGCCCCACCTGGTCCTGCCAACCAGTTCTGTGGCCCCCACCCAGGAACTGACTCAGCAGAAGAGAACAGCTTTGATGCCCTGTGATTTCATCCTGGAGCCAACCAATAGGCACACCCAATTCACTGGCCCCCTACCCACCAAATTATCCTTGAAAACTCAAATCCCCAAGTTTTCAGGAAGGCTGATTTGAGTAATGATAAAACTCTGTTCTCCTGCATAGCCAGCTCTGCATGAATTACTCTTTCTCTATTGCCATTCCCCTGTTTGGATAAATTGGCTCAGTTTAGGCAGCAGGTAAGGTGAACCTGTTGGCCAGTTACGTGGCTTTTCAGTCTAACACTTGTTTTTATTTAACTGTGTCCGATACCTTCATGAGACAATTAAGACATGGAAAAAATGTGTTTACCGAACCTAAGAAACTGTGAAACAATATATCTGAACAAAAAAACTCATGGTTGAAGTATAAATTTTCAACACACTGCTGATGAACCAAGAGCATTTTTAACAAGGACAGTTGAATAAACAAGCAGTTGAGTTTAGAGCAGAGATATTCACCCAGGTGCACTCTCCTCTTTCGCAGGCTGTCAGTGGACACAAAGCACATCCATAAATACCCGCTGCCCCCACAGGACAAACATGTCATACTGGCCCTACACAGCCCATGATTGTGTTGTCATTTGCTGCTTCTCAAGCCCACAGAAAGCAAAATATCTCTTTCTAAAGAAAGAAGCAACCACCAAGCATGGGATATTGGAGTCTTACTGCTCCTGCAGCTGTGGTCACCACTCCAGGTGCTGTCTGTGCCCCAGGACCTCGGTCACCTCTGGTCACTCAGGCTCCTCTCCACCACCACCACCCCTCGACCCCCCATCTCCCACACACACCCTCCAGACCCTGCAAACCAACAGCTTCATTCAACACATCAGGGGCTCCACCAAAGCCAGGAAGTTTGCTCTCCCTTCACTTCTATTTTGGGAGCTTGGACTCAGCCCTGGAATTTTACAAGCCTGGGAGGAATTGGCTGGGCCTTAGCACTTTCCTCCTCTCCCCACAAAGCCCCTTTTCCTCCGGATCCCCAGGGCGGAATGCACAGCAGGACATGGAATGCGCAGCACTCTTGGGCAGCCGGCAGGCTGCAGAAAGGGGACAGGCGAGAGGAGCAAGGCAGCAGCCCTAAGCTTTCCAGGGAGAGTCTAAAAACTTTGTGATTTTCTGCAGCAAAAGTGTAAGGTCTGTAATCTCCTCAGCTAGAATATCTAGGAAGATTCTCTTAGCCAATATTAGGGCAAAATAAACTGCCGTCTTAACTGGGAGTGGTGGCTTATGTGTGTAATCCCAGCACTTTGGGAGGCTGGAGCACGTGGAGCACTTGAGGTCAAGGGTTTGAGACCAGCCTGGCCAACATGGCAAAACCTCATCTCTACTAAGAACACAAAAATTAGCCAGACATGGTGGCAGGCACCTGTGATCCCAGCTACCCTGGAGGCTGAGGCGTGAGAAGCACTTGAACCCAGGAGGCAGAGGTTGCAGTGAACTAAGATCACACCACTGCACTCCAGCCTGGGTGACAGAACAAGACTCTGGTCTGTCTCAAAAAAAGTAAAATAAATAAATAAAATTATAAGTTCACACCTGTAATCCCAGCACTTTGGGAGGCTGAGGCGGGTGGATCACAAAGTCAGGAGTTCAAGACCAGCCTGGCCAAGAAACCCTGTCTCTACTAAAACTACAAAAATTACCCAGGTGTGGTGGTGGGTGCCTGTAATCCAAGCTACATGGGAGGCTGAGGCAGAGAATTGTTTGAACCTGGGAAGTGGAGGTTGCAGTGAGCCAAGATCACACCACTGTTCTCCAGCCTGGGCAACAGAGTGAGACTCTGTCTCTAAATAAATAAATATTAAAAATAAATATATAAATGAATAGACTACCTTCTCTAGAGAGAGGGCTCTAGACTGTAGAAATAAATTGTACCATGATTACTTGTTTATTACCCACTCCCCAACTTATGTGTGGTTTCCAGTGGCCCAGGGATGTTTGCCTGACTGACTGCTCTGCGGCCAGCACAAGGAACAGAGTACCTGGACTATGGATTAAGCTCATAGTGGGTGTTCAATAAATGCTGAATGAGTGGATGGGTGATGACATGGGTGGACATAGAGCACTCCTGTGACTCCATCTCACAGCTGTATTGTCCTCAGACATGGCACAAAGGGAAAGAATGGGAACAGATCTATGCCAAGCACCCCCTCTACCAAGACTTAAGGGGTAAAAGTCAAGCCCACCATCTTCACATGCTTGCTTTAGTTCCATAAACCATGTCAAGTCAGGATGAATTGAGTCAAGAGGGACTTAAGCTAGACGTTTAGAAGAATTTCTGGTCACTCCTCCAACATGGCTGCTGTGTGGGCGACACAAGTTACCACTGACAGGTCCCTACAACGACCTCAGGGGAGTCCAATGGCAGAACCTTTGCATTAGGAGAAGTACCACTGCCAAGTTCATAAGATCAAGTATTTCCGGCATCCCAGGTTCAGACTGAATGATTTTCTGCTCAGCAAGAATCAGAATTTTCGAGCTAAGAGTAAGGATTTTCATCTTCAGCCTATTGACACTGGGGCTGGATAACCCCTTGATGTTGAGGGCGTCCTACATGTTTCACAGCGCATTTAGCCTCTACCTACGACCTCCAGAAGCACCTGCTTCCCCTCACTTGTGACAACCAAAAAATGTCTCCACTTAGGGGAATGAAACTGCTCCCAGTTAAAAAATGAGTTACAGAGAATTTAAAGAACTTTATTTTACAGATGGAGAAAGGGAGGGCCGGGGAAATGGAGGGAGTTGCCAAATGCCATAGTAAGCAGCCCAGGACCAGAACTCAGGGGGCCAGAAAAAGCACCTCTCCTTTGTGCGATAGTGCCTAGGACATGGTGGATGCGAGAGAAACACCTGTTGGCTGAATGAATGTGACAGCGCACTCACCAGGCCTGCGTGGCCTGTTCTTGGGAAACAGGATGAGGACATTTTCCTTCTTTATGGATGGCTGGGGCAAGATGAGAAAGACAGGGCTTTCCCCTCAGTGGAGACACCATCACTCCCCTGAGGACCGTCCCTCACTTGAGATTATAGGAATGGGTTGAAGAGTGAATCAAACCAGCTCTAGATTCATGTATCCTAGAGGGTCTCAGAGGGGTCACTTCAGTTGGAATAAAACTGGACTGCTCCAGAATAAAAATTTGTAGAACTGTCTTTTCTCAGCACACCCTCCTGAGATCGCCCTCTTCCCTATTTTATTGAGAACCTTCCCGATTTTTCTACCCCATGCCAGGTGTTTCTAGTATCAGACAGATACTTTGGTTTCTTTCCCATCATGTAGCAGTGTTGCCAGGGCGCTCACAGGAACTTCATTTCCCAGCTTCCCTTGCACCTCAGTAGTGTCATGTGAGTGTTCTCAGCTGTGGCAGATGCATGGAAGTAACAACTGGCACCTTCAGCCCAAAGGCCTCATGGAGATGTCTCTTCCCCATGGTGCCTCCCTCTACCCACTGGCAGAATGCAGAGAACACCAAAGACTTACAGAAGGCAGAGCCTCTGATGGAAGGAGCCTGGATCCCTGAAAGACCATCTGGATTGGCTGTCTGACCAGGCCTGACTGTCAGGCCTGACACAGCTGCAGCAGCTCTCCCAGATGACAAGGTTCCTGTGCCTAAAATGAGCTCCAAAGCGATTTCTGACTGTATACTTCTAAGCAAGGAGACTGAACAAGTCACTCAGTGGCATGACCTTGTTTTGGGTTATTTATGGTTATTTCTTGATCATATGCTAAACAAGGGGTGGAGTATTCATGCTTCTTCCTTTTAGTCCATATAGGGTAACTTCCTGACATTGCCATGGCATTTGTAAACTGTCCTAGCACTGGTGGGAGTGTAACAGTGAGGATGACCAGAGGTCACTCTCCACGGCCATCTTGGTTTTGGTGGGTTTTAGTGGCTTTTTTACTGCAAGCTGTTTTATCAGCAAGGTCTTTATGACCTGTGTCTTGTGCTGACCTTCTAGCTCATCCTGTGACTGAGAATGCCTAAGTGGCTAGGAATGCAGTGCAGCAAGTCTTAGCCTTATTTTATCCAGCCCCTATTCAAGATGGAGTTGCTCTTGTTGAAATGCCTCTGACATGACTACAGAGACAGAACTCTTCAGACTCCTCAATCCTTAAGGGTTTCATTCTGGTCTATACATCAACCTCTGTGAGCTTGGTTAATGTGAGTCTGCCTCAAGAGGCAGAGATATTCTTGGTGTGCTAACAGCAAGTTTCTTGGTATATGTGGCTGAAAGGTACAAAGTGGAATTATCAAATTCATTGAGAAGAGGCTCCTGTGAACATTCCCTGAGTTCATCCTTCCTCTTCACTTTGCACCTCCACAAACTGATCACAGTAGTCTCAGCACCATGAGGAAACACACAGGTCACTGTGGGGCATGCTCATTAATGTGCACAGACAGACCTCAGAGCCCTCACACGCTGATGGATTGGACCTGCTTGGCTCTGGCCTCAACCCTGAAGGTATTCAATAGATGTTTGTTCCTGAGCAAAGCACTGATAAATGCCTGATTTAGAGCTTTAAAAATAAAACCCAGAAGGTTAATTAAAAGGAGAACATGGTTTCAACGACTTGAAAGCAGTGAGTGCAAGACAATTCATCAGTCTCGCTGTTTTGTACTCAATAGAAGTGTTCCAATTCGATTACGTCTACTTCTCTATTAGCTCAACAGAGAGTTTTACAATAATTAATTTATTCTAAAAAATAAAATATCAGATAAAGACTGAGCAAAAAAAAGTGTGAGGAGGTACAGGCGAAGGTACCGAGTTTCCATGCAGCCGTGCGTAGGGACGGGTCATCCATGTACAATGTGCAGAGGTACAGGAGAAGGTACCAAGTTTCCATGCAGCCGTGCTTAGGGACGGGTCATCCATGTACAATGTGAGGAGGTACAGGAGAAGGTACCGAGTCTCCATGCAGCCATGCTTAGGAATGGGTCATCCATGTACAATGTGCAGAGATACAGGAGAAGGTACCGAGTTTCCATGCAGCCGTGCTTAGGGAATGGGTCATCCATGTACAATGTGCGGAGGTACAGGAGAAGGTACCGAGTTTCCATGCAGTCGTGCTTAGGGACGGGTCATCCATGTACAATGTGCGGAGGTACAGGAGAAGGTACCGAGTTTCCATGCAGCCATGCTTAGGGTCAGGTCATCCATGTACAATGTGCGGAGGTACAGGAGAAGGTACCGAGTTTCCATGCAGCCGTGCTTAGGGACGGGTCATCCATGTACAATGTGAGGAGGTACCAGGGTCAGGTCATCCATGTACAATGTGCGGAGGTACAGGAGAAGGTACCGAGTTTCCATGCAGCCGTGCTTAGGGACGGGTCATCCATGTACAATGTGAGGAGGTACAGGAGAAGGTACCGAGTTTCCATGCAGCCATACTTAGAGACGGGTCATCCATGTACAATGTGTGGAGATCCAGTGATGCTAACTCAGTACAAGAGCCTCACAAGGTCTGTCTGTTTCTCTGAGTCTGTTCATTAATGGGCTATGTTGATCTTAGCCAGTGCTTGTAGTGTAGCCAGACTCTAGGTTTAAGTGATTTTTTAAAATCATCCTTTTACGGAAGTTCCATTTCTTTTCTTTTCTTTTATTGAGACAGAGTTTTGCTCTTTGTTGCCCAGGCTAGAGTGCAGTGACACAATCTCACTTACTGCAACCTCTGCCTCCCAGATTAAAGTGATTCTCCTGTCTCAGCCTCCAAAGTAACTGAGGTTACAGGCATCCACCACCACACCTGGCTAATTTTCGTATTTGTAGTAGAGACAGGGTTTCACCATGTTGGCCAGACTGGTCTCGAACTCCCGATCTCAAGTGATCTGCCCACAGTGGCTCATGCCTGTTGGGATTGCAGGTCTGAGCCACCGCGCCTGGTTGGAAATTCTATTTTGAGGGATCTGTGGGAATCGCTCCTGTGTGAGGCCCCTAGGAAATGGGCCTCGCCATACGGTGAGCTTGAGCCTGGACACAGATCCCCGGTTGGGGGAGTCGAGCTGAGGGAAAGCAGGAATTGAGAGAGGGACTATGTTATTCAAAATAATTAACAGACATTACTTTATGGATATGAGGACTTGGGAAGCATTGTGTCCACTTTCGGCTCCTTATGGTTTATTGTCTGATTGTGTTCATTTTGGACCCTTGTTACATTCATTGTAAAATATTAACTGAAGTGTATACTGGGCGTAACTTACTTACCTTGACTTATTGGGCGTAACCTACTTACTGGGCATAACCTACTTACTGGACGTAACCTACTTACTGGACGTAACTTACTTACTGGGTGTAACTTACTTAGTGGGCTTAACTTGCCTATCTTGTGACTTGACTTAAGTATTTTGATATGATGTAAACAACATTAAGCAGAAGACTATATAATGGAACCTATTGCAAAATAAAATTGCTGCATGGGCATAGTGCATGTGGCCCTCCAGACCTCACTCTTTTTCTTTCTCCTTTTTTTCCGGCGCACTCTCTCTTCCAGGTTTGGGACCCTCTCGCTGGACGAGATTCCCGGGCTCGTGTTCAGTTCACAACACCATTTCTTACACAAAAGCTTCTTCCAAGGCCTTTCCCATCTCCTGGGAGCTTCACCCTCTCCCACTGACTCTCCTCTCAGCCCAGGTCCAACTTAAGCCCACATCACAGATTCTCAATCAAGAGGTAAATGATGCCAGAGAGGAGGTGAGACTGAATCCTGGAGCCATCTGGTCACTTGAAAATGCTGCTTGTTTTTCTTCTTCTTTATCTTTTTCTCTTTTTAAATAGAGACAAGATCTTGCTCTGTCACCCAGGCTGGAGTGCAGTGGCACGATCACAGCACACAGAAGCCTCAACCTCCCCACCCCGAGCAATCCTCCCACCTCAGCTTCCTAAATAGCTGGGACTAAAGGCACATACCACCTTGCCCAGCTAATTTTTGTATTTTTTGTAGAGCTGGAATTTTGCCATGTTGCCTGGGCTGGTCTCAAACTTCTGGGCACAAGCAACCGCCTTGGCCTCCCAAAGTGCTGGAATTACAGGCATGAGCCACTGCTCCTGGTCCACTTATATTCATAATGGTATGTTATATAGTGGCAAGACTGAACAACCCATGTCTGCATGACAAAGATAAAGCTAAGGAATTCATCCATCTACAACCTGACCCTGATCTCTCATGCCTCCTAGGAGATGGCATGGAAACCTAGGAGGTGCTTCTGGTGCACCATGAGTACAGCGCTGTGCCCCAGCATCTACATTCCTCTGTAGACTCCTTTCCCAGACAAGTGAGGCTACTGTTCCTGCCTGAACCCAAATTTCAGGTAGGGCCAGCCTAACCTTTGGTGATGACTCAGGGAGCTGGGGCTGGGGCTTATGGTGGAAGACCTGAGAACCAATAGGAGTTCTAGTTTCAGCTTTGAAGGATGTAGCCAGGGGGTAAAACCCCCAGTCCAGCATGGAGTCTCAACCCAGTCAGTCAGCTCTGGAGGATGAGTTGGAGGCACATCAGGAGAGGGACTTGGAGTCTAGGGGGACCTCCGGGCCCTGATGGGGTACTTTATGGGCAGATGAGCAGGATGGGAACTGACCTGGTCCTACTGTTTTACTACCCCAACCAGAAGTTGCCCTGCAGCTGGGCCTGCTATGACACAAGCCACAGCAGCAGCCTGAATGAGGGCCTTTTCCCACAGCTGCCCTGCCGCCTGGAAAACCAGAAGGAACCTGTTTCTCTTGTGTTCATATTCAAATTGTCAAAGCTGCTGTTTCATCTCCAGCTAGATCATGAGCCCCTGAACAGCATAAAACATGTATTATTCATCTTCACAGTAACCACTCAATAAAGCTTTGTTGTGCAATAATAATTACATTAGCAAGAACCAGATGACAGCTCCCCGAGTGCCAGGCACTTCGTTGTGTGTTTGCATTAATGATCACATTTACTTCCGTGGATGAGCATTGTCCATGAGAATCAACAGCTCTGTTTCAAAGATGAGAAAATCTAGGGGTCAGAGAGGTTAAGCAAGTTGACCAAGTCCTCCCACTGGTAAGTGGCACATCTTGGCTTTTTAAACCAAATATATGTGATATTAAAATCACAGCTTCCTCCACAAAGGAATCTTATATCCCACTCTGAGCAAAAGGATGAAGAACCAGGCTACCTGGGGAAGTAAGAGGGATCTTTTGAGGCAAAGGTCTGAGAATGTATGAAAACAGCCGTTCCCCTGCTCTGAGAAATGTCTAGAGACAGCTGCAAAACAGCATGACAAGAAGGGCCTCTCCTCGTCTCCAAACTGCCAAGGGATGGCTCATTTATGATCCTATTGAAAGTCACAGAATCATTTACCTTCATGGAAGAAAGTTCCGTACCTGGAAATGGCAGGAATGGGGATGGGAGAGGCTCCAAGCCACACACTCAGATGGTCCCCACTTAGTGAAAGAGGGATCAGTCATCTCTAGTGAGCAGCTGGGGAGCTAAAAAAAGAAAAAGGAGAAACACATTAGTTCTCGGAAACCCGTGTGAAAATAGGAACAAAATGGCCCAAGTGCAAGGTGAGCCTCCAGTGGTTCTCATTCTACATGGAGACAGAGCCAGATTCCTGGCATATGACAGGCCTAGGGACAGATGGCCCTTAGAACTCAGGACAGCACCCTACGGTTGGCCCTTTCCAGTATCATGCGCACCTCACAACAACCCTAGGAGGGTTATGATCGTGCATATATTTATAAGCCCATATTAACAACAAAAAAATCAGACTCAGAGCACTTTCCAAGGTCATGCAGTTCTTATCTAGAGACAAATTCAAGTTTACTGGTCACCCCAGCACTCTTCTGAGACAAAGCAAGGAAGGATGTGGATTTGCTGTTGGAATTAGAAAGGTCTTCTAAGGCCGCCTAAGCCACCCCACCCAGCAGAAATCTCCTGGGCCCTGGGCCTAGAGGCATCACCAGTGATCTTTGCTTACGCGTTCTAGTCCCGGTGGAGTTGCCCACCAAGACAGCACACACCGCTGTGGGATAGCACTCATGACACAGTGCTTGTCCTCATGCATTCATCAGGAACAGGAGCTCCACTTGAATTTAAGCTAACTGAGTCATTCAAAGGCTCAGCCCTGACTGCAAAGCTCCAGGAGAATGAGAGGACAGGTATCAAACACTGCCAAAAATGCCACCGTGGCTTTTATGAGAGATGCTGAGGGAGGCTCACTGGTTTGCTTCCAAATGGCCCTGTGGTGAATGGGGCATGAGGGGTGTGTGGCTCCTGTGAGGACATGTCTGCAACATGTATAGCAGGACCGTATACATACTGACCGTATACAAAGCACTCCAAGAAATCAGCAAGAGGCCAGGTGCAGTGCCCCACCCCCATAATCGCAGCACTTTGTGAGGTCAAGGCAAGCAGATCACTTGAGGTCAAGAGTTCGAGACAAGCCTGGCCAAACATGGTGAAACCCCATCTCTACTAAAAATACAAGAATTAACCAGGCATGATGGCATGCATCTGTAATCTCAGCTATTCAGGAGGCTGAGACAGGAGAATCGCTTGAACCCAGGAGGCAGAGGTTGCAGCGAGCTAAGATCAAACCACTATACTCCAGGCTGGGTAACAGAACAAGACTCTGTCTCA
This sequence comes from Callithrix jacchus, assembly GCF_049354715.1. NCBI lineage: Eukaryota > Metazoa > Chordata > Mammalia > Primates > Cebidae > Callithrix > Callithrix jacchus. Next base: position 5,668,456 of record NC_133520.1, read on the forward strand.
AAAAAAAAAAACAGAAAACAACAAGAGAGATCTGATCCCATGGAATAAAAAACCAAAGATGTGATAAGCAAGTCACAGAAGAGGAAAAACAAATGGCAGGAAAAAGTGCTCAACTTTTCCTATGTGCAAAAAGAATTAACAGAACAATCATTATTATTCATTTGTTGGCAAAAATCAAAAGGTGTTGGTGAGAATGTAAAAAAACAGGCACTGTTTGAGAATGCACGCGAATATAGACCTTTTGGAGTATATTCTAGGGGTGTGTGTGTGTGTGTGTGTGGTTTTTTTTTGTTTTTGTTTTTGTTTTTGTTTTGAGATGGAGTCTCGCTCTGTCTCCAGGCTGGAGTACAGTGGCACAGTCTTAGCTCACTGCAACCTCCACCTCCTGAGTTCAAGCAATTCTCCTGACTCAGCTTCCCAAGTAGCTAGGACAACAGGCGCACGCCACCACACCCAGCTAATTTTGTTTTTAGTAGAAATGGGGTTTTACCATGTTGGCCAGGATGGTCTCCATCTCTTGACTTCAAGCTCCACCCGCCTTGGCTTCCCAAAGTGCTGGAATTACAGGCATGAGCCACTGTACCCGAACAGTTTTTTTTTTTTTAAATGGGCAGGGTCTTGCTCTGTTGCCCAGGCTGGTGTGCAATGGTACAATCATGGCTTACTGCAGCCTCAAACTGCTGGGCTTGAGTGATTCTCCTACCTTTGCCTTTCAGACAGCCGAGACCAGAGAGGAGCGCCACCCACCTGGCCGATTTTTAAATTTCTTGGTAGAGATGGTGTCTCACTATATTGCCCAGGCTGGTCTCAAACTCCTGGCCTCAAGTGATCCTCCCACCTCAGCCTCCCAAAGTGCTGAGATAACAGGCATGAGTCACCACAGCCAGCCATATTTTAGCCATGCTTATTAAAATCTAAAATATATGGTCACTTAGACCTGTGCTGTTCAACATAGTAGCTGGTAGCCATGTGTGGCTATTTAAATATAAATTAATTAGAATTAAAACAAAATTAAAATTTCAGTTCTTCAGTTGCACTAGCTACCTTTCAAATACTCAAAAGTCATAGGGGGCTAGGAGCTACCGCATTGAGCAGTACAGAACAGAACACCTCCCTCATTGTAGAAAGCTACTGCGCAGCTCTGCCGTACACCCGGAAATTTCACTTGAAGGTGCTCAACCTGAAAGAAATGATAACACATGTCCCCAAAATCACATGTGCAAACGTGTTTCCCAGAGCTCTATTTGCAGTGACATAAAATAGAAAAATTGCAAACAAGGACTACTAATGAGGGAATGGTTACATCATAGGACACTCATACTGAGGAATGGTATATAGCAGCCAAAAAGAATGAGGCTGTTTTCCATTTAACTAACATAAAAGATCTCTAAAATGTATCATGAAGCAACAAAACGCCAATTAAAAAATAATAGTATTGGTGGGGCGTTGTGGCTCATGCCTGTAATCCCAGAGCTTTGGGAGGCTGAGGCAGAAAGAACACTTGAGCCTAGGAGTTTGAGACCTGCCTGGGCAACAGAGTGAAGCCCTAGCCCTACCCAAACAAAACAAAATGAGCCAGGCATGGTGGCGCGTGCCTGTAGTCCCAGCTACTTGGGGAGGCTGAGGTGGGAGGACTGTGTGAGACTAGACAGTCGAAGCTGTAGTCAGCCGAGATCATGCCACTGCACTCTGGCCTGAGTGACAGAGCAAGACCCTGTCTCAAAAATAATAATAATATCATCCCATACGTATAAAAATCTCGTAAAGCAAAATGCCGTATTTCCTATGACTGGCCATCACCGCTGACCCCTTCACATCATCCATGAGTCGTTGTCCATTCACTCACATATATTTATCAAGTACCTCCACATGTCCTGTCCTGACGCCCTGACAGAGACTAGTCAAACAAGTCCCTGTCCTCGAGGAGCTTATAGTCTAGAATAGTGAGACACACAATAAGCAACAAAGCAAATCAATTCGACTGCTATGATGAAGGCGAAGCCAGACAATGAGATACAGAGAAGGGAAGCCATTTAAAATAAGGTGGTCACCAACCCGATGAGGTGACTCTGAGCAGAAATTTGAGAACCTTGCAGATGGGGTCATGTGGATACATGTTGGGGGGAAGAGCACTGAGTCAGGCAGAACAAACAGCAAATGTTCAAGGTGGCAGCATACACAGGATATCTGAGGAACAGCCAAGAGGCCAGCGTGGCTATGTCACCACAGGGGGACGCTCTCCTGCTGGGCCTTTGAGTGAGTGGGAGACCAGCTCAGGGCTTTAATTTTGGTCACTCATGCTGGCTGTGTGTGGAGGGAAAGGACGGCAGAAGCTGAGAAGGTAGTGCAGGAAGCCGGGAGAGAGATGAGAGGCTGCTACTTGAGTCAAAGGTAGAGCCAACAGATGACAAAATGAATGGCTTTAAGACTTGCTCTTTATTTAGTCTAGAAAGGGACAGAAGACATAAAAACAGAGTCAGTCTCTTCACTCAGCTCTCCTTCCTACAGCAAGATCAGTTCCTGTTATCATGAGTGAGGCCAACGTGACGCTCTGGAAAGATGTCAGCGATGACATGTCTGATTTTTATTAAATTTCATAAGCAATCTATTAAATCACAGCAGAAACCAAGGTGTGAGTACTATCATACTGCAAACAAATTTAGTCCCTGAGTTCAGTCAAGAACCAGCTAGAAGCCCACCTGGGGACCTAATAGCAGAAATTACCGCAAAGGACCCAGGCCAAAAGGTGATGTTCCCATCCTGCAAAGCAGTCGGAGAGGCTGAGTAGCCTCTACGTTCCTCCTAAGGATGCTGAAGACAACACTCTGTGAAGAGAAATTTTGAAAGACTCCAAAATGGTGACTGTCACAAAAAGCAGACCACTTCAACTCAAAAGTTCTGTTTACAGATTAGGCCTGAATCCAAGCAAAAACCCAGCCCCATCCTACCCATATATGGTCTCAGGACTGCCTGAGCCAGGGAAATGAGCAGCAGGTCAGCAGGCAGGATATTTAGATTCTGGTCCTAAGTCTGTTTTCATTTAATGCCGTGACTCAATTTCTCCATCCATAATTGTAGTAACATTATCTTCCCTTTCCTCTCTTGCTGGGAGACAAAGGCTCCAGCTATACCCAAGACACTATTGCAATGTTTAGCAGGGAATTTAACAATGCTGATTCAATTGCTGTCTCAATACAGGAAACACAGGATTGCATGGGGTCAGAGGCAATTATTTTACCTTGCACAAGAGAAGTGCTTTCATTTTCAAAGCATTTCCTAACCATTATTACTGAAAAAAGGCAAGAATGCCCACTGCTATTGCCTCTATTTAACATTGTACTAGAAGACACAGGAAAAATAAAACAGTTTCTATTAGCATATGACATAATTATATATGGAGAAAGTCCAGAAAATCCGCAAACTATTAAAATTGATAAGTGAATTTAACAAGATTATTGGAAAGAAGGTTAATATAAGAATTAATTGTATTTCTATATACTAGCAACAAAGAACTTGAAAATTAAAAAACATTTAAAGTCATTCACAATAACATCAAAAAAGCCCATTAAATATCTAGGAATATGTCCAACAAAAGATGTACAAGATTTTATGCTAAAAATCTGCAAAATATTACTGAAAAAAAAATCAAAGACCTAGAGATACATACCATGTTTATGAAAGATGTAATACTTTTAACATGTTAACGCTCCCTAAACAGATCTGTAGAGTCAATACAATCATAAAAAGATTCTAACAGAGTTTTTGAAAACTTTGAGAAACTGATTTAAAAATTTACATAGAAGCAGCTGGGCATGGTGGTTCACGCCTATAATCCCAGCACTTTGGGAAGTCAAGGTGGGTGGATCACGAGGTCAAGAGATTGAGACCATCCTGGTCAACATGGTGAAACCCCGTCTCTACTAAAAATACAAAAATTAGCTGGGCATGGTGGTGCGCGCCTGTAGTCCCAGCTACTCGGGAGGCTGAGGCAGGAGAATTGCTTGAACCCAGAAGGCGGAGGTTGCGGTGAGCCAAGATTGTGCCATTGCACTCCAGTCTGGGTAACAACAGCGAAACTCCATCTCAAAAAAAAAATTTTACATGGAAGCACAAAGGATTAACCAAGAATGTTTTGAAGAGGAACAAATTTGGAAGGCATGAATTACTAAATTTCAAAGTAATTAATTTCAAAGCTATAATAGTTAAGAGAGTATGGTATTGGGGTAAGGGCAGACATACAGACCAATGGAACAGGAGGCAGAGCCCAAAAATACATATGATATCTTGGTTGATGACCGTAACTCAGCAGGGGAAAAGGATGGTCTTTGCAATATGTAGTGACAGGGCAACTGGGTATTTGCAGGAAAACACAGGAGCCTTAACCTCTACTTCACACTGTATGCAAAAAACAATTTAAGATTACTCATAGGCCCAATATCAAAGAAACAAATTAAACTTCTAGAAGAAAATACGAATGTATATCTTCATGCCCTTGAGTAGGCAAATATTTCCTAAATTAGACAAAATGATTAATCTCGAAGAAAGACCAATGTGTAAATTGGACTTTTTTAAAATCAAGAACTTCTGCTCATCAAAAGTACTAAGAGGTTGAAAAAGCAAACCACAGACTGGGTTTGCATATATTGAGATAGTCTCAATATATGCAACTGATAATGCACTCATGTCCAAAATATACAAAGGAATCCTAAAAATCAATATCAATACTAATAAAAAAACAAACTCATTTAAAGATCGGCAAGTCACTTGAACACACATTTTTCAAAATATTCAGAGTCAATGACCATACGAAAGTGCCCTATGTAATCACTTAGTTAGAGAAATGCAAACTAAAACCACAGTAAAATATCACCACATCCCAGTGGGCATGGCTAAAATTAAAAGGATTAACAGTACCAACAGTTTGCAAGAAATGTGGAGCAACAGGAACTCTTATCTATTGCTAATGAAACTGTAAATTAGCAAATGCAAACTTTTTGGAAAACTGCCTGTCAGTATCAAAGAAAGTTAAACACACATGTGCGCTGTGACTTGGCAATGTGACTCCTAGGTACATAACCAAGAGGAACACATGCACACGACCACCAAAGAAAAAGTATCAGAATATTCATAAAACACCCAAAAATTGAAAACAATGTAAATGTCCATCAACAGGTAAATGGATAAAAAAATATGTGGTATGTTCACACAATGGAATACTACTCAGCAATTAAAAACGACTAATATACATGACATGGATGAATTTCAGAGACATTATCTTGAGCAAAATCCAGACACAAAAAGGTACATACTAAATACTTCCATTTATATGCTCAAAAAGAGAAGAAAGAAATTTAAATAGTGGATGCCACTGGCAAAGTTTTCTTAAACACAAAATGCTTAACCACAAAACAATGCTTAATAAATTTAACTTCATTAAAATTAAGAACATCTGGCCAGGTGTGGTGGCTCATACCTGTAATTCCAGCACTTTGGGAGGCCAAGGCAGGCACATTACCTGAGGTCAGGAGTTCGAGACCATCCTGGTCAACATGGTGAAACCCTTTCTCTACTAAAAGTATAAAAATTAGCTGGGTGTGGTGGCATGTACCTGTAATCTTAGTTACTGGGGAGGCTGAGGCACGAGAACCACTTGAACCTGGGAGGTGGAGGTTTCAGTGTGCTGAGATCACACCACTGCATTCCAGCCTGGGTGACAAATGAGACTCTGTCGCAGAAAAAAAAAAACTTCTGAGGCAGGCATATGGCTCACACTTGTAATCCCAGTACTTTGGGAGGATGAGGCAGGTGGATTGCCTGAGCCCAGGAATTTGAGACTAGCCTGGGCAACATAGAAAGAACCCATCTCTACAAAAAATTTAAAACATTAGCTGGGTGTGTGGTGGTGCATATTTGTAATCCCAACTACTTGGGAAGCTGAGCTGAGAGGATTGCTTGAGCCAGGGAGGTCGAGGCTACAGCGAGCCATGATCGTGCCATTGCACTCCAGCCTTGGTGACAGAGGAAGCCTCTGTCTCAAAAATAAATGAATTAATTAATTAATTAATTAAAATTAAGAACTTCTCCTCATCAAATGTACTACCAGGAGTATGAAAATGCAAACCACAGACTGGAAGAAGATATTTGCAATAGGAATAATTGATGAAACATTTATATCCAAAAGATAGGAAGAATCGCTAAAACTCCATACTAAGATGGCAAGCAAATGCATTTTTTACAAAAGGTTTTTAATGCAGGACGAGGTATATTTACTGACAATGGGAAGGGGGCATTCTCTAAGGTGAAGTGCTCTCAGTCTTGATCTGGGCGGTAGCTACACTGAAGTAAATACATGCAAACACTCGGGCTGTTCACTTAGGATTCGTACACTTGGCCGGGCGAGGTGGCTCAAGCCTGTAATCCCAGCACTTTGGGAGGCCGAGGCGGGTGGATCATGAAGTCAAGAGATCAAGACCATCCCGGTCAACATGGTGAAACCCCGTCTCTACTAAAGATACAAAAAATTAGCTGGGCATGGTGGTGCATGCATGTAATCCCAGCTACTCAGGAGGCTGAGGCAGGAGAATTACCTGAACCCAGGAGGCGGAGGTTGCGGTGAGCCAAGATTGCGCCATTGCACTCCAGTCTGGGTCACAAGAGCGAAACTCCGTCTCAAAAAAAAAAAAAAAAGGATTCGTACACTTTCTGCACTTTACTGTATGTATACTACACCTCAATAAAATACATTCCACCTCAACAAAAAGCAAATCATAATAAGAATCAATGTCAAGAAAAGCCTGCTTCCTGAATTAGCCTTCCCACACAGTGTCTTAAGCCATTCTCAGGCTGCATGGGAAGTTATTAGGCACATCAGGTGAAAGGAAGTCCATGTCTGAATAAGTTAGGGGGGAAACTGTTGCAAGACTTCTCAGAGCTTTTTTACATTCATATTTTTGTAAAGTATCATAGGAAAAGAGGGGAGTAGGCCAACCTTCCTGATGCTATCCGGTCTCTCAGAGCATGTGTAACACAGTCGGTCTGCAGAACAGTTTTGGAGGTGATGATGTGAGATACTATGATTACAAGTAGAACTCAGGTTTCAAGAAATCAAGGGACTCATTATTTTGTTACTGTGTCAGTTGGGTCCCTCTGGGAGGCAGACTCTAAGATGAAGTTAGAAATGCAACGATTCCCTGGGGTAACGCCTGCAGAAGGTACAGAGTGTGATGTAGGGAGGAGATGGGGTAGAAAGGAGGATTGGGTAGGAAAAGCCACAGATTCAGATGCAACCCCAAGAAAGTCTTGGCCAGCCCAAGGGGAAACTCCATGAAAAAACTGCCATTAGTGGAGTCCCAAGTTGGACAGAAAGAGCCAGGCCCTAAGACCCCTACCCTGTTCTGTCCTTGGCTAGGACCTTCCTGGGAAGAGCCTGGCCTCAGCTAAACACTGCACCTGAGGGAATGACAGCTCACTGCACTTCTTGTGGCTAATTGGCAAGTCCCTTCTTGGAGGGAGATCCAGTGGACACGTTTCCATGGTTGTTGCAGGAAGCCTACAAGTTCTTCAGGAAAGATGAAATTTCCCACTATGAAATTCTACAAGAAAGCATTACATGAGCCTCTTAGGAGGAATAGTGAAAAATACAGGAAAAGACATTGGAGCAAGGCATGATTTGGTGTTTATCGTAGCATTTGTTTTTGGTTTTCTAATCCATTTCATGAGTAACCATATTGAGTAAAGGATTCCCTTACTATTAACTGGGTATATCCTGTGAATTTTGCATTAATCTGATAAAGTCCATCTTCCCTACAGACCCTTTGGCACCCACAAGCATTCCTACAAATACAAAACTATGCTAGGAGGACTTAAATAGCAGGGCTGCTGGCCACATAGAATCTTGGCCAACAGTGGCTTCCTGACATCACAGCAGGGAATAAACAAGTCCATGGGAGCCTCATGGTTTCCCCAAGCCCTGCACAGTCTCCAGTCTCTTCCACATGTACACAGAGGACCACTTACTGCCTGCAGCTTTCCAAAGGAAGTATCCAGAGTCCCAACCCTCTCGCCTCTGAGCTCCACCCTCTGTCCTGATGAAATCTGAATGAAATCCATGGACTAAGTCAAATTACCTATCCATCAATTATCAGTGCTATGCACCTAATTTGGAGAAACAACTGGTATTCGAGAGGACATAAGTCTAATGATGATTAAGCATAGACTCATGGAGAACCAGGACAGCCACTTTGTTCTTCCTGAGTCCTTAAAGCTTTTGTTAGTAAAAGTTTTGCATTCCATGACTCATCATGGAAAGGATAAAAAAATCCAAATTAAATATATTGGTGTGGTAACTTTTAAATTGCTTAAATAGTTTATAACCAATTTGGTTTGTCAAGCACATATTCCTGGGGAAACAATGAAAGCTTGAGGTATGTTTGGTCACCTGATGGGCCATTTAAACATTTTATAAAAGGATTTTATTTAATTGTCATTTTCAATACATGTTTTCTGGTTGTATAAAAGCTCTTCCATGCAAGAGGGCTGATGTTATGTAACAGATTATTATGCTACATGTATATGGCATAATAATACAATAATAATAAGATATAGTAGATGATTATGTTGCAGTGTATTTTTACCGGGTCAAGAAAGCTTTTTATGGTTCATTGAGGACAGTCAACCTCTTCATAATCTGGTACCTGAAGACTGGATCTTCTGAAAACATCAGAAGAAAGACTCCTTGCCATCCACACTGCAACAAAACTCTGGGATCCTGAAACTTGGGTTTATAATCTCACAACGGAGAAGGGTTCCTTTACACTCTTGGAACTGTACACCTATCGGAAACCTGAAGGTAAAGCTAACCAAGGAAGACTCTCTTCAGACAAATATGGCATCCTTGATGTGAATAGCTTTTCCTAAGATCATGGATGAAGACTTCTACTGCCATAAGACTCTTATCTTTGAATATTCTTTCCTTGCTTATGCCTCAATGAACAATAGAAACGAAAAGGGGGTCTGCTGCATGCACTTATGGGGTATACTTTTATCTGTGAAGGATTTTGCAGTCAGACTTACACATGGATAAACTTACACTTTGACCGACAAAAGATGAAGGCCCAATGTAGGTGAGACACTTTAATGGTACATACATTGCCTCATAGTCAGAAACAGCACACTGGTTCACTCCTCATAACCCACATCATGGATTAAAGGGAACATTGCCAGGAGGTCTTCACTCTTGTTAGGTCCTTTTTCCATGTTTTGGAGTAAATGAGGCAATGATCAGAAATGTATCCCTTATGGTAGGCTGTATGCAGAGTCTACTGCGAGGGCTATATTTACATAAAAGACTTTCAATTCTCTTATGAAAGTTAAGCTAAATCATAGAACTGGCTAAACAGAAAAGTGTCTGTGTATCTGCTGGCACTTCTGGCCTAGGGAGAAATACATCAGGTATTACAGAGATTCAGTTGCAGGGGATTAATGAAAAGATCACTTAGTTAAGTGAGTAAACTCTTTAACTCATGCTTTGGTCTATTTGATTTTAGGTGATTTGGTTTATGGGAACCCTGGGAAAGGAGCATACTCCAAACTCTTGTAATAATAGCCACCCTGGTGCACTGTATTCTCTCAAAGGTTTTAATGTTGGCATGCAGCCATCTCTAGAATGTTAAATGGTCTCTATTCAACTGGAATGACAAAAGCTGAAAGAAATGTGTGACCAGGAGGATACTGTAACCTGTGAATGACACGCTGAGACTGGAAACCCAAAATGGTGGCATTTGAGTGGCAGTAAAGCGCTAAGTCTTGGTTTCCATCTCACCTAAGTGAGAACCTGGCCAAAAAGGGGGGAGTTTTTAAAAATAAAATTATGGGAGTCCATTGTTTTGGACTGAGCTCATGCACTAGGCCTCAATAAACCAAACCAAACAAAACTACAGTCACTCACCCTAAAAATGACATAATCAAACTAAGACTTTAAGGAAACACATAGACCCTAGACCAGAGCAGACCAGATCTTGTTTTTCTCCTACAAACAGGACATTCTAGCATAAGGAGTTACCCTCTACTCAGTCCTTGCTCCTACATTTCACAACTCACTCTTCAACTGTTTCCCAGTGGGTTTCAGGACCAAACAAGTACATTTATGATGGTGATAGTAACATCAAGGACTAAAGTTTTGGTCAATCTCTCAAAACGGAGAAAATGGCCTAAAAGAGGAAATTGTTAAAGCAAACTAAATATGGCCTGGGAAGGACTCTGTACTTCCCTATGTTTGAGCCTTGGTGGATGAACTGCAACCTAACTTAATAGGCAAACAAGATTGAAAGCCTAACTTAGGAATATGTGCCCGTAACAATGACTGAGCCTTGGCCAATCCCAGCAGCCATACTTCAACCAGTCATAGCCTGCTGAGTGTTCAAACCGTGTTCAAATAAGGCAAACATCAACCCGTAACCAACCTAGCTGTTTCTGTACCTCGCCTCCGATTTCTGTATGTCGCGTTCCTTTTTATGTCTGTAGATTTGTTCTGACCATGAGGCATCCTGTAGTCTGTGTGAATCTGCTGTGGTTCTGAAGCTTGACCGATTGGTGAATCGTTCATTGCTTGATTAAAGTCCTTTACATTTAATTCAGGTGAGGTTTTTCTTTTAACATATTTCTGGACGCCACTGAAAGAGAAAAATCCCTGAGGGGTTTTCAAGAAGAAAACAAAAACATAACAAGAAGTACACCATGAAAAAACCAGAAACTTATTGGCACAAGATTTCCTGTCTCTAAGATGGGACAGTAATATAGTCAGTCTTTACATTTTTTTGGGAAAACTGAATTCCCCAGAGTTCAACACCTGGCAAAGGATCATTCTTCTTTTATTTTTTATTTTTGAAATGGAGTTTTGCTCCCCTTGCCCAGGCTGGAGTGCAATGGCATGATCTCGGCTCACCACAACCTCCACCTCCCGGGTTCAAGTGATTCTCCTGCCTCAGCCTCCCGAGTAGCTGGGATCACAGGCTTGCACCACCACATCTGGCTAATTTTGTACTTTTAGTAGAGACAGGGTGTCTCCATGTTGGTCAGGCTGGTCACAAACTCCCACCTCAGGTGATCCGCCGGCCTTAGCCTCCCAGAGTGCTGGGATTATAGGGGTGAGCCACCATGCCTGGCCTTTTTTATTTTTATTTTTTTGAGATGAAATTTCACTCTAGTTGCCCAGGCTGGAGTGCAATGGTGCGCACTGCAACCTCCACCTCCCAGTTCAAGCGATTCTCCTGCCTCAGCCTCCCGAGTAGCTGGGATTACAGGCATGCGCCATCAGGCCTGGCTAATTTTATATTTTTTAGGAGAGACGGGTTTCTCCATGTTGGTCAGGCTGGTCTCAAACTCCTGACCTCAGGTGATCTGCCCGCGTTGGGCTCCCAAAGTGCTGGGATTACAAGCGTGAGCCACACTGCTCCCTGCAAGACCATTCTTATGCAAATTTAAAACACTAGACAAACAAGGACTCAAAAAGTTTTGCACTGGAAAAGTAACATTTCTAAGAGTAAATAGAGGATAATTTCCAATATACAGAAAAGTAAACACAAAATGGATAAAGAAATGGCATATCGTAAAGATAATAAACTATGGGCAGGCTAACTGCAAAAATCGTATTAGATTATCTAATGTACCTGGTAAGAAAGAACTCTTAAAAGAAGAAGCATAAAGAAAAAATGAGAATGATAGAAAAATAAGGAAATACATAAATTATAGACCAATAAATAGAGCATTTGGAATGGTAACTCAGCAGGCTGAGTGGAATTTCCTTAATCACAGAGGCAAGGGTGTGAAATGTTTAGAAGAATTTATTCTACTAAATGTAGGACAAATGGACCATGAATCAAAGAACATGTGATTTTCATTTCAACACCAAATTACCTAATATCCTCCCCAAACAATATGGTTTGCTTATTAGATTTCAAGGATTAATCCAAGATAGGCTCCAAAATGTACATTTTGGAAAAACTGCATATGAAGGAAAACCCAATAAACTACAAGCGTTCCTTTGCTGGCACAAGAAATAGGCGAACACATCCACAGCTGGAAAGCACCAAATAAACTAGTCTGAGTTCCACCGCCCATAAATAGTCAGTGCTCCCATTTGGACGTCTTTCCTTCAGGGTGTCTTCAGGGTACATGAGGTCCATCCATTCACACATCTGACGAGGCTGGGATCCCACCAGGAGTACAGGGCCACATGATTTCTCATCTGCAGATGGGTGGTCACCTTCTGCTTCTGTGGGACACCTGCTGACTGTCCACCATGCTGCCACTCCAAGTGTTCATCTGGGGTCCAGAAGAGTAGTTGCCTCTTGGGGTGGGGATGAGCAGGTAGTGACTAGAAGGGTGGGAGCTTTCTTGGGAGCTGGCATTGTTGGATGTCTTGATCTGGGTGATGACTATGTGACATTTTACACATCTGTAAAATGTCATTGAGCTGTGTACTTAGGAATCAGACACTTTCCTGTATGTGTGTGACTATTTAAAAAAAAAAAAAAAAAACAGAAAAAGAAACAGGAAAGTGAGGTGGGGGAGACGAATGGGAGGCGGCAAGTAAAGGCTCTCTTGAAGAGTTTTGCTGTAGGGAGAGCAAGGAAATGGGTCAGTGGCTCCAGAAGATGTAAAGGGAAAGCTGATGAACATGGGAGCTATTCCAACATGTTTCTGTGCAATTGGAATGTTTTGGAAGAGAGGGTATATTGATTACAAAGAACAGAGTGGTACAATGGCTGAACAAGGAATCTAGTAGAGAAATACAGCTCTTGGCCTTTGATGGAGAATTCCTCCATAGCAACAGGAGGGAAGGCTGTGATGGACGTAGGGCATAATGAAGGAGGGGTCTAGACAGGATGGTGAGAGCACATGGCATCTTCTGATTGTTTCTCATTTCTCAGTTGTTAATACAGACAGTAAACTGCTGAGAGCGAGCATGGTGAAGGAGGCGTGAAGGAGCGACAGAAGGAGAGGTGTGACGTAACGCTCTGGGGAGTGGGAAAGTGAATGGACTGGGCTTGCTAGGCAGCACTCAGGGTCTAGCTGAGGTTAATGGTCATGAACCTGAGATGAGACTGCTCCACATGGTGGGTGCCTGCTTCTGCCACGTGCGGTTGCTGCACAGAGTGGGCTGGGACTTAGCTTTAACCAGGTGACTAACACACAAGGGAGCAAGGGAGTTTCAGGCGTTCGGAAACGAGGGATTCTACTGATGGGCCATGGAGCCTGAGCTGGAAAAGGAGGTAACTGAACACAAAGGTGGGTAGCAACTGTGAAAAGGTGGTAGAAGGAATGGACTGTAATCCCGGTGCAGCCACAAAGAGTAGGTACCAGGCGGAGTTATCAGGAAGGTGCTTGGAGAGAGATACAACTTTCAGCTGAGATTCAGTAGAAATTATGGAGAGGGTGCTTCAAGTGCTAATGAATGCCAGGGTCTAGGATACGCCCACTGGAGCATGGGACTGAAGCTCAGTGGAAGCCAACATGAGTGAGGAGAGACATTCAAGGAAGGGAAAGGTCAGGGTCTAAGAAAAATCCTCCCCGTGCTCATTCAAGAGCGGTGTTGAGATTGACGGTAATCTAGGTACTAAACATCAAGGAATGAAAGGGAAAAGCTCAGGACATCTGTAAATGACTGTCGGGGGCATCTTAGAAAGTCTCTAATGGGCCAGGCGCAGTGGCTCACGCCTATAATCCCAGCACTTTGGGAAGCCGAGGTGGATGGATCACGAAGTCAAGAAATCGAGACCATCCTGGTCAACATGGTGAAACCCCGTCTCTACTAAAATACAAAAATTAGCTGGGCACGGTGGCGCGTGCCTGTAATCCCAGCTACTCAGGAGGCTGAGGCAGGAGAATTGCCTGAACCCAGGAGGCAGAGGTTGCCGTGAGCCGAGATCGCGCCATTGCACTCCAGCCTGGGCAACAAGAGCGAAACTCCGTCTCAAAAAAGAAAGAAAGAAAGTCTCTAACAACACGAGTTTAACTTCTGTGAGATATTTTAGCGAGAAGAAGCAGCATAGTGGAGAAAAGAAAACCCCCATCTTTCCTCTAGGTTTAGTGGGACGATCCCATTGAGTAGAGAAGATTCACCATGTGAGGGGGTTTTAGGGAACCGGCGATCTTGGGGGAGAGCAGGTTTCAAAGCAAGGAGACAAAGGGACTGCGCAGGGAAGAATATCAGGGATTTGGGGAGTGCTGCATGGTGATTCCCAGAAGGCACTGTGCTGGGAGTGTGGGAGATGGAGTCAGATAAGGGAATGTGCAGTGCTTTATGTGGACAAGAGTCCCCGGCTGAGGGATGTCCTGGGAGCCACTGCCCTCTGAAGTCCTGAGCAGGCTCCATTCCCAGAATCTGGCCTAGGAAGCAACAGGACACTCCCAGCGATCCTGGTAGGACCCCCAAGCCCCTGCCCCTGCTCGGGCTTGCAGACCTTCCCCAACCCCAGCAGGCTTCACCTCCCATGCCGCCCCCATTCCTGCAGCTCTTCCCTCCACTCCCCCCACGCCTGGGAGAATGCCAGGCAATGCTCCTGTATTAGTCCATTCTCACATCGCTGTAAGGAAATACCTGAGACTAGGTAATTTGTAAAGAGGCTTAATCGACTTACAGTTCAGTGTGGCTGGGAAGGTCTCAGGAAACTTAAAATCATGGCGGATGGTGAAGGGGAAGCAAGACACCTTCCACACAAGGCGGTGGGAAGGAGCTGTGCCAAGCGAAGGTGGGAGGACCCCATATAAAACCATCGGATCTTGTGAGAACTCACTCACTATGGTGAGAATAGAAGGAAACTGCCCCCATGATCCAATTACCTCCACCTGGTCTCTCCCTTAACACATGGGGAGTTTGGCGATTAAATTGAAGATGAGATTTCGGGACAGCCAAACCACTGGCTTCCCTTGTGGTCTTGAGCCACAGGCAGCTGCTCCTGGGAGCGTGGGTCAGGAGCCGGGTTCAAGTCCATGTCTCTTCTCACCAAATCCTCTCACACCAGGATAGAGTTAACTAGAGAAGATTCCATCACCCAATGCTTCTGAGGTTGACTGGCATAAAAACAGCAGAAATCCAGTATTAAAACCTTGTTTTAAGTGTGATGGGGGACAACTCCCTTCTCCCAGTTTCCTTCTCTGTAAAATGAGGTGATTTCCAAGGTCCTTTCAAGCCAGTGAGTCCCAGGACCAGCCTGTTTGGGTGCTGTGGACACAGCCTGCTTCAGTGGATGCCTAGTGCCTGGCCGCCTGGGACTCACAGCCCCAGGATCAAAGCCCACAGCCACCCAGTTTGCGAATCAGTTTATCAATTAAGAACAGGAAGCGAACGAGCATTTGTGAGCAAGGGGCAGATGCTGGGGCCTGTGCTGTGGACACAGCCAGGCGCAGGACGGAAGAGGAGCCCCAGAGAGGGGCCAGCCTGCCGTGAGCTCAGAACACGCACCAGAGCCAGCAGCCTCACCTGCCAGGTGGGGAGGAAGCATGAGAAGAAACTCAATGGGGACTTTATTGGGTGTTGGGCTAGGGACTGTTTTCATCTGGAATCTAGTCACAAATGAATCGTATGCATAAGCGTTCACAAGGAGAGGACCCAGGAAAAATATTTCAAATTTAGGAGAGATGGAATAAATCTCTCTGTTTCCAAGACTCGACAGAGTTCTTCTTGCTCTCAGCCTCCACTTCTCTGTCTCTCTCTGGTGAGATTCCCTGGGCCTGAAGACAGGGCCCATTTTCCGGGAGGGAGAGGAGGAGGAAGCAGGAAGGTCGGCAGTGATCAAGACCAGGGAAGGCAGGAGAAGATGTGTGATTCCTCTGCACGGGCCAGTCCTTGGTCTCTGCCCAGACCTTCAAAAATAGAACCTGCCAGGCCCGTGAAAGGAAGAAGACAAATGTAGGAACACACATAAACAAATTTTAAAGAGAAACGTGGGAGAGAACAGGTGGCCCTGGGAAGGCGGCTGCTGTGCGGTGACTCCCTCCCACTCCAGGTCCCCACTCACAGGGCCCAGACAGCACCCATCACCGGGAGCTACACTGGGGTCTCACAGTGCCGACAGCACATGGAAGAGTTGTGACGAGGTGGACCACCAGCCAGGCGAGGTGGAAGTGGAAGAATTGTATGGCATGGGACACCAACCCAGGGCTCTGCCCTGCCTCCAATGAAAAAACTCTGCGGAGACCCTAGGCCACTGCCCATAGGGGTCACTCCCACTTTCTCCTTATGCTGCAAGAGGCCTATGGGGCCTTCTACCCTTACACAGGAGGCGGTTCTGCCTGAGACCCATGCTCTAGAAGACTCTCCCTGGTCCTCCTCAGGCTGCAGTCCTTCTCCCCAGGCCAAGAGTCCATAGGACCAATGAGATGTTCCTGCTAGAATCCAGGCACTGCCTTCTAGAATCTAGACCATGTTTGGTGGACCCAGGACCCCCACATTCACTACCCAAAGGGCCCTAAGTCAGCTTCCAGGCCCTGCATGAGACTCTTCTCCAGGTCTGTCTCTCCCAAGGGATGGCCAGAAAGTAGTATTTGTGTGGATATGAGCAGAGCTGAGACATGTGGACCCAGGGTGCTGGAAAAAGAAGCTGGGAAGAGAAAGGGGGGCTGTGGCCAGTGTTCCTCATGCCTGTGGCTTCTGACACAGAACTCCAGAGAATCAACAAGTCTAAGCTCCAACCTGGCTTTCCAGGTTGTTACAAAAGCATATTTGAGCCTGGTCATGGTGGCTCACACCTGTAATCCCAGCACTTTGGGAGGCTGACGCAGGCGGATTACCTGCGGTCAGGAGTTCAAGACCAGCCTGGCCACTTGGTGAAAACTGTCCCTAGAAAAATACAAAAATTAGCCAGGCATAATGGCAGGTGCCTGTAATCCCAGCTACTAGGGAGGCTGAGGTAGGAGAATGGCTCAAACCCTGGAGGCAGAGGTTGCAGTGAGCTGAGATTGTGCTACTGCACTCCAGCCTGGGCAACAGAGCGAGGCTCCGTCTCAAAAGAAAAAGCATATTTGCACTTCTGTTTGTAATCCCAGAGATTTCAGAGGCCAAAATCAGAGGATTGCTTGAGGCCAGAGGTTCGAGACCAGCCTGGGCAACATAGCAAGACCCATCTCAACAAAAGAAAAAATTCAAATATTAAAAAAATTATTCATTAATTTAAAAATTTCTAAAAACTATAGGCATGCTCCTATAGTTCCAGCTACTCAGGAGACTGAGGTGGGAGGACTGAATGAGCTCAGGAGTTCGAGGCTGCAGTAAGCCATGATCTTACCACTGCAATCCAGCCTGGGCAACAGAGCAAGACCCTCTTTTCAAAAAAAAAAAAAAGTGTATTCATGAAGTATGGAGAATAGAACACATTATATTTAACGGTTTGTTGACTTCTTATAACTTTTAAATATTTAGACACACGGTATGGGGGCCCCTCTGTGAGCCCTTGCCCTGAATCCCACAGTGTAGAAAAAGTCTGCTAGAATGAGTAAAAGTAGGGCTGTTTCTAGAGAGTCAGCCGCAACCCTCTGTTAAAAGAAAATCTTCAGCCAAATTAAATGTAAAGGAGTTTAGTTGAGCAATGAATGATTCCTGAATCAGACAGCCCCAGAATCACAGCAGATTGAGAGGGACTCCAGGGATGCCTCGTGGTCAGAACAAAGATATAGACAAAAAAAGGAAAGCGACGTACAGAAATCGGAGGTGACGTACAGAAGCAGCTGGGCTGGTTACAGGTGGACATTTGCCTCATTTGAACACAGTCTGAGCACTTCTCAGAGTATGAGTGGTTGAAGTATGGCTGCCGGGATTGGCCAAGACTCAGCAGTGTTACAGGCACGAGCTCCTAAGTTAGGTTCTCAGTCTTGTCTGCCTAAGTTCGTCCACAAGGACTCAAATATAGAAGTACGGAGTCCTTCTCAGGCCACCCCTTTGCATTGGTTACTCCACAAACTCACTCAAAGTGCAGACTACGAGAAGGCAGATTAGCGTGTGACCAGAGCAGATGCAGACCTGATGGTGTCATCATGTGCTCTGCTCTGAACCCTTCAATGCCCTGGCTTCCAGGTGACATGGTTTAGTGTGGCATTCAGGACCCTTTCCATCCTCTTTGTCTCCTCACATTCACCCCTTACTTTCCACCTACACCCACCCAATGTTCCCCGCAAATGTCCTGTCCCCTCTTCCTCCCACAGTCCCCATGTTGGTCCTCTGCTCCTGCTCCTTCACAGGCCACTTCCTATCTGTCCTTCCTGAGCCAGCTGAAATGTCACCTCTTTCAGAGTGTCTTTCCTGAGTCGGATGCCCCTCTCTGGTGCAGAGCCCTGCTCGCCCAGCCCTCCAGTGGTTTCTCACTCTTTCTCTTTCACAGGCAGTGGGCATCTCGGGAAGATTCTTGTCCTTCCTGTGCCGCTAGGCTGAGGGCCTCCTTGGTAAAGGAACAGACACAGAAATCAATGGAGGTCCCTGACCCACCCTGCAGGCAATGTCCTTCCTCTCACAGCATTTGCAACCTGAGATTCCTCAGGGAAGAAAGATTCTGTTCCTAATGCATAGGAAGCTGCCTAGTAAAGGTATTGGGGGTTCTGGAATGTTCTTGGGGTCTATCTAAGAGACTTATAAGCACCAAAGGGATTTTCATTGATTGACACAGGCAGGCGATGCCTGGAGTCCATCGTGGATCCTCCACGCTAAGAAGCACAGCAAGACCCCAGGTCTTTGTCCCTGCCAGTCTCTCTCAACATGACTTGCCCAGACCACAGTCGCACTCCTGTGGCCTCAGAAACAGACTCTCTAGTCTGGAAGGGGGCAAGGTCTGTGAGGCTTGACCTGAGACAGTACCATATTATGGTCAGAAAGCATGGTCCACACCCACAGCCTTGTGACCATTCCCAGAGCCCCCTCTTCCACAGGGCAGAGGCCTATTCAAGTCCCATTGTAGAGATGCATGAAACAGGTAGGAATGCAGAAAAAGGAAAGAGAGCAGTTCCTGGTTGAGTGTGGTGGCTCACCCCTGTACTCCCAGCACTTTGGGAGGCCGAGGCAGGTGGATCACAAGGTCAGGAGATCAAGACCAGCCTGGCAAACATAGTAAAACTCTGCCTCTACTAAAAATACAAAAATTAGTCAGGTATGGTGGCACGTGCTTGTAGTCCCAGCTACTTGGGAGGCTGAGGCAAGAGAATCACATGAATCTGGGAGGTGGAGGTTGTGGTAAGCCGAGATGGCGCCACTGCACTCCAGCATGGGCAAAAGAGCAAGACGCCAGCTCAAACAAAGAAACAAACAAACAAACAAAAGAAAAGAAAAAAATACAGAAAGAGAGCAGTGCCAAGGAATTCCAGGAAAAGTCGGGAGACATAAAGCCCAGGGCTCTGGATGGCCTTGAGGAGCCTGTCTTAGACACACAGAGGTCTGGAAGTTTTCTATCCAGTGTTCCTTCCAACTTTCAAGACGAGCCTGACTAAAATGGTGAAACCCCATCTCTACTAAAAACACAAAAATTAGCTGGGCATGGTGACATGCACCTGTAATCCCAGCTGCTTGGGAGGCTGAGGCAGGAAAATCGTGGAGAGCCAAGATGGAGCCACTGCACTCCAGCCTGGGCAATGGAGTGAGACTCTGTCTCAAAAAAAATAATAATAATTTAAAAAATAAAAAGTGTAGAGAGTATTCTCCCTTTACAGATCGTAAAGCACTAGTCAGTGTTCTGTGTTCCAAAGAACAGAAATTGTCTCTGTTAACATAATAGTGAAAGGTGAGTAGCTCACAGAAAACATGCCGAGGCAGGAAATAGTTGGGAGCGGGGGAATGGTGTCCGCCAGAATGCTGCCGCAGGGCCAGCAGGACCATGCCAACTGTCCCGGGATGCTTGCCTTGACACTGCAGGGCCCCAGCTGCCGAGCCATCAGACCCTCCACTTGGCCACAGCCATCATTTAAATACGTCTCTATCCTGGAGGCCTGGTTTATTCTTCTAAATTCAGAAATCGTGGCAGGAATGTCCGGTTGACTGTGTTCAGGGGCCATCCTCGTCGTCAAGCTGCCTGGAGTTGGGAAAAGATACCTAGTCCTGGGATGGTTGCTATTAGGTGTCAACTTGATTGGATTGAAGCATGCCTGGATAGCTGGTAAAAGTATCGTTTCTGGGTGTGTCTATGAGGATGTCGCCAGAGGAGACTGACATTTGAGTCAGTGGACTGGGAGAGGCAGACCCACCCTCAGTGAGGGTGGGCACCATCCAGTGTGCTGCTGTCACAACTAGAACAAGGCAGGCAGAAGAAGGTGGGATAGGCTGGCTTGCGTCTTCTCTCTCCAGCGATGGATGCTTCCTCCTGCTGGGTCTCCTGGCTGTCTTCTCTCTCCAGTGATGGATGCTTCCTCCTGCTCCTCCTGCTCCTCCTGCTCCTCCTGCCCCTGAACATCAGCCTCTGGGTTCTTTGGCCTGTGGACTTGCAGACTTGCAACAGTAGTTTGCGGGGGCTCTCGGGCCTTCCGCACAGTCTGTGGCTGAAGGCTGCACTGTCGGCCTCTCTACTTTTGAACTCACACTGAGCCAAGTGGCTTCTTTCTTCCCCAGCTTGCAGAACCTGCCGCGAGACTCCGCCTAGCGATCATGTGAGCCAATTCTCCCTAATAAACTCCCTTGCATATATACACACAACCTACTAGTTCTGTCTCTGGGAGACAGAGCCCTAATACAAGTCCCACTGAGCTTTTGTAAGGATCAGTAGCGTCATCTCCCACACCTTAGGAATTCCCCCATCCAGGATAGAGGCTCGGATGATGGACAGCCAAAGTCACAAATGCCCACTGTATTCATTTCTGAAGGCTGCCATAAGTAGGTACCACAAACTAGGTGCTTAAACCAAAACCCAAGAAATGTATCATCTCACAATTCTTCGGTGCAAAATTAAGGTGTCAACAGGGCCATACTTCCTCTGATACCTATAGGGCAACCCTTCCTTCCCTCTTCCTGTTGGAAGTCTCTGACCTCCCTTGGCTTGCCGCTGCGTCACTCCAGTCTTCATCTTCAGAGATGGTTCTTCCCATGTCTCTATCTTCACCTGGTGTCTTCTTGTAAAGACACCAGTCACATAGGTTCACTCTAGTCCAGTATGTCTTCGTCTTAATACAGCTAACTACATCTGCAATGACTCTATTTCCAATAAGGTCACATTGTGAGGGTTAGAACTTCAGTATATCATTTTGACCCACTGATATGGTTTGTCTGTGTCCCTACTCAAATCTCATCTTGAATTGTAGTTCCCATAATTCTCCTGTGTTGTGGGAGGAACCCAGTAGGAGGTAACTGAACCCCAGGATGGGTTTTTCCCTTACTGTGATGGTTTTATGACAGGGAGTTCCCCTGCACGAGCTCTCTCGCCTGCTGCCATGTAGGACATGGCTGTGCTCCTTCTTCACCTTCTGCCGTGATTGTGAGGCCTTCCTAATCATGTGGAACTGTGAGTCCATTAAACCTCTTTTTCTTTGTAAATTACCCAGTCTCAGGTATGTGTTTATCAGCACTGTGAGAACAAACTAATATACCCACTAACAAGAGCTTCCGGTTCTGTGTTTTTTAAACTTTTCTCACCCGTGTCCCATTTTGACAATCAGAAAAGCTCATACCTTCTTTTCATTTTTTAGAGAAATGTTAAAGGATTCAGCGACAGCCTCAATAGTAACGTGGAAGTCTTCTCCTAGTCAACTTTGCAAACTGTAACCACCGCCTCCGCCAAGGACACACTCCGCTCGTGTTAGAAGCAACCTCCCTCTCAAGTAATCAAAGCCCAGGAACCAAGGGCAAAACCAGGACCTGACCCAGAACTGCTGTTTTTGCCCACTGATCTTTCATGACGTGCCACAGCCAATGGCAGAAACCACAGCCACACCGACATCTCTCAGAGACAGGAAAGTGAGAGTGAAAGAGCTATAAAACTGACTCAGGCTGGGTGTGGTGGCTCACGCCTGTAATCCCAGCACTTTGGGAGGTCAACGTGGGCAGATCTCGAGGTCAAGAGATTGAGACCATCCTGGCCAACATGGTGAAACGCTGTCTCTACTACAAATACAAAAATTAGCTTGGTGTGGTGGCACGTGGCTGTGCTGGCTACTCGAAAGGCTGAGGCAGGAGAATCTCTTGAACCCAGGAGATGGAGGTTGCACTGAGCCAAGATCGTGCCATTGCACTCCAGCCTGGCAACAGAGCGAGACTTCATCTCAAAAAAAAAAAATTAAAATAAATAAAATAAATTTAAAAACTGACTCACGGGCTGAGTTCTTCCTCAAGCTAAGAAGGTTCTCCTACAGCTCCAGTGTCCGTCCCCAACCCAACAGGCAGCTCTTTCTATCAAAGGCAGGAGGCAGCTCTGGTTTCCTGGAACTGAGGGCAAGTTCTGATATCATCTGCCTTGTAGCCCGGGACCCTTCCCATATCAGGAAATTGTCTCTTTCCCAGACCCTAGTTAGTAACCCCTAATGTGCAGCTGTCTCTGTTATTAGAGGCGGCTTCCGAGGAACTCAGAAACTTGCTCGTGGGAGCACAAAGCGGGAAGGGTCCCAGTTAGCAGACCAAGCACTGGTGCTTTCATCTGCTGCCAAGTGAGCTGGCCTTGAACTAGGTCTCCTAATCTTTGACATGCATCTCCTCATCTGTCAAAGGTCTTACCTTTGGCATAGTTATAGACTATAAAAGACTAGAGACAACATAAGATGCTGAATGAAAATAAGGTAGCCTTGTTGTTTCTGCTGGTATGAATTTAGCACAAGAATTTAAAAGGACATGAGTCAGGCGGAGGGGTCCTTGGCTGGCATTTGACAGACCTCCATAGTGCTCCACCCGGAGCATCTTAATGTAAACTTACTTATGTTTATCCTGCTGATGATTCATTACTTCCTGAATCTCAGAAGTCCTGTCCTTCATCCATTTGGGAGCATTCTCAGAAAAAGCAAAAGTATCATTGAACACCATCCCTCTTCCAATCTCCATTGTCTCTTTATGGTACTCCAGTTATATGTATGTTTGATCATTTTACAATATCCACCATGTTTTAATTTCTTTTTCATATTTTCCATTTCCTTTATTTTTCTTCTTCTTTTCTTTGCTTTTTTTTTTTTTCTTAAAAAGGATCTTACTCTGTTGCCCAGGCTGAAGTGCAGTGGCGTGATCATAGCTCACTACAGCCTCAACCTCCTGGTCTCGAGGGATCTTCCCAAGGAGCAGCAAAAGCATGTTCTACATGGAGGCAGGCAAGAGAGCCTGTGCAGGGGACCTCCCTTTTATAAAACCATCAGATCGAGTGAGACTTATTCACTATCACGAGAACAGCACAGGAAAAACCCATTCCCGTGATTCAATTACCTCCTCCTGGTTCCTCCTACAACACAGAGGAAGGGACCCAGGCTGCAGGCACATGGCACCGTGCCCAGCTAATTTTTTTTTTCGGTAGAGACAGGGTTTTGCCATGTTGCCCAGGCTGGACTCAAAGTCCTGGGCTCACGTGACCCACTCACCTCAGCCTCCCAAAGTGCTTGGATTACCAGCACTGCCACTGCACCAGCCACCGTCTCCTTCCTTCTTTGCACCAAGTTTTGAGTAATTTTTTCAGAACTATCATCCAGGAAATTAAATGTCTCTTCTGTTATTTACTCTTTCTGTTGTGTTTTTAAATTCCTCTGGCTATTTTTTTTTTATTTTAGAAGTATTTTATTTTTCAATTGACCTGTTTTTTAACAAATATTTATTTTAAATATTTAAAATTTTAAATTGAAAAAAATAATTTAAAAAATATTTTTAATTTTTAAAAATATTTTTAAATATTTATTTTTTTAATTTTTAAAAATATTTTATTCTTTTCTCATATTTTCAACTTTAAAGTTTCTGTAATAAGCTTAGGCATATCTATTTTATAATCTCCATTTGATAATTTGAATATTTTACTTTCTTGGGAATTTAATTATTCGTTGTTGTTTTTGCTGATTCTTGTTCTTGGTGGCTTATTTTTGTCATTTGAAATTTTGAGCTGATATATATTTTTTTGATATGGGGTCTCACCATAGTTTCCCAGGCTGGCGTGCAGTGGTGCCATCTCGGCTCACTGCAACTTCTGTCTCCTGGGCTCAAGTGATTCTCCCACCTCAGCCTCCTGAGTAGCTGGGACCACAGGCACAAACCACCAGACTAATTTCTTGTATTTCTGGTAGAGACTGGGTTTCGCCATGTTGCTCAGGATGGTGAGTTCATATTTATAAGCTTATGGGGGGACTCCTGGCCTGGGGTAAAATCATCACCTGTAGGAAGGGATTTCAGTCTGTTTCTGTCAGGCACCCCAAGAGATTGCCAACCACTGTTCACCTTTTAGTTTTTGTTCTTAGAGATTACAAGGCCACATCTTACTGGTTCTTTCATTTATTAATGAGTGAAACAGAATCTTTGTTCATTTTACTTTTTTTTTTTTTTTTACTTACATTTTTATTTTTTTGAGACTGAGTCTTGCTCTGTTGCCCAAGCTGGAGTGTGGTGGCAAGATCTCGGCTCACTGCAACCTCCGCCTCCCCGGTTCAAGTGATCCCCCAGCCTCACCCACCGGAGTAGCTGGGATTACAGGTGCCCACCACTCACAGATAATTTTTGTATTTTCAGTAAATACGGAGTTTCACCATGTTGGCCAGGCTGGTCTCAAACTCCTGACCTCAAATGATCTGTCCACCTTGGCCTCCCAAGGTGCTGGGATTACAGGTATGAGCCACCAAACCCAGCCCATTTTACTTTTTAACACTTTAAATATGTGTGGTTTTGTGTGTGCTCATTAACTTGATTCTTAAAGCATCAGAGAACTAGAAATAACCTAACTATCCATTGTAGGGAACTACATAAGAAAATAATAGTACATCAATACTAGTCAGTTACTGAAAAGAAAGCTGATCTATGTATGTTGATATAAAACATTCTAAAAAGTATGTAAAAAAAAGATGCAAAAGAGCCTTATAATTTGTTGACATATTCATTTTTAAATATTTATTATATATGTGTGTGTATATTTAATTATGCATAAACTATGATATTTTTTGAGACAGGGTCTTGCTCTTGTCACCCAGGCTGAAGTGCAATGGTGTGACCTTGGCTCACTGCAACCTCCACCTCCCGGGTTCAAGCGATCCTTGTGCGTTAGTCTCCCAAGTAGCTGGGATTAAAGGCATGTGCCAGCACACCTGAATGATTTTTATACTTTTAGTAGACACAGGGTTTCATCAAGTAGTCCAGGCTAGTCTCAAACTCCTGGCCTCAATGGATCCTCCTGCCTCGGCCTCCCAAAGTGCTGGGATTACAGGCATGAGCCACCTCGCCTGACAGCTATGATTGTTTATCCATGAAAAATGTCTAGAAGAATGCTTTTGTTACTGGTAGTTAACTCTAGGTAATGAAACCAAATAGCTGTGGGACATTTGAACTGTTTGAATTTTTTTAATGAGAATTGTATGGTTTAACCTAAGGGTGTTTGTTTGTTTGTTTGTTTAAACATGATAAGGTAAGAGAAGAAACAAAGAAGACCAGTTTACAACTATGTCATGTATTGTTGCTTCCCACATTCAAAGCCAGCAGCCAAATATAGAAAGTGGCAGCAAAGGAACAATTGTAATGGAAGTTGGCGGAAGCCCTCTTACCCATGCTCCTACCCGAGGCTGCCCCTCCCTGCCCCAGCATCTCTGTCTGTCATTGTCTGAGTTCTTTCATCATTCTCCGCACAAGGTCTTGAGAACAGGTATTCTCCCTCTTGGCAAAGAGGAGCCTGAACCCAGAGCTAGCCCTACATTCTTGAGGAGCAAGCCAGGCACAGCTGCTGGGCTCCTCAAAGCTCTGCCTAGACAAAGACCTCACTGGGGGCTTTAGGAACTTTTTTTTTTTTTTGAGACAGAGTTTCGCTGTTGTTTCCCAGGCTGGAGTGCAATGGCGCGATCTCGGCTCACCACAACCTCCGCCTCCTGGGTTCAGGCAATTCTCCTGCCTCAGTCTCCCGAGTACCTGGGATTACAGGCACGTGCCACCATGCCCAGCTAATTTTTTGTATTTTTAGTAGAGACGGGGTTTCACCATGTT
Source organism: Callithrix jacchus (assembly GCF_049354715.1). Classification (NCBI taxonomy): domain Eukaryota; kingdom Metazoa; phylum Chordata; class Mammalia; order Primates; family Cebidae; genus Callithrix; species Callithrix jacchus. The sequence goes on from NC_133520.1 coordinate 5,694,557, forward strand.
GACCAGGATGGTCTTGATCTCTTGACCTCATGATCCACCCACCTCGGCCTCCCAAAGTGCTGGGATTACAGGCTTGAGCCGCCGCGCCCGGCCTAGGAACTTCTAAGAGCCCCCTGCTCCAGTTGGTCAACCAGTGGGGTGTCCAGTGACTTTGAGGCCAGGGCAGGTCCTATTTTCAGTGTAGCCTCAGGAGCCCTTCCACTCAAAACTAGACATCAGAGAGCTCACAACATGCTCTACATTCTTGCATAGATTCGAGGCATAATGTCTGCCTTCAGGGCAAAATTAACCCCCTGATCTTCTCCAGCTTGATCAGATGCCAGGAAAGACTGTCGAAACCAGCAGTCACAAACCGCAGCCCCTGGGCACGTGGCAGAAAGGTGAGCACTCCGTCTCCTCCTCTTCCCCAACCCCCAAGCTTGGCCTCCCACAGACTCATGTGGACACTTCCCCAGTCAAAAGAAAACAGAGTGGTAATGGCGGAAAAGAGCCTCCGGGCCCTGTGCCCACCGGACTCCATGAAGAAAGACCTCTTAGAAAAACTGAGAAGGAACAAAATCTCTTGTTATTTCCACTTGGAGATTCCATTGCTGTCCGGCTTTTCATGGCATTCGGACTTTCTCAAGGTGAAAGCACAGGAGTCATCCTTGATTGCTCTGGTCTCACCTTCAACAAGCAACTCCTCTTCGAGTTTCATCGGGCTACATCCAAAATACTTCCCGAATGTGTTTACATCTCTCCCCTTCACTGCCACGGCCCCAGTCAAAGTCACCTCTCTCTCTCTCAGTCCTATAACCAATTCTACCAATAACCAGTGGGTAATCAGAGGAGGTCACCGTGTGCTACAAGCCCCTAAAAACTTGCCAACATGGCTCATGCCTGTAATCCCAGCACTTTGGGAGGCCAAGACAGGAAGATCACTTGAGGTCAGGAGTTTGAGACCAGCCTGGACAACACGGTGAAACCCCATCTCTACTAAAAATACAAAAAGTAGCCAGGCATGGTGGTGTGTGCCTGTAATCCCAGAAGCGCTTGAACTCGGAAGGTGGAGGTTGCAGTGAGCCAAGATTGCACTGCACTACAGCCTGGGTGGCACAGGGAGACTCTGTCTCAAAAAAAAAAAAAAAGGCAACGAACTTCCCAGCATCACTCAGAAGCCACCCCAGTCCCAGCTGAGTATGTGGTCCCCATGATCGTTCCTTGCTGCTCCCTCTAACCTTGCCCCTCCCCTGCCCCTTGCCCATGACTCTGCAGCAACACACAGGACCCCTTTCTGTCCCTCAAGTTTGCCAAATGTGTCTCAGCCCTGGGATGCTCTCCCTCCTCACCTAGCTGGCTCCTTATCCTCATCCCATTCTCAGCTCAGGAGAGGCTCTTGACACCCCTCTGGCCTCCAGTTACCCCTCCATATGCATTGCCCGAAGCACTCGGCGCCATCTGCAGCTAACATGTTATTTTATTTACATGCATGTCCACGTCCCCCGAGGAGGTAGGCTCCAAATGAGCAGGACCTTAACTGGTCTTCTGTCTTGTCCACTGCCTGTCCTCGACAGCTGGGATGCTGCCTGGTCACATGGAAATGCTACCAATGAATGAGTTGTCTTTCCAGAAGTGGAAGCAGCATGACCGAAGCCATTCACATCCTCTTGCTGCCAGGCCAGGATCCGTGTCTCTGCTGGAGTGAGCTTTGCACCTGTTGTACAAAGTTAGCTGGCCCAGCCAGGAGGCTCATCAGGGCCTGTGGCTGAGCCGCTTCTATGCAGGGCAATTTTGCTGGTGAGAGGTCTTTCTTATGTCAAACACAGGCATACTCTCAGAGCGGGGGAAAATAGTGCACAGAAAATCACGTGCTGGCTCTGGAAGCTTCTATACTCTCGGAGCGGGGGAAAATAGTGCACAGAAAATCACGTGCTGGCTCTGGAAGCTTCTATACTCTCAGAGCGGGGGAAAATAGTGCACAGAAAATCACGCGCTGGCTCTGGAAGCTTCTGTCCAGTGGAGCGACACACATCACCTCCACTGAATGTTCATTGGCCAAGCCAGTCTTGTGACTGCATCTGGCTTCATAGGGCCTAATCCACCTCTTTCTATTTTTCTGCTTTTCCTTGTATTTCCCATTTATTAATTTTAGAGTCAGAAAACTAAGCTATATTCGATAAAGAATTGTATGGCACCCCTTTTCACCCCTCCAAGACTCACGGGGGAGATGATATCAGATCTGAGTTTTAGGAAGGCCAGGAATGGATTCAAGGGGCAGGACTGGAGACAGGGAAATCAGTTAGGAACCTGGCCCAGCTGTCCCAGTGGGAAGGAAAGAAGCAGCGGAACCCAGTTCCAAGGATCTGTTTTGGGCAACTGAGTGAATGGATGCCCTTCCCTGACCTGGGGAGTAGCTGATGAGAGATCCCACTAGGAAAGGTTCCTAAACTCAGGTAGAGACTCCAGCCAACCCCAGAGTCTGTGAACTCAGCCCATCAGCGCTGTTATGTGGAACCAAAGGGGTAGCCAGCTGGGGCAGTGAAGGCACAACCTGCAGGGCTGGGGTTGAGGGGAGGTGAGCGAGGTGGTGAGGTGCAGAATTGAAGGAGGCTCCTATCCCAGGTCTCAGGGTCATGCAAGGGCAGGCTGGCCCCAGGAGCGAGGCCTCCTTAGAGCTGACATCTCTATGCCTCATTCGCTTCACCCTAATCTCCGCCTGACCACAGAATGTGTCAGGCCTGAGATATTCTTCCCAGGGGTACTGTGAGCACAGTCTCCTACATGCTGGGCTGAGACAGCCTCTCCAGGGTCCCCTGTCTGATGGGATGGCGGACACTGACTTGGTCTGCCTGGTCCAATTCCCCACCACCTGCCACTTCATCTGACCCTGAGATCTTGCCATCTGGATTCCTGTGTCCCCTGCGTGGTCTGTACTAAGCAACCTGGACTTGACAGCGCTCTGCCAGGCTCCACACATTCCTCTGTGCCCCAGGCTCTGGGCCTTGCTGCTGCTTCTGAGCCCCTGCTCAGACCCGGCTCCATCACAGTCACAGCCTAAGAGCTCTATGCAGGCTACTGACCGTACAAAGGGCCCTCTGTGAATGCCAAGGAAAGCAAGCAGCTCAGGGCAGCTGACGCCAAGCAGGGCCCGGGGCCGTGCGCCAGTCCCCGTGCCAATCCATGTCAGGTGAGGCGGCCATGGCATTTGCACAGGCGGGCTGCCATCCTCTCCGAATCTGGAAATGGGTCTGCCTGGTTACAGGAAACTTTGAGAGGAGAAACACCCAGTCCAAAGCCACTGAGCGAAACATGTGATTCCCCCTTTAAACACTGCAGGGCTATGTCTCAGTGAGGAGGAGGCCCACGCGTGGGGGCGGTAGGCAGACTCAGGCACGGAGCCCAGCCACGCCCGAGCAAGCCCTCCCTGAGCAAGAGCTGTTTTGCCCCAGGGTGCGGGCTTCGCCTTTGCTGGCACAGCGAGACAGGAGGTAAAGTCACCAATGGCCAATCTGGACCATCCAGAGTGGTGAGATGTGGGCACACAGCCTTGCGCACCCTGCACCCAGGGAACTTCTCTGTTCCCAGAACTGCTTCTCTGGACAGAATGTGTGAGGCCAACAGAACTCCTGGGTCCTCCTGTTTGAGATGGCACAAATTCCTGGGCCCATCTCAGAGCCCACACACCAGCAGGAATCTCCCCTTCTCCATCCTCTGTCCTGGAGGGCAGCCATCTGGAGGCCTGGGAGGAGGGAGGAGGCACTATCTTCCCACTTTGGAATTTGTCACCAGCTCCTGCAAACAGCTGAACAGCTCAGGGGGAAGACCCAGTGATGCGGACACCAGGGCAAGAAAGGGCTGGAGAGAGCAGGGTGGGGTCAGTGGCGAGGGCTCCGCCCTCAGAACTGTGCTTGCCGACCTAAGTGAGAACAAGCACTCCAGTTTCACGCCCAAATGTTGCATTTTCAAAGACCACTCTGGCCTGTCACATCCCCATCCTGAGCCCATATAAACCCCAGATCTTAACAGGCTCAGACACACAAGCAGCTGAACACAGAGGAGCAGAGGAACAGAGCAGAGCAGCATGGCAGAGAAGGATGGGGCCCGAGAACAGCTGGACTTCAGGGGAAGACCACCTTCCCACTCCATCCCTCCTCCCAGCTCCCCATCCATCTTGCTGAGAGGCACCTCCACCGCTCAATAAAACCTTGCACTCATCCTTTGAGACCACGTGTGATCTGATTTTTCTGGTACGCTAGACAAGAGCTCCAGACAGGAAGTTGCCACCCTTTGTCCATTGGGCTAATACACAAGACATCTGCAGATGGCAAATCTGAAAGAGCCTGTAACACAGGATCACTGGGCTTCGGGAGACACCGACATCCAGCCCTAGATGCTGCTGTGGGCCGGGAGCCCAAAGCACTGGCCCCGGCCTCGGTGCCTGCCTGTCTGCCTCTGCATGCTCCCCCTCAGGGTTTTGATCTGTCAGGTGACCAAGCAGGCAACACCCCTATCGCACGTCCTCGGAGGGGAATCAGGGAACTCTCCCATTTCCCGCAGTCCCACGGCCCTCCTTGCCCATGATTTCCTGGTGTGGTAGACACGGGGGAGAGAGGGGAGACACCCCTTCATGCCCATGTGAGAAGGCCAGGACTTCTCATGTGGTTTTGGGAAAAGAGAACCCAGCTGCTCTCTGGTCTGTTGGCCCCTGGGCAGCGCCTGAACCTGAGGTGGAATGAGCAGGTGCAGGAAGGGGCTGCACACCTGGCCCTGCTGATCCCAGGTGGCCCATTCCTGCCTCCGCTGCACGCAGCTTCTCTTGCTGACAGCCTTTCTTGCTGCTGCTTCTCGGCGGCGGCAGCTATAATTTCCCCATATAGTATCTAATTTGAACCTCCACAGGCCTCCTCCCCTTAAAATGCTTAATTATCATGTTCTTCTAAAATATTGAAGGGAATCTTCCCAGCCATATGAATTTCCCTGGAGGAGGAGAAGATGAACCAGCAATTAGTGACATGAACTCAGGTCCTGGAAAGTCCACGTGGGTTCAGGGGACGTGTTCAGCCCCAAGACTCCACCTGGGAGAGTGCGCCTGCTAGGAAACAAGGGCACGCTGACTTGCCTGAAAGGCTGACGGTGGCAGGCATGGCGGGGGCTGAAGTGCACCTCTGCCTTCACTTCTGCTGCTTCTGACCCATGTTTTTCCCTGGGCACCCTACTCCCCTAACAGCACAAAGCCACTTTTGCCCCCAAAGCTCGCCAGGCCACAGTGTTTGAAGCAGGTTGGCCCTTTACTGCTTTACTTCCTTTTCCAGAACACTTCCTTTACCTTATTAAAAAAATCTCATTTTTAAAAAAGTTCTAGGTCTCCCGGTCACGTTACATCATGCCTTGAGTCACTTGCCTGTGGGACCACACATGGCCCTCCCCTTGCCCTTGACTTCCTCCTGACTAATGACAGTCCCATTCCATCTTGGCCACACTGTCCCCTGAACATGCCCCAGGTCATGTCATGACTTGCCAAGGCCACCAATGACTTCTCCAAAACTAAAACGTCATTCTCTGGGCTCTGAACACAATTCCCATCTCCTCCTTGTCCTGTCACCTCAGTCCCACTACTCCTACTCTGGGACGTCAGTGAGTCCTGCACGCACACACACACACACACACACACACACACACACCCCTTCCATTTTCACCCCATGCAACAAGCCTTCTCTTGATAAGAACAATCCTAACATCCCCAACCAGCCTGGACTAGATTTGATGTTCACCAGGGAGTTAGATGCTCTGTCCCAGCTTCCGTGCAAGTGGCTTTCTCTGCGCTTCTACCACAGGGCTGAGTGGGAGAAAATCTAACCAAAGCGTGCATTAGAGCGACTTCACACGGCGCCACTTGCCAATCCCTTCATTCCTGTTTGTTTAGATACCTGGCATTGAGCCCTAGTGAGAGAGGAGCTAGAAAGAAATGGTTGAGGCAGACAGTGAGGGTAAAAGACTCCTCGGCGGAATTTCCCTTTTAACAAAAAGCAGCCCCCAAATAATTTCTTTTCTAACAAAAAGCAGCCTGAGAAAATGAGCTGCAGACATAGATGAGCAAGCTGGAAGCTTGCACAGGTGAGTGCCGCAGCTGTGCCAATAGAAGGGCTGCTGGAAGCCAGGAGTTCAACACGGAAGCTCCATCTTCTCTTCTCTTTGTCACCACGTATACAGTAAAGAAGCAGGCAACACGGCACCTGCCAGGTAGAGAGTTATCTGCATAATGAATGATTAGGGTGGGGCAGCCAGCTTTTTCATGCACTATGCAAATGGCATGCCTAGTTCTAACCAGTTTTTTGTGCCTCAGGTAAATGCACGCCTGGTCTGGCAAATCTTTCATGCCTTGTGTAAATCAGACACCGCCTCCTCAAGCTCATCTATAAAACCCCTTGTATGTTGCCACAGACCAGAAAACCTGCTAGGGACACCTCTCTCTACAGGAGAGAGCTTTTCTCTTTCTTTCACCTATTTAACTTCCACTCTGAAGCTCACACCTTGGGTGTCCATGTCCTAGATTTCCGTGGTCATGAGACAACAAATCTTGGGTACTTACCCCAGGCAATGACACTGCTTCACGAGGACCATAGGACAACCTGGGCTGGCCTCCCATATGGGCAAGGAGAGCAGTGCGGGGACCCAACTGAATTCCTAGGGAGAGAGATATAATTCCCAGGCTGGCATCTTTAGCTGGCACAGGCTTGTGAGAGCAGAATGTGAGTATCCTGCCCCAACCCAGGTCAGTACTGTCACGCTGGTGACCTGAAATAGCCTTGGTAGAAATATTTACACCATGGAAATTGGCAGATGCTATGAACTGGTCCTGTATGTATTCCAGAGGGCCACTGACTAGCATGCCACTGCCAGCACCTGCTGCAGAGGCCAGAACCCAAGGCTATGTCACAGTGACTGCCAAGGTTTGGTGGGGACAGACAGCTGCCATGGGCTGCAAGTTAACTGAGACTTTCTTAGGGAATGAGATCGCACCAGGTGCTGCAGAGGAAACCAATCACTTTTACTTACTTTGTTTTCATGTTTTTGAGAGACAGGGCCCACTCTGTCACCCAGGCTGAAGGGCAGTGGAATGATCATGAAACCACCGTTGCAAACATTTTACCAGTGAGAAAATGATGACAGTGAAAGAGATCTGACCTAACCAACTCCATCTTGCCTTTAGCCTTCAAACTGCCCTTGGTCATTCCTGGCATGAGCCAAGTTAACTTGTTGAGAAATTTCGTTTATAGTTTAAATTGTAATAGCCCTTTCCACAATTAACGCCTTTGTGAAACTAATAAAAGGCCACCAGGTTAGGGGATGAGAGGGGCTTGAATTCTGCTAAGATACAGACGTAGTTAAATAATTACCAATCGTTATTCCGGAAGCCACAACATTCGCAACTTGTCCAATGACTCCTGCAGATAACATCACTATTGCAGAACCAAAGACTGGCCTTTTGAGATGTCTTTTCAAAATTTTGCTGATGGCCTCACCTGGACCAGCCCCTTCTCCATGGCTTCTACCCAGAAGTGGCTCAGGGCTCACAGGGGCGGTTTTCCACATCCCTGATTCCTTCCCCAGTGAGTCAGCCTTCCCCTTCCCTCACCCACTGCCTGCCAAAGAATCCTTCGACAACCCTAACCTCTGAATTTTGGGGAAGGCTGGTTTGAGTAATAATAAAACTCATCTCATGGTTGGCGGCTCTATGGGTATTAAACTCTTTTTCTGTTGCAATTCCCTGTCTTGATAAATCTGCTCGATCTAGGCAGCCGGCAAGATGAACGATTCAAGCAGGTATAATCATAGCTCACTGAAGCTCCAACTCCTGGCCTCAAGAAATCCTCCCACCTCAGCTCCCAAGTAGCTAGAACTACAGGCACAAACCACTATACCTGGCTACGTTTTTTTTATTTTTTTGTAGAGATGGGGTCTTGCTGTATTGCCAAGATGGTCTCAAACTCCTGGCTTCAAGCAATCTTCCCACCTCAGCCTCCCAAAGTGCTGGCCTTGAATATTTTAATTCTCTCTTATGACCAATACAATGCAAATGCTTTCGATATTTCATTTTTTCTCATTAAGAGGTGCTTCAAGGCCGGGCGCGGTGGCTCACGCCTGTAATCCCAGCACTTTGGGAGGCCGAGGTGGATCACGAGGTCAACAGATCTAGACCATCCTGGTCAACATGGTGAAACCCCGTCTCTACTAAAAATACAAAAAATTAGCTGGGCATGGTGGCGCGTGCCTGTAATCCCAGCTACTCAGGAGGCTGAGGCAGGAAAATTGCCTGAACCCAGGAGGTGGAGGTTGCGGTGAGCCAAGATCGTGCCATTGCACTCCAGCCTGGGTAACAAGAGCGAAACTCCGTCTCAAAAAAAAAAAGAGGGGCTTCAAACAGCCCATCAAAATGCCTATACTCAGAAATACTGTCTTATATTCAGATAAACTAATTGCACTTGAATACTTAATTCCTGCTGATCACACAACTTATCTCAGTGCTTTAAAATACTCTGTTTATAAGGCCTATGACATGCCCCTTAAAAGTGTTACAGGAGGCTGGGCACGGTGGCTCACGCCTGTAATCCCAGCACTTTAGGAGGCAGATCATGAGGTCAAAAGATGGAGACCATCCTGGCCAACATGGTGAAACACGTCTCTACTAAAAAATATAAAAATTATCTGGGCATGGTGGCACAGGCCTGTAGTCCCAGCTACTTGGGAGGCTGAGGCAGGAGAACTGCTTGACCCTGGGAGTCAGAGGTTGTAGTGAGTCAAGATCTCACCACTGCACTCCAGCCTGGCACCTGGCAACAAAGTGAGATTCTGTCTAAGAAAAAAAAAAGCGTTACAGGAAAGGGGTCTGACTCAGACCCTAAGAGAGGGTTCTTGGATCTTGCACAACAAACACTTCAGGGCAAGTCCGTAAAGTGAAAGTTTATTAAGACAATAGAGGAATAAAAGAATGGCCGCTCCATAGACCGAGCAGCCCTGAGGGTGGCTGGCTGCCCATTTTGATGGTTATTTCTTGATGATATGCTAAACAAGGGTGGATTATTCATGTCTCCCCTTTTTAGACCATATAGAGCAACTTGGCAACTGAGTTGCCATGGCATCTGTAAAGTGTCCTGGCACTGGTGGGAGTGGAGCAGTGAGTCTGACCAGAGGTCACTCTTGTGGCCATCTCAGCTTTGGTGGGTTTTAGTGGCTTCTTTACTGCAACGTGTTTTATCAGCAAGGTCTTTACACCCTGTGTCTTGTGCTGACCTCCTATCTCACCCTGTGACTTAGAATGCCTTAACCCTCTGGGAATGCAGCCCAGTAGGTCTCAGCCTCATTTTACCCAGCCCTTATGCAAGATGGAGCTGCTCTCGTTCACACACCTCCGACGAAAGCAATAATGTGGTGAGGCTTATGATGTCCCTTGTCAAGACACACCGGCCTTTCTAAGGGATTGTACAGAACCCCTGGGTCTGGACACTGTGGCAGACCAGAAGTTGAGGCCTAAGCACAAGGCTAAGTGTCTCATTCAATCCTCTCAGCAAGCCTGTGAGGTGGGCACTATTATTATCCCCACTTTACAGATGAGGAAACTGAGGCCCAGAGAGGTTAAGGAACTGGGGCAAAGTCAAACAGCTTGTAAGTGGAAGAGGTGGGTGTGAGTCTGGCTGGCTGTTCACAGAATCTGCACCAGAATCCAGAGTCCAGGAGGACTAAGGAGGGGAGAGCCGGAGCAAGGCCTGGGCGGGGAGGCCTGGAGCATGCTGATTTTAACTTTCACTTTCCACAGTAGGGTAAGTGCATTTGCTTCCAGGAAGGAAGGGTCCAGATGTAAGGTTTAAAAATATGAGGACTTTGCCCCCATTCCCAGGGAGGAAGAAAGTGGCAACCAAGTTACAGGAAAAGAGGTAATCAGATCCTGTGGGCCACTTGGATTTTTCAGCAGCTGCCACAGGGTGGGGCTTATTCATTCCCCAGAGTCATCGGTGGATTTGACGACTTCCTAAGCATGTGCCTCAGAGCAGGAGCAAGGCTGTCCCAGGATCCAAGAGGGGACTGCGGCCAGTGACTCACTCTCAATAGCTGGAGGCACGAGCCTCCACCCGTAATTGACGAGGGAAACAAACCAACCCAGGACACCATTGTCAGCCCCAGGAATGGAAGTCAGTACCAGGGAGGACTTGGGCCAGAGGAGGCTGTCCCAGCTGACAATACTTCCACGCCCTTTTCTGCTGCTTTTTAACCAATAAGATGGAACATCTTTGGTGTGGAAAGAAAACTTTTTGTCCAACTGTGCCCAGAGGCAGAGAAGTGAGCCCTAGGGCTTCCAGCCCAGGACTCTGCCTAGGCTGGGATCCCAGTGCTCTACTTACTCCAGGCCAGGCAGGTCTCAAGGCATTTCCCATGGGGAGTTTCACTCCAGTGCCCATATCCCATTCACCACAGCCTAGAAGGAGCAGTTATCCCTCTACCCCACGCAGCCTGCAGCTTCTCAGCTCCCAAATCTACCACCTCCCTTTTGCTTCAAGGCAGAGTCCCCCGACCCCACTCACGTCAATCCACAGAGGCCACTGCATTGCTTTGGGCTTTACTATTTCTGTGAGTTGTGCCATAACATAGGTTGCTTCTGTTCTTAGTTGTTTCTGTTATGCTTGTTGAATATGCTTGAGAAGTAAACGATTGAAGTGTTCTGATCTCTCTGCCTCCTGTAAAAGCTTAATCAGTGGCGGTGTTTATAGAAAAGAGTGAGAGAGGGGACATGTGAGCCAGTGAGCTTGGATGGCATCCCCTCCTCTAGACCAGTGGTTCTTTCCTTGCCTGCATCACCCCCGGACTTTCGAAAACCCTGATGCCTGGGGCACAGCCTGACCCATACTTCAAAATCCATGGGCAAGGGACCCAGGCAAGAGTATGTTTCAAGCTCCCCAGCCAAGGCTGAACAGCAGCACATGGGCTCTGCTTCCGAAACCACCTTTGCGAAAGGTCTATCGGTGAGAAAGATTGTAACAGTGAGCTGAGCTAACCTACTCCCCATCTGGCCTTTCCCTTAATTATTCCTGGGCTTCGGGGCTAAGCTAACATTGAAAGACATTTGGATTATAGTTTCAATGATAGTAGAACTTCCCCTAAATTCAACCACCTTTGTAAAGCTAATGAAAGGGGGGGTGGGCAGAGAGGAGCATGTTCCTGCTAAGATACAGACATAGATTTCCAGCCATTCCTGCAGAGACCATCACTATTGTAGATGAGACTTTCGAGATACCTTTTCAAGTGTTTTGCATGTGTGACACTGATGATTCCACCTGAACTCACCAAACCACACGTGGCCCCACCCAGGGGTGATTCCGGTCAGGAGGACAGCTTCTACCTGCTGTGATTTCATCTCTGCCCCAACCAATCAGCAGCAAGCTAGCCACCCCCACCTCTGTCCCACACTGCCTTTGAAAAACTCCTACAAATTTTGGACGAGAACTGATTTGAGTACTACCTCCAACTCCCATGGGTTGTGGCCTCTTTTCCATTAAACTCCTCTTTACTGTGACAGGAAAATAGACCTTGGGACGCCCAGGGCACTAAGCTGAAGGGAAAGTCAAGCTGGGAGCTGCTTAAGGCAAAACTGTCTCCCGCTCTATTCAGTCATCTCTACTCACTGAGATACACACACTATCTGCCTCTTTTGGAAAGACCAATTCGAAACTCAAAAGAATGCAGCCAGGCCAGGCACGGTGGCTCACGCCTGTAATCCCAGCACTTTGGGAGGCCGAGGTGGGTGGATCACGAGGTCAAGAGATCAAGACCATCCCGGTCAACATGGTGAAACCCCGTCTCTACTAAAAATACAAAAAATTAGCTGGGCATGGTGGCGCGTGCCTGTAATCCCAGCTACTCAGGAGGCTGAGGCAGGAGAATTGCCTGAACCCAGGAGGCGGAGGTTGCAGTGAGCTGAGATCATGACATTGCACTCCAGCCTGGGTAACAAGAGCGAAACTCCAACTCAAAAAAAAAAAAAAAAAGAATGCAGCCATTTGTCTCTCACCTACCTATGACCTGGAGGCTCCCTCCCCACTTCCTTTACTTCCAGTTGCCCTGCCTTTCCCTACCAAATTGATGTTCATCTTAAATATACTGGTTGATGCCTCATGTCTCCCTAAAATGTATAAAACCCAGCTGTTCATTGAACACCATGTCCTTAACCTAGGCAAAAAGAAGCTTTGTACATTGACTGGGACCTGTCTCAGCTATTCGGGGTTCACACTGCAATGCCGCGGTCTTTATTTGTGCAGCGGGCAGGAAGAACCTGCTGAGCAGCGACACTGCTCCAACATTACTCTGTATGTAAACCCCACACCGATCCTATTGAAGGGAAGATTGTGCTGCTGCAGGGAGGAAGTGGAGCTGAGATTCAACATTGCAAACAAGCGCCCAGGTAGGGGTGCTGCTGCTGGCCCCACAGGCCTTAGTTTGAGTAACGAGCACTAGATCACTTGGAACTTTTTGGAACTGCCCTGCATACCACCCCATCTTGGCCTTCTCACACATTTTGTGGTTGCTTGATTGACCTCCCACTAGACTGAGAGCAAAGATACTTTTTTTTTTTTTTTTTGAGACGGAGTTTTGCTCTTGTTACCCAGGCTGGAGTGCAATGGTGCGATCTCGGCTCACTGCAAACTCCACCTCCTGGGTTCAGGCAATTCTCCTGCCTCAGACTCCTGAGTAGCTGGGATTACAGGCATGCGCCACCGTGCCCAGCTAATTTTTTGTATTTTTAGTAGAGACGGGGTTTCACCATGTTGACCAGGATGGTCTTGATCTCTTGACCTCGTGATCTACCCACCTTGGCCTCCCAAAGTGCTGGGATTACAGGCTTGAGCCACCGCGCCCAGCCTGAGCAAGGATACTTTCTGGCTCCCCACTCACTGTGTGCCGGGTTGATAGCACAAGGTAGTGTTCCATTATTGCATGCATGCATGAAGTGATTAAATAGAATGAATTTCAAAATGTCCCCAAATAGACCCAAGTGCCTATTGCTTGTGGACTGTACCCAATATGCTCTCCCTGGGACAGCCCAGAGCCTACCTGGCTGATGCCTGACCACATGAGGCCAGGAACTTAGAGACTCAGAAGTCAGAAAGGTACATCCTGAACTGAAATAGAAACAGTGGAGGCTGCCTGAAGCTTCCTAAGGAAGGGTGGGGCCCCCCAGGCCAGATGGGAGAGGAGAGAAGACCAGAAGGTTAGGCTGGGGGAGGAGGAAAGGGCAGGGCAGGAGGGCCGGCCCCAGGGGAGAAGGGCCTCTATTGACGGCAACATCTGATCTGCCTCTCCTTCCTGCTAATCCTAAATCACAACAGTGTGAAATCTGAGCAAGTGTGAATGCCTCAGGCTCCAGCTGTTTTTCATATCAAGCCCCAGTTCCAGCCTGTCACAGACAGAAGCCCCCATGCTGGGGATGCAGCCATGAGAGGCCGCAGGGTTGGGGGCTAATCCCTGCAGAGTGGTGGGGAGACACCACAGGCTGGGGGGACACCCGTGGGGAACCTGGTCTGGTCTCTCTAGCCCAGCTACCACTGTGGCTCTGGGTGGACAGCCCCATTGCTGCCCCCGGGGACCTCCAGTTCTGCCTTCCTGCCCATGTCAGTGTCTCTGGGCCTCTGGGATGCAAACCAGGCAGGCAGGGGATGGACAGGAGCAGCTGCCTCCCTGGGAAACTGCGACCCTGGGGGAGTCAGCGAGAGACAAACCCCAGCCAGGCCTAAACCACAGGCCAGGGAATCAGCTCAGTTGCTGGGGCTGGATTACCCAGAGGAGATGAACAAAGGCGGCTTCAGAGGGATTACCGGGCACATTAGACGGGCTGGGTCATTAACCCAGATGGAATTGCTCTCAGGGAGGAAGCGCCTGGGGCCAGAGGTGTTGGGGAAGCGCCTGCTGGCACCAGTGTCTAACTGTGGCACTGTGAGGAGGCCGGGGCTCCTGTTACCTTCCCTGGAATTCACTCCCTGAATAGGTCGGGGCCTGGGTGGGACTGAGAGAGCAGCAGGCTGGGGCAAGATACCTTCCTGCTGCTGTAAGGAGAGACAGGACCCGGCCAACTTGCATTTCCATTTATCTCACCTCAGGCCCTGCCAGTGCACTGACAGGTAAATGCAGGGAGGCGCTGTTCGGCTTCAGAGCTGTGGGAGATGTTGGCCTTGACCTGCGACACAAAAGATGCCTTTTGGAGGTATCTTCTCCACCTTCCTCCGGCTGCCCAGGGAGAAGCCTGAGTGATGTTCTCGTGGCCCTGCTCCTCCTTCTGTAGAGACCTGACCCTGGGGAACTGACCCAGAGGCCAGACTGGCCCAATCTGATTGCCACTCTATAATTTGCAACTGAGACTAAAAGCCTGGGTCAGTTTGCTGCTGGCGCTGGGTGATGTGGACCCAGGGCTGAGGGCACCACTTTGGAGTAGCCCCAATAGGCCAAGTGCAAACTGAGGAGAGGAAGCCATTCCAGAGAGAGAGAAGGAAGTGGACACAGAGACAGAGAGAGACAGCAGAGACAGAGACCAAGGGAGAGATTCTCGCTTCCAGCCCCTTAGGAAGCCTGCCCATGGGTTTCATGAGGCACCACAATTCTTCTCATAAACATCTTTTTACTCTACTTAAAATAGACCAAGCTAGCACCTGTTCCATAAAAGTCCATCATTCAGGGCTGAGTGCAGTGGTTCACGCCTATAATCCCAGCACTTTGGGAGGCTGAGGCAGGCAGTTCGCCTGAGGTCAGGAGATTGAGACCAGCCTGGCCAACATGAATGAAACCCAATCTCAACTACATATTAAAAAATTAGCCGGGTGTGGTGGTGCGGGCCTGTAATCTCAGCTACATGGGAGGCTGAGGCAGGAGAATCACTTGAACCTGGGAGGCAGGAATTGCAGTGGGCTGAAATCTTGCCATTGTACTCCAGCCTGGGAGACAGAGCAAGACTCTGTCTCAAAAAAAAAAAAAAATTCCATCATTCAAATGTTCATTCATGGGGGTGGCCAAGGCCAGATCGCAGGATAGTGCTGAGCCCAGAGGCCAGGTCAGAACCAGGGATGTCCATTCTGGATGGTGCTTTGTCTGTCTCCAAGGAGTCCTGGGAGCTGAGGGGAGCACAAAGATCACAGACTGACCTTGACTTTGGTCCTGACATGGGTTGGGGCATCTCTGGATCCCGTGAGGTCTACAGGCTGCCCTATCCTTCAGGAATCTATACTTCATCTGGCCCATTGGCCCCAGCACTGCTCCCGACCATCAGAGGAGCTTTTGGGTGATGAGACCTGCTGCCCCCACCCTAGCTCCTTCCTGATGTCAGGGAGCAATTGCATCTGGCCAGGAAATAGCCCAGTATCCAGTTTCTGGGAAAGGTAGACAACATTATTTGAACCTGAAACATGCTGGAGGTAATCAGATCCGTCACAGAAAACTGAGAAGCCTGTAATTTATGAAGGAGAGCTTGGAGACAGGAACCACCAGCCCTCTCCAGTTGTCCTTAGGGGGTGGGGAAGATGCTGAGATGAAAAAGTCACCTCCCCCCAGCAGAGTGACCCTCTCTCACGGAGGGAGTTTTGGCGGGGACAGAGGGCTGCGGGACTTCAAGAGTTTCTGTTCCCACCAGGCTGGATCCGGATTTGCTCCAGGACAGCTCCTAAGCTGCAGCGGCTGTTTCTGAGGTCCTGGAGCTCCAGGTGGCTGCTGGGGGGTTCTGAGGACCTTTGTCATCCCTGATTCCCCCATGATAACCATGTTAAGTGCCTCATCGACTGGGCCTCCCAACGGTCTTTGGTCTACTTCTGGCTCTTTTGATCCACCACGATCAAATCCTGACCAGGGATGTGGTGTACCTTACCCCTGACCCCTGGTCAGGATTTTCCCAGCTCAAACCTCGGTTTATCGGCCAATTATTTTCTTATGAGAACCCCAAAAGTTCAGAATTCAAAGATGTTGAGGGACAAATAGAAGTCGTGTTTATAAGGAAGGGAAAGAGGATGCTGGTGGTGGAGCTGTGGTCCCATCACAGAGAGGAGGGAGATATTTGCTGGTTTACTGGAAGGGAACAGGAGGGACTGAGGTTTTGAGGAATGCAGACAGGAACTCACCTTTATTGGATTCCTACTGAATCCCATTTAATCTCCAAAGTTGTCTTAGAAAGCATTACTGCATTCCTTTTCAGATGAGGAAACCAAAGCTTAAAGAATTGACTGATATGTCTACGCTCACGGGTGTGTTCTACACTGCCACCGTAGGAAGACTTGCCCGGGTCTGGCCTCCTCACCGCAGCCCCCACCGTCAGCCTCCCACTGAGGTTTGCAGCACTGTAAGATTTACATACAGTCATGTGCCGCGTAGTGGCGTTTCTGTCAATGACTGACCTCTTATGTGACGGTGACCCCATGAGATTACAATCGAGCCAAAAAATCCCTATCACCTAAAGATGCCACAGCACAACCCATTACTCTTTCTATATGTCGATCCATGATATTTATCATTGTGTTCCAATCACCTGCAGTATTCAGTACAGTGCAGTGTGCTGTACAGGTTTGTAACCTAGCGGCAATAGGCTGTACCCTCTAGCCTACATGTGTAGTAGGTGACGCCATTAATTTCTGTAAGTACACACGAGGATGTTTGCACAATGTAAACCCAAAGTATCTGAGACAGGTCTCAATTTAGAAAGTTTATTTTGCCAACGCTAAGGACACACCTGTGACACAGCCTCAGATAGTCCTGATGACTTCCTGAGGCTGATGGGGTAGACCTTGGTGTTATCTGTTTTAGGGAGATATGAGGCATGAATCAGTGCATGTAAGAAGTACACTGGTTTGGTCCAGAAAGGCAGAACAGCTCGAAGTAGGGGCTTGTAAGCTGTAAGCACATTTAAGGATTTTTGGTTTGACAATTGGTTGAGTTATTATCAATAGAAAGGAATGTCTGGGTTAAGATAAGGGGTTGTGGATGCCAAGGTTTGATCATGCAGATGAAGCTTCCAGGTAGCAGGCTTCAAGAGAGACCAGATTGTAAATATTTCTTATCAGACATATATACTGTTCTATCAGTAATTCCAAAAGGAAGGAGGGAAGGATGAGGTATGTCTTGCTACCACTTCCCATCAAGACCTGAACTAGTTTTTTAGGTTAACTTTGGAATGCCCTTGGCTGAGCACCGGAGTCTATTCAGATGGTTGTTGGGGCCTTATAATTTTATTTTTGATTTACAACAATATCAAAATTACCTAATGATGCATTTCTTAGAATGTACCCCTGTCATGAAGTGACACCTAATTGTAGATGGATGGAATAGAATGGAAATAAAAGGAGGGAGGCAAAGGTGCAGAATAACAAGAGAGTAAAAGAGAAAGCTGGGCTGGGAAGAAAGGAGGAGGAGGTGGTGGGAACACATAGCCAGGTGGCCCCTAAATCAGACTGTGGACAACTTATTAAGGTGTGACTCCAGGGCCTCTCCCTCACCTCTCACCTGCTGAAACTGATCTCTGAGTCTACTTTTCAACAAGCTTCTTGCGTGATTCTTATATGAAAGTTTGGGAACCACTACAGCCTAGACGGGGCTAGCCAAGGCAGCAGCCAATACCTGTGGTTGGCCTCCCTCACAGGAAGCCCCATGTTAAGTGCTCAATAGGCACATGCAGCCGGGAGTTATTGGGCCCTGCTGTCCATGTAAGGTGTTGATTCCCAGCTCTCCCCATTGCCTAGACATAGGAAGGGATGTCTGCCCCATCCTTAAACGTGCCCCATGTCAGGTAATTCTCTCTGCATCCTCAGAGGGTCAGCACAGGCCTGGTGTTGGGGGTAGTCTTCCATGGGTCTAACAGTGATGTGGGCCAGACTCCCAACTGTCTCCCTAGCTCCACCTGAGCCCCAACCCGGACCTGTGGTTTCTGATCACCTACAGAGAGGGTGGGTCGAGTGGCCACTACATTTCCTTAGGCCCTGCCCTGTGAGGTCTCTGGAGAACAGGGACCAGTGTTGTAGACTAAGGACTTTGGGCAAGGTCATCTCTTATTCTTGTCCCCACCCACCCAGGAAAGCTGTGGCTTCAGAATGACCAAGTGGAACCAGGCTGTGCAGTTTCCCAGCAAACGTCCACCTAGTGTCCCAGTGTGGTGTGTGGAAGGTGTGCACACTGTCACAGGCAGCCCTGTCCACAGGTGAGACTCAGAGGGGCTAAGGTGTGGGCTTAGCTCACGCTGGTGAGGGGTGAGTCTGAATTTGAATCCAGGCCTAGCTGATCCTCAGCCAGTGCTCCTAGGACCCTGATTTCTCTCTTCTTTGTCTCCCAAAGCCTGGCCTCGAGGGGGCTCAGGTCCTGGCTCCAATGTTGAGAGTATCCTGGCCACCGGTCCCCAGGATCAAACGTGTATCTTACCCCTTCTTCCTACTGTAAGTCTGGAAAGATTCCTGGTCAAGACCACCTTGATGATCATTGTTAGGATGATACAGTTTCACTGTGTCCTCACCAAAATTGCAACTTGAATTGTATCTCCCAGAATTCCCACATGTTGTGGGAGGGACCCTGGGGAGGTCATTGAATCACAGGCCGGTCTTTCTCATGCTGTTCTCGTTGATAGTGATAAAGTGTCATGAGATCTGATAGGTTTATCAGGGGTTTCCGCTTTTGCTTCTTCCTCATTTTTCTCTTGCCACCACCATGTAAGAAGCGACTTTTGCCTCCGCCATGATTCTGAGGCCTCCCCAGCCATGAGGAAATATAAGCTCAATTAAAGCTTATAAGCTTTTTCTTCCCAGTCTCTGATATGTATTTATCAGCAGTGTGAAAATGGACTAATACACAGGATATCCCTTCCTTCCAGTTAAAGAGGAGTACCTCATCCAGGAATTCCCGGTGCCCGGACAGCCTCCTGTTTACCCCTTGGCCTGCTCCATCCCGGGAGATAAGGAAGAGCCACCCATTCTCTCCATCACACCAGTGCCTGTTTCCTAGCCAGGCTTTTTCCCAGGGGCAGGGGTGGAGGCCACAGGCTCTTCAGCTTGTGAGAAAGTATGGGAGATGGAGCTCTGGAGAAATACCAGCAGGTAGGGAGGTGGCAGGAAGGGGCCCCGGCCTGCCTGCAGTGGGCTGTGTGTGGCCCTTACCTCTAGCACACACAGAAAGCTCTTTGGCTTTCCACAGAAGACTGGCTGCTTCTTTCCAGCCATGACCCCCTTGCACCTGCACTTGATGGAAAGCCAGAAGCAGAGCCACACAAGAAGCAGACCAACCCCACTGGCCACCTAGCCGGCCAGCACTGGGCCGATCTGAAGGGCTGGCTCCCCCTGGAGGCACCAAGACCTGGTGGTGGGCACCGTAGGGTCTGCTCATGAACAGCAAACTTTCTCCAGCCAGCCCAGTGCCTGCCTTCTCAGCAAATCCGATGTCATCAGACAGCCACTAATCATCTCAGAAGCCTTGTTTCCAAAGAGACAGGCCATACGTCGTGGGCTTAAAAGACCTACCCCATTTCTCTTCCTCCAACCTCAGCTCCCACATGGGTACGATCCCTGTTGGGCAGGAAAACTTCCCTACCCAGTATCCACTTGTTTGTCTCTTAGTCTTTATTTTTGTAGAGATAAAATCAAAGATGTCTCCAACGATGGCAGAGATCCAGGAAATCATTATTAACCCATAATACTGGCCTCACCTGGCCTCAGTGAGCAAATCCCCACACCAGGCTCCCCCCAGTAACTCCCATGCTAATCTCTCAGCAGGAAGGCCCAGTTCTCCTAAGTTCTCCTGGGCAGATGGGAAGTTCTCCCAGGCCTTTCCTCTTAAGATGTGATTCCTCTAATGCACAACAACCTGCACGAGGGCCTCATTGTATGTTTAGGCCTCCGAATCCATCTCCCATTATTCAAGTGGGAAAAGAGTCTAGGACCAGCCCAGCAGGCTGCGTGCACTCCAGCCAAACTTCTCAGAAATGTTCTTCCCCAGCACCTGCATTAACAGATCATCTTGTCTTAAGAAATCAAAGGACTTGAGGCCAGGTGTGGTCACTCACGCCTGTTATCCCAGCACTTTGAGAGGCTGAGGTGGGCGAATCACCTGAGGTCAGGAGTTCAAGATCAGCCTGGCCAATATAAAGAAACCCCTTCTCTACTAAAAATACAAAAATTAGCTGGATGTAGTGGCACACGCCTGTAATTCCAGCTAATTGGGAGGCTGAGGCAGAAGAATTGCTTGAACTGGGAGCAGATGTTGAAGTGAACGGAGATGGCCCCACTGCACTCTAGCCTGGGTGACAGAACAAGACTCTGTCTAAAAAAAAGAAAAATTGAAGGACTTGAAAGCTGTCTTCTCACTGTCTCCCTTCCCTCCTCTCGGTTCACAGTCTTCTTTTCAGATGGGCGGGCCTCCCAGGGAACTCCCTGGGGGAGTTATGCACAGCCGATCCCTCCCTCCCTCCCATCAGTTATGCATTTTGGCTGAGTTGTTTCCATGGTTAGCATTTGCTGGGAAAGTGAATGTTTCAGAGGCTATGAGGTCAAGACATTATTACTAGGTATTCACAAACGAATGGAAGATGTAATTGCCTTGGGGCAGAATTTTAAACTCTTAAGGAAAATCTGAACATGGTTAGAACTCATTAACCTTAAGGAAGCGAAGACACAGTGTTGGCAAAGAGGCCAGCATACTTTATTTCATAGCTTTCTCCATTCCTTATTTGAGCTAAGACCAGTAGGGTGTTAGGAAGCTCTTCCTCTCCTCTTAGTCCCTGTGTTATATTGGTCACGGTTCTCAGTTGCAGACAATAGAATCTATCTAGCTGGTTTTCAGCAGGAGGACATTTATTAAGGACATTAGAAAACTCACTGAAATGTTGCAAGGACTGGAGGCGCCCAATCTTCTAGGAACAACTTCCAGCACCACAATGAAGAATGGTCCTGGTAAGGGAGCTACTGACACTGACAACCCCCAAAACACATGCATTTGCAAGTAAGGACCCTGGTCCCTGCTTGTTTGATCACTTTCAATCCAAAGTCCATCTGATTGGCAGAAACTAAGTCACGTGTCTGCAGCCTTGCGGCAAGCAAGAAATCCGTGTCTGGCCGCCATGCTGGGAAGGTAGATCCACAACATGGGGGAAACCTTTGAAATATGGAGAGACTGTTAAAATGTCAGTGTACCCAGGAATGATCACAGTCGGCCACACAGACAGAATTCCCCTTTCCACGAATCACTGTGTGAGACAGAAAGTCTAGATTCAAATCTGCCTTCTTTCTAGAGGCCCCTGTTCAAGGCCTTAGTTTTAGAGCATATGAAGAAACCTATAGAAAAAGGATTTTGATTTTGGTGTGACCTGAAGACTCTTTTATAGTCTTTGTAAGTTCTTTTAGGCTGACTGATGGCGCCATAGATGCCATGACCACCCCCGAGACCCGCAGGTACACCTCTGGAGGGCCTTCTGGAATTAGAAGCTGGAAGATCGTGAAAAATGGAAGAACAGTCAAGCCCCGGGTGGCTAACTCACCTGAGGCATCCTTCTGTTGTTTCTTATTCCAGTTGCAACTTCTCCCTGCTGTTAGAAACTTCGTGACATGTCGGGCGAAATTCTTTGAAGTCTCTGACTCTTAGCTGCAGTTTCCTCGGCTTGGATTGCAGCTCTCTCCTCTGGTCCATCTGTAACACCTGGCCCAAACGTTCAGGGGGGAGCTTGCTAAACAGGCGTGGGCTAAAATCTATCTCTGCCGCTACACAGCTGTGTGATCTTCGAGGTGTTATCTAATTTTTCTTATCCTCAGTTTATGCATCTGTAAAATAGGGTAATATTACTGACTTCCTAGGTTGTCCAGGGAGTAAATGGATAATAGATGAAAAGGGGTCACATAGATAGTAAACCCTCAGGATTCTGTCCCTTCTCCTTTCTGTTTTTTATTTTTTTTATTTTTAAAAACGGGGTTTCACCATGTTGGTCAGGCTGGTCTTGAACTCCCGACCTTAGGTGATCCGCCCGCCTTGGCCCCCAAAGTGCTTGGATTGCAGGCGTGAGCCACTACGCCTGGCCCTTCTCCTTTTTAATGATGTTTTGTAGACTCCTATGTTACAATACTTACCACTAAACTGTGCTTTTGGACATTTACCTATTTTAAAAATATCAGGCAGACAGCCCCTTCTCTGCTTTGTGGCCCGTTCCTTTCCTGCAGTGTAAAAAAAATACATAAAATACAATATTGGAAAACATAAAGGAAAGCTAAAATCACCTATTTTTCAAGCACATTGAAAAAATTATTAAATAATGTTAAGATTACTCGTTCATCAGCCAGGCGCGGTGGCTCACGCCTATAATCCCAGCACTTTGGGAGGCCGAGGTGGGTGGATCACGAGGTCAAGAGATCAAGACCATCCTGGTCAACAAGGTAAAACCCCGTCTCTACTAAAAATACAAAAATTAGCTGGGCATGGTGGCGCCTGCCTGTAATCCCAGCTACTCAGGAAGCTGAGGCAGGAGAATTGCTTGAACCCAGGAGGCGGAGGTTGCGGTCAGCCGAGATTGCGCCATTGTACTCCAGCCTGGGTAACAAGAGAGAAACTCCGTCTCAAAAAAAAGAAAAAAAAAAAAGATAACTCGTTCATTTGCAAGTAGTCTTGTATCCGACTCTATTCCCTAGAGGAAACCTTGCTAAAAGTTGTGTTACCTCATTCTATTTTATTTGCAACTTACTTTTTTTCCCTTAACAATGTACCATGAATATCTTTATAGGTGACTTCATAAAAATCTACATCATTCTTTTAAAAATCTACCACATATTTCATAGTTTTATTTAACCAGGGCTCTTCTGGTGGACAGTGCTTGTTTCGAATTGTTGTGATGAGCACTCCCATATGTACACATGGCACACACATAGGAGAGGAGACTTCTAGAAATGAGACTCTTCCATCACAGACTGTAAACATCCACTGTGTTGTCAGAAACTGCCCTTTCAAAATATTGTGTTGATTTTCATCCATCCAAACAGTACCTCTTTCCCCACATCCTCTCCGGCACTGGAGGCCGTCTATCTAAAATTCTAGGCGACCATATAAGTTAAAATGGTGAGTCACCTAGAGAATAGATTGTCCGTTTGCATCCCTCCTTCTGTCCAGTGCCTGTTTATTTCATTTGCCCACTTTTCTATTGGTTCTCTTTTCTTTTACATTTGTATGATAGAGACAGTAATCCTTTGTTTGTGAAAGGTGTTGTAAAACAGATTTTTCTTCCAAGCAGTCATTTATCTTGTAATGATTTGTTTACTAGTCTGCACTCTTGGAAGGCAGGGCTGTGTCTTATTCAGGCTCTAGTAGCTGAGAGTAGCTGGCTTATTGCAGGCTGTCAGCAGTGTCTGTTGGATTAATGAGTGAATCTATACATGGATGGCAGATAAATCAAGGGAACGTCAGTGTCCATTAGCAAAAACACTGAGTTAGGGGATTTTAAAATAAAATGTGTATTCTGGAAAATGTCAATTGTGTCTATCCATTTTCTCAAAGTTTCATCTTAAGTTCAGCTTACTGTAGCAGAAACCACTGCAGATCTTGGATTTTGCTTTTCAACTTCTGAGTATTATAAGACCCTCAAAATAAACATAAAACATATTATGTGACAAAACCCATAAGTACCAGATTTAAAAAAAAAACTAGAAAAATGTATCTACCTTGAATCAGAACTAAATAAAGAGAAGTATGCTAGTGAATAATTATATCAGAAGAGGGGTCATATGGATGGTTAAAATTAAAGTGATATCAAGGAATCATGAACCATTTTTTGTAATGACTTCATCACAGTAGGTTTATATTGTGGAAAAAACTCTGGACTCCTACTGTAAAACTTCCTTAACCTCAAGCTCATCATCTGTAAACAAGGGAAACCTCTCTGCCTCGACAACTTCAACTATCCTTTTAGCCATTTACTCATTCATTTCTTCAAAATTTTTTGGCAGACAACTTATAGTGAAGATTGATTTAATTAATGTATTTATTTATTTCTGAGACGCAGTCTCACTCCGTCGCCCAAGCTGGAGCGCAGTGGTGAAATCTTGGTTCACAGCAACCTCTGCCTCCCGGGTTCAAGAGATTCTTGTGCCTCGGCCTCCTGAATAGCTGGGACTACAGGCATGCGCCCCCACACCTGGCTGATTTTTTTGTATTTTAGTAGAGACAAGGTTTCACCATGTTGCCCAGGGTGATCTTAAACTCCTGAGCTCAGGTGATCCACCCGCCTTGGCCTCCCAAAGTGCTGGGGTTATAGGCGTGCGCTACCCTGCCCGGCCTAAGACATTTAATTTAGATAAGTATGCATGGAAAAGTGACTCGTGCACTATAAAATATATGCTACAATCATAATATGAAGGATATTCTTAAAATTATTTAGCTTATAAATTCAGAGTGGAAAATACCTCTACGGTACCCCGAGAATGTAGTGAACAGATACACTGATATAGCTTTTGAAACAGAAATAAAAACACCTTATTTAAAACACTGTGAGACAGACTGGAGTAGCATACAGTTTTTATTATATTTTATTATTGGGGGTCACAGTGAGACAGACTGGAGTAGAATAGTTTTTATTATATTTTATTATCGGAGGTCACAGTGAGACTGGAGGATACAGTTTTTATGATATTGAAGCATTTGCAGCAAATCTATACATTGAAGACGTGTGTACACACATTTATATACTATATAATATATACAGCATTTGCAATACAGGAAAACATATACATAGCATCTGTGTGACAGGGAATCAGCTGAGAAAGACGACCTGCTTGCATGTTTGCAGGATGAGTTTTAATGAGTAGAATTGAATGATGTGATGATGAGCAGAAAAGCTGTTGGACAGTGACAGTTACACAGCACACTCCTCAGTGTGTCACATCTCATTTAACCTTTGCAACCCCATGAGGTAGGTATCATAAATATCACAGATGAGGTATTAGAAAATAGAGGGCTGGTCTTGCTCTTCAACCCAGATCTTTGTTGTTAAAAACAAAGTTGTGGCCGGGCGCGGTGGCTCAAGCCTGTAATCCCAGCACTTTGGGAGGCCGAGACGGGTGGATCATGAGGTCGAGAGATCAAGACCATCCTGATCAACGTGGTGAAACCCCGTCGCTACTAAAAATACAAAAATTAGCTGGGCATGGTGGCGCGTGCCTGTAATCCCAGCTACTCGGGAGGCTGAGGCAGGAGAATTGCCTGAACCCAGGAGGCGGAGGTTGCGGTGAGCTGAGATGGCGCCATTGCACTCCAGCCTGGGTAACAAGAGCGAAACTCCGTCTCAAAAAAAAAAAACTTTTTTTTTTTTTTTTTTTAATCCCTCAATTTTTTAAAGACCTTGGTGTTGCTAACAGGAGTGACTGGAAAATGCTCAGGACTATCTGAATCCTAGTTTTGTTTTGGTGTTTTTACTTTTGTTGTTACTGTTATGTAAAGATGAGGGTCTCATTTTGCTGCCTATGCTGGTCTTGAACTCCTAGCTCCAAGCAATCCTTCTGTCTCAGCCTCCCAAAATGCTGGGATTACAGGCATAAGTCACAGCACCCAGCCATGAATCCAAGTTTCAACACATTTGCCTCTTGTTTTTAAAAAGTCTTACTTGTACAATTATGTGCTTTGTAAATCCTTTCTTTTTGGAGAGCACCGATTTAGCTTTTTCAAGACAGTAGTTTTCTTGAAGGCAGAGGCTCTTGGTCACCAGAGGCCCTGCCTTTGTGCCCTGAATGCAGTGATTTTCAGTTGAATTTTGTCTCTTCAGTTTTCTTCTCTTTTTTTTTCGGGGGGGGGGGGTGGTTAACTTTCTTTTCTCTTCCCTGTATCTGCCTCTCCCTTCCCTCAATTTCCTGTTTTAAAACTGAATGGCACGAAATTGTTTTCCTCAACTCGGAGATTCCTGTATGGAGAGAATCAATTTCTATATTTGCAATAAATTTCTTATTTAAAGCTAAAAAAAAGAAGTGCTGACGAGAATGCCTGCTCTCTAAGAGTTAGTCTAGTGAGGGAGGCAGACACATCATCGACAGTTATCCTCTGGGACAACAGATGCAGATGGTGAAGCTGCTGTCGCAGCAAACACCCAGAGAGTTGATCTGTCCCTTACTCTAAGGGAACTGTGGAGTGCAAGCAGGTGAAATTACCTGTAGTTTCCTTCAGGATGGCCCAAACTGCTTTAAAAAAAGACTCATCAGCCCAATTCTCCCAAGACCCAAATATGACATCAAAACATAGAGAATAGGCTGGGTGTGGTGGTTCATGCCTGTAAATCCCAGCACTTTGGAAGGCCAAGGTGGGTGGATCACCTGAGGTTGGGAGTTTGAAACAAGCCTGACCAACATGGAGAAACCCCATCTCTACTAAAACTACAAAATTAGCTGGGCGTTGGTGGTGCATGCCTGCAATCCCAGGAGGCTGAGGCAGAACTGTTTATGTCCCAGGGGCGGAGTTTGCAGTGAGCTGAAATTGTGCCACTGCACCCCACCCTAGGCAACAAGAGTGAAACTGTGTCTCAGAAAACAACACAAAACGAAAATACGGAGAATAAAAAACCGTCCCTCCACTTCTGTGGGGCTGAAGGCAAATTCCCCCACTCCCATGCGGTTTGTAATAATCAACCCACAGATGAGAAAAATCAGTTTTTGTTTCTGGGATGGGATATGGACCTAAATTAGTTTTCTGAATCACAGTGACTGAGAGGAAGGATTAAAGTTTTGTCTCAAAATTGGCTTTTCTGACCTCTGCTTCCTCTCAGTTGGCATCATGCAGAGGTGTGTAATTTCTCATGATTGGCATGGAAGCCACTCATTGAAGGAAATTCCCCTTTATCTGCCAATCAGAGCCCAGGGCCCTTTTCAGGGCAGGGCAAGGCAAAGAAATTCAAGTTGGGATCTGTGACAAAATTATCCAGCAATTCAAGATTGTTTGGTATATACCTAGTTCCATCCCACATATGGAGGAGTAACACATGCACTATTCAGGAAACTAAAAGAGAAGAGAAGAGATCAAGCTCTATAAAAGAACAAACACCGGTGAACTTCAGTCTGAGTGAGGATATCGCCAGGAGATTTGCTTGTTTCACAAAGCCATTCCTCAGATCTCTTTATAAACAAACTTTACTGGAGGGAGAGGAAAGCTTGTGGCTTTACACACCCCCGTCTGTTGAAGCTACATCGAATTAAGCGCTTTATTATTGCCACAATAGAGAGAAATAGAAGTCACTCTGCAGGCAGGTGAGCGAGCTTGCCAAGATGGAATAATACAGCTAGTGGGAGAATCAGAGAGACCACATCGAGGACCATTTGAAAATCCTTACTCTTTTCCCATTCTCAGTTAGTATTTAAGACATCTGGGAAAGTTCTGCCTAGAGATTATCCCATGGGACCTTTTTAAAAAAAATTAATAAGATTCATAATGATCATACTATGTTGCAAAGACAGTAACACTACAGTTTTTTAAACTCTAGAGGTTTGCTTTCTTAGGCAGGCTAAACAGGCTCTTCGTAATCTTGTTTATATTATTGGTTTACTTAGTAAATCCTTTCCCCTTTAAATAGTGGAAAGTTAAAAATCCAATGCATTGATCAAAAATGGCCAATTAGTGGATAGAGAATAAGCCGATTTTATTCTGTCGCTTTGTCTCAAATTAAAACCAGCTCTTATAAGAACCTTATTGGGTTCTAAAGAAAAAAAATTTTTTCTTTGAGATGGAGTCTCGATCTGTCACCCAGGCTGGAGTGCAGTGGCGCAATCTCGGCTCACTGCAACCTCCTCCTCCCATGTTCAAGTGATTCTCCTGCCTCAGCCTCCTGAGTAACTGGGATTATAGGCACCCACCATCACGCCTGGCTAGTTTTCATATTTTTAGTAGAGACAGCGTTTCACCATGTTGGCCAGGCCGGTCTCAAACATCTGACCTCAAGTAATCCACTGTGCCAAATAAAAATATCTCTTGCTAAAAATAATCTGTCCTTAATTTTTTAGGAATATGTAGATTACATTACAGAAAGTTACATATTAAAAAAAGATTTGAAAGGGTAAATGTTGAGGTTTAGCTCTTCCAGTTAACAACATGGAATTGAACTATTTCACCGTGATCGTCACGGGGTGGTGAATATGTCATTAAAGGCAGCACAAAGTAAGCCAGGAAGTGAAGTCATTTTAGGGGTCAGGTGAGAGCAGCAGAGGTGTTGACTGGTATTCAAATGTTGGCTTAAATCCCTTAAGAAGGGAAGCTGTTTTCTACAGCATTACGCTTAATAATTTGGGCCATTGATTTATCTTCTTACTCGAAATAAAAACGATGTGGTTCTCAAGGTTACCTAAAGCCGTAAGAACAAGCAAGCTAGAAAGAGCTCCTTCTTGAATTGACTTCTGAATACAGACCGTTATTGCTGTATTGCATGTCCCCCTCCCTAAAACTTAAAACAGCACTCACGTCCCCAGAATCTCAGGAAAGCATACGTATGTGCAACGAATGCCCATCAGGCTCCGCTGAGTCAGTGAACTGTGTCCTAGATGGCACTGCTATTGTCAACTTCAGGTTCTGACTGATGGTTTAGAGGATCTGGTGGAAACTGCTGTTGATCCTGGTCACTTAATTGTTTCTGTGTGAGCACCCTCTGGTTTACAAAGCTAACAAGAAGTGACATCTTTTCTTCACACACACACACACACAAACACACACAATAATTAAACTCTGTTAAGAGCACAAGATTCCACTCGTCAATCTTGAATATTCATTAGATTTTTGCTTTATATTTAATGCAAAGATATGAAGCCTTAGTGTACAAAACCAAACATAATGAAAATGTCTAACAAAAAAGTTGTGGGTTAATGTAACAATAATTGAGATAAACTAAATGCCAGCCAACATTTCAGAATGATCCACTGTGGCATACAGGATATCTGGATGTGATCGTTTCTTCTGCATAAAAAATAATCCCCTTGTGATTTCAACAAATTTCTATTTTTGTGGTTATGTTTGAACCTTATGAAAAAATCCCAGTTGAGTCTGGATTTTCTTAAAACACAGGTTTCATTTTTTTTTTCTTCAAAACGACTCTCCTAATTAAAGTGAAAAGATGCAGCTGTTTTCCAAGACACTGTTTCCTGATATTTCATTCAGAAACTCTCCTAACTGCTGGCAGAAAGATGGTTTTTATGTGAGACAATGGGAACTGGGAACATTTCCTAATCTCCTGTAAGATCACATTTGTAAACTACTCCTCACATCGCCCCATGCAAGAGTTTAAAAATTTAGAATGCTTGAAGCTGGGGCAGAGATTCCTACAATAACCTTTAGTAGCAACTTAGCATACCTTTAAAGAATATTGTTCTAGACGAATGTGCATTTCACAGCAATTATACACAAGAAATGAATACACGCATGAAGCTGTGTAGTTATTTCAAAATCAGCTTGTCTCTGTGAAAAATTTCTTGCTCTTGGCCTATTCCACTTTTCAATAAAATAGGGATTTAAAAAGTAACCTTGAAGAGGGAAGTCAGGAACAAATGTGGTAACTTGGACTCAAACCTCAAAGATGTGCTCTGCTGTAGTAACAGTCTGTGAATTCTTTCCATAATCAAATAGTTTCTAAGTTACAAGTATTTCACAGACAGAGGAAAGAGCTCTTTTCCCTATGTATCTGCTTTGCAAATTACCTAGAAGACTGGATGAAATTTTTTGTGAAACAGTACTAGAAATAGCGACCCTTTGCTGCCCAGTAATGAGCTAAAAAGAAAAAACGAAAAATGTAAAACTTTCTAGCCCTAGCAAATAAATACTTTAAAAAAAAAGAAATCCATTTGTGAAAAACATAGTCAATTCAAAGTCCCAAAGCTGGAGATGAAATAAATGTGAAAAGGGTTCAT
This sequence comes from Callithrix jacchus, assembly GCF_049354715.1. Lineage (NCBI taxonomy): Eukaryota > Metazoa > Chordata > Mammalia > Primates > Cebidae > Callithrix > Callithrix jacchus. The sequence continues at coordinate 5,724,430 of NC_133520.1, forward strand.
TGCTGCATTCAAGTTTCAGGGTAATTACTCAGAGGTGGGGGATGGGGGAGAGGGAAGGCCCCTCCAGCCCCCTGGAGCCGGAGCAGGCATGGTGCACGGTAACCATGCCTCCCTGATGGAACCCAGGGAGAAGACGTAGGATGCTCCCCACTCCTCCCTCTAGTCTTCATTTTCATCTCATATGACACTTAGCTTACATGAAAGTCTTCAGGTTAGATCATCCGTAAAGAAATTGGCATTTTTTTAAATTGCCTTTAAATTCAATCCATGTGCGTACCCAACAAAAAAGTGCTTTTGGGCCACTAAATTTTCACATAACTTTACAGTTACACATTTCAGAGGGAAAACCAAGACTCTAGTGTTGGGTATTGTGAGTCCTGTTTTCAACTGTTCCTTCTCCTCCCTATGTCCCTTTATTTATCTAACAGAATTAAGTGCGATGGGAGTGGACATAAGCTCCTGAATGTCAGGGTTAAAAAAATTAACTGGTTTGAAGAGGCAGCTTAGCAACAAAACATGTGAGAAACATAACATGTGTGAGGGTTAGTTCCCTGCATGCTGCCTCAGAGTTAGCTGTAATACTTGAGCAAAAGTTATTTCCATCTCTATGTGAACCAGTGGGAGTGCCATGCAGACTCCTGGGGGCTGGTCCTCCTCCTTGCGATGTAATCAGGGTCTGTTTGGGTACCACAACATAGATGCTCCATCCGTGTTCACGGGAAGAACACTTCCGTGAACTGCCAATGTTAGTGGGAGGACATGATTACTGTTTTCAAGTATCTGAAGGATACCATGTGGCAGAAAGATTAGAGATGTTTGTTTTCACTTCAGAGAACAGAATGAGGACAAACTGGCAGAAAAACTACAGGACGACAGATTCTGGTTCAACCAAGTAGACGTGTAGTAAGCTACTTACTGGTCACTGAAGTGTTCAAGCAAAAGCTGGAAAGTTACTTAAGAAAAATGAGGTTTAGTGGATGTGTGTTGGAGTCAACGACCTATAAGCTCCCTTTCTGCTCCTGACAGCTTTTCTTCAGGCCCTAGAATAATATGCAGATCTACTTTGGAAAACTATTCTTAGAAAATAACAAGTATAACTTTTGTAGGGAACACTGTATTTACAAATATTTCCACTGTTTTCTTCAGAGGACCAAATTGGAGGTAGAATTCCAGAGGGAAGTGGAATGCAGAGGAACGCTTCCAGGATTGGGCTAGAATGCACAAAGGATCAGATGGACACCCTGTGACAAGGGCTGTCATCTGATGCCTTATCCAGAAAGCATGATCCAATGGCTCAATTACTGTAGACTGATCTAACGTGAGATACCCAGGTGTCATTTAAGATGCTGCCTGAAGGCTTAGCATTTCCAGGTGTTAGCTGCATAAGAAAATAATCCTCGGGTGTCTTGAGACACTCTTTAACAAAGGAGAAGGAAGCCCTCTAAACATGGCCCCTTAGGGGCAGAGTTGGAAGTAAAACTTCATCCGAGTTCCCTTGCTCTGAAGGCTCACCTGGCCTGGATCTACCTTTGTCATCATGTATCTCGTGAAGAACAGCACTATTTTTCGTGATCACATCTCTTCATTCATGCCTTTCCTTCTGCGCCTCTAACATAATCGTGGCCTGACACAGATGATGCTCGTGGCTCCTGAGTTAATAGCTCTAATAACTAAACAACTGTACATTTTGGCTAACGTGGAAAAGACACTGATGTGGATTTAAGTGTGCTCTTGGCTTCATGTGAAGTCTACTGAAGCAGACACATGGGATGCGTTATTAAGGTGCTTGGCAACTGATTTTTTACATGAGGCTTCACCAAAAATGTAAATGTTAATGTTTTGTAGTTCTTGAATCCCAACTGAAGTGGCTCTATTAAAATCAGAGCAATTCCTAGTATTCATGCTGAGCAATCAAAAGTCCCGATTACTGCCCACCAAATACTCTAGAGTGAGTACATCAGGTGAATACGGTGGCCGGGGAGAACCGAAATGTCGAGGTAATTCAGACTTTAAATCTCTGATTCACAGCAGTGGGAGGGTAGAAAGAGAGACAATTATTTTTCAAGCTGGGCATAAATGTAAAAAACAACAATACTTTTTGAAAATATAAAATCCAATCATCAGCCAATCCAACAACCCAATGCACTCAGCAGATGTGTAAGTTCATTTGTTCCTACAAAATATAAAAATATTCTGTAATTGTTAGCGTGAAACACGCTTGTTGCTATATTTTTGGGCTTTTTTTCTACGCCTCTGGATTTTACTTCCATTTAAAAAGAATAATTGAGGCACTGGTTCTGAACTGAATGCTGTATTTATTATAGTGTTTTTATTAACAAGCTGTCGCCAGGAAGTTCTGAGTGTGTTAATACAGCAGGCACGCCGGCTTCAACGTTTGGCATTTGACAGTCCACAGAATTGCACTTCATTCTCACAATTCTGCCACAACTTTGTGAATTGTTTGGGCAGGACCTACAACCAGCCTCCCCCATTAAATGATTAAATATGACTTTTGGTTCAGTCTGATTTAAATGTTCTGAGTTTACACTTGCATCCGTCTGCGACCAGCTCAGCTCCACTTTCCCCCCTGCCTTGTTTTCTGTCTCTCCACCGCTCTCCCTATTTCCCACGTCTCCATTTTTACAGTGTTCCCTTTGTTTATTCTCGGGGTTGCAGCACGTTTTGAGTAATGATCCAGTGCTTCCGCAGACAAATGACGATGGCGCTGCCATCTTTGGAAGACGCTCTTCTATGCTCTGAAGACTGGGTACATTGGTCTTGCCAATTTTTTCTTGGGCCTGAATTTGCTGCGCTGGGTGGAGGAAAATATTCGTAGGCAGAGAATTCTGCATCCCAGCTGGCTTTACTCTGCCCTGCAGGCAGGGACAGGGGTGGATGTGTGTGAGCGGGTGCACAAAGCCCTCGGCGGCTTGGTGTGTGACCTTCAGAGGTGCCACGCCGTTCTGGAGCTGGACAAAGCTGCTAGCGGTAGGAGCACACTGGTGGCACAAGCAGTCTCCCATCTGCTGGCAAGAGTGTGGGCCATATTTCAAGCATTTGTAGGCATTTGGGCAGCTACATCTCTGATTCAGAGAGAAGAAGTGACACATGGTGTGCTGTTCAAGAGAGGGCTGCAGCAAGGCGGAGCCAGAGTCAGTTCTGGGGCTTTTGCTGAGTTCACTGTTGTAAGCTGCGCGCACAGGCATCCCGAAATTCTTTGCTTGGCTGTTGAAAAATTCAGAGCAGATGTGGGTTTCTTCGTAAGTGGTCTTCTCAGAGGCAGTGGAGCTGTGGGAAGCCAGAGGTTCTAATTCATAAAACTCATGCTCCAGTTCAGATTTTGGGGCCCTGGGATCTAAATGATAAGCATTTATGGTATGTGTTTTGCTCTGTCCCTTGTCACTAGGACTTGTAGACAAGGCATGGGAAAAGGCACTGCACTGTAGTTTTCTAGGTAAAGGAATTTGACCACAGGTACCCTGTGGTCCAAGGCACCGACACATGCACTGGAAAAAGAAGGTGGCAAAAGCCCAACTGATACACATGATGAGCATCATGAAGGTGCCTAGCTGGGTGTAAGCTAGAACGGTGGAGGGCATCATCATGGCCCCAGCCACGAAGGTGGTCAGGGCAGCCATGGCAATCGCAGAGCCCATGCGGCTCAGAGAGAAGATCACCTTGCCTTCTCGGTCGGGATCTGGAGCCAAGCGGTAGGCAACCCCATAATGGACGGCGAAGTCTACAGACAAGCCAACGGCAACTGAAATGGTGACAGATTCCAACACATTTAGCTCCCAACCCAGCAGGACAAGAGAACCGACAGTGACAAAGATCGTGCCAGCAATCGAAATGATGGCATAAAGGCTTATGATGATGTTCCAAGTTGTCAGCAGCATCACGCTAAATGCAACAGCAACTGACAGCCCCATGGCAATGAGGGTGCCATCGGAGAGGCTATCCTGGAGGTCATAGAACTCCAGATTGCTGACAAACCAACCATTGCTGAGGCCTTCAGGGGCCGAACTCAGCTCATTGGATATCCACGAGTCCACCTCTTTATAAAACTGATGCATCTTTTCATAAGCCAGTGTGAAGAGGTAGGTACTCTGGAACTCTAACACCACTGCCCTGATAGTATCATTGATATCAAACCTTGGTCCTGGGGTTTTCTTATACAAATGGTACCCTGTACTCCTTTCCAGCTCCATGATAGCTCTCTTGATGCACAGTTCAAAAACCTCTTGCTTATAGGGGAAGCTCCAGTGGCTGCAGCATGGGTACAGGGCAGGCTCATCACAGTCCTGGTTCTCCATCCACTGTTTGAAAGTCTCAATGAAGCAGCTGGTGAAGTCCTGTTCATCAGTCTGGTAAAAGAATGTTTGGTTTCTCAGTTTTTGGCAGAAGTGCAAAATCCAGGCCTGGGAAGCGGGGCTGGCGATGTTAAAGCTGCTATCTAACGTCAGCTTCCCTTTGTTCTTGGGATTGAGTGGATTGCCGTTGTCTTCGGGGGACACGCCCCAGATTACTGTGATAGGCATGTGGAGCTCCTCGCCATGGTGAACACGTTCAAACATGAAAAGCTTTTTGTATTCAGCATCGTAACGCTCAAAAGGATGAGATGACCTGAACACTTGGAACTCGGATAACTCCAGTGAGGGCAGTTTCATCTTTGGATTTATACATACAATGTAGGCCCCACCTACAGTTAAGGCAAGGAACCAAAACAGCCAGAAGTAGCGAAACTTAATGACAATGCACGGCAACACCTTTTCAAAAAACATTCGAGATGCTTCTGAAATGGCAAAGAGGACTTGGTGGCACTTCTGGCAAGCCACCGTCCAGCAGCTTTTGTCATCATATAGTTGCTGCTGGGGCTTTCTGAAGCACGTGAATATATTAAGAAGGTACCGTTCATGCAGTACAACAACTGCTGGAAGCCACGTGACCATCAAAACATAATTCACCAGGATAGCTGTCCCCGCATACACCCCAAAGCATCTGATTGCTGTAATGTTGCTGACGTAGTTAGCGTAAAAGGCAGCAGCCGTGGTAAAACTGGTGACAAACATGGACAGGGCAGCGTGCTGCAGGGTGATGCTTACTGTTTCTGACGTTTCCGCGTGAGGCTTATCAAATTTGGTGTAGCTCCAAACATCACACAGGACAAAAGCATCATCCGCTCCAATTCCAACCAAAATAATGAGGGCAGTGAGGTTCATAAAAGGAAAAAATTCGAAGTGAAATACTACACGATAGAGAAAATAAGAAACAATCAAAGAACTGATTATTGCAAACATTGTCATCAGCGTGACAAACATGGATTTGGTGTAGATGCACATGACTAAAAGGACAATCACGATGGCTACGGCAGGATACACAGTATCCATTAGAAGATAATCCTGAAACAAACTGTGTTTGATACCAAACTCAATCCCGGTGATGGTAGTCACGCCGTCAGAAGAGTTCCACTTTTCAAAGTTGTCCAGGTAAATGTTCATCATGCTCTCCCCTTTCTCTGTGGGAGAGAAGAGCATGCTGTATTTTAAAGCTGGCGTGGCATAGTCAGCCGTCTTTGGGGTTATAAAGTCTTTGTCCACCAAGTAATGGAGGATCTGGTACACGGCATTGTACTTGGTACATTTGCGGGGCACACTGGTGCACTTGAGCTGGTCCTTTCTTCTGGCTGCCATGTCCCAGCAGTCTGGTCCCAGAGTGCCATTTTGGTAGTGTTTGGCACAAGTCCGAAGCAGCTTCAAGGTATGAGAAACGTCTCGCTCGACTATTTTCTGACAGGACGATCTGTTGTTCAGAATGGCGATGTAGTTCCCCAGCGTCCAGCTGGGGCAGCAGGAGGCAGCAGTGGTCCTCTGGCAAAGATCGCCAAACTGGGGATGAGATCTGATCTGCAGAGATAGAGACAAGCAGGACTTCAACTTAAATCGGTTCACCATCGTTCAAACTGGAAAGGTCTGAACTGAGGTGACCTTGAGGGACAGGGAAAGTTACAAAAGCTAAACAATTATCCTCCTAAATTAGGAATCAGTTTGAATGCAGGCTGAGATACTTCCCCCAAATGGTCTCATGTTACAGGATACCCTTTAGGTTACTTTCTTCTGATTAAAAACTACCGTTTGGGGATGACATGCAAGTATGAAACAACTTCAACCAAAGCTAGTTTCAGAGGAGATCAAATTATCACCTACTTTAGTCAACAACTCTTTTCAAAGTCACTTTAAAAAGCAATAAAGTGGATAAGTTATGAAGCTTAAGTCTATACATGTAAAGGATTAAGAAAACAACCGTACGATTGATATATGAAAGAAATTTGTGGTTTTGCCTAAAATTCTGGTTATCAGCATGAAATTGTTGGTGACTAAAATACTGTATTTCAATCGACACACAGCAGTTCTCTAGGGAGTATCATTCCTGAGAGAACTGCTTTGGTCTGAATGTTCGTGCTCCTCCCAAATTCAAGTTGAACCCTAATTCCCAGTGTTAGTGTTAGGAGGCGTGGCTTTCTGGGAGATGACTACATCACAAGGGAGGAGCCCTCGTGAATGGGATTAGTGCTTTTATCAGAGGCCAGATGACACAGAGTGTCCCATCTGTGAGGAACAGGTCCTCACCAGACCCAATCTGCTTATTTCTTGGTCTTGAACTTCCCAGCCTCTAGAACTACAACAAATACATTTTCGTTGTTTATAAATTACCCAGTCTGAGGTATTTTGTCATAGAAGCCCAAACAGACTTAAGGCAAAAACTGTCTGGTGAATCAAAAAGTGACCCCAGTAATATCAAAAGTGCTGATGTCAAGAAGCATAAAAGTTTGGAATAAAATTGTTTCCTGAAGCATGAGTAGAAGAGGGAAGTGTTTCTAGATTCAAGTATGATTTCTATCTGATTTTGAAAAATTGGTATATACAATAAAATAAATGCTTAAGGATTTATTATTTCTTCCATACAGTTTATTCAAATTGACAAAAATCCTTCTTTTGAGAACTTTCTCTTTTGGTAAATGAGGGCCTACAGCATATTAGCAAATATGATAATTCTGGATTTAGTGTGGACAGTATTTCATTTAAAACACCATTCCTAGAAAAGGCTTTTCATCTTATGGCTGGTGTTATAAAAAACTGAAAATTGTTCCATCACTGGTTTGCTAGATTATGATGAAGTCTCTACCATTCCATCCTGTATATTGGACGAGTAGCCCCTCTTCTCTGAGGTGAGAATAAGAAATATTCCTCTTCTCCTGAGCCTCACCAGAGACTTCTCTTGAGGAGTACCAGAACTAAAGATGACCTGGTCCTATCAGTTTCTCTCATCTCTATTTACCAAAGGCTGCTCCAGGGAAGAAACCAAAGTTCAAAGAGGGAGTGAATTTTTTTTTTCTAGTAGGATTAAAAACACTCTTTACCTTGATTAAACTAGGCTTTATCAACCATGCATTGAAATGTCTTCTCAAAGGAGAGGAGAAGCTGGCATGAATCACCTCTTTAGAACTTGGACTCGCCCAAGAACCAAGTTACCTATGCTCCCTGAACTCTGTTTGTCAAGAGACTTTCCTGGATTAATCTTGTGGGGGTGGGGTGTAGCCCAGGACTGGCCACGTGTTGAGAACTGTGGAAGCTGGGTGACCTACTTCAACAGTTCTTTATACTATTTCTCTACTTTTGTATATGCTGGAGAGTTTCCATAATAAAAAGTTGTTTGTTTTTCTAAAGATACTCTATTGAGGGTAAAGAAAAATGAACCCAAAGGTTACTCTTCAAATGTACTACAATAATATTTACTGTAACAAAGGGTTCATTTTAAAGCTCATTTTTGAGGAGCAATCGTAAACATTCCATAAACTGGATAATTCATACTTGACAGTTTCCAGGTAAAAACATTCGCATATTCTAACTTAGGGAAAACTGAGCCACCTAATAACAGGAAACCCTGGAATGGCATCTCACTGGTTTTCATGGCAGATTACCAGTTTCACTCTACAAAGAGGTGACATACAAACCACTAGTCAGCTTGATGAACTGAATGAAAGCTAATGCAAGCCTGACGGTTTTCAGATGGAAGAAAATGATCTGTATCCATTGTGGAATTCTTTATCAGCTAGAAGGAAAATACCTGTAGTTGCTGAAATAACCAAATGCCAAAGATAAAGGACATGGAATTGCCAACTGAAACTGGGAGAGAAAGCACAGAGTTCTGACCTTGAATAATCTTTTCAAATAACAGCACATTTTAAAATGTGTATAGTTGACCAAAGATTAATAAATTAGGGCCGGGGCGGTGGCTCATGCCTGTAATCCCAGCACTTTGGGAGGCCAAGGTGGGTGGATCACGAGGTCAACAGATCGAGACCATCGTGGTCAACAAAGTGAAACCCCGTCTCTACTAAAAATACAAAAATTAGCTGGGCATGGTGGTGTGTGCCTGTAGTCCCAGCTACTCGGGAGGCTGAGGTGGGAGAATTGCTTGAACCCAGAAGGCGGGGGTTGTGGTGAGCTGAGATTATGCCATTGCACTCCAGTCTGAGTAACAACAGCGAAACTTCATCTCAAAAAAAAAAAAAAAAAAGAAGTTAGATATTATAGGCCAGGCATGGTGATTCACACCTGTATTCCCAACACTTTGGGAGGCTGAGGTGAGAGGATCACCTGAGGTCGGGAGTTCCAGAACAGCCTGACCAACATGGAGAAACCCCGTCTCTACTGAAAATACAAAATTAGCTGGGCATGGTGGTGCGTGCCTGTAGTCCCAGCTACTCAAGAGGCTGAGGCAGGAGAATTGCTTGAACCCGGGAGGTGGAGATTGCAATGAGCTAAGATTGTGCCACTGCACTCCAGCCTGGGCAACAAGAGCGAAACTCCATCTCAAAATAAAAGAAGTTAGACATTATAAACAGAGTACATACTATTTTGATGGCTGCTATTAAAATCCCATGCTAGTAAGTCACTGGGGAACCAATCCTCCAATTCAAAGGTGGTACTGATTGATGTTCAATCTTTGGGAAACCAGTTTCGAGAACTCATACGGGCTAAGAAGAAAGGACAGAGAAAAGACATCATGCCTGGTTTTCTCTACCCTGAGTTAGATGCCAGTACCCTGAATTTAAAGGAATGGAGTTCAAGGAATTATCTACACTTTTTGAGAGTAGAGTCCTATGTTCTTGGTCTATTCATCCATTCAAAAAAAATTACTGAGCATCTACACAAGATGAATAAGGCACAGTTGTTCTTCCTCTCAAATTGTTCACAGTGTGGCAGGGAAATCAGACACAAGAATAAGTAACTAATTCAAAGTGAGAAGTATGGTGTTATATGTAAGGGCTTATGGTGACCCACAGAGAAAGTACCCAAGTCTTTAAGTGTGATGTGGCAATGGCACTAACTTAGTCACATGTGACTGAGATACAGAAACACAGAAGCATGTATTACATTATGGGGCTTAAAGAGACTGGAAAGCAGGTATGTCTTCATGCAGGACACAGATATTTTGCCATATTTTTGGAAGAAGGATTTGTAGGAATAATTCAAAATCTTTGAGGTTTATAAAAATAAAAACGAAGTTAGTGGAAGCAACTTCTTATAACTGTCATGAGGAATATAGCCTTCTAATTCTAGTTATTCACAAAATGGATGTTGAGAGGAATCATTGTGTTTTTGTGGTTATAACATGTCTTTGCACACTTCCCTAGTTAGATAGTGGCAGGGGTGGAGTTGACTTAAAATAGAAGGGAAAGGAAGAGAAGAGAGAAAAAGAAGAAGCCAGCGGAGAGTTTTAAATGGTATCTTAACTTTTAAAACTATTGGTTGAGTTGGAGATATTTTAAGAAGCTGAGAAAATAATAAAAGGGAAAAAAATTAAGCTCTGAATACCAGGTTCAACTGACTGCTGGACTCTCCTTCCCCACGTAACAAAACTCAGTATGTATTTAAATGTTTAAGGGGAGCCTAGAGCAAAAAGAAAAAGCAAGGGCTCTGTACTCCTCTTTAAAACAAGAATGGGAAAATATGTTTCTCGGATCTTCTAAGCTTCAGGGGTTTTCCAGCTGTCCACAAAAGCTACCCTAGTAAACAGAGTCTCTGACAACAAATTTCAAATCCCTTTATAAGCTGAGTCCTCAGAGCTCCAACTTCTACAATGTACAAAGACTATGGAATAAGTAAACGGTTTCCAGCAGAGTTAAGATTAGAGAGACTCCCTTCTGGTTACTAATGACACCATTGTGTCCCTTAGGACACATGAAGAAGAGTAGGGGAATCAACTGAAGCTCCTTTGGAAAGTGTGTAAGAAAACGAGCATTTCTGTTAGGAGGCAGACAATAGGATCAGAAACAGAAGCTACCACTTTTGGAAACCAACGTTGTCTGAATTATGAGTATAAATGGCACGTAATTTAAACAAAATCTGGAGTTTGAACTAAATGTGCTATAAACACAGGCAGGCGACAATTGAAACATCTGGTCTCACTGAGATATTACACTAATTACCAGAAGTTTTCTGGAGTCAACCCACCAACAATTAAGGTCGTTTGCTCTCTATCACTTGGTTATGCCCCATTTAACTTCATAGTTGTTAATAATCAAGTACTTTCAGTACAACAACCAGGATTTGGGGGTGGGGGAGAGGAACAACTGCCAAGCAGCCTTCGGACAAGTCTGCTCGAACCACTGTAACAACGAAAAACCCTAACAGTGTCTTGAACTGGGAGACTCAAAAAAAGGTACAGCAATAATCTGAAAGCTGAAATGTTAACCAATAGTTATTACTTAAGTTATCAGATGAACATATCATCTCTATAAGAAAGATTTATTATTCCAGGTTCATAGCAGAGTTTGAGACTAGAATGCACAGGTGTTTATAATTGGTAAAAATAGTATTTAACAAGTTAAAATGAGAACCACACTCTCTGAGGTAGACTTTTGGGGCTTTGGTCACCTATTTATTCATTTGTGGGGACGGATCTATAACTGGCCATATCAACCATTCATTTTGACATGTGTCTTAAGTTTGTTTCTCAAATTCTCACAACAGGACCACAGCACTACTTCTTCCTAATTAACTGCCAACGTATAGAGATAATGCTCTGAGTTGGTGACTCAGAAAGTACGTACTAAAAACATGTAGTTGTACTGATCTTGCCAGGGATTACAAATTAAACTCACAGCTGCCTGATCTTTATCATCAACTCGGCAGAAAGACAGACTTAGACAAGCAGAGCGCATCTACTCCTTTAGATAGTCTAAACTATGCACATGCAACACGCTAAACCACTAGAAAGCCACATGCTTAGCTTTCATTGCTTTGATCTCTTATAGAAATGATGTTGCTATAATGTTTTCTTGCTACCAGCCTACCTATGTTTTGCAAATCAGCTGAACGTTAATATTGTATCTCTTCTAAGCACACTGTTAAGAATTTTGTACACAGCATCACACTTTTTCTTTTTTTGAGATAGAGTCTCACTGCAACACCCAGGCTTGAGTGCAATGGCATGATCTCAGCTCACTGCAAACTCCGCTTCCTGGGTTCAAGAGATTCTCCTGCCTCAGCCTCTCAAGTAGCTGGGATTACAGGCACATGCCATCATGTCCAGCTAATTTTTGTATTTTTAGTAGAGATGGGGTTTCACCACGTTGGCCAGCCTGGTCTTGAACTCCTGACCTTGGGTAATCTGCCACCTCGGCCTCTCAAAGTGCTGGGATTTCAGGAGTGAACCACCATACCCGTTCCCACACTTCTTTTATGAAGACTGTGGGGGAACTGTCTCCTCCTGCCTTAGCAGGAGGAAAAGCTGAGTTTCTAAAACACAAATTTGTTACCTTCTTTATATGACTTTTGTTACTGATTGTGAAATCCTTTTTGCTCTGGCTGCTGGGAGGTTAGAGATAAGTTTGTGGCTCCTATTAGCAAATATACAAGATTGTGGGTGTGTATTATTATATGCTAAATCTCATCCTTAGCTTTATTATTTTCCTCCAATTGTTTTCCCTTTATGTGATTCATTCAACTTATTTATCTTATCCTTTGCATATGCTTTTTTGTAAACAACCTCAACATGATGATTTTTATCATTTATCTATCTATCTATCTATCTAAATCATCATGTTGAGGTAGTTTACAAATATATACACATACATACAGAGAGATGAAAGTATATACCACTTTTATTTATGAAAGCTACAAATATATACACATACATACAGAGAGAGAGATGAAAGTATACATCACTTTTATCTATGAAAGCTACAAATATATACACATACATACAGAGAGAGAGATGAAAGTATACACCACTTTTATTTATGAAAGCTACAAATATATACACATACATACAGAGAGAGAGATGAAAGTATACACCACTTTTATTTATGAAAGCTATCATGGCATAGTATTGCTTGCTGGCTTTTGAATCTCAGAGTCTAACACATACTCATGGACTAAATTGCTAGCTCTTTAAGAAAAAACGGATACTATTCCAGACCACAATGACTTTTTAAGCTTCATTTGTGTGGGGAATGGCATATACAGGAAAAAAAATGGAGGAGGTCTCTTCCTCACTGGAAGCATAAAGCAGGGTGGAAAAAGGCAGACTCCGGAGTTCAACTTGGCTGGGTTCCAATCCTGGATGTGCCCCTGACCACAAATGTGAACTCTCCTCAACCAGAAAATTGGCTATTTAGTGTTTAATTCATTAACACTGTCACGAGGATTAAATAAAGTATTTAGAACAGTTCCTGGCACAAGGTAAATACTCACTAAATATCAGCTATTAATTAACTGAGTGAATTCAATCACTCAGAGTCTTCAGGAAAGGGAAGGTCTGAAGATCAACCAAAGGTAGAAGAATGAAGACAAAAAGGAACGGAAGTTAATGAACTGCACTCATCCAAGGTCTGTAACCAGACTGGCTTAGCTTCTCTAAGCTTAACTTATCATCTGTGAAAATGCATTATCAATTCCAAGGTCACAGATCCATGTGAGTGATGTACAAGTACCTAGCATAGTCTTGCACACAGTAAATATTGCTACGCATTTACACCTTTAGAGTTAACTTTCTGTATAAGAAGTATACTAATGCCTGTAATCCCAGCACTTTGGGAGGCCGAGGCGGGTGGATCACGAGGTCAAGAGATCGAGACCATCCTGGTCAACACGGTGAAACCCCGTCTCTACTAAAAATACAAAAAATTAGCCGGGCATGGTGGTGCGTGCCTGTAATCTCAGCTGCTCAGGAGGCTGAGGCAGGAGAATTGCCTGAACTCAGGAGGCGGAGGTTGCGGTGAGCCGAGATCGCGCCATTGCACTCCAGCCTGGGTAACAAGAGCGAAACTCCGTCTCAAAAAAAAAAAAAAAAAAAAAAAAAAAAGAAGTATACTAATGCATGACAAGGAGAAATAGGTTCATAGCCTTCAAATAAGGAACTGATAGCTGTAGAAGAGAAAATAGGACAAATAAAAATTGATCACCAGTTAAGAAACTCTGGTCTGTTGATAGATTGTGGCTTTGGTCTATGTGAAAGGAAGATGGCACTGACAGAAAATCCTGATACCTTAATCGACTGGAAAGTCAATTTCAAAATGTGCAAACAGTCTCTTAGAATGAAGGATGGGGTACATCTAGGTGATCTGGGACCATCTAACTAGGTTACCTGGTTAAGGTACTTAGTTATTGGAAGGTACTCATGTTAGTACAATGAGACTGTTGGTTTGGGTAATCTCTTCTTTCCTTTCTACCACTTATTTCATTAAGAAATTTCCCTGTTAATAGAACAGGTGACTGCATCAGGTTGTCAGGCTAGCTAGCTCTCAACAGGACACAAGATTCGATTTTTAACTACCCGGTGATTTTACATTTTAGTGTTATACTGAGAACATGAGAACACAGAGTTCCTTCTATGCCGGTTGCTTTGCTCGGACACGTTCATTAGTGACATCAGATAGCAGCTTCTATTTAGAGAAATCAACCCTGAACATATAAAATTGACAGCTCTTCCAAACCCAGAAGCTCACTACATTTTCTGGTGCTGACATGTTTTTGGCTCTAGAGAAGACTGAGAGACAGAACGCCTGTCTTCCTGCATCCCCGCGTCTCCCAAAGCAGCAAAGTGTTTGGCATTCGGGGCAATCTGGATTGGATTACTCTCGCCAGTTACATAGATACTGTATTTATGCTCTTTGATGTCCCATTTCCCAGCCTGCTCCCTAAATTTCCCTTTGAGGTCACCGGCCCAAATGACCCATTGATTGCCAGAGAGGCAGGCATTTACTTGCATAATTAAGATGCTTACAACTGCCTCAGGGCGGGAAATAGGAAACAATGAAACTAGGTTAGGAAATCAACAATGCAACAAAAGAATAAAAACAGTCTGAAATACTTCACTGAAAAGAAATATTCTGTGAAATAACAGAAAACACTATCAGTAGCCACAGACCATGAATTGGGAAAAAAAAGGAAGATGGCGTGTTTTAAAGTTGGGGAAGGAAACATGGACGCTTTGGTCCTGGGATCTGAGAGAATGCAAACCTGGCCTGCTGGAGTTTCCTCCTCAGTAGGTAAGCCTCTTAAGTACTTCACCCGATCAGACAAAGGAGTTTCAATAATACAACCTTATTTGCGCTAAGGAGATTTTAGTTTTATTTTACATACCCTGGAATTATCTACATTGCACATTGATTTAATTGCAGGTAAATTCCATAATGTCTCCCCTCCAGATGAAGTAAATACCACTCTGGAGTATCGGTCACCTGGTGAGATGGAAAAAAGGAAAGAAAAAGGTTTATGTATTTATTTCATATGACTCGGGATTCAGAAATAATTCAAACTGGGAAACCACATGGACAATTCATTAGCAGCAGGAAATTCTTTCCTTTGACAAATTCCAGGAGAAAATGTTAAAAGAAAGAAAAAAGCAATGCTGTAATATTGTCTCAGTGCAAAGCCTTTGTCTACTCACTACAATTTAAAATTGTATGAATTATATAGCAAATCTATTTTTGGTCAGACTATAATTAGGAAGGTAAATTCATAAGAATTTACGACAGGAAACTAATTGAATATATCCCTCTAATTTCACATCACCATAATAAAAAAAAGATGCACTAGGAATACCAAGAATGGATTATAGGGATGTTCTCCCTGGCAGTTAACTGGAGAGGAGAGATGGTGGGTGACAAATTTAAAAGCGCTAAAAACAGTCAACTAAGTACAGAATGCTGGCCGTATTCTGCTTGAGTACATAGTCTCTCTGGTGTACTAGAGTCTAGAAAAAATACTTTGAAAATCAGATTAACACAAAATATGTTTCTGAATAAGGGAGGTTTTGTTATACCAGAAAGAGCATGCATAGTCTTTAAAGTCAGATTAGGGTAAACCAGGTCCTGTCATTTACTAGCTATGTGACCTTAGGAAACTAACAACTTCTTTGAGTCGTGGCTCCTCATTTGTAAAACAGAGACAGCAATATCTATCTCAATTACTTGTGAGAATTTAATGAGATAATAATAGGTGCCCAACAGTATTGTTTCTGCATCCTCAGAACAAAAACAATATGAATCACATATTAAAAAATATGAACCACATAAAACAAAGATGAATTTTATGTTAATTAAAATGCCTAATTGTGCTAACAAATCAGCTGGTAAATTTATGAATAAAGCTTTATTACAAAAGGTTTTATTTATGATCATGAAGTTTCGGCTATTATCTTATGTTGACTGATTTTGGGGAGCAAAATCCGCCTGGTGGAAACAGAAACATTTCTTTTACACAGAGCTGGTAGTGGCTTTAGTCATGCGGAATAACTTATGAGGAAATATTTAGTGCTGACTATTGAAATGTAAGCAAGACTATACTTCATGAATTTGGTAATGTTTTTCCTGGTTAAGATCATAACTAACAGATGTTGGTTAAGCAGTAATATATAGTATCACTTTGACCGAGGGAAATAAACCAGCCAGAACATGCAAGTAACCAGAGTATAACTTCCTAATTTTTTTTTAATAGAAGAGACAAAAAATGAAATATGTATTGCTTTGTGGGATCAGCATAAGATTCTGCCTAATCTTCTACTATCTATTCCTATTCAGAGGAAGTGATCAAAACGAAGACCCTGAGACTCGGTAAGCTCCAGAAACATCAACAATCCAATCAGGTCATCCAGTGTTTGATTAGGTGTTTTCATAAGACAGGGAAACGTACATTTAAGAAGGATTTTCAATAACAACAGCAAAAGCTGAAATCAAAAGAACTTTACTGTTAATATTCACTTAATTAAAAATTACGATATCCACAATTCCTCAATCCTAATCACGATAGATAATCAACGGCTTACATACTTCTATTCATTTCTTCTAGGCTGTGCCTTCCTTCTTCCCTGGCAGCTGCAGAGTAATCAGGCTGACTTGATGTTAAAGAAAATTTGGGGTAGTGAATTTGTTGCCAATATTTAGAGATCTGATTATTCCACATTATAATCTGGATTTCTGACCTCTGGCAAGTTCTTGCAACATTTGGGCCCTCAATTCTTTTTTTTTTTTATTTTTGAGATGGAGTGTCACTGTTGTTACCCAGACTGGAGTGCAATGGCGCGACCTCGGCTCACCGCAACCTCCGCCTCCTGGGTTCAGGCAATTCTCCTGCCTCAGCCTCCTGAGTAGCTGGGATTACAGGCACGCGCCACCGTGCCCAGCTAATTTTTTATATTTTTAGTAGAGACAGGGTTTCACCATGTTGACCAGGATGGTCTCGATCTCTTGACCTCGTGATCCAACTGCCTCGGCCCCCCAAAGTGCTGGGATTACAGGCGTGAGCCACCGCACCTGGCCCTAGGCCCTCATTTCTAGAAGACCACCTTTTGCTGCAGCTAGGTAGAAGCCGATTTCTTCATATGTGGCAGATGTTCCTTAGTGTTCCACAATCACCATCACTTCTCTTGTCATACCTAGCTAGCTTTATTCACGTGTATGATATGCCACGCCCCTGAGGCATTCAAACTTTGAACCTCTGGACTTTATTTTTTTCACCTCTCTATCTCCACTGCCTAGTGATAAAGCAGCATACAGAAGGCTCTTAATACACTATATGCTTTTTGAATGAATCAGAACTTTAAATAATTTTAAATAATTCAACAGATTATTTCAAGGTTTAATCCAAAAAATGTCCCTGTATTTGATCTAGAAATAAATAGTACAAGGAATTTTTAAAAAGACTTGAAATGCTGGGCAAGGTCGAGAATTTCATTATATTTGTATCTTCCTTAAAATGAGAAAACTCGATCATTACTTTTTTCATTAATTTTAATAATATAATAAATAAATTCAGACTAGTAATTGACTAAACTAGCTAGTACAAGTTAACTAGCTAAACTTTCTTTAGGTTCACCAGCAACAGTGAAGCTGTGTGACTAGCCACACACGACTATCAGTCTAGACTATGATCATGTTCAATTGTAAATGCTAGGAAACCACTGAGGGGTGTGTTCATCTAGGATGCCACTCACTTGGAACGTCGCAGAAAAAGCTGTCTTTGTGGAAGTTCCAGTCAACTTCTCTTTTCTCTCTCTCATAATGATCATCTGACCATCTATCATCCCGATGGCTGAAATGGAACAACAATTTGATCTTCGATAAAGTGCGAGCCGTTTCAAGGCTGATAAGCATACTGAAAACAGAACTTCCTCAAAGCTATGACCTACTTATTCCTTGATATTAAGTTGAAAGGATTAAAAGCAACCAACATTAATTTTCTCACTTCTAAAAAAAAAAAGGAAGAAAATCTTACCTTTTCATCCTACTACACAAAACCTTAAAACACAATGAAAAGTTAAACTCAGTGGCAAAGATTTTTGAGCCATACATTTTACATTTAAACTTTTTGTTCAGGCAGTATTTGAAGAGGAATTCATTAAGCAATGTTTTGTCTAAAAGTTACATAAAAACAAATGATCTATTACCTTTTGGCTTGTTCATCTGCATATTTAAAGGGATAATTTGCTAATGTTGCTTTGTATCCGGTATTATTCACCATATTATTCCATGTGACCAATCTCTGGCCTATTGCTGTTCCTCTTGGTTCAAAACCCTAAGGCAAAATTACAAGCTCTTGTTAAGTGTATTTCATTTCAGACTAAGTATCGTTACATTAAAAGCTCGGGAAAGCAATGTCAAAGTGATGTATAGCTTGCAACAGAAAATGCAGCTGTTCCTCATAATTCCTCCAGAGGTGACTGCATTCAAACAAGATGCCTGGAATGATAATGATCACCTATTTGCTGTGACAAAACAGTTTGATTCTTTGGTGTGTTACATGTCTAATGAAAGAGGAAAAAAAGCATCAGAAGTTTATCTTTCCAACTTATACCTAAGCATTTAGTAAATATTTATTTTTATCTTATGAAAATTATGAGGAAATTAAATCATGTTATGCATTGTTAGTATTTTTACAGAGAGTGTATCATTATCCTGGATCATATTTTCTTCATTATTCCAATCCAGAGAAACATTTACTTACAAACAGACTCTGCTGTTAGTAATACTGAAATTCCTTTAACTTCTCTGGCAGAAAACAGAGATAGTGTTAAAGACTCTACGAGAATATTTTTATAGAAGGCAAATTCTCCAACTTATTGCTTTTTAGCTTAAACATGGGGACCAAGAAGGAAACCTTCCAGATTTTTGAGGTTAAGCACGTTCCTTGACCTTTGAAGAACGTGATAATACAGATGAAGTAATGTCTTTACTTTTCAGAAAGAGAATTGTTGTCTGCTTACTGACAGCTTGATGTTTTTAAAGAAATGGGTTACTAAATAACATAATGCAACATGTATTAAAATACGTAATTTCTGAAGATGATTTTAGGCTAAAGAAAACATAAATGCTACTTACCAGCAACGGATCAGAGAAGTCAGGAAGCTCTGGGACTAAGATTCCAACCAAGGCACAGACCACGATAAACATGGTGCACATGCCCAGGACCCCCACCGGCCAGTCGGCTATCAGGGCTGCATAACTACAGAACACAAAGAAGTCACAAGGAAGGCTCTCTGCAGAAACATTTTAGCTACCTAAGAGAGCAATTAGTTAGATCTTCATATTTTAGACCAAATACAGGTATTTATCAATAAAATATCTAATAGGATTATAAGTATTTGTATGTAATTGTAGTAGAAAGTTACAAGATCATTGTCTCCTCATTTCTGTGATAAAGTAGCACTTTATGCCCCAGGCTACTGAGAGTCAGATTAACGTACATATATGACAAGTAACACTTTATATCTACATCTATGCTTGTGAAGTAGATATAAAATATACACTTCATTAGTGGAGGGAAAATTTTAACCTAAGATCCATTCTCTTTGCAGCCTCTTCCAGAACTTTCGTTTCGCTAGTTATTCCCTTTCTCCACACCTTCACTCTCGCAGTTCTTAAAGAACTCAGTCTATATGCAGGTTCATGTGGTGCAAATCTTCAAACAACCAAACCAAACACTTCCCATAAACCTGTATCTTTCCTTCCAGCTACAACTGCAGTGACTCTATCCACTAGATATGTGAGTTCCATGAGGGCAGAAATTCTTGTCTGATTCATTAGTGTACTATCATCTTTTAGAAGGTGATCAACAACTATCTATTGACCAAATAAACAAACACCCGGTGCTTGTACTCTCTAGCTACTACAATCTGCCTTTATCTCCGTCCACATGTGGAGAACTGTCTCTCTTACCAAATCCTACCATTGGATCCTTTCTTCCAGATGCGCTTCCCACACCCTCATTTGTTACCTCACATTGAAAGACCTGTTCCTGTATCCCTACCATAAGGTCCTGGATCACATGTTATAATTTTGAACACTTCCAAGTCTTTTTTTTTTTTTTTTTTGAGACAGAGTCTTGCGCTGTTGCCCAGGTTGGAGTGCAATGGCATGATATTGGTTCTCTGCAACCTCGGCCTCCCAGGTTCAAGTGATTACCCTGCCTCAGCCTCCTGAGTAGCTAGCTGGGATTACAGGCACCCACCACCACACCCGGCTAATTTTTGTATTTTTAGTAGGGATGGGGTCTCACCATGTTGACCAGGCTGCTCTCGAACTCCTGACCTTGTGACCCGCTCACCTTGGCCTCCCAAAGTGCTGGGATTCCAGGCATGAGCCATTGTGCCTGGCCGACACTTCCAAGTCTTAATATAAACTGAGTGCCCAACAGAAGCTGACTAAACTAAACTTTCTCTGAAATTCAAAATGCATCCTGCAAACTTCTGGTTTCTTGAATCTTTATTAGAAGAAGAAAAGCAAGACAAAATACTTAACCTGTGGACCACTCCTCTAAATTCTCAGCAGTGTTAGCTCATTTGGCTGCTGCAATGGCTATTTCTGGCTCATCTGAAATAGGATTCGTACTCATATAGTTCTGAGTTATTTCTTCAAAATCATGCTAGTAGTTACAAGTAATTCCGGTGGCTCTAAATATCAGTCTGAATAAAAGCTACTATATGTCTCTAAGAATAGATTGCGAAATTTTATAATCTGCTGTCTTAACTGTATATATCTGGCTTTGGGGGGATATTTGCTTCAAATTATAATTCTAATAAGGATATTAAAATGCAGCATAATTATGCTTTAAGGGAGCATGTGGACAGGCATTTTTCACTGCTGCTCTTTTAAAGTAATCTTATAAGGCCAGACTAGGTGGCTCACACCCATAATCCCAACACTTTGGGAGGCCGAGGCAGGTGGATCACCTGAGGTCAGGAGTTCAATACCAGGCGGGCCAACGTGGTGAAACTCCGTTTCTACAAAAATACAAAAATTAGCTGGGCGTGGTGGTACATGCCTGTAGTCTCAACTACTTGGGAGGCTGAGGCAGAAGAATTACTTGAACCCGGGAGGCGGAGGTTGCAGTGAGCAGAGATCGCATCACTGCATTCCTGGGTGAGCAACATTCTGTCTTACCAAAAAAAAAAAAAAAGAAAAGAAAGAAAGAAAAATAAATATTATAAAAACAAATAAACACATACACACAGACATACAAGGCTGCCCTTATTCAGAATACCAGTTTCTCTTGTGCTTCACATAAATTATCATCGTGTTCAATTCTCACAACCACCCTTTGAGATGAAACTGAGGCACAGACAAGTTATAGGACCTATTCGATGTCACAAAACTAGGAACCTAGACAGTCTGGCTCTAGAGTCAGGCTTTTAATCTCTGTGTTGTCATTTGTTTCTTTAGACACAAGAGTAACTAGAAACATTAGGAATAACTACACTGGCCACAAATGTCTGCTTCCTAACTCTCACAATTAAAAATTCCCAGCCCTACTAGTAGTTAATTTCTCTATGCAAAATCATACAGGTTCCAAGTTTGAACATTATTTACTACATTGCAAATTTTGGATTTAAAAACTCATTGAGGAAAAATGATGCTCGATCAGGCAGAATAACCTTTTAGAATAATTCTGAATATAATAAAGACACATAAATGACATAAGTTGATTGCGGTTGTTCATATGTAAACACCAAGTGGCTAGAAGCTTTCACACGTCTAGAACACACCCTGTGCGATAATATTCTCCTCACTCTATTTCCTCTTCCACCAAATGCAAACTAAGATGAAGGTAACTAGTTTTGAAGCAATAAAGTCCTCTGTCTCAATAGTACATTTGAGACTTAAAAAAGAGTCCTTAACATTTTAGACCATTAAATGAAAAGAGTCCTTAACATTTTAGACCTGTGAAATGAAAATGGCCCCGGGCTTACATGGTTATTCATTACATTTTATTTTAAATGGATCCATTTTCTCTCAAATGAATCAGAAGTTATGCGTTTTTACTCACTAACATGTTATCAATAGAAGGCAGTAGGCCCCAAATTGCTTAGTATTCATACTGCGGTTTCATTTACCCATATAAAGACTTTTTATTTTGTGTTCTTGAAAAAATCTGCACACACATGTATAGCGACCTTCAAAACCCCATTCAATAATTGCTTTTCTTTCCTTTGAAAACATCTGGTTTTGATTTTACAGCACTGCTACACACCATGTACGTGCACTGACTACATATGGAAACTTGATGGCGTTAGTGATTTCAGCACGTTTCTTCCAAACGCGTTTAGCCTTACCATACTACAATTCTACTTCCTTACACAGCAGATGTTTCACATGCTAACCCTTCCTAGAGATAACTGTTCACACTTAAGAAAGGGGATCACCATCTGAGTATATAAAACGCCATGGGGGAAAGCCCAATGCTTCTGAGAAGTGTTACTCAAACAAGTGTTTCTCCTCAGCACCACAAAAGTGCTGAGGCTGATTCTCCTCCTGCTATGTATGTGAAGTATATGTATAGTACAGCTGTGGGTACCACATGGGAAACAGACATGCATGTGCAATGTGAAATCCAGACAGTGGTTGTAATATCAAGATAAAAATCTAATAAAGTAGGAAAGTTGGAGAAGTAAAGGAAATTAAAAATGGCCTATAAATTTCACAAACATATATATATATATTTGATGATGCTATATATATATATATATATATATCCTGTACATTATTCTCTTTGAAAAGTGAACCATATGTGCAGAAGAATTTTCAAAGGAACCATTCTTCTGACTCTACTGTATTCTCCTGCATATCAAATCCTTGCCTTTCGTCCACCTGCTCTAATATCGAAAATCTTTAGACACCACAATATAATGGTAAGTGCAGCCCATCTCTGTAACAGCTGGCTTACAGCAGGTGGTCATTTTCCAGTGAAAGACCAGGTGACGGTCTTCCTGGAGGCCCTACTGCTGTACTAGCTGCTGAGGTTCGGGCCCGCTCTTTGCAGGGCGTTGCTGTGTAAAAGTTCACCTCATTTTCTCAATAGGTTAAGTCTCAATAGGAGACAGATCTGAAGGGCTCGTTCTCCTTTCACGGGAGAAGAAACAGAAGTCACAGGCAATGAAGCGCGTTCGCGGGTGAGCTGTGGATCTGAATTAGCAGGCATGCTGCCTGGCATCCTGGTCCAGGTGTTACTGCCATGCTGAAGTTTTCACTGGCTCTCAGTGGAAGTCCCTCAAATACAGTCAGAGATTTTCTGTCACCTTATTATTGGATTTATTCTGGAAACAGATCAGAAATAACTGTCAAAACAAATAAACAAAGTATCTTATAGAGCCAACTTACGCTCAAGTGACATTAAAATGGGGGCCAATTTTAAGTGGGTTATTTATATTACAATAACATACCTCCATATAATAAATTTTCCTCTTAGCTTACAAATATTTGTTTCCCTTGTTCTTTGCTGCCTTCTTTTTTCTCTTTCCTCTGAGCAAAAAACCGTGTTTCAGATGGTATAAGTCAGTGCCCCATAACAGAGGCTTCCTTTTCCTCAACTTCCTCTGGATCTTCAACCCCTTACGGTCTGGTCTGGCTTTTGCTCTCATGACTCTTCTGAATTGCCCAAGGTAACTAACTATTCTTGGCTTTTATCTTCCTTGACCTGAGCAGTATTTAACACTGTTAGTGGCCTCTGTCTTCCAAAATCCTTTCCCCTTTGGTTTATTCCTTTCATTTCCCTTAGTAACTCTTATTCCTCTTGTCCCTTAAAGACAGGCATTTCAAAATGTTACTAAGTCATAACTTTTCCAGTGGCACCAACTATCAACTTAGTGGGACAGTGACTGAAGTTCGAAAATTAAAAGCATTCATGCTGCAACATGAATGAACCTGGAAGACGTTATACTAAATGAAATAAGCCAGTCACAAAACGATAAATACAACTCTTTGTTTTCTTGTGAAGTAACAAATTCATCCAACAGTTAGCATTAAACAGTAAGGAGGCAAGGCATCCCAGGAATACAAAAATGGCAGACTTGGATCTTGCCCTCAGGGAATTTACAACCTAATACAGAAAATAAGACAGGCACACAAGTATCTACAAGACAGGTTAAAAAAAAATACGTGGTTTTTAGAGGGGTACAGATGAAACGTTTTGTGAATTCAACAAGAGAAGCAATAAGTTCCAGCCAAGGTGCTAAAGGCAATCAGGGAAGGCTTTGCTGAAGAAGTTGTATTTATATGCATATATACTTAGAGAGCTTTGCTTAATAATACCAATTTAATAATAGAGAACGAATCTTTTCAAAGTAAAATTGTTATTTGCAAAAGCCCTATTATAGAAAGTAGAAATTCATTTTCTTAATATGCCATATTTACGCACATACCTCTTTCCCTTATTTTTTCTTTTATTTATTTTTGCAAAAATGAAAAGGGAATTGGATAAACAAAATATGATATATACATACAATGGAATATTATTCAGCCTTAAAAAAGGAGATTCTCATACATGCTACAACATGAATGAACCTGGAAGACATTATGCTAAATGAAATAAGCCAGTCAGAAAAGGATAAATACTGTAGGGCTCTACTGATACAAGGTACTTAGAGCAGTCAAACCCACTGAGACAAAGCAGAATGATAGCTGCTAGGGCCTAGGGTAGGCGGAAATGGGGAGTTAATGTCTAATGGGTATAGAATTTCGGTTTTACAAGAGAAACAAGTGCTGGAAATGGACGGTGGTGATGGTTATACAATAATGCCAATGAACCGTACTCTTAAAAATGGTTAAAAGGCAACATATATGTTATATATGCAACACATATACACATGTTGTCTATACAATGTATAAACACATATAACATTTAAAGCATATCAACACGTTATAACTATATATCATATAAACCTGTTATATAACATATAACCCTGTTATACATATTATATATATGAGTGCTGTCTCTCTCTCTCTATATATATATATTTTATTTATTTATTTATTTATTTACTTATTTACTTATTTATTTATTTTTTATTTTTATTTTGAGACAGGGTCTGGCTCTGGCACCCAGGCTGGAGTACAGTGGTGTATTTCAGCTATGTACAAACTCTGCTTCTGGTGCTTAAGAGAACCTTACACCACAGCCTTCCGAGTAGCTGGGACTACAGACATAAACCACCAGGCCTGGCTAACTTTTTGTATTTTTTTGTAGAAACAGGTGTCCTCATGTGGCCCTGGCTGGTCTCAAACTCCTGACCTCAAGTGATCTGCCTGCTTCAGCCTCCCAAAGTGCTGGGATTACAGGCATGAGCCGCTGCATCTGGCCTATTTGTATATTTTATCAGAATTTTTAAAATAATTTTTTTAATAGGAGTGTTTACTAATGAATACTTAAATAGTAATTTCATTTCAAAGGGAGGATAACTCCCTTGAGGCAGGCTTCAGTGTTATCAGCATCTGAGCTTCTTTGGCAACTGAATTTCAAAGATCACTTAGAATTTCGCTTTTTAAAAAATAAAACAGAGTCTCGCTCTGCCCCCCAGCTGGAGTGCAATGGCACAATCTTGGCTCACTGTAACCGCTGCCTCCCCGGTACAAGTGATTCTCCCACCTCAGACTCCCAAGTAGCTGGGATTACAGGCACCTGCCATCATGCCCATACAAAAAGTACAAATTTCTGTACTTTTGTAGAGACAGGGTTTCACCAGGTTAGTCAAGCTGCTCTTGAATTCCTGACCTCAGGTGACCTGCCCACCTTGGCCTCCCAAAGTGCTGGGATTACAGACATGAGCCACCGTGCCCAACTCACCTGGAATTCTTAAATGTAATGACATTTTATCTGGAATTACAATGTATAAGAACATCTGGTGAGAAAATGCTTCTTTTCAGGAACTCTTATCTATTTAAAATTTTCTCTATTGAAAGATAAGCCTTAAACATTTCCACATAAAAGAATATTTCCATTGGTAACAAGAATTTTTTTTTTTTTTTTTAAAAAAAACAACCTCTCTGAAATAACCTGCCATGAATTCAAGTCATGGTAGTTGGCAGAACAGTGTCTCTTTCCTCACTAAGAAAGCCACTGAGAAGCCAATCCACGGCAGGAAGGAATGAATGCAAAATAATTACACAAATATAAATGTTTACACACAAAGAGATTTTATTTTATTATTATTACTTTTTTGAGACACAGTCTCACTGTACTGCAGGCTGGAGTATAGTAGCATAATCTTGGGTAACTGCAACTGCCACCCCCAATTTTCAAGTGATTCTCCTGCTTCAGCCTCCTGAGTAGCTGGAACTACAGGCACGTGCCACCATGCCTGGCTAATTTTTGGATATTTGGTAGAGTTGGGGTTTTGCCATGTTGGCCAGGGTGGTTCCAAACTCCTGACCTCAGTTGATCCACCCACCTCAGCCTCTCAAAGTGCTGGTATTATAAGCATGACATACTGCATCAGCCCTAGACACAAATAGAATTTAATAGGGTTAGACATCTACCTTAAGGTTAAAACCACTTTTGGAGATATGGAATTCCTCAAGCAGCCAACTCATGGGAAATTTATTTTTCTTTCATAAAGATATGAATGAGGAAAGTGGAAAGAACATCAAAATATGGAAAAAATATTAGATGGGAAAAAGCATGCAGGTAAGTTTATTATTTAATAAGATAACCCAGATTACTTTACCTTTTTGGTAACTTGAAAGGTCTGGATGGTCTGAAAAAAAAAAGCAAAGGAAAACTGATCAAAAACAAAGCATCATAACATAAACAAAGGCTTTACATATGTACTGAACATTTTACTTACCTCTATCACAAAGAATCCTGGAAGTGCGAAAAAGGACAATCTATTGAGAGATTTTAAACAAGGAATGTTGGTCACTTTACATACTAGTGGCTAGTCAGGAGGCAGAACCTTCCACGACTCCGTATCACCCTCTCCTGACGGAATCACAGTTACACTGTACAATATTCTTCTCTGAGACCTATAGCTACTAGATTCAGTCTTCTCTCATAACAGGAATCCACATGCCTAAGTCTCCAATCTAAGCTGCTTCCTTATGTAGCCAAGATTCTAACACTTAAAAAAATAGGACATTAATACCTTCTCATACTAGAAATATTCTATTCCCTCTTCAAGATACCAGCTGTTTCTCTATTTTTCAATTTCTTAATATCTAACTTCGAAATCTACTTCAACAGATAAGGGCTTGTATTTCTAATCGGCTCTTTCCCATAGTTTGTTTTATTATTCCCTCTTATCCTCTGTACCTCGCCTCCCAGATAAGGGATAAGCTTTCTAAAAAACCTCCAAACTCAGTCTCAACCTCCAAACTCTGTATTCCCACCAGATTTGTTTTTTCCTATTTACTGGAGAGCATTTAACAAATATTCGTTGAACAAATAAAAGTACACTGGTTTTCACAGTGTGGTCTAAAGACACCTGGGAGTTCCTGAGACCCTTTCATCTCCCTTTTCCAACTGTAGATCTCTGTAAAGCCAGATTTTCTTCATATATTTCATATATTTCAGTGAAATGGCATATTGCCACAGATTACACAAGCAAATATGAGAATCCTGCTATCTTCTAGTAAACCACATGTCAAAGAGATTTGCAAAAATGTGAAACAATGATACTTATCTTGCTAAAGTTTTTTGTTTTGAAAAATATAATTATTTTTCACAAAAAGCTTATTTCTGTTAACATGTAATGGGCTTATTTTTAATGAGTTTCATAATTTAATATTTGTCAGTTCTGATTCCAAGATGCTACATATCAACTATAATACATGAACAAAAGCTCTTTCAAGGTTCTCAACAATTTTTGAAACTGTAAAGGGGTCATGTGACCCAAAGTTTAAGAACCACTACGCTAATATACTGAGGATATATAAATATTTGCTGACTGAATAATTGAATTACCTAGCTACATACTTTTTCCTAACATGAAATCTTTCACCAGACTGTACTATACTTGGAGGAAACAAAACAAAAAGCAAAAATCTGTCCTCTAAACGTTCTTATTTAAGCTATTACCGTTTCAACAGTTGGAACCCTACCTGGGAATTTCTTGAAGATTTAAAGTTCTCTTTCCTATTTTCTCCCTCTGTTTACATCTCTCACTCAGATACACGTATCCATTCTTAAAAGGAAACATTTATCTAATTCCTAGTATATCCATGCACGAGACAAAAAGGTTCACAAGTACGCAGAGCTAACATTCAAGAATGCACTTTACATTAAAATGTTGATACGAAAGATGCGTGTGTTCTAAATTTCAAGCTTTACTTACATGCCCTCATTATGGATTCTAAATCCATTAAATATCAAAACCAAGGAGATGGAACAATGTCAGAAGTTGCAAGCACTGAAAAGAATTTTAGGGACTATATATTCCAATTCCATTGCAGCTTCATGTTTAGAGATGAGCCTCAGTTTGCCTTTGGTCTCTCAGTGTCTTAATAGTGGAGGTCTAGTGAGAACTCAAGTCTCTTGATGCCTAATTTACTGCTCTCTGTCCTGTGAATACTGTCTGTAAAACCAAGGAAGAAAAGTCCTAGGGCAAAGAAACAGTGTTAATTTCTTACACAGAAAAGAATTATCTTTTCTTTTGGCAGATGTGGAACTTAGAGTTTGAGTTTCCACTAAGCACAGCATAAGAGAACACGCTACTTTAAGAAAAAAGATGAGACTGACTATTTACAGCATTATAAAGGATAACAAAAATGCATTATTTTTATACATGTACAGTAAAATAATTCATTTTTAAAAATCTAAAAAAAGACACTAGATACATAAAAAGGAACCG
This sequence comes from Callithrix jacchus, assembly GCF_049354715.1. NCBI lineage: Eukaryota > Metazoa > Chordata > Mammalia > Primates > Cebidae > Callithrix > Callithrix jacchus. The sequence continues at coordinate 5,753,053 of NC_133520.1, forward strand.
TATCTTATTTGTGTTCATATCTTTATAACTAGTGTAATGTATGGTTTTGGGGATGTCAGTTCAGCACATGTTGGGTTAATGAATGGGAATCTTTCGTTGCTTTTCTCACACTCAACAGCTTTGAAGTAAGTAGACAAAGAATTAAAAAAGCAGGAAGAGGACATGAATATTAACATAGGCAAATTTTATTTTGTTTCTCTTTCTGTCTTAAACACACTCTCTCTCTCCATGACTTCAGCCCATCCCTAACTGGCAGTCCTACACTCTGCAAGTTTCTCTTGGGGCCTCTGTATCTTACAGGCTCTCTGATTCGCTGCTGCAGGGACCATTAGTTTGCTGGTTAATCAGAAAGGTTAATTAAAGAGAAACATTTTTTGAAATTCTATATGCATTCCTTAAATAATAGAACTTAAACATAAATGTCAATCTGTCGTTATATAAACCGTAGACATGCGGCATTGTCTATGACTTCGAGTGTCTGAGGACTTGGAAAATGTAGACGTAATACACGTCTAAATTTTGATGATTTTTTTCCCCAAATCTTTTGCAATTTTTTCTTCCATGCCTAATTCAACAGTAAAATTTTTTGTAGCAATTAACCTTTATCTAGATTTCCTAAGGCTACAATTTTCTTTTCATGAAAACAACTTGATTTTTTAGCACCTATATATAAATGAACTAAAACATTTAATCAGATGACGTAATTACCAAAAGAAGCCAACTGGCATGCATGGGTTTGCTAAGCACACAGAGGGGGTGGCTGTAGGGGACAACTGCTGCCTGACCCTCAGCACTCAGCTGGCCAGGGCCATCAAGCATGCATGGAGGGACGACCCTCAGCACTCAGCTGGCCAGGGCCATCAAGCATGCATGGAGGGACGACCCTCAGCACTCAGCTGGTCAGGGCCATCCAAGCATGCATGGAGGGACGACCCTCAGCACTCAGCTGACCAGGGCCATCAAGCATGCATGGAGGGACGGCCCTCAGCACTCAGCTGGCCAGGGCCATCCAAGCATGCATGGAGGGACGACCCTCAGCACTCAGCTGGCCAGGGCCATCAAGCATGCATGGAGGGACGGAGCGTAGGGCAACTCCAGTGAGCTGCTGTGAGCCCAGCAGCTTTACATAGAGTGGGCTTTCAGTGAACACATTCACATCTGAGAAGCCATGAGCACATTTAGTTGTTTTGGTGAATCTACAAAAAGACCCAAAACCCCTAAAACCTGTATTTTCAAATGCAATTACATATTGATTTTTCAATATGAGTTTTATTGAGATATAATTTATATACCATATAATTTGCCCATTTAAAGTGTACAATTCTATGTTTTTTAGTACCTTCATGAGTTATGCAAACATCACCACAACTATACATTGATTTTAACTTTTTTTATTTAAATTATTTATTTTTTGAGACAAGCTCTTGCTCTGTCACCCAGGCTTGAGTGCAGTGCAAGAGCACCCAGCTCATTACAGTCTCAGTTTCCTGGGCTCCAGCAATCCTCCCATCTCAGCCTCCTGAGTAGTTGGGACCAGAGGCATGTGCCACCACACCCAGTTAATTTTTTTAATTTTTTTGTTTGTAGATGTAGGGTCTCCCTATGTTGCTTAGGCTGGTCCTAAACTCCTCCTGGGCTCAAGTGATCCTCTCTCCCAGCCTCCCAAAGTGCTGGGATTACAGACATGAGTCACTGTGCCCAGCTTATATATTGATTTTAAAAGAATATGCTATCTGAACACCAGTGATGAAACTATTGATGAGCTATAAAAACAAACTTATTTTTCCAGAGAGTAAGGCACTGAACAATTCCTTGTATATAAAAATCTTATTTTTTCACTCCCAGTTTTCCACTTACGCATCCTTAAAAGTACATCTTGAATTTCCATGAGAAATTAAGAGATTTTGCTCTCTTTAGGCCTAAAATGATCCTCACAGCCGTAATTCTGGAAGATATCATACTGAGCAAAGAAACGGTATTTTGTTACATACGTTTAGGTTGTAACAAATGTAAATGCTCTCTTTTCCCCCATTTACCCCTGCCACTAACTTTTTCTTTCAACTAAATAGAAATCCATGGGTCTATGACTAATTTACTCTTTAGAGAGAAACAACTATAGATTCATCATAGTCTTTCTGCTTGAGTAAAGATTTCATGTCATGCTAAATTTGAGACAGTAAGTAGAGACTGTCAACATTTGCTGGAAAAGAAAAATTGAGGTTACCACAAAGAAACCTCCTGGGAAAACATTAGATCCCTCTGAAGTTTCTCTACTAATGGGCGTGACAAACAGATGATGGAAACACCCAAACCACACTCCAGGTAAAACTTGAAACCTGTTTGATTTCCAGTGTTACCTTTAATTCTGCTTTTTCAGTCTCTTACTAGAAACACCTGTGAAAGAAGGCAAGCAAGGGAGTCTACCGCATACTTTCATAGATCAATAGTAGTCTGCCTCCATTTGTAAAATCCTTTGGAATTGCTACTTTTAATATCTACCTAATAAAACCTGCAGACGACTTTCACTCTAACTTCAGTCTTGTGTTGACAAATAACTAGTAAAAACAAACAAATCTAACCTCCGAGGGAGAAACTATCTTTTTCCAGCATTCACCTTTTAATAAAAACAAACCCAAGCAAGCAAGAATAATCTTCAGTGGGAACATTTTCCTGTTCTTGGATTAGGTTTTTAGCCTTTTATTCTGCTGGGAAAGGCCCAAGGAAAGATGACATTTGCATATCCCACCACACACTCCCACAGGCTGTGGTGTAGATAAGCTTGGGTCCCCAGACAGTCCACAAGCTGCAGTGTCATTCTTTCTCTCCCACTCAAGAAAGCATTTCTGTCTGCAAGTGACTGACAGTGACATTATTTTAGGGCTAAGCTCAAATCTGTTTTTTAGAAAAGCAAAGCATGTACAAACTGGGGTACTCATAACTGGTAATAAATTGCCCCTGGCACTTCACACTTGATAACTGTAACAGCAGCTGAGAACCTTGGCTATAGTACTCTGAAGACGGGGGAACTGTGGTATGTGTACATATATCGGTCAATGAGACTGTCAAGTTTTCAGAGGGAGGGAGAGTGGGAGGTACCAACTGAAATAATCAAGATAATAGGGGTAGATGCAGAGGCAAGGGAAATTTTTTGAAAAAGTAATAGAAAAAAAGAAGTTTGAAAGGGGTAAAGTTAAGAAACAGAAAAAAATGTGGAAAAGCTACAAATCGTCTGTTTCTTTGTTCTGCTCACCTTTTCTCCCTTTTAATAATTTTTGGAAAGAGAAGGGAGCTTGTAGAGTAAAGGAAATGAGAACAGTGAAACACAGTAACTTTTCCATCGGTCTAGAGAATTCTATTCTAGATGTAACTGCAGAATTAACATCACAACTTACAAACCGAGAGTCTCAGGCCGTGTGCGAGGCGCATGCTTGTAAATGTCAGCACTTGGGGAGGCCCAGGCGGGAGGATCGCTTGAGCCCAGGAGTTCAAGACCAGCCTGGGTACGATAATGAGACCTTATCTCTACAAAAAATAAAAAAATTAGCTGATGTGGTGGCATGCACCTGTATTCCCAGCTACTCAGGAGGCTGAGGAGGGAGGATTGCGTGAGCCCAGGAAGTCAGTGGGGCTGTGAGGCAAGACCACACCATGAAGAAAACATACTTTCAGCTTTGTGGTAGTAACCACATTTTTAAGCACAACAGTGCTGAAAGTAACATTTTAACCTCAAAAGTCACATTGGATTGTGTCATACTGTCTTTTTGTAAGAGACTATTCTGCAAGTAGTAACTTCAGTTCAGCACTAGTAAGTTAGAAAGAAAGTATTTGAAAAAAAAAAAAATCCATACTTTGACGACCATTCTGGATTCCCAACAAAAATAAAGCCATTCTTCATAGTAAGTATTTCCATGAAACATCCCTGGCACACTTGGCTTCCATCATGAAGATGAAACAGATACCCTGCAGACAAGCTAAGCCTGACCTCTAACGCATTTTTCATGCACCAGGGCTAAATGTTTATGATCTGTGTCAAGTGATTTTAAGGATAACAATAACCACAACTACTTGTGTGATGCATTTCCTAAAGGCTTAAGAGCTGCTCACTCAAAGTGTTGGTCATCTTGATGTCTAGAACTGTTAAAACTGAACAAAGTGCCAGCCTCTATACAAAATAAACTAGGAGGCACCAGAGAAAGGTGGAGTGGCGAGACTAACATGTAAAGAGCACTGTATAAAGACATGCACTTTATAAATGTTAAACAAAGAAATTTAGCGTATACTGAGTAACTGTTTTGAGTATGAGAAAAATATTTCTTTCTCTTTAAGACAACAGCAAACTTAGAAATCAAAAGATGTGACATTAAAGTCTGGACCCTGAAACTCATTAGTTGAATAATCTCGAGTAATTCCTTTAATTACTCAGGATTTGTGAGAAAGAGATAATACTTTAAAATGAGCTGGGGTGGGTAATAATAGTTTTCTGTAAACTGTTGAGAATTATCCAAAAGAAAAAAGGTACTACTACCACATTATTATTTTTTCGTCCAAAAATGGCATTTGAACCTCAGTTAGGAGTAATGCAAAAGACTCGTGTAAAGCATAAGGTCCCTTCCTTCGTCAGCACTGTACACCTTTATGATTCACTTAACAGGCTCACCTGATTCTTGCTACTAGCTGAATATAACATAAAAATCAATGCTGTCACTCCCACAAGCCCAATTACAATAAGAGAGTGTCAGAACTGTAAGACACCCTAAAAGTCATCCCACTTAACACCTTCATGACACGAAGGAGAAAAGGGTCCAAGGTCATAGAGCGAGTCAGTGGCAGAGCCAGGTCTAGAATCCAAATATTTTGATTCAGTCCTGTGCTTTATTGGGCACACTGATGAAGACTAGGAGGTATTGCTTGTGAACCAAAAAGGAAAAGGAAGGCAGAAATGGGAAGAGCTTCCTAACTGAAAGCAAATGGCACATGTGCACAAGAGGGCATATGCAAGGATGTCCACTGAAGTGGCTTACAATAAGGAAAGTCAGTGAGAGCAGCCTTCATGTTCACTTACTAGTAAGAAGATTCTTAAATAAATAAATGGCAGCACATCGATGCAATAGGGGACTACGCAGAATGAATACGTATGCACATACAAACATATACATACACGGATACTGACATGGAACGAATTTTAAAGTAATAAGTTTCAAAACAACTCATACTGTATTCATATGAAAAGAACACTAAATATTTTAGAAGCCTCAGAAGGGAACTTTGCAAATCAATAGAGCTGTTTACCAGAGAGGAAAGAAAAGGATTAGGAAAAGAATCAAGAAAGGAGTTTCATTTTTTATTTTTGAATTCCTCATGAGCACATGTCCATTAATTAGTTGTATAATTAAAAAGTGAATCGAATTTTTATAAAGGATAGGTAATTGCATATCTAATCATTTATGTACATATGATAAAACATTTTATTTGAAAATTTCTCACTGCTACATAATTTGGGGGAATGGGGCATCTTGGCTAACTCGAATCTAGATGAAAAGAATATTATACAAAGATCATAAATTTCCAAAAACTTAAAATACACTTAATACAATCTATAGTTAATACTGTTTAATTCACTGCCAGTTTAAGTGACATCAAGTAATTTGATGACCACTGGAATCACCCGGGTAGCTTACTAAAACTAGAGATTTCCAGCCCCCTCCCCAGGGATCTGGTTCGGTAGGTCTGGAAATAGAGACTGCAGAGTCAGAGCTTGAAACACTGTCTTGGACAATTTGCTAGGAATATATATCTCTAGACAAGAAACAATTAGAGAACAATACAAGAAAGTAATTATAACCTACAGGTATAGTACAAACATTAAGTGAATGGGGAACAGGAAGATAATACTGGACTAGAGCAGTCCAAAGTCTAGCCCTTGAAACTTGACATAAGACAGAGGAAAAGAAAACAAACCTTGTGTCAACACTTAGGAGCAAAGTCAGCGAGGCTTTACTATGACGGAGCAGTGAGGATGACAACTTGCTGGATTAGGAGTTGCTTGAGGGGAGCAAGAGACTGAAGTGGATAATAAAATAGGAAGCAGCTGAAGTTTTTTGAGTAACAACTGATAGGATAAAAACACTAAACCAAAAACACTTTTTGGAGGACTGATTCGGTAGTAATGTGCAGGATGAGCTGGCTAGGAAGAACGCTAAAGGGAAGGAGAGCAGGTTGGGAGCTACTGCAGTGACCTGTCTAGAATAAATAGAGAGAAAAAAAGGAAAATAATCTTTTAATAATTCAGAAAGCCTCTGAGAATCTTATCAATATGTTAATCAAAATTATAAGCATCTATTGTCATAAATATATATGGTATTACAAGAAAATAATTCTGGTGACATTTTAATATTTTTATAAAATTATGTAAGTACAATTAGAAGTGCCTAGAACTAAAATTAATTAAAAATAATATCAGTGCCTATTGAAGTGAAGTCAGTGATAATTTGAGTTATGAGACAAATAAGTTGTTTGAAAGATTAGTCTACAGGTTGAGGATACAGTTTTATATGTACATTTTGGGACTTACATTAAGCCTAATTAAACAAATAAATTTTATTACTTTCATTAAGATGAGAAAGATACACATACATTTCTCACTTTCAAAATATTATGGATCTTACATAAAATACTAAAACCTTTCTGCATTTTCACCATAAACTATACAAATTGCATAAAGAGTTTGTGTGTTACTTATAAGCTCAGTGAAGACATATTTGCGTTTCTGAAAGTAAGTTCACATTATGTATCTCATAGAAGATCCCATCTCAAATCTGCTCATTTATTCACCAAGGCCATCATCGATGAGACCAGCGATCATGAGCATAAACACAATCATAATTCATAAATGTGCAAATTCTCTTTTGCTCCAACATTTGCTTTGTTTCAATTTTTAGTTTGTCTACATTGTGTTCAATGCGAAAACTATTACTTTAGCTCAAAATGAAAAGAAACGTCATGAATCTTTCTTAAGTTCACCTCCCACATATTTTGTCCTATAAAATTACTCGGTAGTGTCCAAGGTTCAGTTTGGAAGGTTAAAAGTCACACCTGCTATCAAAAAAAAAACTTGGATGGGGGGTTAAAAAATAATAAAAAAATCCACTGTATCAAACCGAATTCCAACAGTGTAACCAATACCTTGCAGCTGTTGTGATATCTTCATTTGACAGACCAGGAGGAGAGACATTTCCCTCAAACTTCTATAGACATTCTTTAGTTATGCCTTTAAGGACAAAAACATATATGTAAATTGATTTTTCTTCCTGATCTAAACTGTCTCATGCTTAATCTCTAACTTAAAACTTTAAATTTTTGTAACTCAAATCATTGTGAAAAGCTTTAATAAAGGTCAAAGCAAAACTCTCAACAATCAGTTTTAATACAAATAATACTGATTTAGGAAAAGGGTTTCTTCTCAAAATCTGAGATTAGAAAAAATAATCAACTAAACTTAAAATAATTAAACTGAGGAAATAATGAGACTTTTCTGAAAAAAACAAAACAAACAACAAACAAAACCAGGGAAAGCATCACCACGCTGGGCTGTATGACCTCAAACTGTAGTAACGTTCTTGTTACACTTTGGCACCAGGGCAACCAGGGAAAACTTCAAATGCATTGTATTTAGTTTGTCACGGTATAGATTCTGTTTGCAACTCCAGGATCTATTATATATGCCAGTGACACCCAAATACTATGTGACAACTTTTAGGAACAAATTCTAAGAATAATGTATTTTTCTTAGACCGCAATGAGAAATCAGAGGACCTGTTTCAAACTGGGTGTTAATCTTGGGTTTTAACCTCTTTGGCTCCAATCTCCTTTGTAAAATAAGGAGAGTTGGATTAAATTATTTCTAAGGTCCTTTCCTGCTGTGAAATTCGATTGTATTTTCCTGTGGAATTTTAGATAATTCAAGTCACCACGTATTTTAGTCTCCTGGGAAGTATTTCAACACTCTGGCATGGCTAAAACTGGTGAGCCAGGTTCCTTTAATCAAAATTCTATGTTAAAATATTTCAGGTGACACTTTGGGAGGCCGAGGAGGGTGGATCACGAGGTCAAGAGATCGAGACCATCCTGGTCTCCTGGTCAACACGGTGAAACCCTGTCTCTACTAAAAATACAAAAAATTAGCTGGTCACGGTGGCGCGTGCCTGTAATCCCAGCTACTCGGGAGGGTGAGGCCGGAGAATTGCCTGAGCCCGGGAGGCGGAGGTTGCGGTGAGCCGAGATTGCGCCATTGCACTCCAGCCTGGGTAACGAGAGCGAAACTCCGTCTCAAAAAAAAAAGAAAAAAAAATATTTCAGGTGAACAGGCAATAAAAATGATCCCCCTCATAAGGTAGGCAAGAACTAGTATTTTAAAATGCTTTGAAAAAATAACGCTGGCTCTTTAAATGAAGGGCTAGGGACAGACTTTTTAAATGACTAGATAAATGGCTTTTTAAAAAGTGCTCAAAAATGCTTGCTAGGAGGACAGGGCAGAATTCCCCATCTGTCTGCTTTAGATTAAGGTGGAGACTGATGAACGGGGTGACACCAGTAACGCATCCGTGTTGGCACATGTCACACTGTAGGAAATAGTGCCAGGTTACTAAAGATGCTCATGTTGATGAGCACCTGCTCAGGATCATCTAGTTTACCAATCGAGTGGGTTTCATCAGAAGAGCAAACATAAAAGACCGCTGATGTTAAAGGGCTATTTAAAAACTTCCTAAAGTACTTTTCCTGAGTTTCTAATTTACTCTCTCAGAAAGGCAATGTGCACCCTCTTTTTTCATTCTAAAAATTTTTCCTATGGTAGGCTTTTTCACTTAATGTTTTGTCCATTCTAAAATATTTAATTTTTAAAGGAAGAGGAAAGCTTTAATGAGGAATATATTTTCTGTTTTAATGTTGGTTTTGTTTTCTGATTATAAAACAAACACATTCATTTTCTTGAAGTATAAAAAAAATGCAGATAATTACAAATGAAAAAAGTCACCCATATTCTCACTACACAGATAAAACATTGTAACTCTTTGTGATCTATTTTCTCTGAATATTTTCTCCTTTTTGCCTAAATATAGAAATTGAATATAAACAAAATTAGGATCCTATTAGATGCACAAGGTATTATCACTTTGGATTAGCATCTTCTGTGTAATTAAAATCTTCTGAAAACATGATTTTTAGTTGCCATATAATATTCCATTATATTTGCCATTACTTATGCATCACACAATCGTAACCATACTACTACATTAGATTTCAACTTGTTTCTCATTTACTTATAAGTCTTGAATTAAAGCTAGGAAACATCCACAATTGTGGAAAACATTTTTCCTAGTTTGTGGTATTTGTTTTTTCTTTTCTTGAGAGGGAGTCTCACTCTGTCATCCAGGCTGGAGTGCAGTGGCGCGATCTCGGCTCACTGTAACCTCTGAGTCCCTGGTTCAAGCAATTCTCCTGCCTCCGCCTCCCTAGTAGCTGGGATTACAGGCATGTGCCATTAGACCCAGCTAATTTTTGTATTTTTAGTAGACACAGGGTTTCACCATGTTGGCCAGGATGGTCGCGATCTCTTGATCTTGTGATCCACCCACCTTGGCCTCCCAAAGTGCTGGGATTACAGGCATGAGCCACCCCACCCGACAGTTTGTGGTGTTTTTAAAGATGATTTTCGCATAGGCATTACAATTTTTTCCATACTTGTAATTTTTCTTTGTAATTTCTATGACTGCTTTCACAATTAAAGAGTCATCCTTGATCCAGATGTTAGTTTTTCCCAGTTTCACTTACTTAATAATCTAGGTCAGCTCTATTACTGTCTGCTGCTTCAATCTGTCATATTTGGTAACTTTTTTTTTTTTTTGAGGTAGAGTTTTACTCTTGTCACCCAGGCTGGCGTGCAATGGTGCAATCTTGGCTCACTGCAATCTCCACCTCCCAGGTTCAAGCAATTCTGCTGCCCCAGCCTCCTAAGCAGCTGGAATTACAGGCATGCAACATGGTGTCCAGCTAATTTTGTATTTTTAGTAGAGACGGAGTGGCCAGGCTGGTCTCGAACTCCTGACCTCAGGTGATCCACCTGCCTCAGCCTCCCAAAGTGCTAGGATTACAGGCGTGAGCCACCATGCCCAGCCAAAACTCTGTTTTAAGGGGAAAATAGAATCTAAAAATTAATTTTCACAAAATATGCAGCACCCAATATTGTGAGAATAATAGCTAATCATGGCACGCTTGTGCAGCTATGGGACCGAATTTCCAGAGTGTGGCGGAACCATCCAAACTGGTCTTGGTACAGGCTACATAGTTTCATGCCATCTAGTAACAGTTGTTCACTGAGGTTTAATTAACAGTGGGGATGAATGTTGATTCGAATGGTCTTTCTAGAACTACAACAGTGGTTACAGAAATCTCTCAGTTAATTGGTGCCCATTTTGTCAGCCAGGTTTTGGGAAGCTGGGCCAGGAGAATAATGGGAAATGGGAATCTATTTTGTTTCCTCATTTCCTGAAGGGGAGTAGCATGTGGTTTCTTCGCTTTTGGAAGAAGAGAATTTTAGTCTGACCCCATTTGAGAATGGGAACTAAGTGGAAGTCAGGAGCCCACTGAGTTATCAAGTGGTTTTACTTTATGAAAGTTTTTTTTTTTTTTTTTTTTTTTTTTTGAGACGGAGTTTCGCTCTTGTTACCCAGGCTGGAGTGCAATGGCGCGATCTCGGCTCACCGCAACCTCCGCCTCCTGGGTTCAGGCAATTCTCCTGCCTCAGCCTCCTGAGTAGCTGGGATTACAGGCACGCGCCACCATGGCCAGCTAATTTTTTTTGTATTTTTAGTAGAGACGGGGTTTCACCATGTTGACCAGGATGGTCTCGATCTCTTGACCTCGTGATCCACCTGCCTAAGTTTATATGTACTATGTGGTCTGTTTCATTTGTCCTAGTGTATCCATTGATGTGTCTACCAATTCTTTTCGAAGAATCACATTGTCTTATTTTGGCTTCAAAATAGGCAAGTCCCAGGGCAGAATACATTTAGGAAATCCTAATTCTCTTTCCGAGAATGGGTTTACAGTGTTATTCTTGCATCTATAGGTTGAAAACAATTCCAGTCAGCGAAAGACTAGAGCATTAAATGGGCCCCAAAAAAAACATAAGAACTTGAATTCTCCATGGTAAGCACATGCTAAATTACAGTCTAGAACTAAGATCCTGAAGCGGCCTTCAAAAGCCTTTCAGTTCCAGAACTACTTCATAACAGGGCAAGTGCACAAACACCAAGACTCCCATATGCTTTCCTTGTGCATACAGATCTTTCTGACAAAGCAAACTCACATTCAATGCCAAATCAACTGAGCTCACTAAGTTTTCCCGGAACCCGACTTACGTCATAGGCTGAAGTATTTTGGAGGAAAAAGGCTTATATATGTAGAATCCAAGGGCTCTCTCTTGTCATAAATGGTGAAATCACTCTTTCTATTCCTTCTTCCTGGCTTAAATCTGGCTCTTTCATATGGAAAACTTAAATCTTTCTATAATCTTGGCTTGCTTCTGGCATACCATCTCTGACAGAGAGTTGGAAGTACCTTTCTTAAGAAGGGTTACCTAAGGACAGCCCTTTATTTTCTCAGCATTATTAAGTCATTCCTTTTGCCATCTCTTCTCCACCCTAAAAATTTCAATTCACTAGGTACTTTTTGAACAGTAAAAAATGAAAGATAAAATTTCTACTCTTAAGTACTAAAATAGGAAGATGAGAGGCTTACAGAGATGCCACTGGGAAAGCACGTAAGGGAAGACAGGTGCGAGGCTATGATCGTGCCGCAAAGGACTCCACTTCTCAGATTCGGAAATCAAAACGCTGCTTAATGTTGCCATCTTCAAATCAAGGGGAATATTTCTACACATATATCTATTCCCCTTTGATTTGAAGATGGTGAGGTGGCAACTCGGAGTGGAACTGGGTTTGTTCAGAAACTCTAGTAAGAGTAGACCTGAAGGGAAATCATCTCCCTCTTCCTCCAACTACGCATATCCTTTCTCCTACACCATACCAGGAATACTGAAATGAATAGTATTGTCCCTGCCGTCCAATATATATAGACTGGCCAAGAAACTGAAGGAAGTTTTAAGCTTGGTGGTCAGGGGATTTCTTAAATCCCTCATGTCATTCTTTTAAACCATTCTGATTTCACTCAAGTCTTCAGTGAAAGGCACTAAGTTAAACTGTTAGAGTTTGATGCATTTTTACATATGTACACATCTATGTAACCACCACTCAGATCATGAGATACACCTTCTCCCAGCACCCCAAAGGCTCACCTGTGCCTCTTCCCACTCAATAATCACACCCTGTCCCCAGAGGCAATCAACGTTCAGGCTTTTATCACCACAGATTAGTTTTGCCTAAAGAATCGCCCTTTAAAGACATCCAAAGATAAAAGTTTAAGCAAAACCTTACATAGGTAAAATTCAGGTTAACTCAAGTTTATAAAAATACATAAAAATGAAGTCCTAGTAATGTTTTAATCCTACTAATGAGTGACTCCTAAATGAGATTTAATTAATTTTTTTCTCCTGAAGTTTCAGAAATAACCTTTTCCAATGACTTATAAAGTACAGATCTTAAATAACCTATACAAGGCCTCTGAAGAGCAGCAAAACCACTGGCACCGTAATTTGTCATTATGTTACTTTTCCTGGGCTATTATCTTTTAAATCCATACTATTCTGCCTCCCCACATTTTAGTTTCTTTCCAAGTTTGAGTTCTTGCCTGAGTCAACAATATCCAGCTATGCTTACTTAGGTGTAATTAACAAAGAAATGTTTCAGTGTAAAAATTACATAACTCTTATACTTTGGTTTGACAGAGTATCTCTATATATCTATGTATCTATCCATCTCTCTGTCCATCCTTCCATCCATCATCCATCCATCCATTTATTTATTTAGAGACAGGATCTTGCTCTGTTTCCTAGGAGTGCAGTGGCCCAATCTGGGCTTACTGCAGCCTCAACCTCATAGGCTCAAGTGATCCTCCCTGCTCAGCCTCCCAAGTAGTTGGCACCACAGGCATGCACTACCATGCCCAGCTAATTTTTTTTTTAAGAGATGGGGTCTCATTATATTGTTCTGGATTAATAGAATATTTAAATAAAGCTCTTCCACAGGCTATTGTGAATATAAAAATAACCATAATAGTGATGAATAGAGACAAGAAATAAAGATCTGAAATTTTAAAAAGCTGATGGGGGTAAGAAAAAAACAGTGATATTATGGAAATCACAGTAATGTAAAATAGTAGAAGAGGAGGCTCTGTTAATTGTGAAAGAGGGCAGAAATGGTCACAGTACACAGAATAAAAAGAAAGAAAAGCAGGCCGGGCATGGTGACTCATGCCTGTAATCCCAGAACTTTGGGAGGCCCAGGTGGGTGCATCACCAGGTCAGGAGATCAAAACAAGCCTGGCCAAAATTGTGAAAGCCCATCTTTACTGAAAATACAAAAAAAAAAAATTAGCTGGGTGTGGTGGTGAGTGCCTGTAATTCCAGCTATTAGGGAAGCTGAGGCAGAGAACTGCTTGAACCTGGGAGGCAGAGGTTGCTGTGAGCCAAGATACCGCCACTGCACTCCAGCCTGGAAAACACAGAGAGACTCCATCTCAAAAAAAAGCATAAGATCATGGAATGAAAAAGAAAGAAAACTATTTAAAAATTATTTAAGAGGTGGTAAACAGGGATTGCATGCTCTCGAACTAAACAGGAGAAGAAATCAAGTGAGTTTGTCAAAGGTGTCACTGACCTGGTACTGCAATGATGACAGAAGCTAGACTGCAACGTACCAGGAAGAAAAGGACCATCTGAAGTCAAGGTATTAAGCATACTAATACATTTAAAATAACAACAGTCAACATTTGCAGGCTTGACTATGCGCCAAACACTGCCCTAAGCACGTGACATACACTAAAACATTTTAAAATTCTTAAAATAACCCTATGAGGTAGGCATAGTTTTTTTTTTTTTTTTTTGAGACAGAGTTTCACTGTTGTTACCCAGACTGGAGTGCAATGGCGCCATCTCGGCTCACCGCAACCTCCGCCTCCTGGGTTCAGGCAATTCTCCTGCCTCAGCCTCCTGAGTAGCTGGGATTACAGGCATGCACCACCATGCCCGGCTAATTTTTGTATTTTTGGTAGAGACGGGGTTTCACCATGTTGACCAGGATGGTCTCGATCTCTTGACCTCGTGATCTACCTGCCTTGGCCTCCCAAAGTGCTGGGATTACAGGCATGAGCCACCGCGCCCGGCCCGGTGGGCATAGATTTTATAGATGGAGAACTAAAGAGAGGTTAAATAAGTCACCCAAATCCACATAAAGAGGCAGGATTCAAACCCAGGCAGCCTACTAGAGCGCCTACATTCTTAACCACTAGGCTGTACTGTAGCAAATATTTCTATTATTTTCATAAAGCAGAAGGTGCTGCTGCCCAAGTATGGGAGTTTAGAGAGTAAACTATGATTTGAGTCAACAAGAGATAGAAAAACACTTGAAACAAAGCTACTGAAAGAAGAGTGCTTGGGAGTTAGCCATGAGGACGAAGTTATGACAGAAGCGTGAAATCAGAAGAGGTAAAGTCTGCATAGTTTCCATTTCTTCCAGCAAGCAGTGCTTTTTAGCCTGGGAGCTGGAGCAAAGGCATCAACATTCCTGGAGATGACAGCACAGCGCTTTAACATCTAAACTAATTGCAAATAATTTCTGCGATTACTACTAGCATTTCCGAGAACCCACTGAAAAACTCACTGCGTATCCTGCACCAGGTAAAGTGTTTGAGTACAACATGATATAAACGGGCTGGAGAAATTAGGTGGAATTCTTCCTCGGGTTCTGTGCAAGGCAGCACTGAATACGCTGCTTCTATGATCTAAAGATGACGAGGGCAGCCTTTGGCACATCACTTATGCCCTCATGATTATTTGTGTGATCTGTGTGGTTTCAGTTCTGCGATCTCAAGACTGAACTTGCACAGCACTTACTACATAGTAAACGCTTGATAACTGTTTCTCAAACCACTACTGAAACTAAAAAAAATTATAGTAAGAAAACACAAAAAATATTTCATTCTCTAGTGTTTGCACAGCATCGAGTGGTAAGAAGGAGGCTTCAAATCAGACACACTTGGAAACGTATTCCAGGTTCTATAACTTACTATTAACTTTTTAATTAATCTTCCAAACACGGTTTGTTTGTTTGAGACGGGGTCTCACTCTGTCGCCCAGGCTGGAGTGCAATGGCACGATCTTGGCTCACTGCAACTACCGCCTCCGGGTTCAAGTGATTCACCTGCCTCAGGCTCCCAAGTATCTGAGATTACAGGTGCCTGCCATTTTTGTATTTTTAGTAGGGATGGGGTTTCACCATATTGGCCAGGGTGGTCTGAACTACTGACCTCGTGATCCACCCACCTCGGCCTCCCAAAGTGCTAAGATTACAGGTGTGAGCCACTGTGCCTGGCTCTTTTTTTTTTTTATTCAAGATAATTTTATTTAGACAGAGGACCTAAAAGAGACAATACCCAAATTAATTTGTAAATGAGAAGAATTCTTTTGAGTTTCACAAAGCTTTAAACTGTTTTTTTTTTTTTTTTTTCCTTTTTTAAAATTTACTTTAAGTTCCAGGATACATATGCAGAACATGCAAGTTTTTTACATAGGTATATGTGTGCCATGGTCATTTGCTGCATCTATTGCATCTAAGTTCCTTCCCTTCACATCCCCAACTCTCAATATGTCCTGGTGTGTGTTGTTATCCTCCCTGTGTCCATGTGTTCTCATTGTTCAACTCCCACTTATTGGTGAAAACACGTGGTGTTTGGTTTTCTGTTCCTGTGTTAGTTCGTTGAGGATAATGGCTTCCAGCTTTATCTATGTCTCTGCAAAAGACATGATCTTGTTCCTTTCGATGGCTGCCTACACCATTCCATGGTGTATGTATATGTATCACATCTTCTTTATCCAGTCTATCACTGATGGGCATTTGGTTTGATTCCATGACTGTGCTATTGTAAACAGTGCTGCAATAAACAAACATGAGCATGTGTCTTTACAGCAGAATGATTTATATTCCTTTGGGTATATACCTAGTAATGGGATTGCTGGGTCAAATGGTATTTCTGCTTCTAGATCCTTGAGGAATCGCCATACTGTCTTCCACCATGGTTGAACTAATTTATACTCCCACAAACAGTGGGAGTATTAAAGTGTTGCTATTTCTCCACAGCCTCGCCAGCATCTACTGTTTCTTGACTTTTTAATAATCTCCATTCTGACTGGCGTGAGACAGTATTTCATTGTGGTTTTGATTTGCATTTCTCTGATAATCAGTGATGTGGAGCTTTTTTTCCTGTGTTTCATAGCTGCATTACTTTCTTCTTTTGAGAACCATGTTCATATCCTTTGCCCATTCTTTGATGGTTTTTTTCTTGTGAATTTGTTTAAGTTCCTTTTAGATTCTGGATATTAGCCCTTTGTCAGATGGGTAGATTGCAATAATTTTCTCCCATTCTGTAGGTTGCCTGTTTAATGATAGTTTCTTTTGCTGTGCAGAAGCATGTTAGTTTCACTAGATTCTATTTGCCAATTTTGGCTTTTGTTGTAATTGCTTTTGGTGTTTTCATCATGAAGTCTTCACCTATGTTATGAATGGTATTGCCTAGGTTTTTTTTTGAGATGGAGTCTCTCTGTCGCCCAGGCTGGAGTGCAGTAGCATGATCTCAGCTCATTGCAACCTCTGCTTCCTGGATTTAAGTAATTCTCCTGTCTCAGCCTCCTGAGTAGCTGAGGACTACAGGCACCCACAACCACATTCAGCTAATTTTTGCATTTTTAGTAGAGATGGGGTTTCATCACATTGGTCAGGCTAGTCTCAAACTCCTGACCTCATGTGATCCAGCTGCCTCGGCCTCCCAAAGTGTTGGGATTATAGGCATGAGCCACTGCACCTGGCCTCCTAGGTTTTCTTCTAGAGTCTTCATGGTTTTGGGTTTTACATTTACATTTTTAATCCATTTTGAGTTAAGTTTTGTATAAGGAGTAAGGAAGGGGTTCAGTTTCAGTGTTCTACACATGGCTAGCCAGTTTTCCCAGCATCATTTATCGAATAGAAGATCTTTTCCCCATTGCTTGTTTTTGTCAGATTAGTTGAAGATCCGATGATTATAGATGCGTAG
Organism: Callithrix jacchus; assembly: GCF_049354715.1. NCBI lineage: Eukaryota > Metazoa > Chordata > Mammalia > Primates > Cebidae > Callithrix > Callithrix jacchus. Next base: position 5,770,312 of record NC_133520.1, read on the forward strand.
TGTTATTTCTGGGGTCTCTGTTCTGTTCTATTGGTGTATATTTCTGTTTTGGTACCAGTACCATGTTGTTTTGGTTACTGTAGCCTTGTAGTATAGTTTGAAGTAAGGTAGCATGATGCCTCCAGCTTTGTTCTTTTTGCTTAGGATTGTCTTGGCTATACGGGGTCTTCTTTGATTCCATATGAAATTTAAGGTAGCTTTTTCTAATTCTTTGAAGAATGTCAATGGTAGTTTTATAGGAATAGCACTGAATCTATAAATTACTTTGGCCAGTATGGCCATTTTCGTGATATTGATTCTTCTTGTCCATGAGGATGGAATGTTTTTCCATTTGTTTGTATCCTCTCTTATTTCCTTGAGCAGTGATTTGTAGTTCTCCTTCAAGAGGTCCTTCACATCCTTGTTAGCTGTATTCCTATATATTTTATTCTCTTTGTAGCAATTGTGAACAGGAGTTCATTCATGAATTGGTTTTCTGCTTGTCTATTCTTGGTGTAAAAATGCTTGTGATTTCTGCACATTGATTTTGTATCCTGAGACTTTGCTAAAGTTGCTTATCAGTTTAAAGAGTTTCTGGGCTGAGATGATGGGGTTTTCTAAATATAAAGTCATATCATCTGCAAACAGATACAATTTGATTGCCTCTCTTCCTATTTGAATACACTTTATTTGTATCTGTTGCCTGCTTGCCCTGGCAGAACTTCCAATACCATGTTGAATAGGAGTGGTGAGAGAGGGCTTCCTTGTCTTGTACTGGTTTTCAAAGGGACTGCTACCAGCTTTTGCCCATTTAGTATGATATTGGCTGTGGGTTTGTCATGAATAGCTCTTATTATTTTGAGATATGTTCCATCAATACTTAGTTTATTGAGAGTTTTAACATGAAGAGATGTTGAATTTTATCAAAGCCCTTTTCTGCATCTATTAAGATAATCATGTGGTTTTTGGTTTTGGTTCTGTTTATGTGATAGATTACGTTTATTGATTTGCGTATGTTGAACCATTGCATCCCAGGAGTGAAGCCGACTTGATCGTGGTGGATAAGCTTTTTGACGTGCTGTTGGTTTGCCAGTACTTTATTGAGGATTTTCACGTTGATGTTCATCAGGGATATTGGCTTGAAGTTTTCTTTTTTTGTTGTGTCTCTTCCCGGTTTTGCTAACAGGATGATGCTGGCTTCATAAAATGAGTTAGGGAGGAGTCCCTCCTTTTCAGTTGTTTGGAATAGTTTCAGAAGGAATAGTACCAGCTCCTCTCCTCTTTGTACCTCTGGTAGAATTCGACTGTGGAATCAGTCTGGTCTTGGGCTTTTTTTTGGTTGGTAGGCTACTAATTACTGCCTCTTAGTAATTTCAGAACTTCTTACTGGTCTATTCAAGGATTCGACTTCTTCCTGGTTTAGCCTTGGGAGGATGTATGTATCCAAGAATTTATCCATTTCTTCTAGATTTCCTAGTTTATTTCCGTAGATGTGTTTATAGTATTATCTCATGGTAGTTTGCATTTCTGTAGAGTCAGTAGTGATATCCCCTCTATCATTTTTTTATTGTGTCTATTTTAGTCTTCTTTCTTTTCTTTATTAGTCTAGCTAGCAGTCTATTTTGTTAATTTCTTTCAAAAAACCAGCTCCTGTGTTCACTGATTTTTTTGGAGAGTTTTTCGTGTGTCTGTCTCCTTCAATTTTGCTCTGATCTTAGTTATTTCTTGTCTTCTGTTAGCCTTTGGATTAGTCTGCACTTGCCTCTCTACCTCTTTCAATTGTGGTGCTAGGGTGTCGATTTGAGATCTTTCTAGCTTCCTGATGTGAGCATTCAGTGCTATAAATGTCCCTCTTACCACTGCTTTAGCTGTGTCCCAGAGATTCTGGCATGTTGTCTCTCTGTTCTCATGAGTTTCAAAGAACTTCTTGATTTCTGCCTTAATTTCATTATTTATCCAGGAGTCAATCAGGAGCAGGTTATTCAATTTCCATGTCATTGTGTGGTTTTGAGTGAGTTTCTGAATCCTGAGTTCTAATTTGATTGCTGTGTAGTCTGAGAGACTGTGAGGATTTCAGTTCTTTTGCATTTTGTGAGGAGCGTTTTACTTCCAATTATGTGGTCAATTTCAGAATAAGTGCCATGTGGGGGCACTGAGAAGAATGTATATTCTGTTGATTTGGGGTGGAGAGTTCTGTAGATGTATATTAGGTCCACTTGACCCAGAGCTGAGTTCAAGTCCTGAATATCCTTGCTAATTTTCTATCTTGTTGATCTAATATTAACAGTGGGGTGTTAAAGTCTCCATTATTATTGTGTGGGAGTCTAAGTCTCTTTATAGTTCTCTAAGAACTTGTTTTATGAATCTGGGTGCTCCTCTACTGGGTGCACATATATTTAGAATGGTTAGCTCTTCTTGTTAAATACCTTACAATATTCTGGTTAAGCATATTCTATAATATAAGCTAAATTTTAAAGACAATTCACAAAGATGAAGAATTGCTTTTCTTTTAAATCATAATTTTTACACAGAATCTCTTAGTTTAACTAAAGAAAACTAAAATATTTAATTTCTAAATCATGCAATACAAAATCGTATTTAAAACCATGTTGAATTTACTTCTCTTCAGATATACCTATTTCTACCTTCAATAATGAATATCTACACCTTAAACTGACAAATGTATATGCTTTTTATAAATAACAGGAATGTGCCAGTCTAAGGGAAAAAATAAAGCATGTGTTTCAAAATGACTGAAGTGGCTGCTCAAATGCCTTTGGATTTCTTTGCTCTCTTTTACTTTTGTCTACTTTAAAGCCCATTTAAGCATTCAATGGCTACTGATTAGATTCAACGGGTAAATACTTTCAGTTTTCACCCTGGAAACATTAAGAATATTGCTGAGAAGATGTGTTAAAGACTGCAGCGAACAATGACAGAAATGTGCTGTGTGCATATATTTATCAATCCCAGTGCCAACTCAACCAAAACTTTTTGGTAAAAGAAAAATAAGTACGTCTATCTGATGGAAATGCCACAGAGCACAAATGCACACTCATTGGATCTACTGAACAGTTATCTTCATTAGAAACTGAAGAAAGCATTTCTATGTGATGCTGCCTTCAAAAATAGGTTTTGTGCATAACGTACATGGTCTCTGCCTATCCCATATGAACTCAAAATCTTATAAACTGGAACAAACCTAAGCTGGAACAAATCAGACTTTCATGTAACAGCTTCAGTCCCAACTTAGGTTAAAAAGAAACTTTTCTCTTACTACATTCTGTCCCTAAGTAGCAGGCAAGAAATGATGCTATTTGTTATTTCAGTTAACAAGAAAGAGATTGTGTAATACAAAACTGGGCAGGATTGGGGGAGAGATCTTGAGGTGTCATTTCCTCCTATTAATTATTTCTTCTTAAGATGAGTTCCAAGGCCTAGCAGATCACTAGTGAAAGGGCAACTATTACGCTATTTGTTGAAAGGTGAAAGAAGCAGGACATGGAAAATCCATTTTAATTTTAATTTTTTATTTTGACAGTGTCTTATTCTGTCTCCCAGGCTGGAGCGCAGTGGCACGATCTTGGCTCACTGCAACCTTTACCTCCTGGGTTCAAGTGATCCTCCTGCCTCAGCCTCCTGAGTAGCTGGAATTACAGGCGTCCACTGCCACACCTGGCTAATTTTTGTATTTTTAGTAGAGACAGGGTTTCACCATGTTGGCCAGGCTGGTCTTGAACTCCCGACCTCAGGCAATCTGTCTGCCTTAGCCTCCCAAAGAGCTGGGATTACAGGTGTGAGCCACCACACCTGGCCTGGGAAATTCATTTTTAAACACATTTTTATCTGCCACTTATCAGGAAAGAAAGGGCAGTTCTAAAGGTTAAAATGTAACATGGCTCTGGTCCTCTTGTACAATGTACAGCCCAAAAAAGGAATCTAAGAATGCCTTTTTAAGCTTTTTACAACAGTAAAAAAAAAAAAAAAAAAAAAAAAAAAAAAAAAAAAAAAGTTTAGAGCAATTAGAAATCTGTAAAGGATGACAGGTTAATTAAAAATATTTTTAAATGATTGAAAAGTAGCTTTGGTTAAAAAGAAACATTCTCCTTTAGCCTATGAAGTTACATTTGCATGGTTTAGTTGGAGGTTATAAAGCACAGTCCCCTGTGTCCTGTGTTGCATCTTAAAGTTACACTAAATTATAAAGCACTTACCTTAAACCCAACTCTTTTCATGCCAGACTGTTGCTGTGAGCCCTGTACAAAACATGCTTAATAAGAGCATGATATATAGTTTTCTTAATAAGATGTGAATAATAATCATTAATATGAGATCCAAGAAAAGCCCATAAGAAAGCCAGAAAAATCTTATTAAACTTAACTAATTTAAGAGCATGGAATACTGGAATGAAGTCTGCAGTCCTCAAGCCCAAACACTCACCAAACACTGAGGTTGCTCAGTCAGAATTTTAAGCTTTGGGAGAAAGAGGTCAGATTAGGGTTTAAAAAAATCAATATAATTTGGAGCTCAATGTAGAGTTTAACCCTATGCATTAGGGAGAAACATGTCAACAATCAAACAATACGTAATAAATAAATCTTTACCAGGGATTGCTTTATAATGAAGTAGTTTTGGTTTCTGGTAACTTTATGGCATGGCTGACAGCAACAAACAAAGAAACCAACCAAAAACCAAAGTTCTAGACTAATACCTAAAAAAACCACCCAGAATATATAACCTTGTTATAGCTCCTCATTACGTTTAAGTGGAAACAAAGTCTCATGTGCTGGGGAGAAACTCCGTCACAGTAATATGCACTGAGACCTGTGACCTTGTTCCTTCCTGTCCAGGGCCAGGGGACTCTCCTCCATGAAGTACCCTTTCCTCCCGCACAACACATACTCCATCCCTCAAAGGGAAACTTTCAATACCAGGTCAAGGAATTTGGGGAAACTGGAAGATTTCTGAGCAGAGGAGTGACATAATGAAAGCAGTGTTTTAGGAAAACGAGGTGGGCAGGCCCGAGTGACCACAGACACACAAATAGGGTCCGAAGGAATGAACGTACTAACTGTCCATCCGTGCTTCTCACTAGACACAACAAAACAGTGCTTGGAAACAGTAAACTGCTTACATTCCTGTAGAAAGCATTATACTTGAATCTCAAAGTATTTGGTAACTACTAGAATCCTATACCATTCAAATAGGGAAAAGAAACTGATTTCACTAAACTAACTCAGCAAATTTACATAGAAGAAAGGTATCAAATTTGCTCTTAGATTCTTTCATTTTATTCTGCTTTCTAAATTCAAAAAATGCATATAAACAAAGAAAAGACACAAGTCTTATTTAGGAGCTGAGCATTTATCCACCAGTTTAAAATCTACTGACTGCTTTACAGTCACTTACACGAGATTGGCAAATGTCCTGGAGGTGGTCTGAGTTCAGCAAACAGAAAGGTTATTTTCTTGCTGTCTCTCCCTGCAGGAGACTGTCCCTGGCCCCTCTCCATGTTCCCCTAAAGTATTGAATATCTCATGCAATTTGTTGAATACTGGACTGGAACTGAGAAACAGAATTGTTGTATGGGTACTTGCCATCTACATACACAGCTGAAAGCACACTGGGCCTGAGCCCAGGAAAAGATCAAAATTCAAAATCTGAAGTACAGTTTCTACTGAATGCATATTGTTTCCACACTGTTGTAATAGCGAAAAATCATAACTCAAACCCTAAATCACAGACTATTTGTATTTAATAAATGCTTTAGGCTGAGTGCTGTGGCTCATGCCAGCATTTTGAGAGCTTGAGATGGGCAGATCGCTTGAAGTTGGGAGTTTGAGACTAGCCTGGCCAACATGGTAAAACCCTGTCCTAATAAAATACAAAAATTATCTGGGCCTGGTGGTGTGTGTCTGTAGTCCCAGCTACTCGCGAGGCTGAGGCAGGAGAATTCCATGAACCCGGAGGCGGAGGTTGCAGTGAGCTGAGACTGCACCACTACACTCCCTCCTGGGTGACAGAGTGAGGCTCTGTTAAAAAAAAAAAAAAAAAAGCTTCACAATGATTACACAGCATTCAGAATTCATTTTAGGGAAGCAATCTTCTTGGACTAACTACAGTATATTGTGATGCCCTCTCTGGCCCTTCTCCAGACAAAGGGGACTGCCTGCATTCCTGAGCCCCCACACCCCACCCCCACCACTTATTGCCATGTTCCTGTTCCCACATTTCAGGCAGTTGCATGCTTGTTCATTTGTTTTATTTTTATTTTTGTATTTTTAGTAAAAACAGGATCTCACTGTGTTCCCAGGCTAGTTTTTAACTCCTGGGCTCAAATGATCCTCCTGCCTTAGCCTCTTCAAGTGCTGGGATGACAGAAGGGAGACAGCCTGGCTGGGCCTCTTGTTCATTCTTGAAAAGCCCCTCCCATCTCCCATGACACTTTCTCTTAGCTCTCCTATGACTCCATGCCCCTCTTTAGGACTCACATGACCCTCTAAACCCTGATTTTGGCATTTAGAGAGTTTGGTTATTTTTGCTGAAATCATCCTTCACCTTCTAGAGTATAAGCTGTTTGATGGCAGTGACCAATCTAACTTCACGAGGTTTTTGTTGTTGTTAAGTTTTGTTAACTTTTTACAAAAGAAGATGTATCTTGGGAATTTTTTTTTCAATCATTCATTCATTCAACAAATATTTATTGAACTGTGTGAATGGGTCCCAGGCCCTAGGCTGTATTTCAAACTCCAAAATACCAAGTAATCAGTTGAATATCTGGTTTGTGTTTAAAAAAAAAAAAAAGATAATCGTGTAGAGTCAATTTCGCTGAAAAGAACACAAAATATTATAGCAATCAAAACTGTCCTTTAAATGTTAAGTTTTATAAATTCTTTTAAATAACAATCCACTTAAGTTTGGAAACAAGATGCAATAGATCACAAGGGCCTTTTTCCTGGAATTAGACATGTACTGATCCATAACAATGTTTTTTTTAAGTCTCATTGTTTGCCAAATGTTTTACAATCTTTGAAAAAAATTTTTTCCAAAAAGAAAAAGAGAAAACCTAAACCATTTCTTTTTTTCCCCTTTACTCTCCATACTACCTGCTAAACAACTGGCACTAATATGGAAAGGGGATAATTAAAGAATATATTTGCTTCATTCCAAAATATTATATTATTAATTTTATGAAATAAAGAAGGCATTGTTTTCTGACATTCATTATTAAGGTAAAAAATGACCAAGGCTCATTCTGAAATGTATTAAAGAATGTACAATGTATTCCTTCAGGCACAGCATACTCTAAAATCTCTTCACTTATAATAAAAGAAGAACTCTCTCAAAGAAGTCCTTCTAAAAACTAGGCCTTCATTCCGTCTGACTGCCAAGCTGACTGCCTTTGGCAAGCAGGCCTGGAACATTTAAAATTTTATAAACATTATCCCTTTTTAAAAAGTTAATTTGACTACTTTAAGGAATATCAAAATAAATCCTGGTTTCAGTGAAATAAAAATCTTTCCAAATTTTTATTTAAATCTTACCAGACTTCTTCTAAAAGCAAGTATCATAATCAGATTATATACTCAGTGTAAAGTATAAAGGCTCTGAGTTTTGGGGGCTAAAGAGCCCCATTTATTCTTAACAACGCCTTTTCCTCCTCCAGAAGGCAAAGTGACCATTTTTTTCCACTTGCTCTTTCCTATAGGTTGGTCATGTGAGATATGTCATTTATAAATAAGAATGAAAAGGAACACATCATGTCTTCATGCAAACCAGGATTCAGTAATAACGTCATTTCTAAAAATTACCAGCAGGATTAAGCTCAGCATGCAACAATAACAACAACAACAGCAAAACTTAAGAGAGAGTGAAAGCACCAAAATGGAGAACAAAAGGGAGATTAACACTTGGTTTCAGGCACTGTGCTAAGTGCAAGATAGCTACTGTTACTCTCATTTTACGCAGATGTTCTTACTACTTCATGTTGTACAACGAGGAAAGGAGAGGGAATTCAGAAAAAAAATGAAGTATAATGTAACAACGATTAGATCTACTTACAATTGCAACTATAAACTACATAAAATGATACTTTTTTTTTTTTGAGGCGGAGTTTCGCTCTTGTTACCCAGGCTGGAGTGCAATGGCGCGATCTCCGCTCACCGCAACCTCCGCCTCCTGGGTTCAAGCAATTCTCCTGCCTCAGCCTCCTGAGTAGCTGGGATTACAGGCTTGAGCCACCGTGCCCAGCCAAGATGATACTTTTTGACTGATAAAGATATACAGTGGCTTTTGTGAAAGGTAATTGTGGCCTCTAGAAGATTTTGAAGGATATTGCCTACTTGTTACACAATTTTTTTGCTAATACAGGACCTTTGGTCCTTCATATTTTTGAAGAGATAATTTGTCATTTCTTTGTTATTTAGTAAACAAAATACAAGCAAATCCTAAGTAGAATTATGTCAACAAAAAAAGTATTCACTGTCAAATACTGCTGTTATTCTGTATCATATAAGTTTCATTTGCTGCCATGAATGTTGAAAAGGGACCTCAGTTGTTTTAACAGAGCTAAGAAAGGTAATTCTGTTCAATACAACTTTCTGCATGATGGAAACGTTCTCCATCGAGGCTGTCCAATATGGTAGCTACTAGCCACATGTGGCTACCGAGTACTGAAAATGTGGCCAGTATAACCAAATAACCGAATTTTTGATTTTATTGGCCTTTATTGAAAAGCAGATGTCTAAAGAATACAGTTTAGCCATTCCTTCTTGCAAAAGACACTTATCCAGAAATTCTAGAGAGGTAATAATTTATGTAAAAAGTAAAGAGAAATGATTGTTTCACTATTAGTAATCTTTCAATGCTAAGAGAGGAAAAGAGGAGAATATGAATTTGTAAACTATATAGTCTGGTTCTCTTTTTGTATTAATATATAAAACTTGCCTGTGCCTCTGTAAAAGTACTGGTATGTAACTTCTGTGCTCCAGCGAATACAAGAGCTATTCTGTAAATACTTACCCATCAAAGATGACAATCTATCTACGGTCACCCTATGCTAAAAACTAAGTGTCTTACCTTGTCCACACTACTCCCACATCTCTGAAGTTAGGAACCAGACTTTGCAGCTTCCACCTGTCTCCAGCACCTAACACTTATTAAGCACTTACTAAGTAGGTGAATCACTAACCCTGAATTTCTCCATTCATTGTTGCCACATCTTAAAGAAGCATTTGAATGGACTCTGGGCGATCTGGGTAAAGCAGAGACTGCGGGATCTGTGTGAATGTTCAGGGGTCATGCCCCAGTGTTGATGAAGTGTTCAGAGTGATTTGTGGCTTAAATTCTCTGGCTAACAAAATAATACAATCAACAGGGCTAAGGAAAAGAGAAACGGTGAGTCACCATACGCCATGAGTGGCGAAATAAGACACTTTGGGAGATGATGCTCAGAGCTATGATTTTACCCCTGGATGTCATGATACAGCATATACAAAGAAACAAGAATTCTGGTGGTAGAATTCTTGTTTTTTTAATATAATTCAAGAATTCTCATTTCTTACTTTTTTTTTTCATTTTAAAAGAGGCCCCTTCACAGAAAATAACTAATGTTTTAAGGGGAAACCAAAAGAAAACCTCTGAGAAAAGTAAGTCAGAAATTAGAAAATGAATGAAGAAATAAAGAAGAAAGGAAATGTAAGTTACAAAAATTATACAGTCATAACATATGGGGGTGGCTGGGACAATATTTAGTTAACCTTAAGGGGCTAAGCTAGTCCCAGGGTTCTAAAGTCCCCTCTATGCCAAGCATTCTTAACTCCATTCCTCTAGTGCGTCACAATAAACAATCAAAATGGCCATCTGTCTATGAAATCACCTTGGATAAATAAAAATGCATTTGGCAGGTACCCAAAAATATCACAGGTTCCCTATCATGATAATGAGTCTGTAGCATTGCCAACTGTCATTTATGGAGTCCTCTGTTACAATCAAGAATATTTCTTTGCAACACCAAATGAAAAGGCAGGCATAGTTTAGATTACAACACTGGTGTGCTATTTTTGGATGCAGATCTTTTTGATTGTGCAATAACACCATTACTCTTTCACTTTAATATGGCAGTAAGAGGATCCCAAATGAGTAACTCAAAACTTGCTTCAACTAGCACATGTGGAATGTGACTGGCTTTTTGAGAGGCATTTTCCAGCTCTCTGGAGGATAAAGAACACATCATCAAATGGATTGTGTTCGGGATGTAGACTGGCAACACCCACAGTGACCCTCTGTTCCCACAATCTTGTTCTCTTTACCTTTCCTACTTTTATTTTTATTTTTATTTTTATTTTTTTGAGAGAGAGTTTTGCTCTTGTTACCCAGACTGGAGTGCAATGGCGCGATCTTGGCTCACTGCAACCTCTGCCTCCTGGGTTCAGACAATTCTCCTGCCTCAGCCTCCCGAGTAGCTGGGATTACAGGCACACGCCACCATGTCCAGCTAATTTTTTTGTATTTTTAATAGAGACGGGGTTTCACCACGTTGACCACGATGGTCTCGATCTCTTGACCTCGTGATCCACCAGCCTTGGCCTCCCAAAGTGCTGGGATTACAGGCGTGAGCCACCGTGCCAGGCCCTTTCTTACATGTTTTAAAAATTATTTTAAGGCTTTTGTTTTTGAAAGTTTTCCCTTCAAGACTTTCCTCCACTTTCCATGTTTTGCCTCCTTGAGTCCCTTCATTAATTTCTAGTCATCCTTCAAGGGCCACTCATGTTCTGTTCTCAGTCCCTAACGTCAGTAACCTACAGGGATCCTTCCAGGGGATCCTTCCAACTTCTCAACTGTTAGAGTTATTTATCGTTTCTACTGCAAAAGAAATGTCTTATTATTATTATTCTACTTATTTTGTTTTTTAACTCCCAAGTGATTCCAAAGATGATCAGTTAGGTTTAGGACTTGTTAGTATAGGTCTTGCCTCATGGAGGAGATACTACTGTCTGCCTTTTGAAATTCCTTATTGTGGCCGGGAGTAGTGTCTCATGCCTGTAATCCCAGGACTTTGAGGGGCTGAGGTGGGCAGAACACTTGAGGCCAGGAGTTCAAGACCTGCCTGGCTAACATGGTGAAACCCCGTCTCTACTAAAAATACAAAAATTAGCTGGGCATGATAGTGTGTGCCTCTAATTCCAGCTGCTTGGAAGGCTGAGGCAGGAGAATTGCTTAAACATGGGAGGCGGAGGTTGCAGTAAACTGAGATCATGCCACTGCACTCCAGCGTGGGCGACAGAGACTGTCTCAAAATAAACAAACAAACAAAATAAAATAAAATTCCTTATTGTTCTCTACTAGACACGTTAATTCGTGGCTGAGTAATGTATATAAGGACAGGAATCTACAAATACAAAAGCCTGAAGCTTTAAAATGAAATCTAAAGCTTTAAAATCAAATCTATTTAAGCTACTTAATACTTGGCAATAATTAAAACAGACATATTAAGTGTGATCCTTGCAATCATCTTAATTCCATTTTATTTTACTTTTCCTTCTTTACTTAAAGACAGCCTCCCTCTGCCTCCCAGGCTGGAGTGCAGTGGTGCAATCCCAGCTCACTGCAACCTCCACCTCCTGGGTTCAAGTGATTCTCCTGCCTCAGCCTCCATAGCTGGGACTACAGATGGGTGCCACCACACCTGGCCAATTTTTGTATTTTTAGCAGAGATGGGGTTTCACCATTACTGACCAGACTGGTCTCGAACTCTTGACCTCAAGTGATTGGCCCATCTTGGCTTCCCAAAGTGCTGGGATTACAAGTGTGAGCCACTGCACCCAGCCTTAATTTTATTGAGAGACTAAAAAAGAATTAAAAAAAATACACAGTGGTTGATATAATTAATCTTTTAGGAAGATTTATTTGAGCTTAAGAATCAAGAGGGGATGTAATAGAGTCAACTATACGTAGCAAATGGCCTAGGTTAAAATTATCTTTTCTAACTAATTGATTCTTTAAAACATTCTCGATGGCTTAAGTGCTTCATAAACAAATAAAAACTTTAAAAAACACTTTCAAATACAAACAGGTGGGCCCATTCGTGGTATAGGTGCAAATAGCAATAAAAATTGATAGCACTTAGGATCTTCCATCACTATATAATTTTACTCTAAGGCAGTCAATGTTTAAGATACCCTTTAAAGTAATGTGAAGTCATAAATGCATCTTAAATATTAACTGAATAATATTTTAGAGGTCAACCTCTAGAACCTTTGTTACAGTAAGTTCCTGAAAGCGTTGTATAGAAAATGAAAGGTGGGAAAGCATTGTCCAACATCTTCATTTTCAGAATTCCTTACCAAGGGCATCCTGCACAGACTTTCTGAAACTGTCCTGTTCTCCCATACATAGCAGCTCTATCCAAGGGTACATTTGCTTCTACGGATATTTTATTGGTTGAGGAAAGGATGAGATAGTACCTCACTTGAACTACTGTAATAAGCCTTCTAGTGGTCTTTATATCTACAACAGTCCTGACCCAATTCAATCTACTCTCCACAACGCAAATGATGAAACTTCCTAAAATGTTTCTTACTGTGTTTGTTTTCTGCTTTAACATTTATAATCTCACATCAGTTGGGATGCCTACTCTTAAAAAAAAGTCAGATAAAATAACAAGTGTTGGCAGGATCCGGAAACCTTGGAACTTTTTGCACTGGTGGCATAAAATGGTGCAGCCACTACGGAAAACAGCTCCTCAAAAAGCTAAAAACAGAATTACCATATGCTCCAGCAATTCTACTTCTGGTCTGGGCATATACCCAAAAGAACTAAAAGCAGGGACTTGAACAGAACCCAAGTTCATAGCAGCATTATTCACAATAGCCACAATGCCCCAAAGATGAAAGTGTCCGTCAATGAATAAATTGATAAAATATAATATATAAATATACAATGGAGTATTATTGAGCCTTAAAAAGAAAGGGAATTCTGACACATGCTGCAGCATGAATGAACCATGAAGACATTATGCTGAGTGAAATAAGCCAGACAAAAAAAAGACAAATAATGTATGATTCCACTTATTTGAGGGGTATAGAGAAGTCAAATTCATAGAGACAAAAACTAGAATGATGTCTGCCAGGAGCAGGGGGAGTATAATTTAATGAGTATCGAGCTTCAGTTTGGGAAGATGAAACAGTCCAGGACAAAGGTGGTAGTGGTGGTTGTACAACACTGCGGATGTATGTAATGTCACTAAACTCTAGACTTCAAGATTATTACAATATTAATTTTTTTTTTTTTTTTTTTTTTTGAGACAGAGTTTCACTCTTGCTACCCAGGCTGGAGTGCAATGGCGCATTCTCGGCTCACCGCAACCTCCGCCTCCTGGGTTCAGGCAATTCTGCTGCGTCAGCCTCCCGAGTAGCTGGGATTACAGGCACGCGCCACCATGCCCAGCTAATTTTTGTAGCTTTAGTAGAGACGGGGTTTCACCTCGTTGACCAGGATGGTCTCGATCTCTAGACCTCGTGATCCACCTGCATCGGCCTCCCAAAGTGCTGGGATTACAGGCTTGAGCCACCGCGCCCAGCCTACAATATTAAATTTTATGTTATATATATTTTATCATACTAAACAAAATCACAAAAAAAATCACAAATCTATAATGGGTCCTCATTAACCTCAGGATGAAGTCTAGTGACTACATTAATGTGGTTTACAAAAGCTTTCAGGACTTAGTCCTAGTATACCTCTCCTCTTGCTACCATTCTCTCTTCCACTAGGGTCCAGCCATATTGACCTATGCTGCAGCTGAGCGCATACCACCTTATAAAAGTATTTATATAAACTGTTCCCTCTGTCTAAAAGACAAGCCTCTTCAATTCTCTCCATTTGTAAGTCCTTCATCTTCAGCTCTGTGTATCCCTTCTTGATAGTACTCACCACAATACTGCAGCTGCTATTTGCTTTAGTGTCTCCCTTCGTACTAGTTTAAAGCTCTGTGAAGGCAAAAGAATGTCTCAACTTGTTTGGAATTACATCCTCGGCACCTGGCACATGTAAGTATTCAGCAAACATTGTGGATTGTATACGTAAATGTAGAAAATAGGAGAGCAATCATTGAGGCACGATAAAGTATGTAACATACACAACTGGACACATACTATTCCTCTGCAGGCATCTTTGAAACATTTTGTGCCTATTACAAATAACCAAAAGGCTCAAATTCTTGAGATAAAATTCTAAATATAAAAAATTTCCTTCATACTATTCTACCTTCTTCTACAACTCTTCTTGATGGACAATTGTGGCAATTTTTAAGTCAGTGTTTTTCAAATTAGGTATGGAAGTGCTTTTATTTCTCTCATAACTTTTAAAATGTAAACGTTGTATAGTGCAGCCACAGCCTTGACTTCCAAGCAACTTCTCCATGGGTCTCAATTCCCTTTTAAATAACATACTCTTTTTCCAGAAGGCAGTTAGCTTTTCATCATTCTTTCTCTTCGGATAACACATAGGCAAATCCTGCAAGGACAAGTCTACGCACCCAGTGGTCACACACAGTCTGAAGTCAGTCCACCGTGATTGCAAAGGCTCCGGTTCCAACAACGATCCCACACCAAAGGTGGTGACGAGCTCAGCCCCGTGTATCAGTTTGTTTTTAATGTCATTCTACTTAAGGCGTACACAAGGATCTCACTGCTTTCAAATGAGGTCACTGAGAAATGCCAAATCAAAATCCTGAAAACCTTGGCACAAGCTTCCACACTGAAATAATTGGTTATTTGTCCATAGTTTCATTACGTTCTGATTTTTCAAAAGGAGGTATCAGCTTCAAAATGCAGAAATGTCTATTTTATTTCATACTTTGCAACCATATAATTTATTACTTGAAACATCAATATATATGATAATTTAAAAATCAACTGTTCACACAGTTTGATTCAAAATGGAAAGAGTCTAACACTAGTCATGTAGCACAGTTGTCAGGACAAATATTCTAAGAAATGGCTTTGGTAGATGTGGTGAATTTATCATATCCCTATAACGAAAGACTCTCAAACTCTCAAATCCAAAATGGAAAATGTATCCAGAAATTGCAGAAACATGTGTGAAGAACTCTCCTCTTTTCCCCTCCCACTCTTTCTTTCTGCTTGATTACCATGTTTCTCTTCCTCTCTTTAAAAAGATGAAACCAGATAATCTCAACAATGTTCAAAACCTGATAAAGGTGAAAAGTATGTATCACTTAATCCCTTTCTGGATCTGACTCTTTTTTTAAAATATTTTTTTTTTTACTTTTTTTGTAGAAACAGAGTCTTGCTATGTTGCCCAGGCTGGCCTGGAAGTCCTTGGCTCAAGCAATCCTCCCACCTCAACCTCCCAAAGTGTTGGGATTCTGTAATCCCTGCAGCCGTGAGCTGCAGCACCCATTCCCGACTCTTTAATCGAAAGTGAATTTGCTGCATGCATACAGTGGATTGCTACTCAGCAATAAATGGAAAAACAAATACATCCAACAATTAGATGAAACTCAAAAACATCATGCTGAGCAAAAACTGCCAAACACGAAAGAGCACACACTGTACGATTCCACTCACATGAAGCTCTAGGAGCAGGTAAAACGAATCTACAGCAATAGAACTCAGCAGAGATTGCTTCTGGTGAAGACAGACGGAATAACAGAAGGGGCATGAAGGAACTTACCTTCTGGGGTGATACACATGTTCCACATCAGACCAAAGTGTGAATTACACTTTTGTGTACATTTGTCAACACCGATCAAACCGAATGATTAAAATCTGCACATTTCCCTGTATGTAAATTATACCCTAATTTTAAACAGAATGCTCTTTTTCTAGCTAATTAAACTTTTTTTATTACTTAAAAATGTGAAATAAGACTTGGTTTCTACAAAGTACTCAGTATTTTCTTTCTTTTTTTTTTTTTGAGACGGAGTTTCGCTCTTGTTACCCAGGCTGGAGTGCAATGGCACAATCTCGGCTCACCGCAACCTCCGCCTCCTGGGTTCAGGCAATTCTCCTGCCTCAGCCTCCTGAGTAGCTGGGATTACAGGCACACACCACGATGCCCAGCTAATTTTTTGTATTTTTAGTAGAGATGGGGTTTCACCATGTTGACCAAGATGGTCTCCATCTCTTGACCTCATGGTCCACCCGCCTCGGTCTCCCAAAGTGCTGGGATTACAGGCTTGAGCCACTGCGCCCGGCCCAGTATTTTCTAAAATATATTATCACTGCTCACCTGTACTGAATGCAGCTTAACTTCCCCTGGAAAAAATAGCTGAAAATCACTTATATAAGAAACTATGGGCTGAAATGGAAATAAGCACTGGCAACGTTACCCATTTTTCCAGTACTTTTCAATCTACCAGATCTAAAAATGCTTTACAAAAAATATTTTTAGAAGTCCCAAGCTACGATTTAGCAGTTTCATGTGCTACAAAGGGAACTGCTACTTTGATCTGATCTCAGCGTACTACACAGTCGCCGGAACACATGGATAGAAAGTGTCGAGGACAGCCGTAAGGCACCACAAAGCAGCAAGGTTTCCACTTCTTTCTCATAACGTTCACCACTATCAGTCAGAGCAGATAAAGGAGTGCCGCTTACGTCGCCTCATCATAAACATCCTTCCCATGCACAGTAACAGAAATTGCTAACAATAAAGCTTTTTGTTACATTTTATAACTCAAGGTCCAGCAGGAGTTCCTAACCCGTTCGCAGAAGGGAGAGGGGAAGGGAGGATTTGACTAAGGAGTCCGTGGATAAAATAGATATACTGTATTATTTTATTTGCATTTTTGTTGGCGTCATACAATCCATGAAATAGGCATTGTCATAGGGTTTTTTTCCATGCCACATTTTTCTCCTCTCCTTTCAGAAAAATAAACTCAAGCAGTCATGTTCACGTGGAATTAGTTGAACGCTAAAAGTAAACCTTTCAGGCCGCTTACCTTATGTTGGCTGGCTGATGCTGAAAAGGGTCAGGCCACGGATGATGCAGGCAGAAGGATGGAGAGGGCTGAAGACAGCATGTAGTCTGATACACAGGTGAATGATGTGGACAAAGAGATGCAGAATACTCGGAGTGTGGCTGCATGCAACACGAGGCCAAAGCAGAGGGTGCTGCAGGGCCAGCCTCGGGATGGCACTCTTGGTGACTGCTATGGCTAGTCAAAGGGTGATGGTATGGGCAAGGATGGCAGCATTGAGATAACATCTGAGGCGTTCTTTGGTTGTCTAAAGGCAGTAAGGATGATTTAACTGTGCCGTTAAGTTGCAGGCATCCATTTGGACTCACTTTTGTTCTTGTTGCTTCTTTGGGTGTGAGCTGCTGGGCTGCATGGTCTCCATCACAGGGGGTGAGGGGATTCAGGTCAGCAGCACCGGTTGTGATGCTGCTATTGCTCAGAACCACAAAATCATTGTTTCCATTGCTCATAGCCATACTCCAATTTCTTGACCCTAAGAAAGAAAATCATATAAAATTCCCCAGTTATAGTCAGGCAGGCAAATGTATAGGAAAGACAAGTATGATATTTAAAAATAGCTCTTTGAAAACGAGGGTTCCTGCAGAGTTGTGAGACAGCAGTGGAAATTTGGCAGCATCTGTGATAGAACCAGCAACACAGTGGCACCCCCTTCCTTCCTCCAGCTATTTTATGCACCTTAAGAACCCTCTTCTATTCCCAGTGATCACTTTTTCTCCTGCCCACCTCTCCTTTCAGTGCCTTTCTTCTCACCCCATCCTAGATGCACAAGTAATCAGTTAAGAACTAGACCATTTTGCATAGGAGAGGGGAGAGGATAGAAAGATCATCCTTCAACTTTTCAACAATACCATGTTTGGCTTGCATATTCTAGAAAAATGACAGGAAAAATGAAGGGCCATTCTGAGGGCAATTAGTTGTACAAGGTTAAAATAATTTAAATAATCTTAAGAATGTTTTATATCTTAGACAAATCTCAAGTATATATGATTTTTGCTCTTAGTTATTCAAGTCTGATAATAATAAATTAAAACCAGTCAGGAAAGCTGAGAAAATTCTAGCAACCAAAATATCAGATGTAAAATTCTACGTAATATACTACAGGTAACATTGCTTGCACATTAGAGAAATGATACTATGGGTGGGATTTGCTTCAAAGGATATTTTTTTCTTACTTTTTTTTTCCTTCCACCAAAGGGTTGAGGCCTTCAATATAAAAGAAGATCCTGAGATGCTCAAATTACCAGTACAAGTATGTTCAATCAACCAACAAAACAAAGAGACAAACTCCCTATCTCCTTGCCCACTGCACCACCCTCTGAGCAACATACACACAAAATCTGGAAATTCACAGTAAAAAATAAATTGGTCATAAAATGCTATTAGTCTATTCAACACACACATGAAAGCCAACAACAAAAAAAGAAAACCGTAATTTGGCTTGCTAACCATTCTGACTTGCTGTCTTCTAAGTAGACAAAACTTCTGGAGGAATCTCTCTCCAGTCCTTCCCCACCTCTGGCAGACATACAGGTAACCAGAAGAAATCATCTTTTTCAGTCTGAGTACATGGTAATCTCACTAGCAAACCTGGATCTCCCATAAGGATTCCTATGTACATTTTCACCCAGTGTGTAAACTACTCAGCAGGGGCATTTGTGGGCAGAGCATGCCCATACTAGGATATACATTTAGCGTATTTACCTTTCAGACAAAATTCCTCCAACACCCCCCCCACACACACACACACAAATTCAGTTAAATAAACATCATGCAACAGGAATTTCTTTATAAATTGCTTAGAGGAAAGACAAAGCATTTAAAAATATCTAAAAATATAAATAATCAAGTAGATGTTACTTCTCTCATCAGTCTTACATCACTTTTGAAAATGGCTTGGCAATCTCAAACCTCCTTTCATAATGACCATTGATATGGATTCTGAACTGTAGTAAATACAGTTGCTCTCTCCTTCATTAAATCACTTCCCAATGTATCCAACGTAAAACATTCAAGTTATATACCCAATACTGAGTAACAGTAGTTAAATGTTTTATCTAAACTAGCAGAGAGGCGGGGTAGATATACCAACTGGAAAGAGCATTAATCTGATCCAGGAGGCAAGAACTCTACTCATCCCATCATTTTCTAAATGTGCTATCTGAACAAGATCTGCTCATTTACATTTCAGTTTACTGAAGAATATAACCTTTCTTTTGTTAACAAAAGAAAAATATGCAAATGTTATGAAAAAAAT
This sequence comes from Callithrix jacchus, assembly GCF_049354715.1. Lineage (NCBI taxonomy): Eukaryota > Metazoa > Chordata > Mammalia > Primates > Cebidae > Callithrix > Callithrix jacchus. The sequence goes on from NC_133520.1 coordinate 5,789,550, forward strand.
AAATTAAAGGACATTTAAAGAAGCATTGGACTTTTTTTAAAAAGTTACTTGAAATTTAAGAGGTTTAATTGTGTGTTAGGCAATGTAGGAAACAATCACTAGATGAGATCAATGCCATTATTTCCCAGAATTAGAAACTCTCATTGTACAAGCACTCCATTCAAAGGGATCACTGAAGGCACATGCTTTTCTCCAACCTCCACCTGTACCTCAGCTAAGCTGTCACAGCTGATGGGATCTGCTGGGTTAAATGGGAAAGTCAACAACTCTTCCCACCCTTTCCATAGGAGGGTGGAAGGAAGAAATACTTCTAATTTGTTGGTTTGTTTTTACCATCCCAGGTTGGTTAATGTATCATCTCAAATAGTCTATTTTTTCCTAAGTATTTAATTCAGTCAATCCTACTGATTCCGATCACAGAAGTTGGGTAAGTTATGCTAGTGAGAGCATCTAACAGCAAATGGCTCAAGTGAAACTGGCTGATATGGTTTGGATCTGTGTCCTGCCCAAATCGCATGTCCAAGTGTGAGCCCAGTGCTGGAGGTGGGGCCTGGCTGGAGGTGACTGGATCATGGGGACAGATTTGCCTCTTGGTGCTGTTCTTGTGATAGTGAGTGGGTTCTTGTGAGATCTGGTCATTTAAAAGTGTGTGGCACATGTCCACCCTCCCCCACTCCAACTTTTTCTTTCTCTGGCCAGCTTCCCTTTTACTTTCTGCCGTAAGTTTCCAAAGGCTTCCCCAGAAGCTAAACAGGTGCTGCCATATTTCCTGTGTAGCCAGCAGAACCATGAGCCAATTAAACCTCTTTTCTTTATAAATTACCCAGCCTCAGGTATTTCTCTTTTCTTTTTCTTTTTTCCCTTTTTTTTTTTTAGACAGGGTCTTGATCTGTTGCCTAGGCTGTAGTGAAATGGTGTAATCTTGGCTCACTGTGACTTCTGCATCCCAGGTTCAAGAGATTCTCCCACCTCAGCCTCCTGAGTAGCTAGGACCACAGGTGTGTGCCACCATGCCTGGCTAATTTTTGTATTTTTTGGTAGAGACAGGGTTTCACTATGTTGGCCAGGCTGGTCTCGAACTACTGACCTCAAGTGATCTGCCCACCTCAACCTCTCAAAATGCTGGGATTATAGGCATGAGCCACCGTGCCCAGCCCAGGTATATGTTTAGGGTAGTATAAGAATTGAATACACTGGCCTTCAGACAGCATCCCATTAACCTCTAACTTCTTTCAAAGATCCCTGAAATCCCTCCTAGATCCGCCTCAATCTTCATGTTTCCCTATCTTCTAATTAAATGTTTATCCTCAAGAAAAAAAAATTATTTTTCTTTGTAACCAGAATCACAACTATCATTGTTTTTTATATTTATTACAAATGTATCATTTTGTAGTTACACAAGAGTTAAATAGATTCTTATATGCCAGCCAGGGACCTAATCATCATTTATAACATTTTTTTTCCACTTGGTAAAATGCAGTTCAAATGCCAAAAAGCTGACTTACAAATGAATTTTTGGAACACAATCTATTTTGTAACTTGGGAGACTTCTCATAATGAAGTAGGAACTAATAAAGAATAATTTGAACTCTGACTTTGGCTTGTATTTGAAGCAAGTCACATGAGTGTTCTCTGATTCTATTTCTTTAATCATAACATGGGACCAATCAATTTGACCTCATAAATGAGTAAAAACTACAAGTAAAAATATTGAGAAGGGGAAAAAAAGAAAAAAAGATTTTATAAAATGTCTACAGATTATTTAAGTTCAATGGATGTATTTGGGTAGGTGTTCAGATGACCAGCAAAATAGGAAAGTATTTTACTCCGACGTCAAGAGTTGACGCTGAGGATCATCCCTTTCATCCCTTTTTCCCTTCCCTTCCCTGTAGCCTAAACCTCTGGGGCCCATGCAATCCTCCTGCCTCAGCCTCCTAAGTAGCTGGGACCACAGGCATGTACCATCATGTCATGCTAATTTTTAATTTTTTTTGTAGAGACGGGGGTCTCCTATGTTGCCCAGGCTGGTCTCGAATCCCTCAGCTCAAGAGATCCTCCTGCCTCAGCCTCCCAAAGTGCTAGGACAACAGGATGAGCAACTATGCCCAGCCTCCTTTTCCTTTAGAACTGAGACAAATGAGAAAAAAATCCAGTCTGAACCTAAGATGGAGGGAACTAACTAACAGGAAAGAACACAAGATAGAGGAAGTATAACAAAAAGGAATGGAATAAGGAGTTCCTGAAAGAGAGTGTTAATGCCCTCACATTGGTCAAACTACTGTGCTAAGTATAATGGTATATGATCATGAATGCAGTGATAGTAATATTTATAGTGACAGTTTAAAATCGGTTTTGGATAAAATATAATGATTAACCTTAAAAGATAGCTATGTTGAGGCTGGGCACAGTGGTTCATGCCTGTAATCCCAGCACTTTGGGAGGCTGAGGCAGGAGGACTGCTTGAATCCAGGAGTTTAAAACAAGCCTGAAAATATAGTGATACCTTGTCTCTAAAAAAAAAAATTAAAAATTAGCTGAGCATAGTGTTGCTTGCCTGTAGCCCCAGCTACTTGGGAGGCTGAGATGGGAGGATCGCTTGAGCCCAGGAGGTGGAGGCTGCAGTGAGCTGAGAGCACACCACTGCACTCCAACCTGGGTGATAGAGTGAGATCCTGTCTCAGAAAAGAAAAAAAAATACAGCTATGTTGAAATCACCTGTTCTCCCACCCAGAGCCATAACACATAGGGAAATGCAAAAAAAAAAAAAAAAAAAAAGCTATTATTGAAGTACTGGCTTGAGATGTGATGGGCCCACACCAAGATATTTTAGTGCATTTCCTGCTGTTCATGAATATAACATACCAATATCAATAAATTCAAAGCCTCTAATCTCATATCCCCTATTTGACCTTTCTGGCCAGCATTTTAATGTCCAGAATGATTTAGCAGTTTTGGGGCTACAAAGTCTTTGACCAAAATCCATCCTTTGATTAAATTTTAAAGTATACATTTCATAGGATTACTATGAGCATGTAAAAATGTTTTGAAAACCATAATGGGCTACATATTTATAATGAAAGAGTTTTATCATCACTGCTTGACTGAGTAATGAGAATATAAAAACACATGGAATGATGCTTCCTATTTTAAAACCATAATTATGCTTTTAAATGGAAACAGATATTTGTAGCTTAGAAGAAACAGCATGGGTAGGTCTGAGTTTGAAAGTTGACTCTAATAGTTACTAACTTTGAGAACCTATATCAAGTTATTTAAACTCTCACTCTTAAGTCTTGGTTTCTTCTTAGAGTTAAATTTGTTTGAAATGCAGATTCATGCAACTTTAAGAGAGCAATAGGGCACTACGTATAAAAATTCAAGGTCCATTTTTAGAAAGGCTAATACTTAAGGATATCAAGGACTCGAACTCAGATCCGGAACAAGTAAACTTAATAAATATTTATAGAGCTCTCCACTTCAAATACACAAAATATACATTCTTGTCAATACCACATCACACCTACTCATAGGTTTAAATGAAACATTGATTGGCCATTATTAATACCCATTTTTTTTCAGAATAAAGCAATATTTCCCTTCACCCTCCCTCTTTCTTTTCCTCTTTCTTCCTCTCCTTTACTCATTTTTTTTTCTTTCCTTCTCTCAAAAAAAAAAAAGAAAGAAAGAAAAAAAAGAAGTCAACTTGTAAACCTCTAGATCCAGGTCGGCAATGTCCCTCTCATTGCTTGATTTCCTTCCTTCCCTCCCTCCCTCCCTCCCCTCCTTCCTCCCTTCCTTCCTCCCTCCCTTCCTCCCCTCCCCAAAAAAATTCAAGGTCCCTTTATCTTTTAAGATAAATTCTACTAGGGATTTATCCTTTGGATATGCTTGAACAATGTGTAAACATGTTGACTGCAGCACTGTTTGTAACAGCAGAAACTAGAAACAATTTATTATCAAGAGGGAACTTAAATTTCATCAGACCCATATTTGAGTACTCCGCACAACAAAAAGGAATGAACTAGATCTGGATGTACTGCTCTGAAAAAATGTCCAAAGAGCATCATTATGTGTAAATAAAACTTAGCTGAAGAACAATCTATATGATATAAATCCATCTGGTTAATAATATATAGAATTACGTGTGTATGTGTGTGTGTGTGTATATGAAACACTATACATACACAAACACACATAAGAGATTGCTAATACCCTTGTATATATAACACTATGTATGTGAATATATATACCCTTGTAATACCCTTATATACATAACTGTACACATATGTAATTTCTAGGAGGACATGAGAAAATGCTGACATTGTTTCCTGCTGAAGCATTGGACTGGGCCACTTAAAGGAATGGCAAAGACTTACACATTTTACTTTCTGTATTGCTTGCATATGCTTCTTTTTTTTTACAATAATTAAATATTACTAAAGCAACATATAAAGTAAGGTGGCTGAGAGTGAACAAAAGGTAATTATTACTAAATGTAATTATTACTAACATGTAAAATGAAAACAAAATTATTTTACCTTAAAGGATAACTAAACATTCACTGGATACATTTTAAATTGTTTATCTTTTGATATAGAACCGCTAGTGAACCCAGGAGGCGGAGGTTGTGGTGAGCCGAGATCGCGCCATTGCACTCCAGCCTGGGTGACAAGAGCGAAACTCCATCTCAAAAAAAAAAAAGAACTGCTATTTTACAGTGATGCCCTACACAATATATCAAATAACTGGATAAAGCAGGAAAGAAAGGGAGCTAAGGAGCAAAAATAGATGAACACAAACTATTTAGACAAAGGGTTTCCTATATTTTATCTCCCGGCTTCCACATTTTTTAAAAGACAAACAATTATTTGTTGGCCCAAAGGTATCTATGAACCAAAACTCCATGACTAATCCTGTAATCATTAACACAGACATACAGAGAAGAAATATAGAGACAATTCAATCATACTGAAATGTAAAGAGAAAAGTGTCATCAGAGTTCATGTGATTAGATGGTTCTAAATAATGACATCTGCTTCTTGTTTGGAACTTGGGAAATATACACCTATAAAATATATGGAAATAATAACGCTTCAGACAAAAAGTTGCATCTCATTGAAAATGCTATCAGGATTATGATAATTTCATTTTGTCAACAATCACGTATCACCTAAGGATAGAAATATGTCCTGAGACATGCATCATCAGGTGATTTCACCACTGTGTGGTCATAGCATACTAACATCAATCTAGATACTGTAGCCTCAGCTAGGCTATATGGTATAGTCTACTACTCCTAGGTCACACACCTACACAGCACATTACTGCAGACAATTGCAATGCAGGTATTTGTCTACTACACATACCTGAACATAAATAATAAAAAATTATGATAAACATATCTACACATAAAAAAGATAAGTGTTGTTTTACAGTGTGACCATGGCTAGGCCATAGGAGTTTTTCAGCTCCATTATAATGTTATGGGACCAATGTGGTATATGTGGTCTGTCACTGACCAAAATGCCCTTAGGTGGCACATGACTATATCATACACCAAAACACCTTAATGACACACAATTTGTACAAAGGATACAATCTAACTAGATGGCACCCAGAATACAAACAGCCTTAAGAGAACCTCATAGCAGCTACTTGGATTTGGCGGTCAGAATTGCTAGTATGGCCAGAAAACTGCCAAGGTAAAATATAAATGTACTGTTGAAGAGAATTCACAGACCTGTTCCAATTACCACAGTAACCACTTAGCAAAGCCATCAGTATCCTTAACAAACACAGGGCTCATGTAGCCTGAAGGAACATCATTTTCAGCCCCATCAACTGTTAAAATTGTATGCCTCTTTGGTATTTCCAAAGCACTTTCTCACAAATGATCTCATTTGAGTTGATCCTCCTAATAGCCCTCTGGAAAAACAGGGGTGGCAAGCATTACCACTCCATTTTGCAAGAGAAAACAACAAAGAGATTCTAAGTAAGGTGCTCAAAGTCACATGCTGATGACAAATGGTGAAACTAGGAAGCAGGATGCGAAGGTTTTGAGAGCTTTCTGATAAACTGCATTCTGTAGGCTCTGTAAGATGATGTAATTATTACTAAAACGTAAAATGTGAGACGATGTATTTTAGAATAACTCTTTGCTTCACCAGATTCCTAATACCAAACTGAAGAATAAATGGCAAGACTATATCACAAATAAGATCCCTTGTAGCCAACCATGCTTCCAAATGCAAGGATCATCTGGAGAAGCAGTTAGAACGAAGATTTGATACAGTACGTCAGGGATGGGGCAACATCCTCCAACAACGTGCCCATAACTGCTGATACCTGGAACACATTTTGCATAGCAAAACCACAAACTAGGTGGGGGGACTAACAAGAGAATATGCCTCAGATGTGCCAAGATACACATAATTAAAGCAGAATGAACAAAAATAAGTAGGGAAATGATAACAGTTGACAGAAATAAAGGCCCATTTTTCTATTTAAGGCAGAAAAATGGAACAAATTTAACAACAGAGGTTCTAATTGGTAATCAAGTTTAATTATGGCTTATATCATGACTCCCAAACTGCTTTGTGCATGCAAATAACAGCTGTTAAGATTTTTTATCTTTTTAGTACAACTCATAATCAGACTGAAGCACTCTACCTAGTTAACTGAGACGCATCTTCTTTTCTCCTCTCAAGTGGCACTAGATATCAAAAGACGGGTATTTAAAGAGACCTTAAGTCTTTTTTCCCATCAGGTATAAAGGCAGGACTTGTATCCGTTATTTAGCAGACCTGTTTTAATCTGAAATGGTTCCTCTACAGTTGCTTCATGCTTATCCTAAAATGACGGACTAATTTATGATTACTGGTATGATGTTGGCCTATTAATAATAATATTTGGGAAGCCAAGGTGGGTGGAACATGAGGTCAGTAGTTCAAGACCAGCCTGGCCAACATAGTGAAATGCTGTCTCTACTGAAAATACAAAAATTAGCCGGGCCTAGTGGCACATGCCTATAATCCCAGCTACTCAGGAGGCTGAGGCAGGAGAATCGCTTGAAGTTGGGAGGTGGAGGTTGCAGTGAGCCAAGATCACGCCACCGCACTCCAGCTTGGGCAACAGAGGGAGACTCTGTCTCAAAAAAAAGAAAAAAAAAAAAGGAAAAAACATTTTAGTGCTATGGTCAGAGTAATAAACAGGTGCTCTCAATGCCAACAGAAATTGATAAAGAACTATAAGCATTTCTGCAATAGGACTATATAAAAGCCAAATCAGATAAGTTTTGTCTCTTAGAATATTTTTCCCTTCAAAGGGCTATTAAGATGCCTTTTTAAAAGCATCTCACTATGTCAAGCCACTTTTTTCACAATACCCCTATGAATATATTATTAAACCCATTACAAACTGAGTCAAAAATATTAAACTAATATGTTTAAAGTAATCCAAATCACATGATTCAACGTCATACCAGTATGACTCTAAATGTAAGGCTTTTCCACTACCTCAAGATGTCTCTAGAGCAATGCCAAGTCCAACTAGCTTTTATAGGACCACTAGAGCCTAGTGATATAAAATTCTGTCTGAAGGTCCGCATGAAAAATAGCCTATGAATTTGATACTTCCCAAGATAGCTTTAAAAGGTACAATTCAGCATTCAAAAGTGTCAGAGGGAGACATTGTTCACTAAACTAAGGAAAGGTGTTATTAATCCATATATCATATTTTGCAGACTCGAAAAAGCAAAGCAATGGATTGATCTTTGTTGTCATATAGTATATTGACTATTTAACAATAATATGAATGTGACCTGACAGAAAAATCTGTATCTTTAATGAAAGAATCAGACACTTTTAAGGAACTAGAAGGATGATCTTAAATAAAGAACTAGAATCTTCTTCCCCTCAGAGACTAATTACATTTTCCTATTTTTCTTTAAGTTCATAAACTTTCTACGATTAAGCTTTCCTTCATGAGAGTACTTATAAATAGCTTCACCAAATCTCTTATAAACATTTCACATGTTGCAAAGGACTATACAAAAATAAGGTGTTAATTCTAGTATTCCCCTTAAGCATAAACTGCGGTAAGCTGAAAGCCATTTTCACAAAGAAACAACTAACATGATACATTTGAAGATCTATACCACTACATATATATTTCATAAGAGCCTACTAGGTATTAGTTAGCTTTCTGCCACACTATGAGAAAGCAAACTGATTTCCAGGAAATATGAAAATGAAGGATTACCATTCTTTTACAATGAGAACATACTGTTCTTAATATTCAATTTATATTATTAAGTAGGTAGTTTCAACTTATGATGATGAGCACCACCTTTGAGAATGAAACACAGCTAGCATTTTTAGATAACCTCTCTTAATATGATTGCATACATGATATATATTGACAGAGGCACTAAGATATTGGAGAAACTGTAAATGTTTTGTTTCAATATTCATGGTATTTACAAACAGCTTAATGATACAGAAGAAAAATTAAAGTTTCCAGATAAAGTTTCCTCCAGAGTTACAATGACAAAAAATATGAAAGTAAAATAATTTTAATGATATTACAGTATATCTGCCATGGCCCTACATTTGGAAAGAAGTATTGCTGCTAGAAATGAGTTAGGCTGTAAAAGCAGAAATTTACATATGTAGGGGTGAGTGATGGAAATTTCAGGGTTGTAGAAATATGAATTTCATTTTTCTCATTTTGTTTCACTTCCAATGTTCCTTTGGTCAAAGTGGGAACAGAAATGTGGGTATAAAATGAAGTTTACCTCTTTCAATCTCAGATAAATGGGATCAGTGATACCCTCCATTTAGCATGCACACTTATCTTCCGTATCTCAGAGCACTCTCACAGTACTGCAATTATTGAAGCACTTTTCAGAGATCTCTTTTCCAGGTTCATCCACAAAAATGATCATTCCATGCAATATTCACCACTTCTCTCCACACTCACGTTATAAGTACTATACCCATAAGCATCAATGGTAGAAAGAAAGAGGTAGGGAGACTTCTTATATCTTTGCATTTCTATTTCAGATGAGTTTAAATTCCATTAAGCTGCACTAATTTCTTTTGAACCCTAACTTTGGAGAATTATGTGAAATTGTATAACCAAAAATATACAAAATAAAAGTAGAGAAACTTTCTATAATCAGGGATGTCAACCAATGGTCATTTAAAAGAAAATTCTACAAAGTTCTCCTATAAAAGTAGTTAATTAACCCCAAAACCAGCCAAAACATTTGTCTAGACTCTGCCACAAGTCTTCATGTATGCATTAAATGCAATGAATATTCACAAAATTACAAGTCTATCACAGCAGTCTCATCCCTGGCTGCACATTAGAATCACTTTGGTAATATATATAAAAAAAATTATAGTAAAGGGTCCTGGCCCTAGAGGTCCTGATTTAATTCCTATTGTAGTGAAGTGTGGGCATTAGCATTTCTTAAAGCATCCTGGGTGATTTTAACATGCAGTCAGAGCTGAGAGCCACTGATTTATACTTTATATAATTAATTCTGATCAATTTATAAGAGCAAGCATCTGCCACTCAAAATATTCAGCATTCTGAAAATACTGCTTGAAATGCAGAATATTGCCGCATAATAGAAAACAGTTGGACCTGGTACTCTAAACTATCTTTACTTTTTTTTATTGCTGTTGTTACAATGAAGAGATTTCATCTGCAGTAGTATTTAAGTTGGGAGGGTGGGGACAAGGGTGCCGCACGGAGAAAGCCTTAATAAGACACTAGCATAAGCAAGACAATGGTGCAGGCTTTGTGTAGAACAATGTTGTGGAAATGTGAAACAAGTTGCAATATAGCGCTTATGTTTTTTATCTTTTGAAGAAAATGTGGGAAGTAGCTAACTTGACCGATGAGTTTATTTAACACTCAAGAAAAAGTACATCCTCAATGTCTGGTCAGTCTCTAAAATGAAGGCTCAAGATCTTCCAATCAGAGTGTTCCCTAAAGTTCCAGGCCAGGAAAAAACAGATTTCTGGTGACATTTTAAGCATCTTAAACTTTCCAATTCTAGGGTTAGACAGCCTCCAGATGCCAGGACACATCCCCACCAAAGAAGAACTGCAAGATGGTTTGTTAATAAACAGGATCCTTCAGCTGTGATAGGTGTGACTTTAGGCCATGAGATTTCCTTTGAAACTGTTTTGTCTCAACTAAAATCACAAAATGGGCGGTTTTACAACTGAGCAATCTATCTGTATCCCTATAGCTCTTCCCCAGTAGAAACAGGATCACATTACGGAGCTTAACAAATGTTGTTGAACACATCACACACATGTCTAAAAGATACCATGAATGTTTAATACTACACACATTTCAGAACCTCAAAACTTAGCAGCCCAAAGAGAAAAAAAAACATCACAGAGGTAAATCAAGCTAAGAAAATCTGACTCCCACATATTGTTGGGCAAAAGAATGTGAGAGAATTTCAAAAATGTCCTTCATAAAGCCAAAAACTGAGATCAATCACCATAAAGCACTTAAAGGTTGTTTGATTTAGATGGTAGCGTGTTGGTTTTTAATACCACACTTAGAATTATCTAAACTTTCCCCAAAAATGTTGAGTATCTAATACCAGGCCCGACTCCCCACTGTTTTGTGAAGTTTGAGAAGTAGCATATCAAATTTCCTAGAGCAGCTCCCCAAATGGGTTCTTCCCTGCAGAGTCTAGCAAATGATGTCTTGTGAGTCTCCTTTAGTCTACTGAGCAACCTGGGAAACATCACTCAAGGTATTTGTATAAAACACAATTAAAGATGTCCTTTTAGGTAAAGAACTCTGAGATTTGATTCAAGCTTAGAAAAACATCAAATTTATGAAGACTTTATTCTTACTTGAATTGAATCAGTAAATTAACTCTTAAGAAGAGCCTAGGTGCAACTTTTGTAAATCTTTCTCTCTGCTTTAAATGATTACTATAAATGCTCAAAAATTCTGCTGTTTGCCTTCTTGTACATATTAGATGAACTGAAATGACATTTACTATCAATGTAATTCTTGTTCGCTTAATACATCATTAAATCATATTTTTCAGTTAAATGTCCTTATTTAGCAATCATTTTAGTAAGCACCTACTGTGTTCTTTATTAACAGTTTTCTTGGAATCTAAATATGAGCCTGTAATACATTAGCCTGTTTAATGGTGATTAAAATATGAGAATAGAAATTAAGATGGAGAGAACAAAAAGCCACCCTCTTCTCCAAGTCTAGCTTTTCTAATTTATTTTAGTTGCTCCGTCTTACATTCTTTTCCAAAGGCTGACACGCTAAGGAGCTCATGTGTCTTGATTCTAAACAACTCAGTTTTGCTTACTGTGTTAGAATGTAATCAGAAATTACATTTTTTCAAAAATAAAAAAAATGTTCATATCATCTATGTGTCAAGGCTGTTCATCATCCACACTGAGTTATAAGAATCATTCAGCAAGAATTCTCAGATCAGTCCCAGAACTCAAAGCAGTTAGAACAGAAGGTAAAGAAGTGATGTATAGCAAACACTGAAAAGCAACTTTCCCTAAAAGGCTTAACTGGTTCAATATAAATTACAAAGGCAAGTAAGATTAGATTAGAATTTTAGATGAATCCATTTGATAATACATATTTCCCAAACTGAAGCAAGGTAAACATTTATTTTCTAAACTACTTTGTAAGTCAATCATTTCAGACACTTAAACATTACACATTTTTTCACAATCAGTGCAACAGTTCATGATCACATTTCTAAAATTCAGGTCTAAGATGTGATCTATATGAAGCATAAAAATATCTTTTTAATATTAAAACAAAAAGTTCCAAATAATGTAAAATCAATAATATATCCCAACATTGGATACTCTGGTAACAAAAGCAATCTAACATAATCTATGAGATGCAAGACTAAAAAAGACATAAAATGATGCAATAAGCCTGTTTTAACACTTTAGAAAGTAGAACCGTGTCACCAGATATTAAAACCATGGGAAGTAGAAAACTCACTACCTTCAAGTGAAACACTCATACATTTAGAGCTTATTTACATAGTTTACTGATTTCCCAGCCAGCAAAGGGAACTGCAGTTTTCTTAATTATAAATATTATGATCTAAATTAACCTTCTTATGGGTAAAAAGGACATCTTTCATTTTTTCTTTCAACAAGAATACCTCTTTGTGAAAATGTTTAGCAAAACTGTAGAGCATGCTCTCTGTTTCTTGCATCATGATTGAATCAAGGCATTGACGGTCAGTAATGCGCATGAAATATCTCAGTTTTCACTAAGTTTCTCTGTTTCATTTTTAAATGTATTGCCAAACATAAAGATATTTCACAAGTTCAACTATTTTGAATTTTTCTACCAGTTGCAAATAAATTATCCATTCTCATTTTAAGCGAAAGTCATTACAGTAAATGTGTTTTGTCTTGTACTTTAGTGGTAAATCCAATCATAATGTAGTCACTATTGTAGTTACCATATAATGCACGAAACATTTAAACAACTAAAATATAACTTGAAGTCCTGTACCAAGCTGTGTATCTGAAATGAACTTTGATAAGAATTACTTGCTGTTGAAGTTTAGTTCACAAGACAGTATCTTCACCAAACTACTTTCTTTATAGGAGGGAAGAGGCTAATAATCTTCTATTTTCTTATAATATTTAATTCACAAAAGTGGCTCACGTGATTCCTACAACTCTACCTTTATTTTTCTATCACCTGGTAATAGCCAGCACATATTTTCAAAATTTTCTGATTGAGATAGTAGTTAAATAAGAATCTCAAAGTACAAAACAACAAACTTCTTTAAAAGCTTAGGTTTCCTTCCAGCTTCACAAAGACATGACATTTTAATTAACTTAAGGAATCGCTGACCTTACCTTACTGTGCTAGAATATAATTTAAATAAACTTCACGAGATTTTAATTTGTTAAATGCCAAATGCTGTTCACAGTTTACATGAAAAAAACAGTGAGCTAGAATTTTAAATACAACCCTAGAAACAAAGTTCAGCTTTAAATAAATTCTCCTAAAATAACAAATTCACACATCTTTCTCACACACAGATTCACAAAGCAAGAGTAAATGTATTACCTTTATGTTAAAAGAGGGAACTTCTCTGGCTCAGTTTGGTGCAAATGACTGCAGTTAGCAACAGCGGTAACTGACTGCAGGGACACAGCACAGCAGAAAGCAATGAGTTGGCAGGAGCAGCTCCACAGAGGGGCAGGGCAGACTGAATGACAAGCACATGCACATTGCTTTGAATTAGGCATGTCAGGGGCTGAAACTTTCAGTGTTTGTTCTCCAATAGGACAGGCGAGTTTTTCTCCTGCTTAACCCCTTGGGGCAAGGTCTTAATAATGGTAACAGCTGGCATACAGAGGGGCTTGATCTGAGCACAAGGTCAGCAAGCCAGGATATGAAGGTGACATGTAATTTCCAGCCTTTTCCTGCTTCCACGGGGAAATTGCATGAAGGACTGTTTTTAGTTATAACGCCCTTTGATCTTTTGGATTTTAAGTTACTTAGTAGATTAAAGCCGTGTTAGCTGATATTATTTGCTTGCTTAGCCTGACTTAGGTGTTACAGATTGAGTTTTCTAACACACAGTGCTACTACATTTAAAATAACACAAATAAACAGCAATCTGCGTTCATTTCCAAGCTCAGGGATTCTTGTGTTCTTTCACAAAATGGCTCCAGATCCTACTTTTAAGACAGCAAGCTCGTGGTTTTAAAAAGAGCCAGAATCTTCTTTTAAAATGTTAGAGCAGTTGTAAGTGTTCTTCTTTAATTTTCTTAAACAAAAGCAGCAGTTAAATAAATTTGACACTACTTTTTATAAATGGATGGCCCTCATGATGTCAGGATTTAAAACCCACAACCACAACATAAAAATCTCTTAAATACCTGCGAACAGATGTTTTAATTTTACAAATGACATCCCTTAGCAAAAAAGTGATAATTTACTGAAACCATGATAATTTATCATGAATTCTAACCGTGAAATCTAACTCTTCATGACTTTGGTAATAAAAATGTGTATCCAATTATTTTAGTAGGATATACTGATTAAATATGAAGAGAACAGTTTCAAATATTTCAAAAGCATAAACAAAGAAAAAAACATAAAATTGGACTTCATCGAAATAAACTTTTGAAGATCAAAAGACATTATCAAGAAAATGAAAACACTCACAGAATGGGAGAAAATATTTGCCAGTCATATATCTTAAGAGTCTAGTATTCAGAATATATATTTAAAAGTTCTTACAACCCAATAATAAAAAGACAAATAATCCAATTTAAAAGAGGTAAAGTGTTTGAATCGACACTTTTCTAAAGAAGATGTACAAATGGCCAATATGCACATAAAATACGCTCAGCGTCATTAGTGATTTAGGGAACTACAAATCAAAACCACTTCTAAGTGACATCTTATTAGATACCACTTCACACCCACCATTCTATTTCAAACACACAGAAAATAACGAGTGTTGTCAAGGACATGGAGAAACTGGAACCCTTACATACTGCTAGTGGGAATGTAAAATACTTTAGCTTCTGCAAAAAACAGCTTGGCAGTTCCTCCAAATGTTAAACATAGAACCACCATACGACCCAGCAATTCCACTCCCAGTACACTTGAGCCTCATTATTTGTGGATTCTGTATTTGCGATATGACTATTCACTATAAATTATTTGTTACCCCCAAATAATCCCCGCGGTGCTTTCACAGTCATTCAGACATGTGAATTGGCAGAGTGGTGAAAAACGTGAGTCACCAAACAAGACTACCCTCTTGTGTTTGGCTCTCACACTGTAAACAAGTCTCCCTTTTGCAGTCTATTTAGTGCCACATTTTTCACATTTTGTGCTTTTTTTTTTTTGGTGATTTCACTGTTTGAAATAGCCCCCAAGTGTAATGCTGAAGTGCTGCCTTTCTCTTTCTAAGAGCAAGAAGGCTGACAGGCCTTGTGGAGAATATACACCTAGTCAGGTAAACTGCTTTGTTCAGGAATGAGTTATAGCGCTGTTAGACATGCACTCCATGTTAATGAATCTGCAAGAAATATAAGATGTCCTTAAAAAGAAACACACATAAAACAAGGTTGTATATTGATCAATTGATGAAAATGTGACCAGAGGTTTACAGGAACCTAATCCTGCATTTCTCCTAAAACCAGTCAGTATTGACTAATGCAGAGTTTGCAGTGACTTTATGAACAGAACTACCACAAATAATGAGAAGTGACTGTATATATCTGAGAGAAAATACGTGCATACAAAAACCTGTACATGAATTCTTCTTCATAACTGCCAAGAGTAGAAACAACCTAAATGTCCCTTAACTGATGAGTGGACAAACATCTGTACATCTATTCAATGGAATGTGATTCAGCTATAAAAACAGTGAAGCACTCATACATGCTACTGAACCTTGAAAACACTGCATGAAGTGAAAAACAGAAACAAAAGGCCATATATTTTATGATTCCATTTATATGAAATATCCAGGACAGGCAACTCCATAGAGACAAAGAGACAAAACGTAGCTTAGTGGTTGCCAGGAGCTGAGGGGTGGAGACAGAGGATGGGGAGTGACTGCTGATAGGTATGGACTTTATTTTTGGATGATGAAAATGTTGAAGAATTAGATAATGGTGATGTTTGCACAATCTTGTGAATACACTACACTGAAATGTATACTTATAAAGTGGTAAAAATTTACCACTTTTTTTACATTTACTACCCTGAAATGTATACTTTAAAGTGGTATTAATTTTTAGGTATGTGACTTATATCTTAATTTAAAAAATAAGGAAGGTATAAAGTTTCAGTCATTAGACCAGTGGTTCTTAACTTGAGTGTGCATCAGAATTCCCTGGAGAGCTGGTGAAAACAGAGATTCCTGAGTCCCACCCCCCAGAATTCTGATTCTGAAGGTCTGGGGTAGGGCTTGAGAATTGGCTTTTCTACTAAGTCCTCAGGGTGATGTGGTTACTGCTGTTCTGGGACCCACGTTTGGAGAACCACCGTACGTCTGAGCTACCGGAGGGTCGGAAAGGTCACTTTCATCTCTGTATCTCCTAAATTCACCTAAAACAGAGCCAATCTTTGGGAAAAGGAAGAGTGAAAAGGACAAAAACAGTTACTTGAGGAAACCTATTAAAGGAGTCAGTCCCTAAAATCTTAGGGTATGCTGATTTCATGTCATATGCATGCCAAATGCTGCAATACCAAAAATTCCCATGACAAAAAGGAATTCAAGAATTAAAATAAAAACGAAGGTATTTTAAGTTCTTTGATCATCTGACCAGTGTCTTGGTTCACTTTATTAAAGCAGCTAATCCCATTTCACCGTGCTTGTCCTTTCAAAAAACACCAACAAAGGCTCTAGATTGTTGATCCTATAAAGAAATCCCTTAAATAAAGTGTCACAAAAGCCAAAGACCTGTAATCTCTAACTCAAAAACACGTACGTTCTTATTTACATTTTTGGCAAAATTACAGATTTGTATGTCTAATCACTTCATTTAAGCATTTGGGGTCCATGTATAAATAGACAATTTAAAGTATACTTTTGGTGTTGTCACATGCGACACATCATTATTTTATAAATAATAAAGATTATTCCCAATTACTTCAATATGTTTCTCAATATATTATTTAGACTGAAAAGAAAAATGCTAGTGACCCTATAGTGTTCTAATATTTTCTGAAAATGGTATCCTTTTTTTCTTAGATCATACCATTTCAGTCCCTTTCTTCATTATTAGGAAGACAAGGGCATGGGGGAGGGAGAAAGAGAGCAGAGCCGGAACGAGAGGCACAACACTTCGTACTTTTTAAAAAGTGATAAAACATCTGCTGATTAACAAACTCTTTCCCAGCTGCACCTAGTCAAAAATGCAATTCCGGATTCTGTTACCTTATTAACATTTAAAATTCTTGTCAATTGATCTTTTTTTCTTAGCATGAAGTGTCGAGCAATTATGAATAAGTAAATTGTGGTATATTGTAGACACTGCTTCAGCAGGATTTTTCTTTAGTATGGTCAGATCAATAGTTTAGGAATTGGGAAGTGCAATTTCAGAAGAAGTAATCACATGAGAGTTCTGAGGATAATATTCTATACTGTATTTTGATGTCTCCAGAGTGCAAATTATTCAATACCCTCTGAAAACTTCCAACCAGAGCATTATGCTGCCCAAACCATTCATAGGTCCCTGCTGGCTCTGACTTCAGTTTTTATGAATTTGGATATCACTGCAAATAGATAAGATAAACCCTAATTTCACTACTCAGATGTGTATTATTTAAGAAAAGACCAGTATTCAAAGTTGAATTAGTAAGTCTGGAGCAAAGACCATATTGCAAGCAAATTGGAGAAAGAAAAAAAAATCAAGGAATGCTAAAATTCCTCCCCAAGTATTTGGAAATATGTACATCTGTCTTATACATTCCTCTTACCCAGTAACAGACATTTCTTAGGCTTCTTATCTCGTTTCCTGTTGAAAATTCTACCTCTAAAATCTACACTTTTGACGAAGGAAAATTGTATGACCTTGCTCGTCTTCCGCAATCTGACATCTTCACCTCATCGCGACCTCCTGGCTCTAGAGTCTTGATCCGTGCCTTTTCCTAGTGTTACTCGCTTTGTGCTTAGTGAAGATCTCATCCTCAGCATGTATTTGCTTCATCAGCATTCCAGCCTTTCAAAGAGCTCCACTAAACTTGCTCTCCCTGCCCTTCTTCTTTTTTTCTTTCTCTCTTAGGTTTAGAAATGTTACTGAAAAAAGTCACCAGACAAGGAAGCAGAGACGTAAAACAAATGCACACTCTCGACTCTGGAGGGCTTACAATGCGGCTGTGATTCATCCCATCCATCACAGATTCTCCACTGGAAATCCCCATAGGGATGGCCAAAAATCTTTCCCATGCTCCCTACCTTAACCTTCTCAGCAAATGATGCCACCTATTTTATGGGAAAGAATAGGAGTTTCTTTCAACACTACCACCTGTATTTCAAACTTTTCTGGAACTTGTCTCTTATTTCTCAGAGTCCAACCCTCTTTCCTGCTTATCATACACTGTATCTTTGCTTCCCAATAAGGTAGCCACAAGCCACATGCGGTGACTTAATTTTAAATTGATTCACATTAAATGAAATTTAAAAATCTCAGTGTTCCAGCTGCACCAGGCGTCGCATTTCAAGTGCTCAACAGTCACATGCGGTTCACGGCTTCTGAATCGGGCAGTACAAAGAGAGAATACTTCCATCACTACAGACAGTTTTACTGGACACAGATGCTCCAGATCTTGACCACCATGTTTCTTTACTCTGTCTCACTCTGCCTCCAAGTTCATCTTCACTTTTCCATCTTTGTCAACTTGTTAATTACTTACAAAAAATGTTTAGTTCTCCCTAACCTGAAAATTCCTTCCCTTGGCCTGCTAGTCCTCAGGCTACTTACCTATCTTTTCCTTTCCTTTGCCAAACAATACTTAAGCCTTACCCCATCTTATTCCTTCACTTCCTGCAATCTTACCTACCATCTAATACAACTGTTTCTTCAAAAACAAAACCCAGTGGTCCTTTCTCAATATTCGTTTTCTTTACATTTCTTCATTTACCAATTCTGTTGGTCAATATTCTTTTCTCTTTGCTCAGTTCCCATCGCCCTAACATTCTCTACCTCTTTAACCACTATTCCGATTGCTTCACAGATCCTCCTAATTCTGTTATTCTAAATTTCGAGCAATGTCCAATGGTCGTGCCCTTTGAACTTTCTGCTTTATGGATTCCTGCCTATACCGTCACACTCACTTTCTATTATAAGTTCCATTTCTGCAGCTTCTACTCTTTAAGGACATTTCAATGTCTATACCCTGCCAGCAGCTCTAACTCAATAATTTAAAAAATAATCTTATCATCCTCAAACTGCTTTTTGATTTTCCTAGTTCTATCCACCCTTTCGGTCATTTAAGCCCAAAATTTTCACTTAAGTATTAATTTACTGAACACCAGATCTGTGCTGCCTCCTGAGCTAGGGCAGGAGTCATCTTTGACCTTTACATCACTGTATACCCTTGTTCATTCATTTCCAAGTCCTAGCCGTTGTCACATATGATCATGCTTTCCATTGCCTCTGCCACTTTCTTAGATTAAGTCTCCCATGAATTACTACAGCAGCCTAATAGATGTGACCCTGTCTATGGTCTCTTACCATTTCTATCTTACCTAAGCAACATAGAGCTTCTAGGTACATCAGATAGGAGACAGAGCTGATCAAGCTGCTCTTCAGTCCAAAAACCACTCATGGCTCCCCCATTAGTTTAAACATCCTAGCTGCTCACAAGATGTTCCATTATCGGGGGCCCTTCCCCTCCCACTCGCTGCCCTTGCCAATTTGCTTTACTCCACACAAGCTTCCACACACACCCTCAACACCCGCAGTACTTGTGCTAGTCTTTGTACCAGCAATGGCCCTTGTTCACATTTCCAGCTTCCATAATCCCATCTATTCTTCATAACACAGAGCAATCAACATGACACCTTCTCTGATCACCTAAGTCAGAAATTCTCTTTGTATTCTAAATTATATATATGACCTAAGATCTCTCTTATGATTCTTAGCACATGTCTTTTTAAATCCTGGTCATTTATATATCTCTTTTACCCTCTTAATCTATCTGTAAAGGGACAGGCTCTATAATTATCATTTTTATGCCCATTAAGAAAGGTATAAAGTATATTATACATGTATTAGCTCAAATATTTATACTCAACAAATGCTTATTGAATAAGTGACATTTCATTACTAGTTATTACATATATCCTTTATTAAGCAGAATAAATGCAGTATTGGAATGTAGCCTGCAAAGCAATATTCAGCACACAAAATCCTATTTCACTGCTGCTTTACGGGCCCCACAATATGTTACACTATTCTCAACTCTTAAATTCTGAATGCTGAGCAGCTAATGAAAAATCAGGAATGATAATCTTTAGCTTTTCACCCTTTTCTCCAAACCACTAGAGGCTGCTCTAGAAGCTAACATGCAAGCATATTCTTGGATAGCTTTTAAAATTTTATTTTTTGTTTTGAAGGTAGAATTTTTCCATGGCATTGGCAGAAATAGTTTTAAACAAGGGAAAAAAAGAGTTTTGACCTACAGTGAGCCATTAAATATAAGTCTGTAGCTTAACTGCCAATTAATTTTTTTTTTTTTTGAGACAGGGTCTCTGTCTGTAGCCCCGGCTGGAGTGCAGTGGCATGATCATGGCTCACTGCAACCTCCGCCTCCAGGGCTCAAGCAGTTCTTGTGCCTCATTCTCCCAAGTAGCTGGGACTACAGGCCTGACTAAGTTTCGTATTTTTAGTAGAGACAGGGTTTCACCATGTTGCCCAGGGTGGTCTTGAACTCCTGAGCTCAGGAAATTCGCCCGCCTTGGCCTCCCAAAGTGCCGAGATCACAGGTGTGAGCCACTATGCCCTGCCCAATTAATCTTAAAGTAGCAAACATGTTTTCTGTGATAAAGTGTCCTGGAAACAAGTGAATCTGGGTTTTTATTCATTATGATCTTTGCTCCATTTGATTATACACTAGAAAACCATATGTATTTTATCACTAACACAGGAAGTATTTTGGTCATCTAGAATGAAATTTACTTAATATTAATTTATATGCTACCAAAATTTTTAATAGAGATCAGAAACTGGGGTACATATTCTAAAGCAAAAATTATAGAGGTCAGTACATTTCAGAGAAAAGGTAGTTTTTCATTTTTCTGTGAAGAAAAAAGCCCATCTATTGTTTAAAAATAGGCAAAAATTTCAACCCTCCTTAACCCAACCAAAAAATTACTATTAAGAAAACTTTTTTTTTTTTTTTGATACGGAGTCTTACTCTGTCGCCAGGCTGGAGTGCAGTGGCGCAATCTCGGCTCACTGCAACCTCCGCCTGGATTCAAGCGATTCTTCCGCCTCAGCCTCCCGAGTAGTTGGGACCACAGGCGTGTGCCACCACGCCTGGCTAATTTTTGTATTTTTAGTAGAGACCATGGCCAGGATGGTCTCGATCTCTTGACCTCGTGATCCGCCCGCCTCGACCTACCAAAGTGCTGGGATTACAGGCGTGAGCCACCGCTCCGGGCCTAGAAAACTTTTTAAGTATGGAAACTAACTCAAGCAGGTTAGTTTATTACAGATTTCACATTGGAATTTAGGGAACATTTTGTCTTTAACAAGAGCTTTTCTCCCACACAAAGTATAGTGTTATGTTTTAGTGTTATGTTTTGATAGTTTTATATCAAAAACAAGCTGAATGATTTCAGCCATAACAAAATAAGTAGACTGTAAATCATCTAAAAACATAATCTGTGCTTCACTATGATTTAAAAGCAAAGCACAATAAATTCATGGGCTCTGGAGAGTTTCCAAAATACTTTTGGTTTGCAATACAGAATTTCAAAATGTAATATTTTACTTCTACGATAGAGACTCTTGGCAGATCTACTCCTTGAATGAAGACCACTGTATCTTTAATCTAATCAGAACGTTCTCTTTAACATTTTCAGTTGTATTTTGTTACCAAACTCTAAATGAATCTACATGAACGTGGTATGCATATATTAAAAAGGTTAGAACTAATAAACTGAAAATTTCTGTAAGATATCAAATATTTAGAGAAGGTTAGATTTACTTTATGTCAGGAAATAAAAATACTTGCAAGTTAATTTTCCAAAAGTTAAACTTTGTAGGAATATAAATATCACCTGCATACAAACACCTGTCATCATTGCTAAAGGATTAACTATAACTTAGATTATAGTAACATTAAGAAAATTACACATCACATTCCCCAAAATAAAATGAACGTGTATGGAAAAAGGGAAATGAAAAATCAAATCCCATTTTATTTATACTTTTTGTAACATGTGGTAATATTTTTGGCAAGGAAACAACCTTAAACTACCCAAACTCTAATATAGAAAGCATTAGGGTTAGTAGGGTTACATATTTCACTAATATAGAGGGAGTAGTTTTATATGTTGAAAACATGTGCATTAATTATTCAGAATTCAAATAGTTCAAAATTATGTCATGCTATGTCTAGTTCAGAAATTTGTTTATGCGAAATAAAATTCTACAAGATGGTTGTAAAAAGATAAGAAATAAGGTAATGACGAATGGGCAGGAGTACGAAGATTTATCGGTATCAGAATTTAACAGTATGAGAAATATGCTAGAATATTTTACTTAGGTCTCCTAAAAAACCCTTGAAAATATACCAACACAGATCTGTTGTTAGGCTCAAAACTTAAGCCTGGCTGAAAAAGTACATTTATAAATGGCATACATTAGAAACTACAAGTAAGTCATAGAAGGCAAAAAGGTATCCAGCCATATTTAAGGGCAACATGTCACTAAGCTTAGCAAATACCATTTCAAAAAGACGGAAACAAAATTCATCGCAATTGATTGGCATGCTCCACAATCAGGCTCTTCAAGACTAAGGCTCCTTTGTCAAAAGCCTAGACAAGTCCTTGCTGACCATTATCATCCCTAAATGGTAGACTTTCCTGAGCTGTTAGCCAGAATGAACCTCCTGGGTGTGGATCAGAAAATGCTCCAGTTCGTGTTGTGAAGTGTGAACACAAGAAGGCAGCTGTCCCAATGCCCATATCAAGCAACCATATGTCTTCCATAAAGTATGCTACTCAGAATGCTATCACTGGGGCTAGATAAAACCTGCAGCAGTCATCAGAGGCACCTTTAATCTTAAATATTTTAGAGAAGAAAAATCCAAAGGTTAGCCTGCTCCAGGCACTCAACCTAGGATCATTACACTTTAGACAAAAATGAAGGGGGTAAATATTTAAAGTGAATTCTAACATTCTATTCCTATACAACAAAACTCACTATCTAATCTTATAATAAAAATTGCCAGGACAAATAGGTTATAAGTGTTGGTTCAAGCACTGAATTTGTAAAGAAACACCAAAGGAGATGGGCATTCTAATACTTTGGCTACAAAGCATCAACAACAGAAAAAGCAAGCCTAAAGGATTACTGATAGCAGAAAAGTACTTTATTTACTAAGCAGGGCATTGTATCAGAGTTCTGACTTATGTTAGCAACGAGGCGACTTGTGCCTTAAAGACACAGAAGAGACGTTTATCACCATGCTGTTAGTAATATTCAGTACGTAGACCTTGCAAAGATCTGTCACCAACAACGTCTTACACTACGAGAGAATGAAAGATGAGAGAAAAAGTTGAGGAGCTGAAAAAATGAAGAACTAGTAAGTTCTTTGTTGCATTCCTAAATTAAGGCATCTGCCTTGGTTAATCACTCAACACCATTTGCTTTCCTGGATATCTCGGTCAATGACCATGAGTTCTTATGACCTAAGTATGGACTCTACTTAATATCTTCAAGTCGCATTCTCTTACTCATACAGTCAAGAGAGCCCTCAATCACACTGAAGGAATGTTATGCACTCCTCCCTCCCATCCCTATGGGATATTAGGCAATTCCTTCCTTCCTTTGCCAACTGTAATGGCTTGGTAATACACGTCTACACCCTGCTGGCTTTGCAAGGAGCTAGTCAAATCCAGCGTCAAGAATCAAGCTCATATCCCCTATATAGAAACAAAGGGAATCGTCACATTCCCATTATTCCCTAAAATAATCCCTAATCTTGCATAAAGCTAAAATGTACCATTTATTTAGATCAAAGAAGCATAACTTTTGGAAACAACTGCTTTCCCCAATCTCTAATTATAATGCAATGATAGTTACTGTTGATACTGATACACCGACAACAGCTACTCAGAGACACTGTCCAGGACAACCAGAGTTGAACTCACATTTTAGAAAGCCAGGAGCATATGAAAAATGCTCAGTCATTGTTATTATGATCTTTTTTTTCCTTTTCTTCCTTCCTTTTTAATGAATGAATGAATGAATGAATGAATGGCAGAGTCTTGCTCTGTCACCCAAGCTGGAGTGCAGTGGTACAATCATGGTACACCGCAGCCTTAAACTGCTGGGCTCAAGCACTCCTCCCAACTCAGCTTTCTGAGTACCTGGGACTACTGGGGCACACCACCATACCTGACTATTTTAATTTTAATTTTTAGCAGGGATGAGGTAATGCTGTGTTGCCCAGGCTGGTCTTAAACTTCTTGGGCTCAAGAGATCCTCCTGACTTGGTCTCTCAAATTGCTGGGATTATAGGTATGAGCCACCACACCTGGCCTATGATTCTTACTTACTCACACCTTTTGACAGTGCCAAAAACTAAGGTTCACAAGATCTCTCACTATATCTCTGGGGAATAGGGGGAGGGAGGGAAGGGCGAATAATGGTCTCATATCCATAATAGTATTTGCAGTGCCTATTGTCACAGTGATAAATGACTATAATCTTTTCAAGAGGATAAGTGGAAAAAAAGAGGGAGGCAAGAAGAATGAAAACGGAGGTAAAGTCATGGTAACATGTCATCTTATTTCTAAAGACAAAGCCCCTTGAACCGTTCCAAAGAAAACTTACAATCCAAATTAATAATAATGTACAGACATCACCAGGTCACACACACAAAAAATTTTCTGAACCCAACTTCAAAGCATAAAATGAATATCCCTTAGGTGTAGTATATTTTGGAAAGCAATTAAATTTGTATATAGTAATATACACATTTATTTCTGGATTTAAGTATTATATTTGAAAAGTTCAACTGAGAATTTGTGTAAGTCTCCCTAAAAGAGTTTTTATTTTTAAAAAGTTTCTTTTAAAAACTTAAATCCTGGACCCTTTGATCCAGACTAATTTCAAACAGAGAAGCAAGAAATTTCAAACAACCCAAAGATTTTAATGATTTCCTTTGGATCACCTAGAATTAGAGAAAACCTATGTAAGCTTGGGTTAAAAAAAAACAACCAACAAAATAAAACAGTATGAGTTATATAAGCAGACCCTACCCATTTTTTAAAATTCAGAATGTATTTGAAAAAGATGAACTATTCCTACACTTAAGTACAAATCTGGAAATGAAACAAGTTATCACCACTTGGATTTAGAGTGTATCAAAGAGTTTGAATCTCAAATTTCATAAGAGTCATTGCAAAGATAAATACTAATTAGAGATTCCTATTTTATATTTTATTTACTCCATTTTTTTTTTTTCTTTTTTGTAGAGACATAGTCTTGCCATGTTACCAAGGCTTATTTCAAACTCCTGGTCTCAAGAGATCCTCCTATCTTGGCCTCCCAAAGTGCTGGTATTACAGGTGTGAGACACCGTGCCCCGCCTCATCTACTCCTTTACTGAATGTTCAGTGCTAATACCTTGCAACTTTATTTTTTTGAAACAGAGTCTTGGTCCATCACCCAGGCTGGAGTGTAATGGCACAATCTCAGCTCACTGCAATCTCTGATTCCCAGGTTCAAGTGATTCTCCTGCCTCAGCCTCCTGAGCTGGGATTACAGGCATGTGCCATCATGCCTGGCTAATTTTTGTATTTTTAGTAGAGACAGGAGTTTTGCCATGCTGGCCAGCCTGGTCTTGAACTCCTGACCTCAAGTGATCATCCTGCCCCGGCCTCAAATAACCAAAACCTCAAATAACCAAAGTGCTGAGATTACAGGTGTGAGCCACTGCGCCTGGCCTGCTACTTTTTTTAAAGACATAAAGGTAAGTAGTAAAAGCAGAGAGTAAAGAGAAAAAGGAAGCCCATCACAGATGACATCTTATTGCTAAGCTAACAGAATTATTACGAGGGAAAAATAGTTCAAGTAATTTAGATATTTTATAATTCAACTTCTTTTTCAAATAAACTCTAACTTGGAAGTTCATATTCTAGATCATTTGGGTCTAACAGTAACATCTCTATATTGATACACACGAGCTAGCATTGTGATCTATATAAAAGCTAACGGTCTTATCTATAAAAATAAAACTTTATTTGCTTAATTTGTAAATATTCTATAATTCAGTCTTAATATCATATTTCATTTCTAACTATTGTATAGGTAAATCTTTAAAGAGAATACAAGGACCTACCAAGAGTGCCAAGAAGGTGGGGTACAGGCTGTACTTCTCACATCAAATAAATCTAATTTCCTAAGTTCCAGTCACTACTGTTTTACTCTAGCCCAAAACTTTAAAGGATAATTAGAAGTTTTTTCAAGCGCACATTTCTTGATTTTGTTTTCATGTTGGCATTTCTGCTATAAATACCTAGTCATCAGGTTGAGAGTGCAAACTGTCTCACAGCCAAGATCACATCGCTGCTTCTGGCAACTGTTCATTCTCGCTCCCACTACATCACACGTCAATACTCAGACATGAAAGCACATCCCTATCACTCTGCCATTTTTCTAGCTCACATTCTTTAGTGAAACCTCAAATAACCAAGTAAGTTCAACAAAAGTTTACTTAAGAATATACTATGCTTTGCTTTATTATTCTGCCGGCTAATTCGGCCAACAATAAACTAAAGTTAAAAAGAAACACTTTGATTAATCCGTGAGTCAACCCCCTATAATTAACCTTTAAGAAACCCATTCAAGAAAAAGATTTTAATAAGAAAACCAAGGCAAAAAGAAACAGAGGAGAAAAGAATGAAGAAAGGAAGTCATAGAAGGCAGACAGTAAAGGAAATATGGGAAAGGAAAACAGCCACAAGGTGATATCAATTATCAAGGTGATAAATGTATGACAAACACATCGAATAAGGGGGAAGAACATAAGCAAA
This sequence comes from Callithrix jacchus, assembly GCF_049354715.1. Lineage (NCBI taxonomy): Eukaryota > Metazoa > Chordata > Mammalia > Primates > Cebidae > Callithrix > Callithrix jacchus. Next base: position 5,816,350 of record NC_133520.1, read on the forward strand.
GCAGAAACTAAAGCAACCTGAGGGAAAAGTAGGAAACTGAGGGGAGAGGACAGAATACAACACTGAAAACAGGTAAGTCAGAAGAAAAAGTGGGTGATTTATGCTGCAAAGTAATCTGGCTTCTAAAACAATTTATTGAGGGAAAAGTACATAAACGGAACAAACTGCTACTCGATGCAAACCCACAGATTAATTGCAAAGATATGAAGACACGATTAAGCCGTCTTGCAAGCAGTGGTTCTTCTTTAAGTCGCAACTTACTTTTATTCTTATAACCTCAGTTCATCATAATTCTGGACACACAGCAACGCGGTTAAAGCACAGTAGTAAGAGCTTATGAAATATAAAGTACTTCTGGGAATTCCAGAGACAAGAGTTAGATTCCTTTGGTCCACAGTCGAAGATCACATGAGTGCTGGCTGCTGTGACCACACGCTCAATTCCTTGCTATTGTTTAAGTTAGCATCCACCATCTCACTCCCTCATTAAAATCATCTCTTCCTAGTCTGCTTGTACTACATAAGCAAGATGATTTGGGTCTCATGCTGGTGTGTGAAATATGCCTTCCTCAAACCTTGTTACTATGTTGGCACATTATCAGTCTGACATGAAAACAAATGGATGAGAAACAGTGGCTCATGCCAATAACTCTAGTGCTCTAGGAGGCCGAGGCAGGAGGATCACTTGTGGCCAGGAGTTGGAAATCAGCCTTGGAAACATAGCAAGACCCTGTCTCTACAAAAAATACACACACACACACACACACACACACACACACACACACACACACTTAGCAGGATGTAGTGGCATGCACTTGAAGGCTCAGCTATTTGGGAGGCTGAGGCAGGAGGATTGTTTGCATGATCCCTGGAAATTCCTGAGAGTTTCAGGCTGCAGTGAGCTTTGATTGCACCACTGCAATCCAGCCTGGACAAAAGAGCAAAACTCAGTCTCAAAAGAAAACAAATATTTAAAAATTTAAAAAATAGTCTCTTCCATCTATAAAAGAAAAAAGAGAAGAGCACTAGAAGGTACCCTTCCTTTAAGAGTTCCTTAACCCTTGCTCTACACAGTTTTATACTTGAAGCAAAGTAAATCCCAACTTCTCCCAGTCTCTTTGGTTCAAAGATACCTTTGTTCCCTAGACAACACAAATTGGAAGCAACAACAGGCTTTGGTTTACAGAAGATTCTCTCTGGTGCTATGATATCACTTACTTTATACTAATATGTAATTGGCCTTCATTCGTCTAAGGATCAACCAAGGAACAAAGTGAAAAACAGGTTTTAACTAAAGCTGATATAACACAAAGTGATAGAGCCTTTCAAATTAGCTAAGCTAATCATCAGAAGAAAAGAAAACACAACTTGAGAATATGGCATTTTACCAGGAAAAGAAAGCCCTGAAGACAATTACTGTGAATTTCTTAAAGATACGTATGTTGCTCATTTAAAGAAAACAAATACTAGAGCTTGCCTAGGAAAAAAGTCAGCCTAAAAGGATACCATCTCATTTATCTCAATACAGATACCCTAGTGCCTATTAGAAGGATTCTAAAAGGTTCAAAATAACCTCCGCAATCACCCTCTTACATAAACCCTGGCCAAACTACCCTCAAAATGAGTCATATACATCATTGCCTTAATGCAATTTGCTCACATTGCTCCTTTTCCCTGCACAATCTCCCATGAGTAACAAAGCGGAATCCTAGATATGTCTGCAAGGTACACCCACATTTCCTTTCCATCGCTTACACTACTTTGACTCTGAAGTCATTCTCTCTTTTGGTTACCTAACAACTAGGTGGACATTTGCAGTATCTTAAGAGCTTTTTTTTTTTTTTTTGTAGTTAAATTAAGGCTATAATTGAATAAATCATGTTCACACACTCTCAAAAACAAGAAATGACTACTTACACCTCTAACATTTCAATCAATTTCACTATATTTTCTAATCTCACCATACCTTTCCTCTGGGACATTTATTCCTACTGAGTGCACCATTTAGTATTTCTTTTAGAAAGGTTATGTGAATGGTAAATCCTCTTACACTCTTATTCTACATATTTAAAAATGTCTTAATTTTGTCCTCATTCCTTTTTTTTGGAGACCGGGTCTTACTCTGACCCCAGGCTGGAGTGCCATAATGTGATCCATGACTGACTCTTGCCTTGATTTCTCCAGCTCAGGTTCTCCCACCTCAGCCTCCTGAGTAGCTGGCACTACAGGTACACACCACCACAGCTGCTAATTTTTGTATTTTTTATAGAGACAGAGTTTTGCCATGTTGCCCAGGCTGGTCTTGAACTCCTGCTCTCAAGCAATCCTTCCACCTTGGTCTCCCAAAATGCTGGAATTACTGGCATGAGCCACCATGCCCAGCCTCGTCCTTGAATAATAATAGTTTAGAAGGATGACACTGGGCATGTTACAGAGCCAGCAGACAACCTGCTCAGTTTCTGGTCACTAAACTGTTTCTATCCTACTTTTGCTCCTTCGTCCACAGCTTCCAGTAACACCACAGCCCCAGGCAGCACTGGCAGCTAACTTAGCGGCCATTAACAATGATGGAAATCAGGCTGGGGGAAGGATTCTCCTGGCTTCCACTCCTTCCTTCAAGAATTGAGCTTGGTTCTATTCCCCATCTCCTGAGAAATGGCTGAGGAGTAATTAAGCAACTTTCTGCTTGTGGGCAGAAGCTTGGCAGGCTCGGAGTTCCAGCCTACTTATCAGTTTCTATTTCTGGTCACCTCCTGGTCCTTAGAGATGTTTATCTTGATTTTGAGGCTAGGTATGTCGTTTTAGTTTTCTCTTTTATATTCTTTTGTTTCCATGAGGGATATGATGTTGAAATGAGACCTTCATGGAGCCACCTGACGGGAACTCCCCTGTGTTTCTCCTTGGCACCAGAGTGCTCAGCACGGTACCAACTACAAAACAGGCGATAAATGCTGAGAATTAACTTTTTGATGATAAGTTCAAGTAAATGTGCATATATGTAAACATGTCAATGGGGTCCTAAAAAACAAGAAGAGAGAAATAACACATTCACAGACAATCCTAGTGGCATACAGGTTTTACTCACTTTGATTTGTAACAACCATATTGTCCATCTTATCGAAATGAATGTAATAATATCCCGGGTATTCATAATGAGCTTCAAACAGTTATAATGTTTAGAAAACCAGTGAGCTGATAGGTATAAATCACTAAACACAGTGTTGACACATCTCTTTCTGACTTCCTCTGTTCTCTACATACAATACATTATTGAATGACAGAATTCTAAAAAATGTTTATCTTGAATCAAAAACTGAAATGAACATGAATCAACTTGAGTAGTTTTGACCTATGCAGCCCAAATCATCCTTAGAAGTAACCCATCCCAAGTCTGTTTTGTGGAAAGTGTATATTCTAAGGAAGAATAAAGTGCATCCCAAACCACACCAATGAGTTTGAAAAGCATAGTACATCAACATCACAAAGAGAAAAATAATCTCCAAGAATTCTTTTTTTTTTTTTTAAGGAAAGAGTCAAAGACAAAAAACTAATCAGGGTGTCTTCTGTAGTGATAAGGAGAATATGATCTTTGCTTCTGGAAAAGGCATCTACTTATTTTACACCAAAATATTTATGCTATAAAGTAAATTCATTAGGTTATTGATTTCAATTAAAATAATGCTTAAGAACATCCAGGCCAGGCGCAGTGGCTCATGCCTGTAATCCCAGCACTTTGGGAGGCAGAGGAGGGCAGATCATGAGGTCAGGAGTTCAAGACCAGCCTGGCCAACATGGTGAAACCCCATCTCTACTGACAATACAAAAATTAGCCAGGCATAGTGGCAGGTGCCTGTAGTCCCAGCTACTCGGGAAGCTGAAACAGGAGAATCACTTGAACCCAGGAGGCAGTTGCAGTGAGCTGAGATCGTGCCACTGCACTCTAGCCTGGGCAACAGAGCGAGACTCCATCTCAAAAACAAACAAAGAAAAAGAACATCCAACTGCCTTTGATTTAATTATAAATTTCACACAACCTCTTTTAAAAAAAAATGTTTTTTACAGACAGGGTCTCACTCTGTCATCTAGGTAGAGTGCAGTGGCATGATCATAGCTCATTGTAACTTCAAACACACAGGTGTTTGAAGTGATCCTTCCACACACAACCTCTTTGTGTTCATGTGATCCTTCCACATAACTTTGTCTTCTAAGAGACTCAACTTACCAAATGAAAGTGTACTGTTCTGATTTGAGCCGGTTTTTTGTTTTTTACCTACTGTACACAATAAATTGACTCTGTACTTTCCAGTTACTTTTGGGTAAACTGGTAAAAATGAGTTCTTCCACCCACGAAGCTGAAAGCCTAACATTACTCCACCAAAGTACAAACATCTCTATTTTTTAAAAAAGTCTGTATATCCAATGATTAATCATCCCTGCAAAGCCATACTAAATCATCAAATCTTTATTTTTATTGTATTTTATTATTATTATTTTGAGATGGAGTTTTGCTTTGGTTACCCAGGCTGGAGTGCAATGGCACGATCTCGGCTCACCGCAACCTCTGCCTCCTGGGTTCAGGCAATTCTCCTGCCTTAGCCTCCTGAGTAGCTGGGATTACATGCACGCGCCACCACGCCCAGCTAATTTTTTGTATCTTTAGTAGAGACGGGGTTTCACCATTTTGACCAGGATGGTCTCGATCTCTTGACCTTGTGATCCACCCGCCTCGGCCTCCCAAAGTGCTGGGATTACAGGCTTGAGCCACCGCGCCCGGGCTAGATAACATATTTTTACAGATGGCACTATAGCAATACACAGTTAATGGTAACATTTTATGCACTCTTGAGTAAATCCGCAAAGTCCTATGAAAATATTTTTAAATTTGCTTTTACTCATGCTTAATTTTTAATATTTATTCATATTCTAGAACAAGTTTGAATGAAGTCATACAAGTTATCCAAGACTAATAACCTCATAGAATAAATGAAATTTATTAATGATAAAGGAAGTTTTCAGATAGACCCAATTAAGTCAATTTTATAATTTTATTAAAGTTTGACAGAAGAGTCCATGTAAGTGCAATAAAGTTTAATGGAAACTCAGTCTGGTACTAAAAGCGTAGGCATTATATGCAATGAAAGTATAAATTATAAATAAGAAATAGTCTTATAAGAATTTTGAATTTCCTCAAAATTAGCCAACATATACTTACAATCAAATTTATACAGTTAAGAAGAAAGCTACAGCGATGCTATATATCGTTTGTACAGTCTGCATTTGAAAAATGAATTTCTTCTTCTAAGCCAAAGTTAATGGTTGTTTGGAAATGAGGCTCATTACATGATTCTGCGAATGTGCTCTGTAATAACTAACATTGCCACACAGCTGTATAAACATATTTACCATGACATATTCTTTTCCCCCAGGTGTATGTTTTCCATTCTGAGCATTACTAACACACATCTGAGACTAGTCTGATTTAGAACTAACATTTAAGGGAAGAAATATTTCTGAAGAAATATTTTAACTATTTATAAAATAATATTTTAACCCAAAAACAATACATCATAATCCATCTTATTTTTTCTGTTTTTATGCTCTACCTTGTTCTTAAATGGTTTTATGATAGTTACTTCTTTCTGATTTTAGATCTTTTAATAATAGAATCCTCTTAAACAGTCAGTAAAATCAGTCCTGAACTAAATTATCAGATTGGTGTTTACCAGCACACAGAGTTGCAGCACGAGTCATTTTTATGTCTTTCTGGTAACAAATAGTTTTTGAAAGTAAATATATATGAAAATATAATCAAATGACTAGAAATTATTTGTTAAAATATGAGTCTCTGAATAAACTAAAGATAAATAATCCTTTCTAAATTTATGTAAAGTATCAAGAGAGAAGCTGTCAGAAACCAACTTTAGCTTCTTTCTAACATCATGAATACTAATGTACTAAATGCTACTGAAAACGTCTATAAATATGTTCCTATGTAAATAACACCTTTGGTATAGTTCAGAACAAATGGCTCAGTAATCACTTATCATGATGTAATAGAGAAGACTGAGTTACTACTTAAGAGCTGAGGCTTAGGAAGCTCACACAAATTTTCTATCAAACAAGTAATTCAGACAATCTTGGAGATTATCTTTTAATTCTGGAAATGTAAAATACATTAAAAACATCACATTAGCAGGCACTGGTTTTAAAAGATGTCTAAACCTTTACATAATAGACAGGAGAAGATCTTTTCAGCTTTTGTCCAATAGTAGCTTCATCCCTCCCGACTCGGGAAATGAATAAGAAGACTATTTTTCTTTTCCATAAAAGGAATTTGAGTGGTAGGAGTACATAATTCATATGCTAGGTTTTATTTGATCTAAGTAAGGCTGCCACACAAACACCAAAGTAGATTAAAATAAAAATAAAACGTGTTTAAGCACAAATTTGATGTTTCTGCACTCTATCGCCTCCTTCTGAAGAAACAGCCAAACATAAGTCTTCCAATGCACCGAAGTAGTTGTGTTCCCTAGCCTCTGAGCAGACATCTCGCAAACTGGGAATGGCTGAGGTACCTCCTATATAAAAAATTCAGACCACTAATCTTTACCATGCTTGGAAGGCAATGTCAAATATCTCTGATACTGTCTAATTTTGCGTAGTGTAGATTGAGGGCACATCTAAACAGCGACCACAAAGTCAGCTCTTTAAAAACAGTCTGCATAACTCTCTGTTTTCCCTCTCATCACACAGGGAAAGAAAAAATAGGCAATTTGTTATATTAAAACAGATATCCCAAGTTATCCAATATCCTAGTAAATATATTTACATTAATACATTTAATATTTACTTCTTATAATACTTATTGAGACATACCAAAATACCCATTTCTTTACTCATTTTGATTCTTGTATCTCACACTTTCCTTCTGGGTTCAATTTCCTTTTTGTGAAGTATATGCTTTTATAGCATTTCCGACAAAAATCTATGAGTATTGGCCAGTGGCTCATGTTCATAATCCCTGCACTTTGGGAGGCCAAGGCAGGTGGATCACTGGAGGTCAGGAGTTCCAGACCAGCCTGGCCAATATGGTAAAACCCTGTCTCTACTAAAAATACAAAAATTAGCCGGGTGTGGTGGTGGATGCCTGTAATCCCAGCTACTCAGGAGGCTGAGGCTTGAACCCAGGAGGCGGAGGTTGCACTAAGCAGAGATCTTGCCATTGCATCCCAGCCCAGGTGACACAGTGAATGAAACACCGTCTCAAAAATAATAAGAAACCAAAAAAAATCAGTATTTTACATCCTCAGTCTCAGCAGGTCCCTAATATCTTTTTTTTTTCACCCTTACTCTTAAATTCTTTCCCTCAGTACTTTAAAGGTATTATTTCATTGCCTTCTGCCATCTATTAGAAGTCCATTGTCAATCTTCATTTTCATTCTTGGCAGAAAAACCTCTTTTATCTCTAGTCACTGTTAATACTTTCTTTTTTTCTTTCAGATCTCTATTTCCTACCTTTTCCTGGCTCCTCAAATCTGTCACAAATCCTTCATCCTCAAGTTTGGCTCATGACCTACTTCACTGAGAATACAGTAAGAATGTACAAGCAATCAGAGAGCTTCCACAACTTATCCCCATCAGAGCTACTCACCTAGCAGCATCTGTTCGGAGGTTAGTTTTCTGCAATCCTGCATGTTTCTAGAGATAAACTGTCCTTACTTCTAAGAATAAGCCCTCCATTTGTGTACTGTATTTCACTCCTCTCATCTACTCAAGAAGACCATCAAATAATTCTCATTTTTCTCATTCTCCCTCTCTGTTGGATCATTCCCAACAGCATACAAATATGCTTTTATTTTTCCCATTTAAAAAATAACATAAAACAAGTAAAATACCTTTCCCAGTCCTACAGCTCCCTAGAAATAGTAGCTAGATTTCTCCACAAAGTACCTAGCTTTAGCTCCTGCTCATCACTCTGTTCATGCGTTAGTAAAGATAACAGTTAACTTGATGGGGATCATACTGCAATCAACTGAAAATATCACTGACTTCACTGCCTTCCTCTTGATCTCCTATCTCTAATTTGTTAGAGGAGTTATCAACCTGCCTTAAAAACCTGTTCTGGGTATTTTGGTTGTTGCTATTTTAATGTAAAGCCTAAGTACAGTTAAGTTTCAGTCTTTCTGACTATCCAAGTATACAGTTTACAAATTTCTATAGGATCATTACTTTTACACATCAGAATTAATCCATTACTCAAAAGGATCTCCAACAAAAAACAAAACAAACAAAAAACAGAAGCACTGAAATCAACAAATTAAATGTGCAGTAATGTCAAATCTACTCATCAACTAGATTTCCTTTTTTATGTATCTCATCTACTGACACAGACAATCCAAATTAACTGCATCATGTGAGTGGGTATGTATGACATAAATTATTTCACATACATTGTTTCATTTTAATCCTCATTTGTAGCAAAAGAGGCAAGCACTATAATTATCCTCTTTTTATCAATAAGGAAATTAAGGCTTAAAAAAGTTGTCCCTAGTTATACAATGAGAAAGTCATAGAATTGACATTCAAACCTAGACAGTCTGAATCTATAGCCTAAATTCTTAACCACTGTACTATACTCAATCTCAATTCTACTGGTTAATATTAATACGAAAATGTATCTGGTGATTTTAAGAACTAAACTCCCTGTGTTTTACTTGTTAATCTTACTAGCCTCTTCTTGAGTAATTTTAGTTAACTTTGGACATATGATATAGTTTACTTCCAAATCCTTATTTCCAGCCTCAACCTTTCCCTTCATCTCCAGAAAGAGTTTTCTGTCTTTCTTCTGGGTATTCTACCCAAAAATGGTGAAAACACTTTCATCACAGCTATAGGCAGAAAATTATCTTTGATAATTCTTTTCTTCACATCACGTTCAGCTGGTCATAAGGCCCCATCTATCTATTTCTATCTTCAAAATGTCTCTGGAATTATCTCACTTGACTCTTCCTCTGAGTTTCTATGCTTCAGCTACACTTCATTTCTTAAATGAGCCATGATTCTCCCATGTATTACCTTCACACACGCTGTCCTCTCTTCCTAAAAAGTCGTTCCCCCTCTTCTCTTCACCTAGCTAACTCCTGGTATTATGAGTTGGATTATGTCCACCTCAAATTTACATATTGAAGTCTTAATGCTCAGTACCTCATAATTTGACCTAACTTAGAAATAAAAGCTGTTGTAGATGTAATTCGTTAAAATGAGTTCGTGCTGGAGTAGAGTGGGTCCCTAATCCCATATGACTGTTGTCCTTATAAAAAGAGGAAATCTGGGCATAGACAAGCATATGGGGAGAACACAATGTGAATGTGAAGGCAGAGATCAGGTAATGTGTCTACAAACCAAGTAACACCAAAGATTTCCAATAAACCGCCGGAAGATTAAGAGAGAGGCAAGGAACAGATTCTCCTTCACAGCTCTCAGAAGGAACCAACCCAGGCTACACCTTGATCTTGGACTTCAAGCCTCCAGAACTGAAGACAATACATTTCTGTTGTTTAAACCACCCAGTTTGTCAAACTTGTTACGGCAGCCCTAGCAAACTAACACCTAGCTACAGCTCAGATTTAAGCTCAAATGTTACTTGCTCCAGAAAGTCTTCCCCGATTCCCCCAAAATGAACTCTCTCTCACCTCCTTCATTTATCAGCTCTCATAAACACTCTCACTTTCATTTATAGCATTTATCATATCATGTAATTAATTATACCAATACTTATCTCCTCTAGTAGTCTGTAAAGTAGATCAGCTCAGGTACTTGATTAGTTCTCCCTGTATTACTGTCTTTGAAGCACTGATCCCTATCTGAAGTCATGTTAATCATTTATTTAAGCACTTACTGTATTTATTACTTGTCTCTCCCTCCACAGAGCATAACCCTAGATTATAGAACAGTGCCTGGCACGTAGTTGGTGTTCAAGAATTACCTATCAAATGAACTAATGCATAAACTCCAATAGAAGAACCCAGGTCTGTTTTGCTCACTAATGATTATATACCCAGTTCTTAACATATAGCAAGCTGGTGATTTAGAAAGCAATAAATAATTATACATGTTGAATAAATGACCCTATTTGATAATGACAAATATTTCATTATAAGGAAACTTATCACTTTAAAAAAATTACTTGTAATTATTAACAGTTTGGAGATTATAATCTTCCATATGCTAAACTAAATCTTTTTTAGTTACATCAATTTACTTCTACTTTCCAGTTGATATTTAATATTTCTAAACATATACCAACAAAACAACTTGAAAGGCACAGCTTTAAGCTATGACTGATTTCAGAATGATTTAACTTCACAGAACAAAGATACAAAACTTTTCATTACTTCCTTGGTTAAGGTTTCTGCTCTGAAACAACACAATGAAAAAGTACAAGTGTAAAAGAAGTTTTTTCAAGATAATGAAATCAGAAATTGTCTTCATTTTATCATATATTGCTGCAGTAATGCTGGCAACATTAAGTAATTTTAAAAGATATTTTTACCCATTATCCCATGTCTCTTAACCTAACAGGCATTTCCTGTTTCTATGTTTCGTGTAGTCTCTATCCCAAGGCACACATAGTTCATGTAGTTTTACTAAAACGTGGCTCTATGAAAAAAAAATAGTTGAATGGGGAAAATGATAAACCAAACCAATGAAAAATTTATATTTGGAAGAAAAACAGTATCACAGAAGCCAAAAGATATTATCCCAAGCACTACTGTTTGCATTATCTCACCTTTAACCAGAAAATCTCTTGATAAGAGTTCCCTTTAAACAGGAGTCTTAAGGAACTAAGGAAAAGTACTTATTGGAGGAAAACAGAATCACCTATCATCCATCAGTTCAACAGACAAGGTGTACAAGGTAACTAGATACCAAACAAAACCCTGGATTTCAAAGGATTAAACATCAATTTATTTAATACTAGCCTGCTTAGATTTTGAGGGCTTTTTCTTCCCGTTCTTGACATAAAACACATTGACCTCCAAGGACTCCCAACACCTGTTCCCCAAATATGCCATATACTGTAATAAAAAATATAAAATGTACTCCACCCAAATTATAAAGCATATTTTTAAAGAGTTACAATCCAAAGGGAAAAAAATTTATCTTAAATGTTTCAAGGCAACGTTCCCAACACAAAAAAATGATAAATGTTTGAGGTGATGGATATGCCATGTACTAGGATTGATCATTGCATATATTATGAGTATAGAAATATCACTAGGTACCCAATGGATATGTACAAATATTATTTGTCCATTTAAAAAGATTTCTGAAGAGAAAAAAGTAAACATCTAAATAAATTAAGAAATCTCTTCAGAGCCTTTGAAATTAAAAAAAAAAAACACACACACACACAAAAATGACATAACCAGTTACTCAAGATAAAGTTGTCACTAAAATAAAAAAAAGAAACCTTGCATTTTAATTGTTCTGTAAAAGGTGATATTGTTGATGTTTACGAAGATTTAGTTACTCTCTCAGTATGTGGGAGAAAAATCAGAATTTTCTAAATACTTTCCGGTTTGCCTGTTATCTTCAATGCGCATCAGGATACATTCTGATAAATACACTACCTAACTCAAAATTTAACATAGCCTCTCCCATTAGTTCTGGCATTCTAATTTCATAATTTTTATGCCACCCTACCCTCAGCATTCCCTTGCTCCAGAAAAAAAAATTGACTTAAAGTAAAACTTTTTGCCCCTTTCACCTAATAAAAATATCAAAGAAATTTTACTTTAAAAAAATCTTTTTGTTAAGCTTGGCATCTTCAATTTATGTAACAGCTTGAAATTTTTAACTTTTTAAATGATGGTTTGTTCAATATATATAATGTATTCAGGGATCTGCTCTGTCTCATTCACATCCATGCAGTAGTAAGTAGCCAGCCTATGTTTCATATGTGGTGCTCCTTATAATTGGATAGTACATCTAAAATTTAAAATTACTAGCAAGCCTTTCTTCCCAATACGTACCAATCACTTAGAAGTGAACTCAGGAAACTCGGGTAGGGCTATGTTGCGATATTGCAGGTAATTTTATAAAGCCAAGCTATCTCCTAGAAATGGTCTTAAATGAAACAACTAGCATGAAATGAAACCTGCTCCTAACAGTCAGGCAGATCAATTTTGAAAATCTACCCAAAATTGTGAACTTAAACTTCTACAGTCAACGTTTTAGGGATGTGAAGCCAAGAACCCAGAAGGGTTCCAACCTGAATCCAGAGTTAACATCAGTGACTGAAATAACGAAATGATAATGGTTCAGCAGTGCCACTTGTCTGCTAATGTCACCTCTCTACCCTGTTCCAATCTGCCAAATTAGGACAGAAGATCTGTTAGCATTCTCAAAGACATCAACATTTTGAATATAAAAATATTAAAAACCAAAACAATGTGATACTTATAAATTACCTAATTCAGGAAATACTATGCTTAAAACTAACAAATATGTTGAACTATGAATTTAAGAGTAATGAAGAAGAAAATTCTGACAAGTTTCTTTAATCTCAACTGCCTGAAAAATGCCCAGATATTCTGGCTACAATCAGAACAGCCAATCAGAAGGAAGACAGACAGGCAGGAAAATAAGGGCCTGTACTTCAGGTATTCAAACAAGTATTTCAAAAATGTGCCTGCCTTAACAAGGAACATTTTAAGAGGGTAACACACACCAGCTTTCAGTTTCCAATTTCCCAGTAACCTGACATCAAGAAAGAAACCTGATAACTTGGTATCTCTGAAACTGAACCTTCAGCTTCTATGATTATTTTCCCCCACTCAAAATCCTTTTTAGTTGTTTTTAAAAAATGTCTCACCCACATACTTTGTGTTCATGTAAAGTTGTGCATTTATCTATAAACGAACCCTCCCCAGAAATGACTGCAGTTAAACATGCCAGTGTCCAAAGAATTCTGAGCGATTCATTACATCAAACCAGAAATTCCCATAAGGAATCATTTTGAGCAACTAATCCTCTGCCTCTAGGTAAACAGATTAATTCCAAATGATCTCTCTCGAAACTCTTAAGTAAACATGACGTTTCAAATCACTTGTAGCTACTTTCAACTCTTTTTTGGCAAAGGATTTTTGTTTCTAGGCTTTCTAAGTCAAATCACTGGCCCTACGTAGGCGAAGATTGCCTTGAATCACTCTTCTTCAAAGGAAATACAACATAAATGGTCTCTCAAAACAGTTCTGACATCAAAGTATGATCTGGCTTCCTATACGTTCAGAATTGACAGGGTTAGTGCATGCAAGTTAAGGAACTTCAAAGAGCTGGCACCTAGCCAGCCACATTTGTGCTCAGTTGTCTTTTATACCAAGTTAATCCTCCTTAAGGAAGAAATGTAGGTATGCTTACCAGGGAGATCCAAACTTCATCTTCATAGAGTCAGTGGAGCTTTATCTGAAAATAAGTTCGGGGCTTTGGCTGGTTTTTGCAATGTGATTTTAAAGCACATAGTAGGTGCTGCTCAATAGAAACATGTCATGACTACAGGAATGTCTGACTCTGACAGCATGTGAAACAAGCGCAAACCAACAGGTGTGGGAGCTGCTCCTATCCATCGGTATTACTGCCTAATGAACCTCAAAACCGCTTCTCTTGCTGTCTCTGCCATTCTCTCAGCACTCCCTGTTTAGACTTTCTATAGCCTACCTCTCTGTGCCATTAGCATCAGAAAAATGTAGAAGAGAAGTATAAAAGAAATTTGTGTATGACTTCCATTATCTGAGTTGGAAAGGTCTTTCCCTCATCTCCTTGTCTCCCCATGGCTGATAGGGAGGAACTCGGAATGCTATATTATATACATCAGTTTAAGCCTATACGTCTCCTTCCAAGTTGCCCTGTGAAGGAGTTTTCAAGCTTATTCACACGGCAAAGCACCAGAAAATCCTGATGTTCTTTATATTTAATTCTGTCATACAAATTAGGAATAATCTCAGTAGGGGAAAGTATTACTCTGTGTGCATGTAAGTGTACATACATGTGTATATATACATATTACATTGTATTGTCATTGGTGTGTGTTTCTGTGTGTGTGTGTATTTAAAACCAAAAACCTCAACCAAGGGAACCAAGGTCCTGTGTATTACAACAAAAGACAATCTTATAATTGCATACGATCATTTCAAGGTCTTCCACCAATAACAATATAATGTAATTGTTTGTCTTGCTATTGATGTTTATTAACAGAAAGTAACAACAGATATGAACAATTTATAAGAGAAAAACTAAAACTGAGCAAATTCTATCCCTCTAACTTATTTTTCAGTCAACTTGGAAAAAATTACCTTTACTGGAATTAGCAGAAACACAACCAAGGCAACTTGTGGGATACCACAGTACATAGATGCTTAATTTGAGAATCACAGCTGTGACATAATCAGGAAGAATAAAAGAGAGGGGTAGCTGCACCCTAAACATGGCCCTTAAGTACTCTCCTACCAACTGTCTGTGGAGAAGCATTTTGGAGGCCATGAACAGCCATGGCAACCCCTTCCTCCTTAGCTTAGGAAGAAACTCTCCTAGACACTCCAGAGACCCTTTCAGAGGATGTGCAAGGGAATAACAATATAAAGTCATTAGGTGCCTTTTTTTTCACTCTCATTCTCTCACCAGCATTCATTGGAATTTTCCACAGGCTACATTATGTGTGATATTACAACAGATTGAACATAAAAGCAGACAGGAAAATCTAGCTGTCTTCTATTAAATCAGACAGCAGAGATGTAAACCAGTATCACTATTCTAAACTTTTTTATTGTGGAAAACACAGTCATTTTTCATCAAATGTTATTTACGTTAATGTGCAATAGGTTGGTTGTATTTTTAAAAACTGATAAATGTGCTTTTTAAAAATTCTGTTTTGGTTGGGTGCAGTGGCACACAGCTGTAATCCCAGCACTTTGGGAGGCTGAGGCAGGCAGACCACTTACACTCAGGAGTTTGAGGCCAGCATGGGCAACATGGCAAAACCCTATCTATACCAAAAATGCAAAAAATTAGCCTGATGTGGTGGCATGTGCCTGAGTCCCAAGTACTTGGGAGGTTGACGTTGGAGGATCACTTGAGCCCAGGAGGCAGAGGGTGCAGCGAGCTCTGATTGTGCCACTATACTCCAGCCTGAGTGACACAGCAAAACTCTGTCTCAAAAAAAGAAAAAAATATATTTTAATTTCTATTATTGTAAAGATATATATATATATATATATATATATATATATATATCTCATAAACAAAAACTCTATGAGGCCTTCAATCAACTTTAAGAGTATGTGTAAATGGTTCTTTCTACAGATCAAAAAAAATGAGAACCACTGGCTTAGGAAGGCTGAAATTACTAGAAGACTGAAAGGATGATACTAGCAAAGCCGCATAGATGTGGCATAGATGAGACTCCTGGATGTGGGCCTAGAGTGACACCTAAGCAGCCCACATTTCTGCAGTGCCTGGGTGAGTGAATCACTTATACTTATAGCAACATTGATATAAAAATTTTTTAAAATACATTTTGAAGACCAGACCTTTTATTAATTGGAACTAGATCAATTTACTTAATGTAATATACTGATTAATCACTTAAAGGTTGAGCTCCCTTACATTCTGATGTTGAGGGGAAGTGGGGATCTTTTGTTGCCATAGATACTTAATCCCAAA
Organism: Callithrix jacchus; assembly: GCF_049354715.1. Taxonomy (NCBI): domain Eukaryota; kingdom Metazoa; phylum Chordata; class Mammalia; order Primates; family Cebidae; genus Callithrix; species Callithrix jacchus. Next base: position 5,832,069 of record NC_133520.1, read on the forward strand.
TGAAGGGCCTCCAATTCAAGCTAAACTATACTGGATAATCACAACGCTTCTAAATATCAGATATCCTGGAAACATCCTGAAAAACACATTTTTATTTAGTCAAGGTAGAGAACTATCAACATCTGCCCTCAACATTTTTTCCCAAAAGAAAGTCATTTCTACGCTACATAGTAGCGGAATCTAAACTTTTGCTTTCTTTCCTTCATGAACAGAGCATTCCTGAGCACATTCCCCAAATATATGTTATAGAAATGTACTTCTATATCGAAAAATTAGGCAAATATTAGAAATTTTAAAAGGCTAGATGGGTGAAGCAAATATTTTATAATTTATTCAGGCTTCCAAAATGTTCAATAAAACGTTATTTGTTAATTATTTCTGCAGTAGCATAGTGAGAGCAATGTTATGACACGCTTTTTCTTTCTTTCTTTCTTTTTTTTTTTTTTGTGTTTTTTGAGACAGGGTCTTGTTCTGTTGTCCAGACTGGAGTGCAGTGGTGCAGTTAGAGCTCACTGTAGCCATGACCTCCCCAACTCATGTGATCCTCCCACCTCAGCCTCTCAAGGAGCTGGGACTACAGTCATGCACCACCATACCCAGCTAGTTTTTGTATTTTCTGTAAAGATGAGTTTTTGCCATGTTGCCTAGGCTGGGTCTCAAACTCCAGGGCTCAGGAGATCCTCCTGCCTTAGCCTCCCAAACTGCTAGGATTACAGGCATAAACAACTGCTCTTGGTCTTCTTTTTAAATCTTGATCTAACAACCCTTAATGATGATGTGCTTTGCAAGTTTGGTTCTAATTTCAGTTTATTTAGGTACTTAGTTTTAGTGGCTGTCACAATGAAAAAAAAAAAAACTCACAAATAACATATAGATCCAAAACAGAAGCAGAAGCAACACATCTTTAGCTGTATTGCTAAGTCATGAGGTTTGTCTTCATGTGCTAAGTGTTAATTTAAAATGTTTCAACTGCTATTAGTGGTGACTTCAATAGCAATTCAAGGTACAATATGCATATTGAGTGAAATTACTCATTAATAATGAGCACATATTTCATAAGTGGGAGAACGGGGACTGAAAGGCAGGAAGTATGATTTCAAAGTCAGTGCAATAAAGACCCTTACTACTCAAAGTATGGTCCACAACCACTGCATCTGCTGGGAGTGCTATAAATGCAGATTCTCAGTTCCCTCTCCAGGATCTACTGACTCCAAATCTGCTTTCTAATAAAATCCCCAGATGATTCACATACACATTGCAATCAAAAAGCACAGTTCTAGAACGTGTGTATACAGGCTCCCCTCTGTATCTGTGGACTGCAAATCCATGTATTTAACAAACCTAGATAAAAAATAATTGAAAAAAAATGCATCTGTACTGAACGTGTACAGACTTTTTTCTTGTCATTATTCCCTAAACAATACAGTATAACAACTATTTACATAGGATTTACATTACATTGGGTATTGTAAGTAATCTAAAGATTAAAGTATACAGGAGGATGTGTATAGCATCCTCAGTAGAATATGCAAATACTATGCCACTTTATATGAGGGCCTTTAGCATCCGCAGACTTTGATATCCCAGAGAGGTCCTGGAACCAACTGTACACAGATACCTAGGGACGACTGCATATACTGTATATATGAATCACCCGAATGTCTAGTATGTAAGAATACTAAACACATGTTTACAGGCACACACTAGAAAATTCAACTTCAAATGGTCTGAGATCTAGACACTTCTAAAAGCCAAAAATGACTTATATTTGAGAGAGTCAGAGACGTACATTTCTTTCCTTAGATTTTTTTTAATTGTAATAGTTCACAAGAGAGATACAGTCTGTACCAGTTAAGCTTTCTACAGGAAAGCTTTCAAAAATTATGATTTATTATAATCTTAGCCTTTTATGTTGCATTTCAATGTAAGAAATGGTCACTATATTTTCTTCAAAACTGCTACATGCCCCCAAAATATGAACTATTCAAAGGCATGAACTATGTCTTAGTACAGTGCCTCGGTACATAGTAGCAATGCAATTAATATTTGCTAAATGAGTATGTGAATGAATACAGTTGGCTCCCACTTTGTGCAGGCATTGTGATAAACATTTCATATATATTTTTTCTCATCCCCACAACAATCCCTAGAGGTAGGAATCAGAAGCTCAGAGAGGGAAAGTAGCTTACCTGACATTACATACCTGATAAGAGGCTAAATTTAAATTCAGGCTGAATGGCTCCAAAGCCCCTGGGTAGTTCTCAGTGCTCTGAGAATAGGTAAAATCTCAGAAGCATATGAAAAGCTTTTAAAAAAGAGCTTCCCACTTTTCTGAGTACAGTTTTTTGTACTGCTCTGACTCTTAACGCCATGATGTTTCACATACTCACAAAATAAACAAAAAAGTAAAACCAGAATGCACCCACAGCTGAATACAAGCAATAACGGATGATCCCATTGTACTGCAAGTGAAGAACCCAGCCATACTGTAGAGGTGGATAAAAAAATAACTAACCCTAATTAACTCTAGATAACAGTGTTTGACGATACTGTAAAATGAAAGATGACTGGCTTTTAAAAATACAAAGTAAAAAAATAAAATGAAAGAAAAAAGAACTGTACACAAATATTATCCTGTAGTTAGTAAACTCATTTCTCACAGAGATACAGGCTAGTCATTCTGAAATGGTGTGCATACATACACCCACAAAAACCAAATATATATATATGAACATATTAGTATATACACGTATTTCATTGCTTTGCCCACTCAAAAAACCTAGAAGCGATGACACCAAGGAGCAGGAAGCGCACCTAGCACTCAGACTTGGTTTCTAAATATCATTCTTCAATAAAAGAAACCAGAATCCCAGGCAATAGCAAGACCCTGACTCTACCAAAAATTAGAAAATTAGCCAAGTATTGTGGCTTGCACCTGTAGTCCCAGCTACTGGGGACTCAAGGCAGGAGGATCACTTGAGCCCAGGAGGCAGAGGCTGCAATGAGCTGTGATTGCACCACTGCACCCCAGCCTGGGTGACAGAGTGAGACCTTTTCTCGAAAAAAAAGGGAAGAAAGAAAGAAAAAAGAAAAGAAATCAGGGATTCTTGGAGCTCTAGGGTGGGGACAGGGAAAATATAAGATAAGCCTGGAATATTTTGGGGTACTTCAAAGTATGGAAATACTCAAAAACATGTCAAAAGGACACCAAAGCCAATTAAAAGGAACTCCCAATGGCCAAAGGTGGAACAATTTAAACAAAAACATAAATTAATAATAGTACTGGATTATAACTCATGGAATAAAATAAATATTCATGAGGCCCTACTTACATACATAAATGAGGAAGAAGAAATGATTCTTCCTTACAGTAGCTTTCCAATTATTGAATGTAGAAAAATGTAGAAATTTAAGTCATCATTAGACAAATATCATAGTAATTACTGTAGACAAGAATCATCAATGGATGCTAAAATCAGTGAGCAAAAGATACTCACTGCTTATGAAAGGAAAAGCAGTAACTTTACAGAGTACAAACTGGGCAGACACCTTAACGAAGTGGTCAAAAATAACATCACCAATACGACATCTAAACACCACGTTTCCCCAACATACACACTGAGACTTACACAGCATCCCTTCTGCAGGCTGCACAGCCAAAAATGCACAGCCGCTATCTCAATATGAGAAAACAAAAGCTTCACCCAAATTGAGGAGCATTTTGCAACAGAAACCTGAAAAATGCTCTTCCAAATTGCCAGGGTCATGAAAAATAAAGACAGACTGGAGAACTATCACACATACAGATTGGAAGAGACTAAGGAGAAATGACAATTCAGTACAGTTGGGATCAGGGTTGGATCTGGGCCAGAGAAAGAATATAAGTAAAAAAACTGGCAACATTTAAATTAATAGAAATATAACAATAACGTTAGTTTCCTTGTTTTAATAATTGTGCTATGGTTATATATTAACATGAAGAAAAGCTGGGAACACAGGAACGCTATGTAAGTTTTCTGAAAGTTTAAAACTATTTCAAAATAAAAAGTATTTTTTTTAAAAAAGGGCCCAGGTGAAGGAATAAGAATTTCAGGAGAGACAGCCCAAGTGATTAAAATTCAGTCACCTGGCAGGAGTTTGGGAACCTTATTCAGCAGCAGTGGTTAAAGAAGAGAGTAACAGATCCAAACAGTAATTATCTACTGAGAGTCAATTATAGGATAGGCACTCTATTAGGCTACCAAGAAGAATAAGGAAAGATGGGTCCTGGTCTTCAACGAGCTGTCAGTCTAGTAGCTTTCCTTAAAATCAGAGCCCCTCTCACCTTATAAAATGTAAATGGAATGCCTTCTATTTTTGTACAGGTGTACTTTGTCTATTTAATCAAACACAGTATACTGTCAGTTTTCTTTGCTTAAAGTATAGAATTATAACACTACACAGAGTACACTTCCAGAGGCTAGTATATATTTTAACAGATCTTTTTGCAAGCATGCTTCCAATCATATCTATCTATCAATCAATCACCTGTGTATGTATGTATGTATGTATGTATCTATCAATCACCTATGTAGCTATCTATCAATCATCTATGTATGTATGTATCTATCTATCAATCATCTGTGTATGTATGTATCTATCAATCATCTATCTATGTAGCTATCTATCAATCATCTATGTATGTATGTATGTATGTATCAATCATCTATGTAGCTATCAATCATCTATTTATGTATGTATCTATCAATCATCTGTGTATGTATGTATGTATGTATCTATCAATCATCTATGTAGCTATCTATCAATCATCTATGTATGTATGTATCTATCAATCATCTGTGTATGTATGTATGTATCTATCAATCATCTATGTAGCTATCTATCAATCATCTATGTATGTATGTATCTATCAATCATCTGTGTATGTATGTATGTATGTATCTATCTATCAATCATCTATGTAGCTACCTATCAATCATCTATGTATGTATGTATCTATCTATCATCTGTGTATGTATGTATGTATGTATCTATCAATCATCTATGTATGTATGTATCTATCAATCATCTATCTATGTAGCTATCTATCAATCATCTATGTAGCTATCTATCAATCATCTATGTATGTATGTATGTATCTATCAATCATCTATCTATGTAGGTATCTATCAATCATCTATGTATGTATGTATGTATCTATCTATCTATCTATAGACGGGAGTCTTGCTCTTTTGACCAGGCTGGAGTGCAGCTGCTTGATCTCAGCTCACTGCAACCTCCGCCTCCCGGGTTGAAGCGATTCTCCTACCTCAGCCTCCCGAGTGGCTGGGATGATAGGCATGTAGCACCACCAGCTAATTTTTGTATTTCTGTAGAGACTGGGTTTTACCATGTTGGCCAGACTGGTCTCAGACTCCTGACCTCGTGATCCGCCCACCTCGGGATCCCAAAGTGCTGGAATTACAGGTGTGACCGTGCCCGGCCATCTTTATATTGAAAAATGTAGAAATTGAAAAAAATAATGTTTCTATAAAAACTTTGTATATATGCATATTGTTGGTGGTGGCGGTGGTACTGGCACTTTTTCTAAATTTTCTTTTTAGGTTAAATTTTTATGCTTGGAATTACTGGGTCAGAGAGTATGAACATTTTTATGATACTTAAATTATATTACCAAATTGCCCTCTAAATCCTACACCCAGACAAATCTGGGCCTTATCATGTTTAAAAACAAAAAACTTTTTGTTAAAAATACATGGAATTATTTTCCTACCTTATTTGAACTGGCAGTTCTTCAGTAGTACTATCTCATGAGCTTCTTCGCTACATGGAAATTGTATATATTCTAAAGGTTGGTCTAATCATAATTTACATGTGACAGATCTCAAGATTCTCTTTGAAAATTTTCTTTTGCAAAAATGTCTGTTTTAGCTTCTCTAATACTTTTTAATATTTTTCAGTATATGTTAATTTCTAAGCATGCATACAAATACGCTCTGCTGATATTTAATATAATCTTATCAACATTTATTTCCAGTAAGTTTAGCCTGTCATAGAAGATAAAAAATTTATATAACTCCATCATTACATGCTTTCTTTCTTCTGTCAAATTCCATGGTAAACCAAGTCAGAAAAATGGGAAATGATCTAAAAGGAAACATATAATACCAGAAAATTTAAAACTGGAACAACAGAAACATACAGAGAATATTTTTCTCTACTTGTTCATAAAGTTACAAAGAGAAAAATTAAATTTTATTTTTTTTAATTAACCTGCAAATTTACAGTATTTCTAGACAAAAATACTTTTAAATGTAATACAGAGAAGAACCCACCAAACTTTAATTTCCTTCTCCTTCTGCCACTGTATTAGAGTTCCTCTAAATGTCTGCCATTCCCAGATTACTAAAATAGAATGAGAAACTACTCCTTTGCAGTAGAGATGATGGGCATAACCCTCTAGTAGTAAAAAAAAATTCTTATACTTTCAAAGAGGAATTAAATTGAGAGACCGAACAATAAAAGTTGAGACAAAATCACTGAAAAATGAAATGATCATTCTTTGCAATACACAGTTATTTTATTTTTGATTATCTTACAACATGAATATATATGGTAAAGAGTCCACAATGAAATAAATTAAGAAAACCTCTATGTCCATTTCACATAGAAATCAGGTAATTTCTTGTATGGTCATAGAGTATTGCTTTAGAGCTTTGTCAAAGTTCCAATTCTACAGAAAAGAAAATATCTATTTTTCTAAATTTTAATTGTTAAAGTCCATACCCCTCTCCACCTCAAAATTTCCCTTTTGTTGGTCCAGTCTTGTTAACTCCCTTTTTAAATGTTTCAATTCAATAAAATGGTCTTAAGTTATGTGTACATGTCAAATACACACATGCAGACATATACGTAAATATATATGAAGGCACTTAACAATTGTTTTGGCCCATTCTTTTTAGTATAAGAATATCTTTATGCCCCTTCCAAATTTAGAATTAAAGATTGTCAAGGCAATATTTTTCCTTTAAACCAGAACTAAAGGCATAAATGACCCATAAAAACCTTCAAGAAACTGAAAATATTATGTTGCTAATTTTACAATCTCAAACTCTACCTGATGCCAGTAGGCACTTGCCAACAAATCCATTATAAAGCCAAAAGTGTGGCTCTTCTCTCACAATGTAGAGAGAAGTGAAGAAAGAAAAAAATTAAAACACCCATCTGAACATCTTGCTATTAATACTCCCTTAAAATCTATGTGTCAGCAACTGAAGTGCTAATTTATCAACAATTCTAAAAGATACTGACAAGTTCTGCTTTAGAGATATATAGTCTGTCTGTCAAAGTTAAAATTAATTTTCCTACATATAACACTTTTCTAAAACTCTTCCAGACCTTGTTTTTTTTGGAGACAGGGTCTCCCTCTGTTGCTCAGGCTGGAGTACAGTGGTGCAATTACAGCTCACTGCAGCCTTGAACTCGTGAGTTCAGGTGATCTTCCTGCCTCAGCCACCAGAGTAGCTAGGACCAGAGGCACACACCACCACACTCAGCTAATATTTATATTTGTTATAGAGATAAAGTTTTACCACGTTGCCCAGGCTGGTCTTGAATTCCTAGCCTCAAGTAATCCTCCTGCCTCAGCCTCCCAAAGCACTAGGATTACAGGAATGAGTCACCATGTCTGGCCCAGACATTTTATTTTAAGATGACTAACTACCAAGTTACACGTAGTCTTCTCTCTCCACACAGGAAATCCAACACTTCCCACCAGAACCATCTCTATTCTTAGGTGATTCATTCAAAAAGAAAAATGTTGCCCACTCTTTGAAAGACCTAAATTCTTACCTGTGACAAACAGCCTTCCATGAATAGGAATCTGCTGCAGAGGCCTGTGCAGACTGCATTCCCTAGCATCAAAAGGTCATTGTAGAAGTGATTTTATTTTTATTATTTTATTTTTCAAGAGGGGGTCTCACTGTCATCCAGACTGGAGTGTAGCAGTGTGATCACAGCCCTAGAAGTGATTTATTTATTTATTTATTTATTTATTTATTTATTTATTTATTTTAATTTTTTTTTAATTTTTTTTTTTTTGAGACCGAGTTTCGCTCTTGTCACCCAGGCTGGAGTGCAATGGCGCGATCTCGGCTCACCGCAACCTCCACCTCCTGGGTTCTGGCAATTCTCCTGCCTCAGCCTCCTGAGTAGCTGGGATTACAGGCACGCACCACCATGCCCAGCTAATTTTTTGTATTTTTAGTAGAGACGGGGTTTCACCATGTTGACCAGGATGGTCTCGATCTGTTGACCTCGTGATCCACCCGCCTAGGCCTCCTAAAGTGCTGGGATTACAGGCGTGAGCCACCGCGCCCGGCCTAGAAGTGATTTATATAATATTCAGATGCTTTCTATTACAAAAGTAGCACATGCAAACTGAAGAAAAACTAGACCACACAGAAAAACACGAACAATGAAATAACAATCACCCATGATCTCAATGTCCAAAATACCCTCTTAACATTTTGGTGTATGTATTTCCAGACTTTTTTATATGCCTATGTCTGTTTCTCTTTTTAAGATATAACCGAGATTGTACATCCTGCTTTTTCTCCACTTAATATCATAACAATCACTTTTTCAAGTTAATTTAATCTCTTTATATTAATTTCAAGTTAATGTAAGTATAAATTGTAATGGGTACAGATATCTCACAATTTATACAAACATTCCCCCTATGATTAAACATTTTGATTGCTTCTGATTTCTGTTATCATAAGAAAAAGTATTTCAGTCATGTATTATCATGAATGGTAACACCTTTGATGCAAGACTTTTTTTTACATACTCAAGAGTCCTCAAAGTGGAGTTTTTATACATATTATAAAGTTTTGTTTTTAATGTTATGCTCCAGTTTCAGTGTTAAAGCCCCTGATGTATTATAGGACAAACTCTCTAACTGATCAAAAGAAATGAAGAACCAGAAAAAAAAACCAAGTGCCAAATAAACATGCATTAATTAAAACGCTTCCTTTGTTCATAACTCCAAAAGCATGTCTTTGCACTTAATCTCCTTACACATAAAATTGCTATTAATACTAGACAGCAGACCTCAGGTTTCCTGAAATTAATTTTTAAGATTACAGAAGCTCCCTTGAAGATCTTTTTAAAAATTAAAAGGAATATTTGAAGGTGCTGCTCTCAAAAGTAAACTTACAAAACATATAGACATGTGATATCTCTGTAATACTTTATGTTTGCAAAAATGCTTTATCCATAAAGTGTTGTAGTTGATTGTTACTGCCCATCTTTCACATAGACACTTATACTGAGAATATTTTATAATTCACCTTAAAGCTAATCCCTGAGCAGAGCTCCTTCCTGGAGATCTTACCATATACAGAACATGGGGACCTGGAGATAGTAAACCCTCAACAAATATTTAATTCATCAATATGTGAAAAATACTTAAAACATTAATATATTAAGCACTTCAATTGGGGGGTATATTGTTAAAAAGAAATTTAACTGTATTCTAAATAGATTCCATTATATACAACCAGTATTACTATGTTCACCTTCGTTCACCATTTTAGGCTTTAACTTTGTGTATAACAGTATAAACTTCGAATCTGTACTACAACAGGATCTCAGATTTTTCAAAGAATCATTAGGGTGAACAGCTATTGGCAAAAAAGAATCAATGGGTGACCAGTACTTCAGTGGATACAGTTTCTGCATCTTCACTCTCTTCTTTTAAAAAGCCATCAGGACTAGCTCTGATTGCTCTACCCTAGTTCACCAGATCATTTTCAGACTCTGTAACAATGTCTCATTGTTTAAAGCTGTTTCCAAATAGTCCTTCAAACACTGCTGCTGTTCACACTGATTTTAGGGAACTTTAGCTTACTATAATAGTCAGTGGCTTCCAATGGTTCTTTCCATATACCCCAAATTACCCAATGGGGACTACAGAGTTCTATGGCATCTGACTCATACCTACTTCCCTAGCCTTATCTGCCATCACCACTCTCCCACTAGAACTCTCTGCTCCATTTCACTGGCCTCTCTTCAGCTTCTATTGGCTGTGCTCCTTCCTACAACATCTCAGGGCTGTTCCCTTGAGTTAGACCATCCCTTCTTCACTAACTTCCTGTTCTTTTCCTCAAAAGACCAGCTTCAAGGCTCTTGTCCAGGAGCCTTTCAAGACCTTTCCAACCAGCACAAACTCCCCTATTAGAAGGATTCACAGCACTTGTCTTTCAAGACACTGATCACTGGTAAAATTTACATTTGTTTGGGTGATTAGTTGATCATCTGTCTGCCCTCCTAGACTCTAAAGTTATATACAGGCAGGACAATGCCCGTGTTGCTTACACTTTATTCCCAGTGTGAGGCAATTCTGCATCCTAAACACTATGAAAGGCTGATATGGTTCAACTCTGTGTCCCCACCCAAATCTCATCTTGAATTGTACTCCCATAATTCCCAAGTGTTGTGGGAGGGACCAGGTGGGAGATAACTAAATCATGAAGCATTTTCCTCCATACTGTTCTCATGATAGTGAATAAGTCTCATGAGATCTGATGGTTCTATAAAGAGGAGTTCTCCTGCACAATCTATCTTTTGCCTGCTGCCATCCACATAAGACGTGACTTGCTCCTCTGTGCCTTCCTGCATGATTGTGAGGCCTCCCCAGCCATGCTGAACTGTACATTCATTAAACCTCTTTTTCTTCCCAGTCTTGGATGTGTCTTTATCAGCAGTGTGAAACAGACTAACACAAAGACATTTTGGATAAGCTATTTATTCCTCATAACACATTGGAATGAAGACATTATTATCCCCATTTTGTAGATGAGGTAACAAGCTAGAGACGTAAAGCATCTCTCCCAAAGCCAGAGTCAGGAAGAAGAAGAAGAGACAGAACAAATCCATGCCCCTCTGAGTCCAGAGGCCTGGTTCCTTTTCTCTTTTTGATGTTTTCACAACATGTTCATATATTCATCTTAATTTGCATGCAATATTTCAAACATAAGTTGAAGAGACTAATATGAATACCCATGTACTCTCCTCTAGGATTTATAAAATCTTAACATTTTGTCTTATTTGCTTTTTTTTTTAAAAATAAAACATTACAAGTAGAGTGGAGTCTCCCCAAGGAATGTTCTGGAATCCTATCCCCTTTCTTTCTTCTAAATAGGTTATTATCATTATCCCAAATTTTAATTTTCATTCCACAGATGTCTTACACTATGACTACATGTGTATCCATAAACAATGCGGTATCATTTTGCATGTCTTCCAACTTTATACAAACAGTATCAGACCATATCTATAATTCTGCAACTTTTTTGCTCAATGATGTTTTTGAGATTTATGTTCATATACAGCTCTACTTTGTTCTTTTGAACTGCCCAATTTTATTCCACAGTATAAAGACATTAAAATTTCTTTACCTCTTCTTTTTTGATGGGCATTTAGGTAGTCTTGATATTTTACAATTATAGACAGTGCTGCAGTGAACCTTTTTGTCTCCATGTACATATGTAGGAATAACTTCCCTGTATTTCACAAAGAAGTGAAATTTCTGGGAAAAAGGATATGTGCATTGAAAATGCAAAACTTCACCAAAGTGTTGCTACTCTAGCTTCATTTATATTTTACATTTATCTTTATTGAAGATTTAAGAGATATATCACAGTCTATCCTCCAGGAACTGAATCTTATTCTCCTCTTCCTCCACCATGACTGACCATAGCCATACCTGACAACACACAATTAATGAAATAAAATGAATATCCAAATCAGGGAAGCAAAAAAAAGCAGTTAAAAATGTATTAAACATTTTTCTGTGGCAGACGTCCTAAGAATTTTAAATAAATAATATCATTTAAGCCTCATGACAACCATAAGAAGCAGATACTATTATTTCCTGCATTTTGTCATCTGATAGATCAAGTTTCCCTTAGCAATCTCCTTTTCAGAATTTCCCTGGCTGTTTATACATATTTTTTTTTCTTCCAGGAAAACTTTAGAATCATGTACATATCTTAAAATATAATAGTGGCAAGAGTTAAAACTCACTTAATGTTAATTCGTAACATGCATCTAATAAATGTTTTCTGATGATATTTTCTTTCTTTCTTTCTTTTGAGACGTAGTTTTCCTCTTGTTGCCCAGGCTGGAGTGAAATGCACAATCTCAGCTCACTACAGCCTCTACCTCCCACATTCAAGCAATTCTCCTGCCTTCAGACTCCAAGTAGCTGGGATTACAGGCATACGCCACCATGCTTGGCTAATTTTTTTTTTTTTTTTTTTTAGTAGAGACAGGATTTCACCACATTGGCCAGGCTGGTCTCCAACCCCTGACCTCATGATCTGCCCACCTCAGCCTCCCAAAGTGCTGGGATTACAGGCATGAGTCACTGTACCTGGCCTTTCTGATGCTATTGTCTATCTAAAATTCTCTTTGTCCCTCTTAGAGGTCAAGAGAGGCTCTGATTCTCCAAATACAAGAGGAAGGGTAGAAAAGCCAAAATAAAAGTTATAATAATTTGTAGTGTATTTTATAGTTTAATGTCTTTAATACACATACAAAAAGTACAAGTGTATATAAAAACTGAATTGGGGATAATATTTTTAAAATATTTTATTGTTTTTTTTGAGACGGAGTCTCGCTCTAGTGCCCAGGCTGAAGTACAGTGGCACAATTTTGGCTCACTGCAACCTCCGCCTCCTGGGTTCAAGCGATTCTCCTGCCTCAGCCTCCCAGGATTACAGGCAAAAATAATTAAGGCACATCATGAGGTTAAGGCCCAAGCTAAATGACTAACCTACCCCATCCCATTATAAGCCCCAAATTCTCTCTCATTTTCATCCTCTACTTACCTCCACCCCCAAACTGGTAAAGTAATGGTCTCCTCTGACCTAATAATTATCTAATTTTCACTTAAGAGTTGTAATAAAGTATTACAATGGTAATAAAGTAAGTATTAAGAGGTGGTAAGAATTCTTCATGAATTCTTTAACAGTCTCGTTTTAAAAGCTAGAAAAGATTAAGAAAATAAAATCCTTCTATTTTTCTTTATAATTATCTCATCATCTACAATTTATTTTGTTCTTCTGTAACCTGAATCAACTAATCCTTAAATTTATCATCAGCTTTTAGATCAGTTGCTCATGGTTTCCCCAAGCTTTGCTATCTCCTCAGAGTCAAAGAATTCCCTTGTTAAAATGTGGTGCTTGAATCAGGTCTTGGTTACAAAAGATACTCATCTGATAGTGCCATAACGAAAAAAATAGAAGTTTATAACAAGAACCGCTGACTATAACACACACACCTAAACTGAGAAAAGGGCTAGTATTTTGTTTTCTCCATTCCAAAAACACTCAAATTGTTACTGGTATTTTTTTCACAGTTTTTTAAATGACTGCTATTTAAATTTTATATAAAGAACAACTTTGTTAGTGCTATGTGAAACCTATGACTAACAGACTTCTAGTAAATATTTACATCCAAAAATATTTTTCTTTTATTAGTACCTGTGATCTAAAAGAAATAAATAGCCTCTTAAGACCATAGACATCCCTAATGTTGGAAAATTACAGAAGCATTTATACTTATGTGGGGTTATGGAAGGCTCAACAGCCTTACAACTTCACAAAATGCAAAAGTCTTAAAAATTCACAAAATGCAGAAGTTTATTTTTTCCTCTTTTACAAAAAAATTGTAATTACACTAAGCAATTCATATCTTGGCAAAAGAAAGGTTCAAGTCTTAATCAAGGGCATTGTGAGAATTTCTTAATTTTGTTTTTGCATGGAAACAATATTTATCTTGAATTAGCGAATAGATTAACTGTAATTAGCTTGCTGCTAAACATAATATATTTGCAAATATATATATGAGTCTTTTAAAAGATTTCTAAAATAAAATAAATAAAATCAAGAATATAGGCAATTGAAATTTTGATTCCAGGGAAAGCACCTCTAAGCTTTAGCTTCAATACGCTCCTTTCTGTATCTCTGTTATTACTGAATAATTTTAGTATATTAGAAATTATCAGAGGAGAGTCAATTCACAGCCGGATCATCTGTATTTTTCTTCTATGGGAAATTCTACTAACTGACATCACTGTTGTAAGTTCATTTCTAAAAAATCATGAATATAAAAAGCTATAAATAAATTTATTAAATCTCTTTAACAAAAAAAAAAGATGCTTCATGTAACAAATTAAATAATACAACAATAAATGAAGGAAAAGTTAATAATTTCTCTCCCAAATTCTACTTCATGATATAATGAATGTTATTAGCCTGGTTATTTCTCTAGGTTCACTCAAATATATACAAATATCACATCCATAAACATATGCATATATAAACACACACACACACACACACACACACACACACACACAGCTACTTGAGTCTTTTTAAGAGATGAGGGTCTCACTATGTTGCCCAGGCTGAACTCGAACACCTGGGCTCAAAGAATTCTCCTGCCTCAGCCTCTCAAGTAGCTGGGACTATAGTCAGATACTACCATGCCTGGCTAATCCAGTCTTTTCTTAATACCTGCAAAAACATTACTCAGTATAGACACAATATAATTTAGTCTCCTCCTAATCATTCACCCTCCTCTTGAAAGAGGTTCAGACCCTTTCCAGGTGTTTGCTCCAAACCTGACACTGTTAAAATTCCCCTTTCTCTTTGAAACTCCCTCTCACTAACTCCCTCTGCAACAACCAACTGGCCTAAGCATTAGGGAATAGAGGAAAGCTTAGTTTAACCAATTTTAAATTTAAGGCTGCCCTCAAAGCCCTATATTTTAATATATATCATTGCCTAGATAAATCTATACCAAGAGATTGACATATTATGTGGCAGTAAGAAGTCAATTATTTACAACAAAGATACACTGACAGAGAACCATAAAACCCAGGCTCTATTTCTAGCTTTGCCACTAACTATTGATGTGACGTTGACAAGTTACTTAACTGGAGGTCCATTTCCTCCTTTGAACAATAAATTGCCTGGACTAGATACTTTCTAAAGTCCCTCCACACTGAAGTCAATGATAATATATTGTTTAACAAATGCAGACTTTATGATAGCCCAGAGAGGGGAATCTACTAAAAGAAACTTTGTGTAACTTGCTACAAAGGGTTTCCTAATAAATTAACCACATGAACAATATTAGAGAAAAAGTATTTTAACAACTAAGAAAGCAAGCCACTTAAGTACCTCCACAAGAACATTATAATTACCTATTTACAAAGAATATGCTAATCACAACTATAATGGTCAATTCATTGAAGCAGCATGTCTAAAAATCTCATTATTATATATGTTTGACTTAGTTCCAATTATTACATATCTTGAAAATAATAAAAATGATTTCTTTTAAAAATGTAGTAAATGTTCAACACCCATCAAGTAAGCTGGGCTCTGCTTCTGCCTAAGCCATTCAGTCTCTGGATTGTTTCTTCATCTCTAAATTAAGAAGTAAACCAAAAGCTTCTAAGATTCATTGATTCGTTCAATAGATCTTTAGCAGGCACTTAAAATGTGCCAGTTGCACATAATAGAGGCTCTGTACTAGGAATACAATTGTGAAAAAGAAACATGAACAGCACCCTAGGCATTGCTAGGATGGTATAATTCTAAACCATTCTGCACTTCAGATGGTTCTCTAATCTAAACTGGTTCTCCTCTTCATTGGACTGAATTTAATTAAATTTTACTATATGTCTTTTAAAAAAGAGTCATGTATTTTTTTGCAAATATTCTGCTGCATTCTTAAAGACAGAAGAGAGCATTAGTTTTCACTTCAAGTGGCAAAGAAGCTTGCCAAACTGCAGCTTTACAGGAAATGAGTGGCAACGAGTTATGTAATGCCCGTAATTACCTTTAGGTCACATATGTTATTAAGATACAGCTAGATTTTAATTTGCTTCATCTTTATTTTAAAAACATACAAAGAAGAAAGAAATATAAAACTATCCCAGGAATATCATGTCTGATCCTATTTCTGAGGCCCAATTCTCCTGTAAAAGGCAAGAGGGAAAATAAAAGAAGCCACAGAAAAGGCTGAAGGTGAGGATAAAGGGAGTGATAGAAAGGAAATGGCATTTGCTCCAGCCCAAAGAACTGGAAAAAGTACCCCAGCAGTTCCTCTGCTCACCCTCTGCCCAACATTCATTTATTTTCAGAGGAAAAGAGTAAGCAGGGAGAGCCAGACATCCACCTACTGAGGTCAACGCTGACCCTCAGTTACCCGAGGTGGCCAGTTTCCTTTTCCCTTAGCTACTTTTACCAACTGTTATCTGGGTTGTTGTGTCTGTACTCCTACGAGAAGATACCACATGACTGTAAAACCCAACAGGGGGCCGGCTCCTAAGAGAAAATTCAAGGAAAACAAAAACATAACTGGCTAAAAGTGCAAAGACAATTTGGGAGACAGGCAAAATATACCCATCTCTTATAGTTAATATTCTGTGTATATATAAAAATCAGTAGTAGTAGACTGATGTTAGAATAAATTCTATTTATGGAGATAAACCACAATAGAGAACAGGGAATCTATGATATGACAAAACCACTTTGCCCATAGAAAAGTACTTTTTAAACAACAATTTTTAGATTTTACCTTTAAATGTGTAAACTTAAAAGATGCAGAATATATCTTTGCTTATATATACAGAACTTTGCTTTTAAAATTTTAATCTAGGAAAAGAAGACTTTCAGTTTTTCTTTAAACAGGAAAGGCTTTTAAGATCGAAGTGCTTTAAATGTTTGATTTTTCTATTAATTTTCAAAGGCTCGCTCCCTCTTAGAAGTATGGGAAGGTGCAACTTAAATGTTTCTACGCAGCATTAAAGATGTCATGCTGGAGAACATTTTCTTTAAGACAAAACGGAATCAATTACCACCCAATTTTGTGGAAAACTCTTAAAAATATAAAACTAACCCCTTTTCCAACTTTTTCTGCTTCTCTGCTAGTAAGATTCCTGACAACTTATACATTTTGAATTCTAGACCATAAGTTATAATGCATATGATACATTTAATATAAGTTAAGTAACTAGAAAAAGGAAAGTCAGAAAAGGATACAGCCCTTTTAAAGCAAGTTTCTAGGAATAAAATAACAGTTTATGGGCAAGGACTTGCTAGTTTTAATTATATCAGAGAGGAAAAATGTTTCCTGAGGTTTAAAAGGAAAAAACAAAAAAAAACACAAAACTATCTCAAGAGTTAGCATCATTAACAGCTATACTAAATTGTAAATCTATAACCTTTGAGGGCATGGCTGAATGAAACCCTACTGTTTTTCCCCAGATTACTCACAGAGTTAATAATATGATTTGGGACTGAGTCTTAAGGTTATCAGAAATTTCTAGTCATTTGCTCATAAGTTACCTTCAAGCATTCTTGTTTATAGCAGCTTAATAACAAGCAGCAGCAAAGTGGAAATTCTTTTTGCCTGACAGTAGGAGGTAGAGGAAGAGAATTCAAACAAAGAACATATTTCACATTGCGAGAGCTGACAAATGTGAAAAATGTGCCAAACTCTGCAAGCTACAATTTTCTTAATTAGAAACGCTGAAATCTTTTCAATGGTGTTGCCCATATCAAAGTTGTTTTAAAAACAAAGGAATTACTTTAATGATCAATTTTATCATTACTTACGACTTTTTCTTATTGAAAAAAGGATCGACAGTTCATATTAACCGAATTTATCAGGATTCATATTTAAATGGTGAAAAAATGAGAGTATTCATACAGAGTCATTTCTCATGTGGTTCAAAAATATATAATAAATATATTGGCAGGAAGAGAGCTATTTACTCAACAAAGTTTCATTCAACATCTACTAATACCTAATGCAAAGCACTGGCCACAGCAGTGAGAATATATACTAAGACAATGCCATAACTATGTATTCACTCATTCATTCAAATGCTTAAAACACATATCAGTTACTTAATGCCAAGGCTTGGACAAGATACTAGGGATACAAAACAATACCATGTAGCCAGGTTTCTCACTGCTAGAAATGGGGGCTATGAATATGGAGAGAGACCAGAATGAACCCTGGAGTGCTGGATTTGAACCGGGATCGTCAATATGAACTCTTATTTTAGCTATAAAACTTCAATTTAGACACACACATTTCCGAGCTTGGTCCCTGAGAGATCTGAGAGGTCTAAAGAAAATGCTATTCGCAGCAATGAGCATACTACCCCTAGATCTTGGTTTTAAAATACCATTCTCCACTAAAAGGAACCAGGGCATTGCAGAAGAAAAGTGACTCCAGGGTTGGGACAAGGAAAAGTACAGGAAGGACCTGGAATATCTTATTACACCAAAGAAGATAAAAATTCTCAAAGAATGTAGAAGACAAAGCAGAAGGACAAAGGAACCATTTGTAGGGACTCCCACTGACCAAGTCTGGAATGCCCTAAGCATCAAAATAATTAATGACAGTAATGGATTATCACTCATTGAATAAAATAAGAATCTATGAATTCAAACTAATCTAAATAAATTAAAAAGGGAAGGTCTTTCTTATAGTAAAATGCCAACTAATAAATGTAGAAGAATCGAATGATAGATGCTAAAATTACTGAGTATAAGTTTCATAAATGAAGGACGAAATATTTACAGTTTCAAAGTATCTCCCCACAGATTTTTTTTTTTAGATAGGGCCTCATTCTGTCACCCATGCTGGAGTACAGTGGTGGCGCCATGGCTCACTGCAGTCTTGAGCTCCCCCCAGCCCCGCCATGCCCAGGCTCCGGTGATTCTCCCACCTCAGCCTTCCTTTCAAGTAACTGGGACCATAAGCACAAGCTACGATGCCCAGCTAATTTTTGTATGTTTTGGAGAGACAAGATTTCACCATATTGCCAGGCTGTTCTTGAACTCCTGAGCTCAAGCAATCGGCCCACCTCGGCCTCCCAAAGTACTGAGATTACAGGTATGAGCCACCACACCCAGCCCTCTCCCCACAAATTACACCAAGGAAAATATGGCAACTTTCCAATGAAAATACCCTGTGGATACAACTTAACCAAGTGATGAATTGCTAATATTTGTGCAAAGTGGCATCATGTACCTAAAGATATGATGTACTGAGAACAGCACAGCAGCTCTTCTGTGGTTTTCCTGCCAAAACTGCAAAACCTCAATCTAATCAGGAGGATATATTATGCAAACCCAAACTAGGAATATTCTTCAAAATTATTTTTTAAGCTCTTCTAAAAAAATGTTAAGGCCAAGAAAGAAGGATAAAAACTAGAGTACTGTTCCAGATTAAAGAAGGATAATGAAACATGAAAATAAAATGGAATATGTGATCCTGGATTAGATACCGGACTGAGAAAAAAATTGCTGCAAAAGATACGACTGAGGCTGGGTACAGTGGCTAACACCAAAATCCCTGCACTTTGGGAGGCCAAGGCGGGGGGCTGCTTGAGCCCATGCGTTGAAGTCCAGCCTGGGCAACATAGGAAGAACTATTTCTACAAAAAAATTAAAAAGGAGCCAAGCATGGTGGCACGCACCTGTAGTCCCACCTACTTAGGAGACTGAGGTGGGAGGATCACTAAAGCCTGGAAAGTGAAGGCTGCAGCGAGTCATGACAGCCCACTGTACTCCAGCCTGGGCAACAGAATGAAGTCCTGTATCCAAAAAAAAAAAACTATTGAGACAATGGACAAATTTGAAAACAAACTGGATTAGAAAATATTATAGGGCCGGGCACAGTGGCTCAAGCCTGTAATCCCAGCACTTTGGGAGGCCGAGGCGGGTGGATCACGAGGTCAAGAGATTGAGACCATCCTGGTCAACATGGTGAAACCTCGTCTCGACTAAAAAGACAAAAAAAAAAAAAATTAGCTGGGTTTGGTGGCGCGTGCCTGTAATCCCAGCTAACTCAGGAGGCTGAGGCAGGAGAACTGCCTGAACCCAGGAGGCAGAGGTTGTGGTGAGCCAAGATCGTGCCACTGCACTCCAACCTGGGTAATGAGTGAAACTCCGTCTCAAAAAAAAAAGAAAAGAAAATATTATATACTTTAATGTACTAGATTTTGATACGTTTACCAAGTTTTATTAGAGAAGAAAATGTTCTTGCTCTTAGGAACTACATACTAAAGTGTTTAGGGGTATAAGGGTGTCATGTCAACAACTTATTCTCAAATGACTCCGGAAAACATTATATGAATATAAAAACTTTAAACCTGGTTAACAATTGATAAATCTGGGTTCACAGTATATGGGATTTCCTTGTACTAATCTTGTAACTCTTGATTAAGTTTTAATCTATATCAAAATTAAAGTTACAAGCAAATAAAGCAACACTACAGTTACGTCATTCATGCATGCAGTCAGTCATTCAGTCAGCAGTTAAGACTTTACTGCATGCCAGACAATGGACAAAGAGGGGGTAAGCAGAACACAGATTCCTACTCTTGATGACACCCCAGTCTTAAAAGGCTTACTTAGCCTTTCAGAAAAACAAGTCGCGAAATTATCTTACTACTCTTTTAATGCAGCCAATGTCTTCATGAGAAAAATGTGCCATTAAAAAAAAAAAACATTTTTCTCATGAAGTAGTAAACATTTTCCCCACTGTACCAGAAGTTATACAATAAACATTCCTAAAAATAAATGAATCTATCTTCTGAGAAACATGTTTTTGCTTTAAAAAATATGAGTTGTTAGTATGGCCTAGAGTGTATAAACATTACTACAGCATTCGTTAAAAAAGTATAACTTGCTTTATATTACATATTATTTTAAAATATAAGTTTCATAATTTCTTGTGCTGATTTGAAAGATGGTAATGATCAGAAATAACAAATGATGAAAGGTGAAAACGTTTGTTAGGTAGAGGGCCTTTAGGTATTAATTTGAAGCACAGATGATAATACTTAGAAAAGATGGTTTCAGAAAAAAGGTTAAGTGACATGGTTAGCAAGTGATAGCAAAGGGATTCAAGTCCAGGTTTGTCTAACCTAAAAGCCATGTTCTTAAACATTAGACAATCTCCTTCTCAAAGAAATATGAGGATAATCTCAATCATGTGCACATACTACTAGATAGCCACTGAATAAACAGTGAACAAAACCAGTAATCCCTGACTTCATAGACTTTACTCTAGAATATTTAACTGACTGGAACAACACTGAAGAGGTTGCAATAAAGTAAATGACTTAAAAATCTCATAGAAAGAGACTCAGTTAAAACAGGAAGTCACCACAAAATAGACAAGGGAACTTATAGGCTAAATATTCCAAGCCACACGGTTATGTCTGAAGAACACATCAGTTCCAAAGAGAGGTGAGTCGGCAAAGGAAACAGAGAAAAAGAGAAGGATCATCCCAAAGAGAAGATACCCTGGCCCTAGGATAGCCATATTCTGATTAATTGTTAAGTATGGCCTTAATGTAGAAATGATGTGACCTGGTGCCATTAAATATCTTAAATTTCTATTTTTATCAAAACAATTTATTTATAGTTCTACAAGGCATATAATGGGGACAAAAAGTGGTCCTTTGCCCCACTTTTTTCTAGCAATCACTTTCGACTATTTCAGCTATCTCTAACATGCCTGTAACTAACTGCTTTTTAAAATTTAGTATCTCAGGCATTAGGTATTGGCTTTCTACTATAGATGATGTGGATTTAGCTCTCCCTGAATTCGTCTTCCCTGCTTTCTCAATGTAGTCACACTCTGATTATTGGTTAAACCAATATTTAGTGTTTTACATTATTATGACTATCTAAATATTATTCCCAAGTGAATCACTTAAAGAATAAATGGGGCCAGGCATGGTGGCTCACGCCTGTATTCCCAACACTTTGGGAGGCCAAGGCGTGTCAATCACCTAAGGTTGGGAGTTTGAGACCAGCCTCACCAACATGAACCCCATCTCTACTAAAAATACAAAATTAGCCAGGCGTGGTGGTGCATGCCTGTAATCCCAGCTACTTGGGAGGCTGAGACAGGAGACTCACTTGAACCCAGGAGGCAGAGATTGCAGTGAGCCGAGATCACATCACTGTACTCAAAAAAATAAAGAAGAATAAATACATTTCCTTCATTGAAGAAAAGTTTCCTTCTGATTAGCTGCCTCTTTTTAAAAATTTGCTTAGTTTTTCTATGCCTCTTCTCAACAAAATACAAGGATAATTTCAGTTGCAATGTCTGAAGACCTAATATGTGCACAGACTGTGATAGACACTGAACAAATAGTGAACAAGGCCAACAACATATTCCCCAACATTCCAAAATTTACAGTCTAGGTTACAGAATCAACTAGGAGAACTAATTTATCCCAAACGCTATGTGGAACTCTTTCTGCTAGTCAAATATTGAAGAGTATAGTTTCCCTCTAATTGTATTTTATCTTACATCTCCATTTTATTTTCTATATCTTAGTCTTTTAAAATCTACTTTTGAGAAGATAGTCTTAAATTTATCTCCCAACCCTTCTACAGAATTAACCATTTTTGAAATACCCAAGAGCCTTTATTTATTCTTTGAATGATCCCATCTACAGTGTCCTGTTATTCTTCTGTAGATACAATATCTTCTCTTATCTCTGAGAATTTTAATTACAGCTTTTTTAAATTTTAAGTTCTGGGGTACATGTGCAGGATGTGCAGGTTTGTTACATAGGTAAAGTGTGCCATGGTGGTCTGTTGCACCTATCAACCCATCACCCAGGCCCAGCATGTATTAGCTATTTTTCCTAATGCTCCCCTGCCCGCTACCCCACCTCCTGACAGGCCCCAGTGTGTGTTGTCCCCCTCTCTGTGTCCTTGTGTTCTCATTGTTCAGCTCCCACTTATAAGTGAGAACATGTGGTGTTTGGTTTTCTGTTCCTGCGTTAGTCTGCTGAGAATAATGGCTTCCAGCTCCATACATGTCTCTGCAAAAGACATGATCTCATTCCTTTTTATAGCTGCGTAGTATTCCATGGCATATATGTATCACATTTTCTTTATCCAGTCTATCATTGATGGACATTTGGGTTGATTCCATGTCTTTGCTATTGTGAACAGTACTGCAACGAACATACATGTGCATGTATCTCTGTAACAGAATGATTTATATTCCTTTGGGTATATCCCCAGTAATGGGATCACTGGGTCAAATGGTATTTTTGGTTCTAGATCTCTGAGGAATCACCATGCCATTTTCTACAACGGTTGAATTAATCTACATTCCCACCAACAGTGTAGAAGTGTCCCTATTTCTAGATAACCCTGCCAGCATCTGTTATTTCTTGACTTTTTAATAACCATTATTCTGAATGGTGCGAGATGGTATCTCATTGTGGTTTTGATTTGCATTTCTTTAATGATTAGTGATATTAAGCCTTTTTTCATAATTTGTTGGCCACATGAATGTCTCCTTTTGGGAAGTATCTGTTCATGTCCTTTACCCATTTTTTAATGGGATTGGTTTCTTTCTTGTGAATTTGTTTAAGTTCCTGGTAAATTCTGGATATTAGTCCTTTAACAGATGGATAGATTCCAAAAACTTTTTCCCACTCTGCAGGTTTCTGTTCACTTGATGACAGTTTCTTTTACTGTGCAAAAGTTTTTTCATTTAATTAGATCCCATTTGTCAATTTTTGTTTCTGTTACAATTGCTTTTGGTGAATGAAATCTTTGCCTGTGCCTATGTCCTGAATGGTATTGCCTAGATTTTCTTCTAGGGTTTTATGGTTTTTGGTTTCATATTTAAGTCTTTAATCCATCTTGAGTTAATTTTTTGTATAAGATATAAGGAAGGGGTCCTCATATCTTAAAAAGTATCCATTTTAATTTTCCATTTTCTGCATATAAAACACAACTAGACTTTCTTTTGTGGCCAGTACAGATACTATAGATAATAGTTCTCCCAGTACCATTTATTAAATAGGGAGTCCTTTCACCATTGCTTGTTTTCGTCAGGTCTGTAAATCAGATGGTTGTAGATGTGCAGTCATATTTCTGAGTTCTCTATTCTGTCCCACCAGTCTATGTGTCTGTTTTTGTACCAGTATCATGCTGTTTTCGTTACTGTAGCCTTGTAGTATAGATTGAAATCTGAAGTCTGGTAGCGGATGCTTCCAGCTTTGTTTTTTGCTTAGGTTTGTCTTGGTTACATGAGCTCTTTTTTGGTTCCATATAAATTTTTAAATACTTTCTTCTAATTCTGTGAAGAATGTCAATGGTTGTTTAATGGGAACAGCATTGAATCTATACATTACTTTGGGCAGTATGGCCATTTGCATGATATTGATTCTTGCTGTCCATATGCATGGAATGTTTCTCCATCTGTTTGTGTCCTCTCAGTTCCTTGAGCAGTGGTTGGCAGTTCTCCTTGAAGAGGTCTTTTACTTCCTTTGGTAGCTGTATTCCTAGGTATCTTATGCTTCTGTAGTAATTGTGAATGGCAGTCCATTCATGATTTGGCTCTCTGTCTATTGTTGGTGTGTAGAAATGCTTGTGAATTTTGCACACTGATTTTTGTATCTTGAGACATTGCTGAAGTTGCTTATCAGCTTAAGAAGTTTTTGGGCTGAGACGATGGGGTTTTCTAGATATAGCATCATGTCATCTGCAAACAGAGACAGTTTGACTTCCTCTCTTCCTATTTGAATATTCTTTTATTTTTTCTCTTGCCTGATTCCCCGGCCAGAACTTCTAATACTATGTTAAATAGGAGTGTTGCGAGACGGCATCCTTGTCTTGTGCTAGATTTCAAGGGGAATGCTTTAAGCTTTTGTCCAATTCCAAAGTCTATAATCTTAATTCTTCATTCTATATCACAGTTTTTCTCTTTTTCATTTTTTTTAAGATATGTAGTCTCACTATGTTGCCCAAGCTGCAATGCAGTAGCGATTTACAGATATGATGATGGTGTACTATGGCCTCAAACTACAGGCTTAAGGGATCCTCCCACCTCAGCCTCCTAACTAGCTGAAAGTTACGCTGTTTTTAAGTATCAGTTAAGACCGTTTAAAATGCAAAATGAATCCAATCTGGTCTTAACTTATCCATTTGAATAGAATGATTAACTGGTGATAACATTTTGAATGTTTCTGAAAGTTCTATTACTAATATAGGCCTGGCACGGAGGCTCACACGATAATCCCAGCACTTCGGGAAACTGAGGCAGGCAGATCACATGAGGTCAGGAATTCAAGACAAGTCTGGCCAACATGGTGAAACCCCATCTCTACTTAAAATACAAAAATTAGCCAGGTATGGTGGCACGCGCCTGCAATCCCAGTTACTTGGAAGGCTGATGCAGGAGGACTGCTTGAACCTGGGAGGCAGAGATTGCAGTGAGCTGAGATTGTGCCACTGCACTCCAGTCTGGGTGACAGAGTGAGACTCTGTCTCAAAAAGAAAAAAGAATTATAATAAATATAAAAACATATTGTACACTTAATTCAATATTCTTGCCCAAAATCAAGCGCAATCAATGGATATTGTATGGTAGGGAACAGTTGGTTTCCATGACACCAACTTCTAAAATTTAGGGGCAAATGCCTAATACTTTGTTTTTCCTTAATACCCTCCTATGTGCCTGTATCCCACTGCTGTATGTTTATCATCGAGCTCCTGTCTATGCTAGCCCTAAAAGAAAGTCTAGTTGTCTCCATGTGGAAAAGACCAACTATCCCTACTTGCTCAGGCACATTATCACTAATTTCTTGTGGGAAAGACAAACGCTGCCTTCAAGTTCAGAAAAGGAAAATGGAAAACACTAAGCACCCATACCTGGATTAGCAACGAATGACAGCAACACAGCCTGGAACTATTAGTTTCATCTGGGTGGGAAAGACTCTTAAAACAGGAATTTCTGGCTGCAGCTCTGCTATTTGCTGAGAATTTTGAAAATTAAACACTGATCCACTAAAAGTAGAATGTGCTACGTAATTCACAGTAACATGTAGTCCCTTGCAGCTAAAGGTTGATATGTCTAATAAAGGACTACATGTCAAAATCAAGTTCCCGATATTTCCATTTGAACTGGATGAACAATAAATGACAGTGATACAAGCTCAAAATATTCACACCCTGGGGCTGCCAAGCTAAATAATTTAGTATCTTTCTGAACAGAAGAATCTTTTCCTCCAGGAAACATTTTTCAAAATATTAAATGTTCTGTTAGTTTAGTTCTCCTCTTGCAAGCAGCTGCATTCTTTTGTTTTTGAAACTGGAGAATGATGGTCTTGGCACTCTTATAATTGGAGAAAAATTCCAGTCTCATTAGATAGGAAGCATTCAAATCACATACCTCTATAGCTTATAAATTACAGTACTCTTAAAATTATGTGAAATTAGAATTGGTCAAATTATCTTCAAAATTTGGGAAGAAAAAAATTTTTAAATAAAGAAGAGGGAAGCACTTCACACTGCAAAATTAAGCTAGTCAACTCTTCAAATTTCATTTCATTAAGCATGTAAGCATTTAGCAACCAAATTAGATTAACCGTGAAAATCAGAAAGCGCCGGTATAATGAAGAATTGTTCCTTACATAGGAAGTACGGTGACATAGCTGTATCTGCTAGTACATAATAACGATTTCCATGTGCTAACCCTGCAAAGGTTGAGACTCATTATTGGCTAAAATATGCTGCTTTCTAACTAGTTCAGTTTGTTGCTTACATATATATTCTTCCTAATGAAGATAATAAGTTTTCCATTTAGGAACATAATTTTCAAGGCTTTCAAATATTGTTTAAATCTTTCTTTTCTAACAGATCTTAACTGGCTCCCAAGGCCTGGAACTCAAGTGTTATTTGTCCCTGCTTTCCTATCTACAAAAAGGTTTGTGTGAGGAGAGGGCCAGAGGGAATGGCAGAAGAAAAGAATAAGAGAGCACAGGTGAAAGGTCTTGATGTGGCTCCTCGTCATACATGATGGGACCCTCAAGAGGTGGTATGCAAACACTAACTCAGGAAGATTCTATGACAAGTAAAAGCTAGTTTATTGTCTTCAAAGTTCTTTGCTTTCCTTTGTGTCTAGTAGAAGTTTCCTAGTTAAAAGGATGTGGGGATGAGAACCCCGTCCTTCTTGGCAACCTTATTCCCACTAGTAGTACTCAGATTCCTGTGAGGAGCCCCAGAGCTCCCTAGACAAGGTTGAAAATGATTCAGAATGAACTATCATCCCACTTCCCCAGGCAAGACAAAAAAGCTCACTAAAGGAGCCATTCTACTGTTCCCCAAAATCTTGTTCATCCCAAGCAGTTAGGCATACCCATTTACCTCCTTAACATTTGGGTTTCAAAGCACCGTATTCTGGGTGGACATGATATCTGCCATTTTTGATGGAAAAAAAGCAAAACACTGAAAATTTAAGCTCAACTATAGGATTCCCAATTAACCAACTGAAAGGAGGACACTGAAACTCACCAGTTCGCCACCTTTAAAATAAAAAAATCAGTGTCCAAATGGTATTTCTTAGTACCCAGAATTCAGAACTATCTCCAAAACAGTGACTCAACAGTCCTAGGGATATGGTTTGGCTATGTGTCCCCACCCAAATGTCACCTTGAATTGCAATAATCCCACATTGCAAGGGTGGGACCAAGTGGAAGTGACTGGATCATGGGGGCAGTTCCCCCCATGCTGTCCTCGTGATAAAGACTGAGTCTCACAAGATCTGATGGCTTTACAAGCATGTGGCATTTCACCTGCTTGCACTCATTCTCTCTCCTGCCACCTTGTGAAGAAAGGCCTTCCACCAGGACTGCAAGCTTGCTGTGGCCTGCAGACATCCAGAACTAACCTCTTTTCTTGATAAATTACCTAGTCTCAGGCAGTTCTTTACAGCAGCGTGAGAATGAATTAATACATCCAGCTTCCATGATTCAGCCTTGTTAAGAGGTCTGCGAATCAAAGAAACAGAGTTACGAAAAATAAAGCTCTTGTAGTTTTTCCCCTTTATAGTCTGTGGCCAACATCCTGCCACGGCGTTTTCTTTCCACAGCAAATTTTATGTTTTGGGCACAAAAATTTTGATGAGTAATGTTTTGATACATATAATATATAGCAATCAGATGAGGGTAGTTAGCATAGCCATCATCTCTAACATTTATCATTCCTCTGTGTTGAGAATGCTCAATATCCTCCTTCTAGCTATTTGAAACTATATATTATTAACTATAATCATCCTGCAGCAATATAGAACACTAGACCTTATTCCCCCTATCTTGCTGTGATTTTGTATCCCTTAACAAACCTTTCCCTAACCCTCCCGTTACCCTATCCTTCCCTCCCTTTGGTATTCTCTGTTCTACTTTTTACTTCTGTGAAAACAACTTTTTTAGCTTCCACAAATGAGTGGGAATATGCAGTGTTTAACTTACTCTTCCTGGTTTATTTCACTTACCATAATGTCCTCCAGCTCCATCCATGTTGCTGTGAATGACAGGATTTCACTGTTTTTTATGGCCAAACAGTATTCCATGGTGTATATATAATACACTTTCTTTATTCATTCATTTGCTGTTGGACACCGAGGTTGATTCCCTATTTTGGCTATCGTGAACAATGCTGCAATAAATATGGGGGTGCAGGTGTCTCAGTGATATAACATTTCCTTTCCTTTCGATAAATTCTCAGTAGTACTATCACTGGATTGTATGGTAGATCTATTTGTAGTTTTGTTTTTTGTTTTTTCGGGAAACTCCATACTGCTCTCCATAGTAGCTGTACTAGTTTACATTTGCACTAACTTATGGGTCCCCTTTTATCCACATCTTCACCAGCATTTGCTATTTTTTATCCTTTTCATAATAGCCATCCTAATGGATGGGATGATACCTCCAATGTGAACCTGGCAGTTCTTTTCTGAACAGCCAAAAATCATGGCCTTCCACCAACTTCATTATT
Organism: Callithrix jacchus; assembly: GCF_049354715.1. Taxonomy (NCBI): domain Eukaryota; kingdom Metazoa; phylum Chordata; class Mammalia; order Primates; family Cebidae; genus Callithrix; species Callithrix jacchus. The sequence continues at coordinate 5,860,988 of NC_133520.1, forward strand.
AAAACACAGAAAACAAATTAACAGAGACTAAATAAAAGGCTTTTTTCTATGAAATAACTAATGGCATTCTAAAGCAAAATTTGCTGTTTCCGCAGACTCCATTTACTTCTTCATTGCACATACTACTATTTGTATATGAATACGTTTGGTATACATACACAAATATATTTTTTTTTCTCAAATAGTCATTATTCACTACTGTACACCCAAAGGCCAGCACATGCTAGGCACTCAGTTCACTTTTGTTAAATATGTATTTGGCATTGTGTTATCTATGCTCTACATGCTAACCTAAGGTTAATCACTAGTGGTTTAAAAAAGGAAAGGGGAATGCACGAGGTTCTTGTTTGTTCATTTGGTTTGATTATTCCCCTGTAGAGCCAAGGTCTTAAAAATGGGCATTTTATTTTTGAGGTCAGAATTATCAGTGCAAAGATTAAAGCAGTGCTATTTTCAAAGGAATAGTTTCCTTCTTTAGACATTTAAACATGAACAAGATGTGTAAAGAATGTCTTCCTGGGTTATCTCCTTTCCTAGAAGAGTTCTAAGTTTTTCAGGCTGTCATGATGATTCATGTGAATGATGATTTTAGTTAAGAAAACAACTGTGGTGCCAGGCACAGTGGCTCATGCCTGTAATCCCAGCACTTGGGGAGGCCAAGGTAAGGGGATCATTTGAGTGCAGCAGCAAGATCAGCCTGGGCAACAACATGGTGAAACCCAGTCTCTACCAAAAAGTTGTTTTAAATAATTTCTTAAAAACCAACTTTGGCTCTTTGGCCAACTAGAAAAATATATACTAAAAGTCTAATGGCTGTTCTGTTATAGAAGGCTTTTAAAAAAAACCCAAATGCTGTCAATTTGGAATATTTTTCTAGTAAATTTATAACTAATTTTAAAACATTATTTTTCTACTAGATAATTAGCTTCTAAAATACTGAATGCTTTGGTTCCATGGGTATTTCACATAGAAATGGGAAAAAATTGAAACGAGAAATATTTACCTTGTTTTAAATTGAGCTAGCCATTTGTTAATGAATATCTGAAACTGGGAAAAAGAACTTTCAGGGAATGCACAATACAAAAAAAGTTTTAAAAACAAAGTTGTTGCTTATAAATATTAAAACATAACACCGTAATCTAATATTATCATACAAATCCAGTGTATATGCTGAGTAACACTTTTTCTTGTATAGAAAAGTTCCCTAATACCAATAAGGTAAATGGCAAAGAGGCTCAGCAAATCAGCTGGGAGGGAAGGTTTGCTACCTCCTATCAAGCAGTGGTTCTTAAACTCATAGAATTAGTGAAATCCTCTGGAACCCTGTAAAGAACTATGGAACCTCTCCTTCTCAAAACACACATTTGGCCGGGCATGGTGGCTCATGCCTTGTGAGGTAAGCACTTCGGGAGGCCTCAGGTATTGCACTCACCTCCACCTCCCAATGTGCTTGGATCACAAGGCATGGAGTTTAGTAGAACTCCATCTCTACTAAAAATAGAAAATTAGCCAGGTGTGGTGGCACATGCCTGTGAACCTAGCACTTGGAAGACTGAGGCAGAAGAATCGCTTGAACCTGGGAGGCAGAGGTTGCAGTGAGCTGAGATTGCACCATTGCACTCCAGCCCAGACAAGAGTGGAAACTCTGTCTCAAAATAAATAAATAAATGAAAATGCATAGTCATAAAATTTTGTATCATTTCAGAAATTAGTAGGTCTTCTGAAGGACATTAGAGATCTCAGGTTAAGAGCCCCTGTGGCAGAAATACAGAGATATAGGCACATGAAATAAAGAGTGGCCATTGGGCCTGTCAGATAAAAGAATAGGAGTCGGCACTATTCACAATAGCAGAGACATGGAATCAACCTAAATGTCCATCAGTGACAGATTGGATAAAGAAAAAGTGGTACATATACCTCATGTAATACTATACAGCCATAAAAAAGAATGAGCTCATGTCTTTTGAGGTTACATGGATGGAGCTGGAGGCCATTATCCTTAGCAAACACAGGAACAAAAAAAACAAATATTGCATACTCTCACTTATAAGAGGGAGCTAAATGATAAGAACTTATGAACACCAAGAAGGAAACAACAGACACTGGGATCTACTTGATGGGGGAGGGTACGGAAAGACAGAGGGGCAGAAAAGATCACTATTGGACACTAGGATTAATATTTGAGTGATGAAATAATATATACAACAAACCCTCGTTACACGTTTACCTACGTAACAAACCACATGTACCCCCAAATCTAAAATTTTTAAAAATTAAAATACAGTGGAAAAAAAGAATAGGAGTTGGAAGACAGAACATTTTAAAAGAATAAAAACATGGGGTAAAGTGGAGAAAACAGAGGGTTTAAAAAAGAGAGAACAACAGAGTTCGTGAAACAACAAAAAAAATAGAATGGTTAAAAAACTAAAGAGAAAGGCAAAAACAATAATAATCATAATTAACAGGGTTAGCAGGAGAGAGAAATGGAGGGAAAATGCACAAGGAAAAAACTCTACTTACGTTGAACTTTACTGCCAGCGTTTATTAAGGGTTTCTCATGTGCTGATAACATGCTAAGCATTTTTTATGTAACTAACTTAAATTTCACAGAAACCTTATGGGGCCTAACATTTTACAGCTTAAGAAACTGAGCCGGAGAAATGTTTAGAATACTGTTCAGTAGCCTAAAAAGTGACAGAGTTAGGATTTAAACAAAGCTAGTCTCTCGGTCCTTATTAGCCATATCCACTATACATCCTGACTTTCTAACATTCTAAAAGGCACCTCTAGACCTCTCCTGTTTGTGTTCCTTCTGAAGACAACTTGCTGATAAGAAGGCGACACTAGAATAAATTGTATTTCTTACTAGATACGTACCAGAATCTAAATTACACTTAGATTGAGATCCAAAACTGTTATGATCTTCATTCCAACTGAAATGGTACCTTTATTTGGGTTTTTAATTTTTAGAAATTTCATAATTTCACTTGTCAAAATATTTAATGTGCATGTACATTAGAATATTTTCAAAAGTATACACAGAAATACGGCCTGTAACAGTCCACTACTATTTGCTAATACTCACTAAAGTACTTCAGATTCCACAGCCTCCTGCTAAGGTACATGTTTGTCAGACTGGTTGCCAGCTGTTTTGTTTTCGTTCTGTTTTACAATACTGTTCTGTTAAAGCTGCCGTCCCAAATCATGGATACCTTTTTTTTTAGCTATATTGATCTTGAAAGGTTTATGTTATACAGATTTGGTCTATTGCACCTCAGTGTGGTTTTCATTTAGACAGCCTTTTTTTTTTTTTTTTTTTGTACTAATACTAGGTTTAGAAGTAACTTCGCTCTTCTCAGATTTTCAGTAATTGGTATTTTTCACGTGGTTACCTGTGCAAAAAATATAATGAATGCTTCAGAGTGGGGCTGCCCCTTGACAGTGTGTTTCTCTTTTATAAGTGAATGGTTGAAATAATCTTGTCACAGGTGTGGAACAAATAGAAAACAGATGCTTGGATTAAAAATGCACTAATCTGATCTCATAAAAATACAAATTCATTACCTGATGGCAGTCAAAGAACTGAAAGAAGCATTTAGAGAAAGTAACACTAGAATATTGGTGCTGCAATGACCATCATTTTATTAATATGCAGTATAGACACATTCACTGTTGAGGACTACAGATGGAATACATATCAAAGGCAGAAAATATACAAAAAGATGCACTCCAAAAATGTGAATTTTTGCCTTCTTCGTGGTTAATATTATACAAGGATTTGGTGAGGTACCAACAAGCACTTTGGGACGTAGTTCATGGGAAGTCAGCATAAAAACACTATTTAAGTGTTCTCATCCCATCCCTATATTTAGAAAAAGGCCTCGGTGAATGTGTAGAGCTCTGATATAAATATTTCCACATTAATGGAAGACAACTAAGTACACTGGTATACATATATTACCCCTTGCATGTTGTTTGTATTTATTTGTTTATATGTGTGTTTCCCCAGTCTGTGAGCTGCTCATAGTAGATATTATATCCTATTCTATGTTCAAACCCTGGCACGGTGAGGTGCTAAAAAAGTATGTGTTAAATGAAATAAGACGTAGTCTCTGCCCTCAAAGAGCTTGCAATCTAGAGCATCCGTAAGTCTAAACAGCTTAACTTTATCTAATATTGAACACATTTTAAAACATAATTTATCTGTATATAAAGCATATAAACTTTTGCCAACTCCATATGCAGAGAATAACAATTAAATATCCTATACGTTTTTTATTTAAAAAGCCACTACTTATTATAATTTTTACTTTTTTGTAATTTACTCTCCTATTGTTTGTAAAGTTGATTCCTTTTACCCTGAGATGCTAATAGTTGCGAATGCGTGTTGACCATTTTATACTACACGACCTGCCACACTGACCATTTTATACTACACGACCTGCCACACTGACCATTTTATACTACACGACCTGCCACACTGACCATTTTATACTACACGACCTGCCACACTGACCATTTTATACTACACGACCTGCCACCACACTGACCATTTTATACTACACGACCTGCCACACTGACCATTTTATACTACACGACCTGCCACACTGACCATTTTATACTACACGACCTGCCACACTGACCATTTTATACTACACGACCTGCCACACTGACCATTTTATACTACACGAACTGCCACCACACTGACCATTTTATACTACACGACCTGCCACACTGACCATTTTATACTACACGACCTGCCACACTGACCATTTTATACTACACGACCTGCCACACTGACCATTTTATACTACACGACCTGCCACACTGACCATTTTATACTACACGACCTGCCACACTGACCATTTTATACTACACGACCTGCCACACTGACCATTTTATACTACACGACCTGCCACACTGACCATTTTATACTACACGACCTGCCACACTGACCATTTTATACTACACGACCTGCCACACTGACCATTTTATACTACACGACCTGCCACACTGACCATTTTATACTACACGACCTGCCACACTGACCATTTTATACTACACGACCTGCCACACTGACCATTTTATACTACACGACCTGCCACACTGACCATTTTATACTACACGACCTGCCACACTGACCATTTTATACTACACGACCTGCCACACTGACCATTTTATACTACACGACCTGCCACACTGACCCTTTTATACTACACGACCTGCCACACTGACCATTTTATACTACACGACCTGCCACACTGACCATTTTATACTACACGACCTGCCACACTGACCATTTTATACTACACGACCTGCCACACTGACCATTTTATACTACACGACCTGCCACCACACTGACCATTTTATACTACACGACCTGCCACCACACTGACCATTTTATACTACACGACCTGCCACACTGACCATTTTATACTACACGAACTGCCACCACACTGACCATTTTATACTACACGACCTGCCACCACACTGACCATTTTATACTACACGACCTGCCACACTGACCATTTTATACTACACGACCTGCCACACTGACCATTTTATACTACACGACCTGCCACACTGACCATTTTATACTACACGACCTGCCACACTGACCATTTTATACTACACGACCTGCCACACTGACCATTTTATACTACACGACCTGCCACACTGACCATTTTATACTACACGACCTGCCACCACACTGACCATTTTATACTACACGACCTGCCACCACACTGACCATTTTATACTACACGACCTGCCACCACACTGACCATTTTATACTACACGACCTGCCACACTGACCATTTTATACTACACGAACTGCCACCACACTGACCATTTTATACTACACGACCTGCCACCACACTGACCATTTTATACTACACGACCTGCCACACTGACCATTTTATACTACACGACCTGCCACCACACTGACCATTTTATACTACACGACCTGCCACACTGACCATTTTATACTACACGACCTGCCACACTGACCATTTTATACTACACGAACTGCCACCACACTGACCATTTTATACTACACGACCTGCCACCACACTGACCATTTTATACTACACGACCTGCCACACTGACCATTTTATACTACACGAACTGCCACCACACTGACCATTTTATACTACACGACCTGCCACCACACTGACCATTTTATACTACACGACCTGCCACACTGACCATTTTATACTACACGACCTGCCACACTGACCATTTTATACTACACGAACTGCCACCACACTGACCATTTTATACTACACGACCTGCCACCACACTGACCATTTTATACTACACGACCTGCCACACTGACCATTTTATACTACACGACCTGCCACCACACTGACCATTTTATACTACACGACCTGCCACCACACTGACCATTTTATACTACACGACCTGCCACCACACTGACCATTTTATACTACATGACCTGCCACCACACTGACCATTTTATACTACACGACCTGCCACACTGACCATTTTATACTACACGACCTGCCACCACACTGACCATTTTATACTACACGACCTGCCACACTGACCATTTTATACTACACGACCTGCCACACTGACCATTTTATACTACACGACCTGCCACCACACTGACCATTTTATACTACACGACCTGCCACACTGACCATTTTATACTACACGACCTGCCACACTGACCATTTTATACTACACGACCTGCCACACTGACCATTTTATACTACACGACCTGCCACACTGACCATTTTATACTACACGACCTGCCACCACACTGACCATTTTATACTACATGACCTGCCACCACACTGACCATTTTATACTACACGACCTGCAACACTGACCATTTTATACTACACGACCTGCCACATTGACCATTTTATACTACACGACCTGCCACACTGACCATTTTATACTACACGACCTGCCACCACACTGACCATTTTATACTACACGACCTGCCACACTGACCATTTTATACTACACGACCTGCCACCACACTGACCATTTTATACTACACGACCTGCCACATTGACCATTTTATACTACACGACCTGCCACCACACTGACCATTTTATACTACACGACCTGCCACCACACTGACCATTTTATACTACACGACCTGCCACCACACTGACCATTTTATACTACACGACCTGCCACCACACTGACCATTTTATACTACACGACCTGCCACCACACTGACCATTTTATACTACACGACCTGCCACCACACTGACCATTTTATACTACACGACCTGCCACCACACTGACCATTTTATACTACACGACCTGCCACACTGACCATTTTATACTACACGACCTGCCACCACACTCACCATTTTATACTACACGACCTGCCACACTGACCATTTTATACTACACGACCTGCCACACTGACCATTTTATACTACACGACCTGCCACCACACTCACCATTTTATACTACACGACCTGCCACCACACTGACCATTTTATACTACACGACCTGCCACCACACTCACCATTTTATACTACATGACCTGCCACCACACTGACCATTTTATACTACACGACCTGCCACACTGACCATTTTATACTACACGACCTGCCACACTGACCATTTTATAATACACGACCTGCCACCACACTGACCATTTTATACTACACGACCTGCCACCACACTGACCATTTTATACTACACGACCTGCCACCACACTGACCATTTTATACTACACGACCTGCCACACTGACCATTTTATACTACACGACCTGCCACATTGACCATTTTATACTACACGACCTGCCACCACACTGACCATTTTATACTACACGACCTGCCACCACACTGACCATTTTATACTACACGACCTGCCACACTGACCATTTTATACTACACGACCTGCCACCACACTGACCATTTTATACTACACGACCTGCCACCACACTGACCATTTTATACTACACGACCTGCCACCACACTGACCATTTTATACTACACGACCTGCCACCACACTGACCATTTTATACTACACGACCTGCCACCACTGACCATTTTATACTACACGACCTGCCACCACACTGACCATTTTATACTACACGACCTGCCACACTGACCATTTTATACTACACGACCTGCCACCACACTGACCATTTTATACTACACGACCTGCCACCACACTGACCATTTTATACTACATGACCTGCCACCACACTGACCATTTTATACTACACGACCTGCCACACTGACCATTTTATACTACACGACCTGCCACACTGACCATTTTATACTACATGACCTGCCACACTGACCATTTTATACTACACAACTGCCACCACACTGACCATTTTATACTACACGACCTGCCACCACACTGACCATTTTATACTACACGACCTGCCACCACACTGACCATTTTATACTACACGACCTGCCACACTGACGATTTTATACTACACAACTGCCACCACACTGACCATTTTATACTACACGACCTGCCACCACACTGACCATTTTATACTACACGACCTGCCACACTGACCATTTTATACTACACAACCTGCCACCACACTGACCATTTTATACTACACGACCTGCCACCACACTGACCATTTTATACTACACGACCTGCCACCACACTGACCATTTTATACTACACGACCTGCCACACTGACCATTTTATACTACACAACTGCCACCACACTGACCATTTTATACTACACGACCTGCCACCACACTGACCATTTTATACTACACGACCTGCCACACTGACCATTTTATACTACATGACCTGCCACCACACTGACCATTTTATACTACACGACCTGCCACCACACTGACCATTTTATACTACACGACCTGCCACACTGACCATTTTATACTACATGACCTGCCACACTGACCATTTTATACTACACAACTGCCACCACACTGACCATTTTATACTACACGACCTGCCACCACACTGACCATTTTATACTACACGACCTGCCACCACACTGACCATTTTATACTACACGACCTGCCACACTGACCATTTTATACTACACAACTGCCACCACACTGACCATTTTATACTACACGACCTGCCACCACACTGACCATTTTATACTACATGACCTGCCACACTGACCATTTTATACTACACAACTGACACCACACTGACCATTTTATACTACACGACCTGCCACCACACTGACCATTTTATACTACACGACCTGCCACACTGACCATTTTATACTACACGACCTGCCACCACACTCACCATTTTATACTACACGACCTGCCACCACACTGACCATTTTATACTACACGACCTGCCACCACACTGACCATTTTATACTACACGACCTGCCACACTGACCATTTTATACTACACGACCTGCCACCACACTGACCATTTTATACTACACGACCTGCCACCACACTGACCATTTTATACTACACGACCTGCCACCACACTGACCATTTTATACTACACGACCTGCCACACTGACCATTTTATACTACACAACTGCCACCACACTGACCATTTTATACTACACGACCTGCCACCACACTGACCATTTTATACTACACGACCTGCCACACTGACCATTTTATACTACACGACCTGCCACCACACTGACCATTTTATACTACACGACCTGCCACCACACTGACCATTTTATACTACACGACCTGCCACCACACTGACCATTTTAAACTACACGACCTGCCACACTGACCATTTTATACTACACAACTGCCACCACACTGACCATTTTATACTACACGACCTGCCACCACACTGACCATTTTATACTACACGACCTGCCACACTGACCATTTTATACTACATGACCTGCCACACTGACCATTTTATACTACACGACCTGCCACCACACTGACCATTTTATACTACACAACTGCCACCACACTGACCATTTTATACTACACGACCTGCCACCACACTGACCATTTTATACTACACGACCTGCCACACTGACCATTTTATACTACATGACCTGCCACACTGACCATTTTATACTACACGACCTGCCACACTGACCATTTTATACTACACGACCTGCCACCACACTGACCATTTTATACTACACGACCTGCCACACTGACCATTTTATACTACACGACCTGCCACACTGACCATTTTATACTACACGACCTGCCACCACACTCACCATTTTATACTACACGACCTGCCACCACACTGACCATTTTATACTACACGACCTGCCACCACACTCACCATTTTATACTACATGACCTGCCACCACACTGACCATTTTATACTACACGACCTGCCACACTGACCATTTTATACTACACGACCTGCCACACTGACCATTTTATACTACATGACCTGCCACCACACTGACCATTTTATACTACACGACCTGCCACACTGACCATTTTATACTACACGACCTGCCACACTGACCATTTATACTACACGACCTGCCACCACACTGACCATTTTATACTACACGACCTGCCACCACACTGACCATTTTATACTACACGACCTGCCACCACACTGACCATTTTATACTACACGACCTGCCACCACACTGACCATTTTATACTACACGACCTGCCACCACACTGACCATTTTATACTACACGACCTGCCACCACACTGACCATTTTATACTACACGACCTGCCACCACACTGACCATTTTATACTACACGACCTGCCACCACACTCATCATTTTATACTACAAGACCTGCCACCACACTGACCATTTTATACTACACGACCTGCCACACTGACCATTTTATACTACACGACCTGCCACCACACTGACCATTTTATACTACACGACCTGCCACACTGACCATTTTATACTACACGACCTGCCACACTGACCATTTTATACTACACGACCTGCCACCACACTGACCATTTTATACTACACGACCTGCCACACTGACCATTTTATACTACACGACCTGCCACACTGACCATTTTATACTACACGACCTGCCACACTGACCATTTTATACTACACGACCTGCCACCACACTGACCATTTTATACTACACGACCTGCCACACTGACCATTTTATACTACACGACCTGCCACCACACTGACCATTTTATACTACACGACCTGCCACACTGACCATTTTATACTACACGACCTGCCACACTGACCATTTTATACTACACGACCTGCCACCACACTGACCATTTTATACTACACGACCTGCCACACTGACCATTTTATACTACACGACCTGCCACACTGACCATTTTATACTACACGACCTGCCACACTGACCATTTTATACTACACGACCTGCCACCACACTGACCATTTTATACTACACGACCTGCCACACTGACCATTTTATACTACACGACCTGCCACCACACTGACCATTTTATACTACACGACCTGCCACCACACTGACCATTTTATACTACACGACCTGCCACACTGACCATTTTATACTACACGACCTGCCACCACACTGACCATTTTATACTACACGACCTGCCACCACACTGACCCTTTTATACTACACGACCTGCCACACTGACCATTTTATACTACACGACCTGCCACACTGACCATTTTATACTACACGACCTGCCACACTGACCATTTTATACTACACGACCTGCCACCACACTGACCATTTTATACTACACGACCTGCCACCACACTGACCATTTTATACTACACGACCTGCCACACTGACCATTTTATACTACACGACCTGCCACACTGACCATTTTATACTACACGACCTGCCACACTGACCATTTTATACTACACGACCTGCCACACTGACCATTTTATACTACACGACCTGCCACACTGACCATTTTATACTACACGACCTGCCACCACACTGACCATTTTATACTACACGACCTGCCACCACACTGACCATTTTATACTACACGACCTGCCACACTGACCATTTTATACTACACGACCTGCCACACTGACCATTTTATACTACACGACCTGCCACACTGACCATTTTATACTACACGACCTGCCACACTGACCATTTTATACTACACGACCTGCCACACTGACCATTTTATACTACACGACCTGCCACCACACTGACCATTTTATACTACACGACCTGCCACCACACTGACCATTTTATACTACACGACCTGCCACACTGACCATTTTATACTACACGACCTGCCACACTGACCATTTTATACTACACGACCTGCCACACTCACCATTTTATTCTACACGACCTGCCACCACACTGACCATTTTATACTACACGACCTGCCACACTGACCATTTTATACTACACGACCTGCCACACTGACCATTTTATACTACACGACCTGCCACCACACTGACCATTTTATACTACACGACCTGCCACACTGACCATTTTATACTACACGACCTGCCACACTGACCATTTTATACTACACGACCTGCCACACTGACCATTTTATACTACACGACCTGCCACACTCACCATTTTATACTACACGACCTGCCACCACACTGACCATTTTATACTACACGACCTGCCACACTGACCATTTTATACTACACGACCTGCCACATTGACCATTTTATACTACACGACCTGCCACCACACTGACCATTTTATACTACACGACCTGCCACATTGACCATTTTATACTACACGACCTGCCACACTGACCATTTTATACTACACGACCTGCCACATTGACCATTTTATACTACACGACCTGCCACACTGACCATTTTATACTACACGACCTGCCACATTGACCATTTTATACTACACGACCTGCCACACTGACCATTTTATACTACACGACCTGCCACATTGACCATTTTATACTACACGACCTGCCACCACACTGACCATTTTATACTACACGACCTGCCACACTGACCATTTTATACTACACGACGTACCACCACATTGACCATTTTATACTACACGACCTGCCACCACACTGACCATTTTATACTACACGACCTGCCACCACACTGACCATTTTATACTACACGACCTGCCACACTGACCATTTTATACTACACGACCTGCCACCACTGACCATTTTATACTACACGACCTGCCACCACACTGACCATTTTATACTACACGACGTACCACCACATTGACCATTTTATGTGCATCCTCGTTTAATGCTCACAATCACTCTAGGCAATAAACACTACACTGTCTCACTATCACGCATGCAATTTAAAAACAAACAGATAAGTGGAACAGAAGAGTATAGTAACAGAACAACAGAGAACAGGATACAATGGAGATGGTATTTCAACTCAGTGGAGAAAGGATAAATTAGTCAAAATAATGTTGGAATAACTAGTTATCCATTCAGAAAAATAAAATATAATTATATCCTAAAATATTCTCCAAATAAATCTCAGGTGTACTAAAAATTAAAATGTAAAAGAACAATAGGTTCACAGAAACCGGGGGAGAAAAAGAAAAAAATAACAAAAGCCATAAAAAGTACTAAGAAGCTATATTTTCATAACCATTAAAAAAGAGAAAGACGGACAAAACTGACTATTCGCAAGTTTAAAATTCTACATAGCGCTTTCCCTTCTTCTATTTTGTTAACCATGGGGCTAATGAAAAAAATTCTTGGGAGAAATTTCCTCCTTCTCCCTTCCCTTTCATCCTTTTCCCTTCTGCCTGGGTTGTACAAGACTTTTGGGGATGGGAGTTGGTGTGTCTTGGAGCAAGAATTTGGGGCCAGGTGCAGGCAGGAGAGTCGTTATATACAAATAAATGGAGCAAATAAGTAAATAAGCCAGGTTTCCACTGCAAGAGGAGGGAATTGCAACCATGGAAAGGGAAAAGGCCAGAAAATAAATAATCTATTGGACTGGATTGGAACTTGAGGTATAGGTGTAAACTTATTGTTATTTATAAAGATGATTTGCTCTAAAAAATCGCATGTGTATTATCTACATTCCTGTGTGCATATGCACATACACATTTTTATATGTGTAAATATAAGCTCTGTCCACTCACAAAACCTAAAAGAAATGATGTCTTCATAGCAATGAGCACATCTAGTATTCACATCTTTGTTTCTAAATATCATTTTCCACTAAAAATAACCAGGACCCTGGAGTGAAATGGCTGAGTAAGGCGCTAGACCAGGGAAAGTATAAGATGCACCTAGAATATCTCATTATAACAGAATTTAAGAAAGTTCTCAAATAACTATAAGACATGTCAAAAGGACACAATAGTTAGCTTAATGTATGTCATTTCCACCGGCCATGCCTGGGATAACATGAGCATCAGAATGAGTAAGGATAATACAATTTTACCTCTGTGGAAAGAACAGGATGAGATGTCTGCATACCTAGACAAAGACTGACAGAACATCCTCATTAGTGGTCAAGTTGTATTGGAAACTTGGAGGGAAATATAGCAGAAACCACTTTAGTGGCTTTTTTTAATCATTATTTTATATAGTAGATATAATAGTTTCACTGTATAAATACTGTTGAGGAGCTACAAAAATTAACACAATGGAAACTTTGTAATAACATAAAAAGTTAGTTACAGTGAATTAAAGAAAACATGTTTTCACTAAGAATCTGCCTCTTCCTCAACATGTACACATGTGGACAAGGACTGAAAGTCCTGCTATCACAGAAACTCACGAGTTTGAAACCAGAGCTCCATCCAACACAGTGGAGAATAAGAAAACTCCCTTTGTCCTGTATTCCACTTCTGGGGAAACCATAAGCCTTAGACTCATCTTTACTTCCACCTCCATGCTCTCTCCCCATCCAATGCATTCTGTCTCTAAAATGCCATCAAACTCTCCTCTTCCCTGCTGTTTTGATATGCAGAACTGCTATCCTAATTCTAGTCATTATCAACTCATATTCCCTGTCTTTTCACACTTTTCATTGGAACCTCCACACTGTCCCTAAAGTTGTCTTTCTGTACAAACATTTTCAAAACACAGATGAAATCCATAGTCAACATACATAAAAATTAACTCAAAATGGATTCTATAATCCATATAGACATAAATGAAAAAGATGAAAACTATCAAATTTCCAGAAGAAAATCTAGAAAGAAACCTTCAAGACCTTAAGCTGGTCAAAGATTTTTTTAGCATACAAAAAGCACAAGCCTTGCAAGAACAACTGATAAAATGAACTTCATCAAAACAAAAATGTTTGCCAAGGACATTAACTAGTTGCTAAAAAATCCAGATTCACTGTGAATTATTTTGAATATTAAAGTATGTCAAGTGATTAAAATATTTCCAAAAATTAAACTCCCAAACAAATTTCTACCCAAAAAGTTATCATAGAGGGGGGAAAAAGTAAATTGTCTTGTGATAGAGGTGATATTAATTAAACTGTCTTGCTGAAGTACAGATAGAGCCAAAACACACAATACCTACACGTAAACAAATCAGTTCACAATCATAATAAAAATAATTCAAAATGACCTAAACATATTGTTCAAATATGCAGACACTCATCAAGCACAGGATTAAGAAATACTTATTGTGCTAATGTAAACTGCATTGCAAATCTACACAGTGTTTCCAAAGCACCTGCTGAAACAGATCTAATATTTGTGAAACTTTTGTCTCTTACATGGAAAAAGCACCTAAGTCAAAACAACTTTGAATAAAAAATATGCTAAGTTTTTTTAAGAGTCCTTTAAAGCAACTGTATCTACGGTTAAATGTCAAAACAACATATAAATCATTAGATTATATTTACTATCCATCTAATTATTGTCTTCCACTCCTTTTTTTGCTTTAGGGTGACAAATGAACTGAAGAACCCATTTTGAAAGCACTTACAATACTTCACTGTGTCCTTCTTCAGCATTTACCAAGAGCAAAGCAAATTAATTTAAATATTCTTTAGAAGAAAAATCATTTTTTCTAAACTCTTTAGCACTGCCAATCTAGCAATGGCAAAAAACACAATTACGTTTGCACCAACCTAGTATGTTAAGTGGAGATTTGACCTTTTTAACACCACATAACAAAAAGTCATTTTACTTTAATAAATGACAATTAGCAATTTTCCTGAAATTTAGAGTCAAAAAGTTAAAGCATTCCATTTTATTAAAGTAAATTGGCTAAACCCTAACTGTTGAATTTGAAGTTTTAATTGTTGCCCAGCAATTTCTATCCTTTTTTATATTGAAAATACCTCTTCATGGTCTACAACTAAATTGAAGCAATTGTTGAAGACGCTGGGGGGTTACTCCAAACCTCACTTTGCTTCACAGTATCTTATACTACTCACACAGAAGTACAGATATCAATACAAATCTCATTGTAATTGTTCCATTCTGTTTCCTTGTCACACGGCACAATGCTGCATAATGCATTTTTTTGCATTCAGAAAAACTCAGTGTCTCACTTAGAAACAGCTTTGAAAATTGGATCATGGCCTATTTGTAATTGATACTAAAGCTTAAATACCTTTCCAGCAAAATTATAATAACTTCAAAATACTCTGGGATTAACCATTAAAATGTTTTTGTTTTGGTTACAACACTAATGAACACCAAATGTTAGAATTTATTCTAACGGTCTAATACATCAAGGATTTTCTAAAAGGAAAGGCTGGATCAGCTATCTATTATATAACTAAAGGCAGATCAGTCAGTACTGATACAGATAATACTTGAAAGATTTAATACTTAAGTGTACAATCAAGCATAAAAAGTTTAATTCAGAGAGTCTGCTAAATTAGACATTATTTTTTCCCATAAAAATAGCAAACTCCTGTTTTCTAAGCTACACTTGAAAGCCTTGTCTCTTTCACTCCTTACACAAGCCACTTAACCTTCAACTTGATCTCCCCATTCCTATAAAATGTGGTGATGCTACCATGCTTTCTTGTATCACAAAGGAATAAAAAGGAACAAAGGAAGCAAAAAGGAAATTAAGGGAACCTGAACACATGGGGTCTATTAAAGCCTGGTAAGAAGAGCTGATATGATGGAATTTTAGGAAACAAATGTGTAAATGCTGATAATAGAGACTATTTTGATGATCATTACATTTGGCATTGCACCACACCCACAGTGATGGAAAGTAAATATTTAACAAATGGTAGATAACACTGATAGAGTGATGTTTAATGTGCCACCTGTTAAACTGGGCAATTTATAATCTCTAGTATTCGCAACTCTTTAAGGTAGTGTTTTGTTTAGGCCACTAGATAGGCTAATCAGCTGTAACAAATAAATACAAAAAAAACCCAAGGGCTTAAATAAGATAGAAATTTATTTCTCTCTCACATAACAGTGCAAGAGTAAGTGGATAACCTAGGGTGGGGAGAGACTCTGCTCCAGCGAACCCAGACAAGCCAGTCAGTTCTGCCGTCTTCATCATTTGGCCTCCATCTCTGGCTCCAAGGCTGCTGCTTTAATTCTCGTCATTTCCCAGCCAAAGAAAGAAAAGAGGACATCCAGGACAAATGGCTTTTTCTTTAATAAGATGACCCAAAAAGTTGCCCACATCTCTTCCTTTCACATCTCAATGGCCCAAACTTATTAAGCCCAATCTACCAGCATCTACCTGGAAAATACAGTTGCACTTGGGTAGTCACGGGCTAGCTTAAACTTCAGACAGGACTAGAAATTTTATTTCTGAAAAGAAGAAAAGCAGAATGGCTACTGGAGTGTATTTCGCAGTCTCTGACACAGGTAGGTAATAATCCCTATTAAAGATAAGAAAATTGAAAATCAGGGTTACTTGCCTAAGGCCACATAGCCAGTAATGATTAAACCAGGTTTCAACTCCATCTTCTGTCTCTGGATCCCATACTATTGCTGAGTGACTATATATATATATATATATATAATTAAAAAAGAATATATATGTATATACGCACTATATATATTCTTTTTATATATATACACACTATATATAAATTTTAAAATATATACGTATATATACACCCACATATATATATTAATGAATATATGAATATACATATGTGGGTATATATATACATATATATTCTTTTTTACTTTCTTGCTCAAGTGGATGATTGAACAAGATTTTATATATTATCCATATATATATATTATATATATTCTTTTTTAATTTCTTGCTCAACTGGATGATTCTAAGCAAACAGTCTTGGGTGTCCTCCTTAATACTATTTGTTTTATTACAAATCGTCCTTCCCTTAGGTGGAAGGGACCTTGATATTTAATTCTAACTCTCTCATTTTATACAAAAAGTATCTAAAACTCAGAGATTAAATAAGTTGTTTAAGGTCCCACAGCCGATACTGAAGAAAAGGGCAAGCAGAGATCCTAAGTTCCTGATTTTCATTCCAGTGCTCTTTTCACTACCCTATTCTATCTTCTAGTGAAAATAAAGTTCATCCTGTCATAATTATAGTCATTCCCAAATGTTAAATGGTTTAAAGTAACTTTTTCTTCCAAACGATAAGAAAGCACTAGTTCTAAGCAGACGTTAAAGTCTGGTCACACATGACTACTTCTGTACATTTACTGAGAATTCATCAAGTAATGTTATATTTGGACTAAGATAAAGCTACAGGAAGAAACCTTCACAGTTTCTTCTGTGAAGTCACAGTAGTTTCTCTGTGTGTCTCTAAAACCTAGCATGCTCACTTGCAAACATCATGAGAGTAAAAGAATTTAAGCCTGGTTTTTTTTTTTTACCCCAATTATGTTTACCTTCATTTTGTGGTCACTAAAAGATTCTGGTACCAAGTGTGCCCTCAGAAAATGAAACAATTTATTCCTCCTATCTCAAAAGTCAAAATTATTCATATTCCACTTCAAGCTCTATTTGCTACTAGTACTATCTTAAATACAAAATAGAGATCTAGAAAGTCTGTTGAACTAATGTTTAAGTAAATGCCAAGGTTGCCTAAAAGTAGTATAAAAATTCATCATTGCACACAACTTATTTCCAGCTTACCTCCTTCCTACTCCGAAACAAACTCCCCACTGAGATGATTCCAAATGCAACCTGCTATTTTGCTTTTATACAAAATATATTTAAAATCATTTGGTAAAAAAAATTTAAATATTTCTAAAGAAACAAATTATTCACATTGTCCATATCATATAGCATACTTATTAGACTAATGTAATTATTCACTGTGTCCATAGCATATAGCATAGTAGTGCTCATCAAGATTGGAAAATCAACTGTATTACCAAAGACTTTTAAAAAAAAAAAAGAAAAAGAAAACCTCAATACAGAGTGAATATGATATAATAGGGTTGTCTTATACTCTGAATGAATCAAATTTAGTGTAAGAGAACCATTAATTATGTCAAGTATACAAATATAATCCAAATAAAATTAAAGAGTAAATGGCCCTTTTAAAATTTGAAATTACCTTTTAAATGAAGCCTTTTGAGTTACTAAATATATTTCAAAAGAAATAAGATGGTGTCTGCTCTCTCAGAAATCTATAAAAGGAAAACATAATATATATTTAGTCTAAAAACAAACACTGAAATCCACAAGACCAGCAACATTTGTAATATTCATATCATATCAATGGTACTTACTGTCAAATTATACACAAATAATTATACAATAAGCCCAGATCAAAAAATAAAAATACCCACCATTAACTGAATCCCTACTGTGCACTTGGTGCTGCACTAGGTACTTCACATGCATTATTTTGCATCCTAACAACAACTCTGCAAGGTAAGTATTATTCTTCTTTACAGCTTAGAAAAAAAAAGAGTCAAATAAGTTGGGTAACTTGCCCAATGTCTCACAGCTTATGTGTAACAGAGCCTGGATGAATCAAATAATTCACTATCAGGAAAACTAATTTGAAAGGTATATTTAATCTACTAAAAAGAATTATAGGGATACTATCTGAAAATATAATCTTATCTATCACCACAGGAATGCTGATTTACATACATAAAAATATAAACAGGGCACTATATTTTAAAGCAGTCTGAATTTTCATGTACAAGCTTAGTGTGCCCTACCTTGCTGTGACTGAATGTCTCAGTAGCAAGACCTCTTTCATGGTCTAGATCATCTTTCCCTGGACCCAACCCGAACTCCTATTCTGGCTTCTCCATTCCACTGCTATTCCTAAATTCCTCCCTATCTGTCCAAGTTTTACTGAAACCCATTTTTCTTTTCAGGGTCCCATCTATTATCTTGTTTCTTTTTATATGTGGCAGAAATACAACTAAAAGAGAATTTCATTGTAACCTCCCTCTCTCTTTACTTTTAGGAACCAGCCCACAAAGAGTTAGCTTATCTATCCAACTACAGGACAGGACAGGGTGCTATGCTCTGTTTATACCTTTTTTTTTTTTTTTTTTTTTGAGACGGAGTTTTGCTCGTTACCCAGGCTGGAGTGCAATGGCGCGATCTTGGCTCACCGCAACCTCCGCCTACTGGGTTCAGGCAATTCTCCTGCCTCAGCCTCCTGAGTAGCTGGGATTACAGGCACGCGCCACCATGCCCAGCTAATTTTTTTTTTTTTTTTTGTATTTTTTTAGTAGAGATGGGGTTTCACCATGTTGACCAGGATGGTCTTGATCTCTTGACCTCGGGATCCACCCGCCTCAGCC
The DNA here is from genome assembly GCF_049354715.1 of Callithrix jacchus. NCBI lineage: Eukaryota > Metazoa > Chordata > Mammalia > Primates > Cebidae > Callithrix > Callithrix jacchus. The sequence continues at coordinate 5,881,556 of NC_133520.1, forward strand.
TCCCAAAGGGCTGGGATTACAGGCTTGAGCCACCGCGCCCGGCCACCTTTTTTTTTTTTTTTTTAAGTTGAAAAAGAACCATCAAACTTCTAAGGAAAGTGGGTAAGGAGCAGAAAAACATTTTAAAGTTTTGAAACTTAGATATAAATAAATAAATACCATTCTATGAGATGCTGCAGATACAGTAGTACAAAATAGACAAAGTCTTGTACTCACAGAGCTTACAACTTAAAAATTTGTGCCTTAGTGTTGCAGTTGCTCCAAATGACACTTAAGACTGTACCAAGGACACTGGGCATTTAAATAGCTCCTCAGAATTTTATAAAATGCTTTCTTGGCATCTCATTTAAGCTTTATTGCAACAACCTTGCAACAAGCTATAATAGAAATTACTATTCCCTCTTGACTAATAAGAAAATAGATCAAGAAAACCTACATTTCTTTCTCAGTATGACACAAATAATAAGAGAAAGAGCCAAGGTTCAAGCCTAGGTCTTCTAGCTCCAAATCTACTATACTAAAAGTCTCTGCATAAAAATGAATCTGGCTTCTCTCAAGTTAATTAGAGCTCAGTGCGTAACATCTGAAGTGAACACCTCGTAACCCATACATCGTATCATAATTTTACACAGTCATAGCAAAGCAATGGTCATATGAGGAAAGCAATGAAAGGGATCTCAATTCTAAAGAACAAGGCACAGCACCCGGACTTGCCTACTCCCTTCTCCTCAAGCCAAACCTCATTTCCTATACTCTCCACTGCCAGTCTTGCCATGCAGTTTGAATATATAACTAAACTATTCAACAGTATGAGAGCTCAAAAATGAGTTTATAGTAATAAATATGTAAGGTTCTAGAGGGTGGTTGTGGGGCATACAAATATTTAATACCACTAAATGCCATTGATCAGACCCACAGAAATGTCTTTAAACAAAAAGTAGAGTGTGCAGAGAAACTACTTAATAGCCACACTTTTGCTGCACTGATATGAACTCCTGTGAGGTTATACTTGTGACTTAACTCTTATTACTTTGTTAAAAGTCTATTCTCAAAGACAAATCAGAGATCTATCCCAATCTGTCTATTACAGACTGTGGAAGCTATAATTCTGACTACTCAGTATGCATTTCTAAACTTCTTTTCTGATTAAAACATCAGTAGTGACAACAAATAAACATCTACCCAAACATAGAAACCCCATTGCCTCAATTCCCTTCTTCAGCTGAAGAGATGGGTACAAGATTGTTTGGACTGTGATTTTTAAGGTGCATTTGGATTTTAATTTTCAATTTATTTAAATTTAAATTTGAAATGTATAGTCTAATTTGATTTACATTTATTTTCTTTTCTTTTTTCTTTTTTTTTTTTTTTTTTTGAGACGGAGTCTCACTCTGTCACCCAGGCTGGAGTGCAGAGGTGCGATCTCGACTCACTACAACTTCCACCTCCCAGGTTCAAGCGAGCCTCGTGTCTCAGCCTCCCAAGTAACTGCGACTACAGGCAGGAGCCACCATTCCCGCCTACCTGATATTTTTGTATTTTTAGTAGAGCTGGGGTTTCACCATGTTGGTCAGGCTGGTCTCAAACGCCTGACTGACCTCAGGTGATCTGCCTGCCTCAGCCTCCCAAAGTGCTGGGATTACAGGTGTAAGCCACCGTGCCCAGCCTTCATTTTAATTTTAAATTACTTAAAATTAAATTCAACAATATCCAAAAGAAGTCAAATTAGCTAAAGTAATCCTGCATTTTAAAAGGTTTCAATTAAAAACTTCTATGTTAAATACTAAAATTTTGGATATTAATGATAAAATAGTTCTCTATCTCTTATGATCAGTAACCAAAACTCAAAGTTCTTATAGAAATTTCTTGGACCTTAGCATTAGAAATTTTAATAAAAATTAATGACTTGATGATTTGACAAATTTATCATCACAGACATAGACCTGTCAGAGAGACTTAAAAACTTACACAGGTCATTAAGCCAACAAGTAGTAAATTGGGGCTTAAACTTGTAAGTTTAGTTGCCCCAGGGCCTGTGATTCTTTTTTTTTTCACATGGACTCTCACTCTGTTCCTCAGGCTGCAGTACAGTAGTGCGATCTTGGCTCACTGCAATCTCCATCTCCCGGATTCAATTGCTTCTCCTGCCTCAGCCTCCCAAGTAGCTGGGATTACAGGTGCCTACCACATTTTTTTTTTTTTTTGAAATTTCAGTAGAGAAGGGGTTTTACCACGTTGGCCAGGTTGGTCTAGAACTCCTGACCTCAAGTGATCCACCCACCTTGGCTTCTCAAAGTGCTAGGATTACAGACGGGAGCCACCGTGCCCGGCTGCTTGGTGATTCTTACCCACATTCTACTTTTCTGCCTAATTGGTGCCTGGCACACAACTGATACCTAATTGGTTACCAAATGAATAATGACCAGTCACCTGTTTCACAAACTTAAGAGTTTTCTCAAGATGGTACTCATGGTCCTATATGTCCAAGCCCCAATCTTATCTTCCCCTACTCTCTAAAATGCATCCCATATACTATAGCTAAACTGGTCCCTCAAATACATGCTACAACTTCCCATCCTGTCTCACTCTTCCTGTACTAGGTACTTTGTCCCCTACACCTCTACGCCTCTACAAATCCTCTTTAAGTCTCAGCCCCAAGTCATTATGTATAAAGTTTTCTCTAATCTCTTTGTCTTGTGATGATGTCTTTCATATGAACTACTATTGGGTTGATGCAAAACTCACTACAGTTTTTACCATTAAAAGTAATGACAAAAACCTAGTATAAAGCTTATTAAATTCAACAGTTCTAAGCTGCAGGGTCTTTACGCACAGTTCCTTATTCTATAAGAAATAAGAACTTACAGGTATTTCTAAATCCACCTAGCATCAAACATAGTTCCTTATACATCATGGGCATTTACTATATATTTAATTTACTGAATTTAAGATATACTTATCCAAAAATAAACCTACTGCCTCTGAAATAATCTCCTGATTTTTTATGCAGCATTGTGTAATCTATGATTCCACATATGGATGTGTGTATACATATCATGCCAAACTATGCAATGGTTAAAATAGGGTAGTAGCTCTTATCAGATAACAATGCTGACATTCTCAGTATTGATAGAACCCAATTTTTACAAGAACCACTAAAGAAGTATTTCACATTTGCACAAAGGTCAGCATATTCATGGTTCTCTACAACTAAATACATACTCATATCCTGCAGAAGAAAGAACCCAGGAACAATTTTAATAATCATATATTTAAAACATTCCAAGCATTCAATTCCAAAAGATCCATCAGTCACATGTGCCACCATAACAATTTAGGTAGTTTCTTCACAAATTTAGATACAATTCTTTGGGGACTAGGCTCCTTTCCCATTATCCCTAAAACAAAAAGAGACCAGCTCTAAGTAAATGCAGCAGTCACAATCTCACTGACACTTAAGTCACTGTCATCTCTGAAAGACAGCCACAAAATACTATTCACACGAAATGATTTTATAAAATAAATGAATGGCCTATCAGCCTCAGCTAAAAGCAAACTGCTAATGGCAGAGACTGTGTTGGGAAGACTAACCAAAAAGTACCATAGAAATCTCTCCATTGGGGTGGAAGGAGCTAGGCACTATGGCTCATGCCTGTAATTTCAGCACTTTGGGAGGCCAAGGTGGGTAAATCACTTGAGGTCAGGAGTTTGAGACCAGCCTGGCCAACATGGCTAAACCCTGTCTCTACTAAAAATACAAAAAATTAGCTGGGCATGGTGACACATGCCTATAGTCCCAGCTAATCAGGAGGCTGAGGAAGGAGAGTCGCTTGAACCTGGCAGGTGGAGGCTGCAGGGAGCTGAGATCGCACCACTGCACTCCAGCCTGGGTGACATGATGTTTCAAAAAAAGAATGTGGAAGGAAGGACAGAAGGAAGAAAGAAGGGAGGAAAGAAAGAGGAAATAAAAAGAAGGAAAAGAAGGGGAAAAAGTTCCAAAATCCAGACACAAACTGTACAATCTTCTTTTCATTGAAATGACCCCAAAAATAAAAATAAAATCTACTTTCAAAGTGTTCTTTGAAAGAGCTCCTTGATTTCATGGTCAACTTATGTGGTTTGTAAAACTTGAAGATATTCAAGTCAATGATAAACACCCAATCACATGACCCACTTAAGAAACAGGCAGGGAAAACATCTGGAGTTTATACTGGCTGTGCAAATGAATGTACTTAGTCATTACTGAACATCACCACTCACAAAGCAACAATTGTTTCCTTTCAAATCCTCATCGTTTCTATCAGTGCTAACAAAATTATTTCCAAAAACACTAAATCAATAACACCTGCTTAAAAAAAAAACCCTCAAAACATTAAACTTAACCCATTAAAAAATGTGGGTTAAGCATCTTTTCAACTAAAACATTATTTTTAACAGTGTTTATCAGGTAAGCAAAGCAAAACACATATATCCTATGTGGGTATTCATATAAGAGCATATTTTAAAAATAAAGAATATAGAAAATACTGCTCTAAAGTTATTTTCTATTTCTTGGCTGGGCACTATGGCTTACGCCTGTAATCCCAGCACTTTGGGAGGCCAAGGCGGGTGGATCACGAGGTCAAGAGATCGAGACCATTCTGGTCAACATGGTGAAACCCCGTCTCTACTAAAAATACAAAAATTAGCTGGGCATGGTGGCACGTGCCTGTAATCTCAGCTACTCAGGAGGCTGAGGCAGGAGAATTGCCTGAACCCAGGAGGCGGAGGTTGCGGTGAGCCGAGATCGCGCCATTACACTCCAGCCTGGGTAACAAGAGCGAAACTCCGTCTCAAAAAAAAAAAAAAAAAACTCCATTCAAAGAGAGCTGATGAAGTAAGGTTACTATCTCTTTGAAACTCCTGATACCGGTTAATAAGCTAAGTCCTAAGAATAAATTTTGTAAAATTCCAAAACAAATAGGTTTTGGCACTTTCATGGTATTTTCAGCGTTAATGTTATAAATTTTCATAGAGCATCCGCAACCTAAACTTCACAACATGGCACCTCATGTACAGAGCAAGTAATCCTTGGTTCTTCTTTATCTTAGAAAAAGGTACAAGGGCAAGGGAAGACAATACTTAATGTCACATTAAAAATCTGTTCTTAAATTATATTCTTCCTCAAGAGGGTAGTCAGTATAAACTTTCAGTAAGGGGCGTTTTCCAAAGTGCTTTTGGAAGTCATCTTTTGCTTCTTCATCAAACAGTTTATTTCTTATGACTCCAAATGAATGAGTTTTATCAGTTACTAGGAATTTATTTTAAAATACATTTTTTAAAAATCCTCTCCCCATTCCCCCACTCCACAGGTTCAATACAAAATACTCCCATCAAGCACAATGACAATCTGGACTTTTATTTTTGGCAATGAAGCCCCATCGCTGGAGACCACCTAAAAAATGTTGTATTAAGTGCTTAAAAAATTTTTTTTAATGTATGGAAGAGCCAACAATAAAGTAAGAGAAATGTTCCAAGGGCAGAAACAATGTTTTTAAAAGTACAAGTCTAGAGAGGTGAGTTAGTGCCCCTGGGGAATCTATACAGCCCAGGTGGAATGAACCTGATGGGGAGGGAGCTACAGAAAACAGGGTAAGAGGCAGCAAAACTTGAGGGCCTACACAAAATGAGAGCCTGAGCAAAGACCCTCTCACATAAAGTTCCTGAGGGGGTAAATTAAAAAACAATTCATCTTACAACCAACACACATGAAGGAATGGTTAGGAAAAAAAGGTTAAATGCATATGGGTCTATCTAAACACTGTGTTATTTCTGGGGCTGAAAGATCAAATCCCAAAACTATAATATCTGATAAAAAATAGTTCTTGTCAGAAGGAGGTTCAGGATAAGGATAAAAATTGCATTTACATTTAGACTTTGTTAAGTATGCATATTAACATTTCTGTGGCAACCAGAGAGAAAAAAAGAAATAGAACAGAAAACTTTCAACACAGTTCAAAGTGGGGGAAATGGAATAAAAAATCAAACAAAAGATAACAAGAAGTATATGATACGGTAGAAAGAATTTAGGTCTTAGAGTCAGACATTCTGGGCTCAAATCACAATTCTGCATGTACTTCTTCTAACCACAGACAAGTAACCAACTTCTAAAATTTCAGTTTCCTCATCTTTGTAAAAGGAATAATAACACAAACCTTTTAGTCTAGTATTTGAGTTAACACGCAATACAGTCCTAAAACAAAGATGCACAGACACCTCTTCCCATTCTCTTCATTTCATGACACTGATGTATGCTCAACTAGTGAGGAGGTCATTGTTTTAAGCTGCTGGATCACACTGTTTTCATCTTGAATATCACAACCATTACACAGAATTTTTCCTTGACTTTCTATGTATTCCTTCCTTATTCAGGATTAAAAAGCTTCTAAATCAAATTATATGTAGTACCTCAAGTTTATTATTCCTAAACCATGCTTAAATATGTTTAGATTTTCACAAGAAAAAGTTAAATCTAACACAAATGCCCCTTCCACACCAAAATGCCAAAATTAACAATGCATATAAAACTCAGTTGCTGCTTTATTAGATAACTAACTGCCCCTGAACCCAGTTCTAGAAATAAAAGATGATTATTAATTATATAAACTTAAAGATATATAACTCACCTCTGTTCATGAAAATCTGTCAAAGTTAAGAATGAACATGTAGTCAAAATTTGATAAAATAACATCTTGTTGCATGAAGATTATTTCATGAGTTTAGAAACTGTACTCCCAAAATTAAAGTGTTCAGTAAAAGCTGAGTAAGTCAAGTATTCCCAGTAACAGTGTTATAAAAGTTGACTCTAAGAACAAAAAAATGTGAAACATTTAATTCAATAACCCACATATGGATGATCCATTCCCCTACCCCTTTTTATAACTCTCCAAGGCCAATTTTAAATTCTGAGTGGAATTTTTCTCTTCAACACAGGATGTTTCCAGAATTCCACCATCTGTAAATTTACAGAATAAAAATTATGTATCTAAGACAAACTTCAAATGGCAAATTTGTTCCCCAAATTATAATATAATCCAAAAGAAATACTGTACATGCTTTATTTGTCTCTACCGGTACAGAGGACTAACTTTAGAGCATATATGCCAAAAAGTCATCAAGGTAACACAATCCTTTTACCTGAAATGAAAATGCTGAAAGCAGAAAATGCCTTGCAAGAAACCAACTGGCAACCACTAAAAGTAAAGATGAAAGTTTTATTAGAACAGAAATGGAAAACCTTGCATATACGCACATAACCTAATAGAAAATGACATGGGGGAACGTTATACGCAGAAATCTTAAATAGGGGCTGTATTATTTATAAAACAGAGGCATCAGCTTTGTAGTAAAGGGGTTAAGAGCTAAAACTCTGAAGTCAGATTGTCCAAACTCAATGGTTAAAGATATTATATTTTAGTTAGTAGCTCCCTAATTAGAGTGGATAATCTCAATATCCATCACACAGCATTCAGCAGATATAATAACCTAAAGGCCAAACCAAACAATCACAAATCATTAAAAGAATTCTTAAAAGTATAGGCCAGGTACAGTGGCTCACGCCTATAATACCAGCACTTTAGGAGGCTGAGGCCTTCCAAATGAGGCTGGCTCAGTTGAGCCAGGAGTCTGAGACCAGCCTGTGCAACATAGTAGAACTCCCATCTCTATAAGAAGTTAAAAAAAAATTAGCTGAGCATGGTGGCACACACCTGTAGTCCAAGCTACTCAGGAGGCTGAGGTGGGAGGATCACTTGAGCCCAAGAGGTTGAGGCTGCAATGAGCAGTAATTATGCCACTCAACTCCAGCCCAGGTGACAGAGTAAGACCCTGTCTCAAACAACAACAACAAAGTATTAAAGTATAGGAGACTACTATGTGCAATTGAGCCCAGAGCTCTAATTACTAATAATCAGGTTATGGTCTTAAAGGACTAATGGAGTATTTCTATAATATACCACTGCTGAAGTGATCTTGAGGGGCAACCATGAGGAATAATCAACCACAGTAGGAAGAAAAACCCAGCCTGGGCATGGTGGCTCAAGCCTGTAATCTCGACACTTTGGGAGGCCAAGGCAGGAGGACAGCTTGAGCCCAGGAGTTTGAGACTGATGTAGGCAATGAAACAAGACCTCTGTCTCTACAAAACAATTTTTAAATTAGTCATGTGTGGTGACACACACCTACAGTCCCAGCTACTTGAGAGGGGAAGGCAGGAGGATTGCCTAAGCCCAGGAAGTTAAGGCTATAGTGGGCTACGATCTCACCACTTCACTCCAGCCTGGGCGACAGACCAAGACCCAGTCTCAAAAACAAACAAACAAACAAATCAACTATTTGATAAGCACAGCAATTCAGTATGACTGCACATAGTTTAACCACTGAGGGGGTGAGGAGGCTGGGATAACAATGTATTAGAGATACAGGTTATTTAGCTGGGCACAGTGGTGGCTCATGCCTACAATCCCAGCACTTTGGGAGGCTAAGGCCTGCAGATGGCTTGAGGCCAGGAGTTTGAGACCAGCCTGGCCAACATGGTGAAACTCCATCTCTACCAAATGCACAAAATAATTAGCCAGATGTGGTGGTGGGCACCTGTAATCCCAGCTACTCAGGAGGCTGAGGCATCAGAATCGCTTGAACCTGGAGGCAGAGGTTGCAGTGAGCTGAGATCCCACAACTGCACTCCAGCCTAGGTGTCAGAATGAGGCTCCATCTCAAAAACAAAAGAAAAAAAAAGGGGATACAAGCTATTCCAAATGGCTTGGTTCTCTCAGGTTCCAGCAAGTAAAAAAGTATCTACTGCAGAAAATTATTAAAGTTCTGTTTTCATTTGACTTCCTTTTTAAATATTTACTAATTGACAATATAAACTGTATATATTTATGACATACAATATGTTTCCATATAAGTATACATTATGAAATGGCTAAATCAATATATTTGACCTTGACAACCTATGAAAATCTAGGCAGTTTCTGGGAAAGTAACACCCATGTCTAAAACCTCCAGTTGGGAATGAAAAGGAAAGAGTCTCAAGAATGCTTGAATGCTTATACCACCCCCACACCCCCACATTCCCACATTCCCCACCCCTGGGGAGAAACTATTTGAGACCAAACTGTTAACTGGCAGCAACCACCATCAGCATCACCTGACAGGCTTCTAGGGCAGCAATCTAATAACTACTCATTTGGTAGCCACTAATTTACTCTTCATTTCAAAGCAGCCTTTTTATCTAGGTTTAAAAAGAATGAAACTAAAAAATGTTTTTGCAGCAGCAGCAGATGGAAACACATTCATCATTACCCTCCATTATCCTTTTCAGCTGGCAATAACTTGTGGTTGTAAAGCAAAGAAAAAAGAGTTTGGGTGATTTTAATCACAGCTTGGACTCTAGCCCTGCCCTGAAGCATGCTGTAATATGAGAAAGGTTCCAGCCTCACATTCCAACAGAAATGAATTTTTATGTGAATAGTCTCCCTCCATCAACTGCCACCTCTCTTTTTGTTATTGTTTTGAATTGAGGAAGCAAATATTTTTAAAGTATCTGCTACTTTCAACTACGCGAGATGCTACATTAATTACGGTACCATCCTTGAAAAAAATTAATGAGTTACATTTAACAAGTGCTTAAAGTGGAGCAGATGGAAAATAAAACACTTTTAGAAGTACGCAGATATACAAAAAAAATGTAGAATCAACATGCTGCTTACCCTCTCTAAAAAGTACTTTAGGTATAGGCACCAAATCATTAAAGGTGCTTTTGAAAAGTAGAAGAAAACATTGTATAAACAGAAGCAGAAGGGCTTTAAAATATGCTCCACCATTTACAAGTAACACAAGCTTAGACAAACTACCTAATCTCTCCAAAAGTGAAATGTAAACATCTACCTTACATAAGGGTTGTTGTAAGAAATGGGTAATATATTAAGTGCCCAGTGCAGTGTCTGGCATATATGATCAATAAATAGAGCACAGTATCATTAGAGGCATTTTCAACAAGTGGGACACATCACTGGTGACCTTTCCTCCTTGGTGAAAAAAATGTATCATGTCAATAAAACTTGTTACAGTTCTGAAAAACAAGGTAAAATAAGTTTCATAAATGAATATGTAACTTAACATATAAATTGGAAGTATTTATCTTAGAACAAGCTGGGAGATGGGAAACTGCAACTAAGAGGCCTATGACATTCATCAGAGAGTACTTAAACAAACAAAAAAAGTAACGAGACTGCTGAGGACCTGGAGAGGAAAAACACAAGAAGTAGCTACACCTATTTGTCAAGTTGACAAAGATCCTGTCTCCTCCCATTTTTCTTCCTCCTCTTCTCAACTCCTCTAGGGAAGAAATATGTTCTCAGATACTGGGAGTCCAAAAAAAAAAAAGAAAGAAAGAAAGAAAAAAATGTGAAGTAACAAGGTAAACAAGAAAGCAATCTACATATATTAAAACACTTTGCTAATTCTTTAGGTGAACAGGACTTTGTAGTTTTACAAGCTTCACTTTGAAATACACATACTTTCCTGTTGTTTACTGTTTTATTTTTATTTGCATAAATTTAAGGGGTCCAAGTGCAGTTTTGTTACATGGATATATTGTGTAATGGCTAAGCCGGGCCTTCTTGTGTAACCATCACCCAAGGAATGTACATTGTATCCATTATGTAATTTATCATAGGTCACCCTCCCACGCTTTCCAGTCTTCAGTGACTATTGTTCCACATTCTACGTCCACGTGTTATTTAGCACTTATAAATGAGAACATGGAGTATTTGACTTTCTAAGTTCTTTCACTTAAGATAATGACCTCCAGTTCCAGCTATGTTGCTGCAAAGACATGACTGCATTCTTTCTTAAGCTGCACGGTATTCGTGTGTGTGTGTGTGTGTGTGTGTGTGTGTGTGTGTGTGTACAGTACCACATTTTCTTTAGTCATCCATGATGGATGCGTAGGTTGATTCCGTATCTTTGCTCTTGTCAATATTGCTGCAATAAACATAATGAGTGCAGGTATCTTTTTGATATAATGACTTATTTTCCTTTGGGTACATACTCAGTATTGGGATTGCTGAATCAAGTGGTAGTTCTTCTAGTTCTCTGAGAAATCTCCATATTGTCTTCCACAGAGTTTGTACTAATTTATATTCCCACCAACAGCATATAAGTGTTCCCTTTTCTCTGCATCCTAATCTACTTTGGGATTAGGTCTATCAGTCATTCCACAATTTATTCTGAATTAACTTAGATAATTCAGATTAGCTAACAGTTATGAGAGAAACAGATCTCCTTTGGGAGAGAGGTTAAGGGACCAAAAGAAAGATAAATGCATGGGCACTTAGGAGATGAGAGAACATCATTATCCAAAGAAAAAATAACAGAGCAGGGAAAAGGAGATTTTAAGAAGGTACCAAAGACTATGGAACAAATATAATGATCAACACTCCACTTACTCTGATATTTCAGAGGCAATAGTTTGCCAGCGTGTCTCACTGAAAATCACTGCTTTGGTAGATTACCAAAACTTACCAACTGTAGAATTGTGAAACAGGAAACCTTATGATTTGAAACACTGAGGTCTGTATGTATGAAGCTGTTCCATCTCATGATCAAACTCCATTAAATCATTTATAAAAATCATTATCATTGAAAATTCAATGTTTATATAATTACATCTTTAAAAAACCAGTTGGAATTACAAGGAAAACATTCAAACTTTCTTTCCCTGAAAGCCTCTGTCAACCTTTGCTGAACTTTTTCTGCTTATAAAGGCAGAAATACAGCCTGGCATGGTGGCTCATGCCTGTAATCCCAGCACTTTGGGAAGCCGAGGAGGGTAGATCACAAAGTCAGGAGTTCAAGACCAGCCTGGCCAACATGGTCAAACCCCATCTCTACTAAAAATACAAAAAAATTAGCCAGACATGGTGGTGGACATCTGTAATCCAAGCTACTCAGGAGTCTAAAGCAGAGAATTGCTTGAACCTGTGAGGCGGAGGTTGCATTAAGCTGAGATCATGCCACTGCACTCCAGCCTGGGCAACAGAGTGAGACTCCATCTCAAAAAAAAAAAGCAGAAATACATGAATTTCTCAACTTAAATTTAAACCTAGCAAACTTAGTATACAAAATGATATAGAGAGGTTTTGTCAAGCTTGAAGTGTTCCAGAAAGAACCCTTCCTAATACATCTTTAAGCATTGCAAAGGCCCCTGAGAATGACAGGTAAACACACCAAGTCACTCTGAGTCAAATGCAAATTCTACCAACCTTCACAAGTGAAATGGTTTCCAGGTCTGGTTCAGAAATAATTATACTACAAAACTGAGGCAGATACTCTCTGCATCTATGCACCATATCTGGTAATCTCATTAATGGATCTTGAGCCCACATAGGTCATTCAATCCTGTATAGTCCATTTTCACACTGCTATAAAGATACTACCTGAGATTGGGTAATTTATAAACAAGAGTTTTAACTGACTCACAGTTCTTCATGACGGGGAAGCCCCAGGAAACTCACAATCATGGTGGAAGGTAAAGGGGAAGCAAGGCATGTCTTACATAGTGACATGGTGGCAGAAAAGAGAAAGAGCTCAGGGAAAATTGCAACTTTTTCTTTTTGAGATGCCATCTCACTCTGTCACCCAGGCTGGAGTGCAATGGCTTGAGCTTGGCTCACTGAAGGCTCTGCCTCCCAGGTTCAAGCAATTCTCCTGTCTCAGCCTCCTGAGTAGCTGAGATTACAGGTGCCCACCACCATGCTAATTTTTGTATTATTTTTAACAGAGACAGGGTTTCACCATGTTGGCCAGGCTGGTCTTGAACTCCAGACCTCAAGTGATCTGCCCACCTCAGCCTCCAAAAGTGCTGCAATTACAGGCATAAGCCTCTGCGCCCGGCCAAAAAGTGCTACCACTTTTAAACCATCAGCTCTCAAGAGAACTTCACTATCACAAGAAGAACATAGGGGAAACTGCTCTCCCGATTCAATCACCTTGCACCAGGGGGTGGAATGTGACACATGGGGATTACAATTCGAGATGAGATTTGGATGGAGACACAAAACCAAACCCTATCAAATCCTTAAGTGCTTTCACAACTTAAGATGCATTATCCCAGAAAATGTCTTTGTTAACCAATTATCTTTGGAGCTGGCATCTGACATTATTTTTATTCAAACGGTTTATTATTTTTTTTACCCAAAACCTGAAGGGAAGAACCCTTTAAAGAGAAAAGTTACTTCAAATGCTTCTGCTCTCCATTCCCCTTCCCAACCCCATCTGAATAGTTATATTCCAAAGCAAAAAAAAAAAAAAGAGCAGGAAGAGAAATAAAATTAATTGGAGATAGCACTGTAGTTCAGAACATCACTTCAGTTTGAAGAGATGGAATCTGCAATGTAATCCAGCCAAAAGGTGCATAGTTCATTCAAGAACAATAGGCCTGCTGATCACAGAGGTAGAGAAGTACTCCATACATGGCCAGAGACATGTACCTACTTAGAAATGATAAACTTGAAGGCAAAAGCATGGCCAAGACCCATCGATGAATAAGTGTATTTCTGGACTCACAAAAAGTAAAATAAATTTTAATGCAAATATAAAAAAACTATGGGAGTAACATAAAGCTGCTAGAATAACAGACAGAGAAGGGGGAAAGGGGGATCACATTCTAGTGATACTTTCTAATAACACCCTCAGCCAGTCGCCGTGATGTAGTATAACAAATGCTATAATTTCTTGAGTACTATGTGGCAGGCGTTATGCTAAACACATTATACACATTATCTTGTATTTCCTGTAATGACTATTACTATAGTTATTACTATACATATTTTGCAGGTAACGCATAAAGTTCAGTAACTTGCCTAAGGTCTCTCTCTCAACTGCGCTGAGATTGCAAGTGAGCAACAAATGACAGTTATTATGATGACCACAATTCAGCTCGAATGCCTGAAATCTGGCAACCTTCTAGAATATCCATTTATGTCCCATAATGTTCTGTCCCCCAAAGAGTCCTTAAAATTCTCTGCTGGAGGGTTTCCAAGCACTTGGGTTCCAAAAGCACCGTGGTTTTCTATCTTTAACCTCCTCCAGAAAGGGAAGCTTCTCAGTAGTCTTTTGGTCCACGTGCTCCCTATCCTTAAGGTCTTTTGAAATATCCCCTATGAATCACCCAGTGGCTACCTTGCGCTAACTTGCAAAATCCCTTCCAGCCCCATGGGTATCACACATCACTATGTGCCCCAAGTAGTTATGTAGTCTACTTAGATATTTTATGATATGTCTACTCTCTGCTCATCCTTCCCCTAATGTCACTGAATAGCCTGAATATCACTTCCATTCTCATAATGATCAATTCACACTCCCTTAAATAGACTCAAAATCACCCTCTCTAAGAAAATCTGCCCTTCATTAGCTTCACTGAACTATAACTACTTTTGTAACAGAAAAGGGACTGGATTGGAAACAAGGAGATCTGGCCTCAAATTCTGGTTCTTTTACTAACTATGGTACTTGGGTAAATCAGTTCACCTTTCTGGGACCCTTTTGGTGAACATAAATGAGAGGAATCAGACTAAATAAGCATAAAACTAATTCCCAGATATAAATATTTAAGCAAAAAATTAGCAAGAGCATAAACTTTTAAAAACAGCAAAAAAAAAAATAGTACAAAATTGAAAAAATTTTTAAACACCTTAAATTTAAAAAATATATACAACATTTAGCTGGTGCAGTCACTCACACCTGTAATCCCAGCACTTTGGGAGGCTAAGGCAAGTGGCTCATTTGAGGTCAAGAGTTCGAGACCGGCCTGGCCAACATGGTTAAACCCCATCTCTGCTAAAACACAAAAATTAGTCAGGCATGGTGGCAGGTGCCTGTAATCTCAGCTACTCCAGGAGGCTAAGGCAGAAGAATCGTTTGAACCTGGGAGGTGGGGGTGTGAGCTGAGATCGTGCCATTGCACTCTAGCCTAGGCAACAGGTCAAGACTCGGTCTCAAAAAATAAAAAAAAGATGTGTGTGTGTGTGTGTGTGTGTGTATGTGTACAGATGTGTATATACACAGATGTGCATATAATTATATTAAATATATACATTAAAACCACAAGAAGAGAGTAACTTTTAATTTCAGAGAGTGGAAGGGCCATTAAATTGTCCATTTTCCATTCTTTATTTGAGATGATTGAAAGCCCAGGTTTTCACTGTTTTTAAATCCCTTAAAAAGTAACTGGGCTATGAATTTCAATACTTTTATCAGTCCGTTCTCACACAGCTTTAAAGAACTACCTGAATGGGTAATTTATAAAGAAAAGAGGTTTAATTGGCTCATGGTTCCACAGGCTGTACAGGAAGCATAGCTGGGGAAGCCTCAGGAAACTTACATTCATGACAGAAGGCAAAGAGGAAATTGGTGTGTCCTATGTGGCTGTAGCACAGTGGGAGGTGCTACACACTTTTAAACAACCACATCTTGTGAGAACTCTATCATGAGACAGCACTAGAGGGATGGTGCTAAACCATAAGATTCCACCCCATGATCCAATCATCTCCCGCCAGACTCCACCTCCAACACTAGAATTACAATCGACATGAGATTTGGGTGGGGACACAGAGCCAAATCATGTCAATATTCTCCTATTCACTACGCAATATTGTATATGCCACATGTTAGTTTAATACACCGAAAGTATTTTAAATGCTGTGATGGATAGCCTTATGTGTCAACATGCTTAGGTTATAGCACCCAGGTATTTAATCAAACGCCAATTTAGGTGTTGCTATAAGCATATTTTGTAGATGTAGTTAATGTCCATAATCAGTTGACTTAAGTAAAGGAGATTACCTTCCATAATGTTAGGACTCATCTAATCAGCTGAAGGCCTTAAGAGCAAAACCTGAGGTTTCTCAAAGAAGAAAGAATTCTGCCTCAAAAGTACAGAATCAACTTCTGCCTAAATTTCCAGCCTGCTGGTCTGACCTACAAATTTTGTACTTGCCAACTCCCACAATTACATGAGCCAGTTTCTTAAAATAAATCTCTTTTGAAAATATATACATGGATGTGATATTGGTTCGGTTTCTCTGAAGAACCATAACTATACACTAGCACGGTGAAAATCAGACTGGTCCTATTGTGCTTCAAGACACTCCTCCAGGTCATTCACACGAGGTGAGAGGGATTCCTCTCCCAGCCCCTGCAGGTAACAAAAGAGTGCATCATCTGTGTGGAATTAAAAAACTATAATAAAACCAACTTAAAGTCTTTCTGCTGTATTATCACCAAGAGCTGGCAATTGGAAACCTCAGTGCTAAAATACTCTTTCCAACCATAACAGATAGCTCCCACCATCAAGACCCCTAGGTATGTCACTGCTAGTGGTCAACTTCCCCCACCCCCATGCAAATCATTTCTTCAATAGTTCTTCTATTCCTTAGGCTCTCAAAATCAAAAATAAAACTAATAATAACAACAAAGGTTAAGGGCAATTGGTGTGCTTTCTACAGTATTTGCCATTGTGAGTTATAACCTATCACTTTAACAGAAAAGTGTATCTATAATGTAACATGATGCCTCACTCAAAGCAAAACTGAGTCTATTTATATAATCCAACAAATTATGATTTAGTATTAAAAGTATTTTTACAATAATAATTATCTAAACAAGAGGTTCACAGTCATAACTGCATGCCTAGAGACTGGAAAATTTGCCAAGATTTATGGGATCAGATTCGGCAGATTGGACTGAGCCCCATTAACAGGACTGCAGTGACTCATCCCCTTTTGAATCACTCTGAGGTCCTAGTCATCTTGGTCACTATTGGAGAAAAGGTCTAACTCACCAGAGGAAAAGGACAGAAAATGATACTAAAAGCAGTCACCCCTGTGTGAGTCAGCCTTGTGAAGGGCTATGCTCTTCATCAGAGGCAGGGCAGCATCTGGACCACAAGTTAGCAGATCAACGGTCTTTGGTAATTCCTTGTTCAAAAACTGTATTTCCCAGCTGTAACAAATCTTCTTGAGTCTATCAAGTGGCAGGAAATGGCTTTCTAACTAGGGTATGCAGATAACTGAGAATGTGCTATATAATAAGAAAATTGATAACCAAAGGGCATAGAACCAACAAGTTCAATTTAGCAAATTACTTCATATTTTACAAACTAGTGATTAAGGAAAACAAATGTCTAAGTATGTGTATATAAAGACAGTGTTTTGGTTACGATTATTTTGATAGTTCTTCTAATACAGACGCTGTACATATTTTACTGCAGCAGAAATAGTGAATCTATAAGAATAACCAGTAATTCATTGTACATAATGGAAAACTGTCATGATTGGTTAAAGTGTAAAATACATCTAAAGCCTATGGAATAACAAAAATAATTCATCTAAAGAGAAAGCTAAATTTACTAAACAATTAGAAGAAAGAATACAATTCCAAAGATTTTCCAGAACACAGTGCAATCAAACATCAACATACCATTCATATGTATAACTAGCCCAACTTGCCCAAGAAGGCAGGTGCACTTCTATTTCAACAATGAGCATTTCCTCCAACCATGAACTAGAGTCTAAAGACTTGCATGCATTCTTAAGTGCTTTATTTCTCAAAAACCATGGGAAAAGATGGAAGAAAAATAAAATCAAGCCTTATCAGATAAACAGTATTGCCTACTTAAAGAAATAAGATTAAATTAAGACATATACAGAAACTAACATGGCAGTTAATTTAATTACTTTAGAGATCAGTGTCATCTCTTCATTTTGTAATTTGAAAAATTATTCAATATGCTCGTTTACATGTTAAGGCACTGTTTATGTTTAGGTCTTGTTTTACACTTGTAAATACCAGCAGTCCTCCTAAACATAAGGACACTAACTGTGTATTTCACTCAAGCGTAGATATTCAAGTCCATCAATAATTTATAAGCTCGCAAGACACTGCCGTCCAATAAATACGAAATATTCTAGCTTTCCTGAATTGGTTCAAGTCAGACCACCAAATCAAACCTAAAAGTGACCTGTATTAATATGGTGATTTTTAAAACAAAATCTTCTAACATTTGAAATGTGAAACATCTGAAACAAGCAAAGCAATCGTCACATCTCACCCTCCACCAACGACAGTGTTGATTCTTCCTAGCTACCCTGCCCACTTTGTTGCAAAAATTCAATTCACTTACCATCCACTTAACAATTCACTTACCATCTACTTAAAAGCTAAGTGAGTCTTTGCAATTACACTGAGTGAGACACTATATGATGTAGATAAGGAAGCACATATTAATCACATCCACATAAATACAATGTAAATAATAACTAATAATTACCCTTGGTAATAAAAATGAGCCCACATACTAAACACCGGCCACTAGTGAAAACTAAATGTGTGTGTAACAATAGATTTTGGGTTATCAATATTTTTTAAAAACACTGACAATGGCAAATACATATATATGTTCTACATATATATACATATATTTCCCTTATCGCAGAAATAAAAAGGAACAGTAAAATCTTAAGAACTGCTAGTAATTTGCTGCACCCTGATGTAAAATTGCCCTTACTGGTTAAACTAAAAGAATGAACCCAACAAAATAACTTTTAGAAAAAATGTGTTAGAAAGTCAGGCAGAAAAACAATGAGCTGCTACTGCAAACATTGACAGCACTGGCTTTCCATGAGATCATCACCATAATTCTCAACGCATTTAGTTCAACCCATGACAAAGGAAATAAGACAAGCTAAACTCTGCAGGGTAGAGAAGAGTCCAAAAGGAACACTGGCTGGCTTTCCTGGATGAAGAGGACTTTCAACTACTATCAGTCTAACAAAGAAACGCACAATCTGGGTGAAGCAAGATTCTTCTAGGAATGTACAATATTTTTCCGAAATCCACACGCGCGGAGCGGGATACGTTTCTTAAAAATAAATAAATAAAAATAAATGTTAAAGACCAGCATGAATTGCAAATAAAGCAATAGGAGTAGGTGGCTGGTCACCTTTCTGGTGTGTTAGGTCCGGGCGCCCGTCTCACCTACGACCCTCGGAGGACTGACGCCCTCCTCTCCAACCTCTCCCTGGAAGCCAGCCTTTACCATCGCCTGCCACCCTCGCAGACAATCCGCCAGGACCCGGGACACGCCCCCACGAGTGACTGCTTTCCTCGGAGATGCATGTGTGCCCCGTGTCATCCGCAGCCTCCGGTCTCAGGGCCTCTCCGGCCTCGGGGTTCCCGGTGCCTCCCTTCCCAGCCCCTCGCGGCTGCTCTCAGGGCTGTCCTGGTTCCCCGTTTTCAGTCCTGGCCCTTCTCCCAAGCCTGGGGTCCCGGCTCTCCCTCCACACGCGCGGGAGGTGCCGCCTCTCCCGTCCCTACCCGGTCTCCCAGGCCTGCAGCGCCCGGCGGCAGCGCGCCGAAAGGCATCCACTGAGGAAACAAGTGCCTGCAACGCTCCGGCTGCGAACTCACCTCCAGTCCGGACTCTCGGATCCTGGCCCAGAGCCGGGCTTCCGCCTGGCGCGGTCCGCGTCGCGAGCGGAACCGGAAGTCCCGCCCCCCGCCCGCTCCCGGCCCGCCGGCCTGGCAGGACGACTGCTACGCGGGAGAAGGATCCTCAGCGCCCGGCAGCGGGCGACGGCCGACGAGCGGCGGGCCTGGGATGAGGCCTGAAAGGGCGGAGTAGCCGCCAAAATAATCCCCTCTCGCGCGCCTGCTGTTTCGAGTGTGTCCATCGACCGGTGTGCAAATGCCT
Source organism: Callithrix jacchus (assembly GCF_049354715.1). Classification (NCBI taxonomy): domain Eukaryota; kingdom Metazoa; phylum Chordata; class Mammalia; order Primates; family Cebidae; genus Callithrix; species Callithrix jacchus. The sequence goes on from NC_133520.1 coordinate 5,901,351, forward strand.
GACCAGGCGTCTATTCTGCCCCAGCCCGGTGAGGCACGAGGTGACTCAGACTCTGACCTCTGCCCTCACAATCTAGCTGCAGGTTGACAAGTAAAAACGGAAGTACATCACGCCGTAAGACAGTGTTTCTTCTTTCATCCTTCAGATTATTACCACCTGCTATGCATGGCCTGCCAACAACCCGGCACTGCTGTGGGGGCTGGGGATCCCATGAACAGAGGACAGCCCCAGCTCTCGTGGAGTTGACACTCAGGGCGAGGAACTAGCTGTGGAATAAATCAAACAGCAGCCGCTCCCTCCACTCCCTCGGGAAGGTTATGCACAGAAACATAGACAGAAAAGCAATGAAACCACCAAGTTTTAGAGGCACTCTGGTGCTGCTGTAGGGAATGGTGCGGTGTAGGGAGCGGGACAGAGAAGGCTTTCTAGAAATAATGACTCTTCAGTTGACACTGAAGCAAATGATGAATAAGAGTTAAAGGACAGGCAAAGTGGAGGAGGGCATGCAGAGGAGAAGGATGCTATGAAGTGAGAGCTTGGCTTGCACAGGTAGCTGGCCACGAGTTTAGCAGGGTGCCAGATAAAGAGACAAGGCCAGATCATGAAGAACGTTGTCCCTTGTGCTTACAATTTTGGACGTCAGAGACTCCTTGCAACGGAATCAGTCGGATCACCTAAGGGAATAGACAAAACAATGAATCACGGGGGTATTGTCCTAGTCATCAAAGAAAAATAATAGATTATGAATGGCATGCTTTATCCTTGAGGGTGCTTTCTCGAACTGCCATACCCAGATGTGAAGGAAATAGATGGCTACCACAAACCTCTAAAGGCAGGACCACAAGGGATCATACCCTTCAGGTTGCCTCATTGAGCAAATCACCCCAACCAACTGATATGCTAACTGAAGTCACAGGGAACTACGGAATGGGCCAGGAAGGAAACTTCAATACCAGCTACAGTAAAGAGGACTGTCGCACTTACTGTTTGTTTGTTTTGCTTGCTGCTAGTGTTTAATACTCTTGCACGCCAAGCCATTTCTTTGCCTTTTTAAAAAGGAATGCTATAATACATAAATTTCCCTTCTTTTTTGTCCTTTTGCCAGCAAAAGGCCTATGTTGCAATATATGGAGATAGGATTATAGCAGAAAATGAGGAATGGCTATCGTAGAAATTCTGTACTGAAAGGACAGAACGTCAACTCTAAGTGAAGTAAAATGTCACGGCCTTGGGTTTTCTCCCATTGAGAAGGTTAATACGTGAAATTACCTTTTGTGATGGTACATGAAATAACTGAATCGCACAGTCGCAAGGTATATTTTTGAAAAGATGGGAAGAAAAGAGTGTGTATGTGCTGTGATGTGTGGGGGGTGTGTGTGTGTCCACGATGGATGCCAAGAAGTAGAATATAATAGACACTATGTGAAATGTTTCCTTATAGCTTCCCACAATTCCTTTTTTTTTTTTTTTTGTAGGAATGGCTGTGGAAGAAGGAAGCCCTTTTATGGGTCACATATGCACAAGTGACCATGTCCTAGTGTGACCAGCTACTCTGGTTTGCTAAAGGCTGTGGGGGTACCAGGATGCTGGACTTTTCAGTGCTTAAACTGGGATCGTTTTGGGAAAAACTGAGACAAGTTGGTTGCGCTACCACGACCCCTGTCTACGTAACAGATTAATTCAGACAAGGGCATATCCTAAACCAGACTATTTAGACTCTTTGCCCCAGAAATTTTAAATGAGGCAGAAACACAAAGAGAATATAGTTACTCATTAGAACTGAGTCATACAAATGGCAGTTCCCTATAGAAAAGATCTATTAACACCCTTTGCCGAAGACCCAGGACCTGCCCGGTTTCCTTTGGTTACAGGAGATATCCCTGTGTAATTCCAAAACTTTTTCTTTTTTGGCTAGTCAAAGACGATTGCTGCTGCTTGCAACCAAAATAATCTTAAGGAGTGTATTTATGTCCAATCCCTGTTAAAGGTAATGTGCTCCAAGAGCCCCTTCTGAATGGGCACTGAGCTTAATGAACCATACTCATTGCCACAGCAAACAAGACCAGGTATGAACACTGAACTCAAACAGGCCTAGAAAGTCTCACATGAATGGATTTTGCAATGCACTTACAGGACTCCACTCTTGCATGCTTAATTAAAATGTTGTCTAAACCTAGAATTAGATTAGGCATGAGTAAGTTGTTCAAAACTGAGGAGAGCAACAGGAATGATGAAAAGGAAATCAGGATAAGGAGAGAAAGCTGGAAAAAGAAGACTTATCTGAGAGGTGATCATCTTAGTTCCCTTATTTTCAGTTTTTGATTCCCCAGTCCCTTATGAGATCCAGCTAAATGTTTTGCCCTTAAGTTCTATGAAAATTCTGTGTTATTCCAGTAAATCCCCCATTTTGCTAGGAATCATTTTAATAGGTTTCCCCTCCTAGCAATCAAACCCCAAGACATCGATCGCAAGACACAAGGTTGCCTGCTCATTCGATAGCATCTGCCAGAGCTCTGAAGCCACTTTCTCTCCTCAGTTTCAAGAAGAGGAGAAGGATTTGCATACCTCCATGGCTGTCTGGTCCATTCAGGGAAACTCTCACAATTACCATGGGTTTGATGACTTTACTATTAAAATCACACAGGTGGGGAGAATCATGCAATCGGAGTGTAAAGCTGCAAGGAGACTTTGGTAGCCATGCATGTCAACGGAGGAAGGAACTAAATGTCCTTCCAGCTAGGCAGAGTGATTTTCCTAAAGCCAAATAGCTCAGTAGTCCCAGAGACGGGACTGGTTGAAAATCTCCTCTCTCCCAGTCCTCATCTTCCCAGTTAACTAACTGACCTTTGAGTGTAGAAAGAGTGCAACACCTAAGGAAACTACTGTGAAATCCTTAAAAGTGCACTATTCAGTCTCCTCTCACTCAGCTCCTGGTCTTTGGAGTTTACCCACGTAAATGGCATCAGCCTGACTGCAGAACTCTGAGAGCTATTCAGAATCCATTTGTGAGTGCCCGTAGATCATGGACAACCTAATCTGAATCCGGAGAGAAAACTTTAAGGAAAGTTGTCCTGCTTTTTTTTTTCCATACTCACCAACTGGCTCAGACAGGTAGATGGGTTAATTAACAGAGCGAATAAGGTAGTTATTCATAAAGTTTATTTACACATTCTACGTTCCCTTTAGTTCAGACATGGGTATTTGTCGTTTCCTAATTTTCTTTTTACCACCAACATAAACATCGATATCATTAGCAGTTGTATCTAAAACTATATCATACTTTATAATTTAGTGCCAATTTACTAAATTACTACTAAATCCTGTAATATAGAAATTTGTGGCAAAATCAACTAGTCTATATTTGGGAGTAATCATAATAGCATACTCCCTGCTATATCAACCATGTGGTGTAAACTTGCATTAACTACAGATTATAAGTTGAGTGATAAATAAGGTCAGCCAAGGATCTCCAATTAATAATTCCTAACTCATCTGCCCCTTATTAAAGGCAAGATATTTTCTATAAATATCTTAACATCTCTTAAAGTGAAAAGTTAATTACTAAATTTATAGTGCCATTTCCTTCCTAATGATGTACAAGTCTTACTCACCATCATCATCTCCAGAAATTTGGTACTGTTGCCCAGGCTGGAGTGCAGTGGTGCTATCTGGGCTCACTGCAATCTCAACTTCCTGTGCTCAAGCCGTCCTCCCATCTCAGCCTCCCAAGTAACTGGGACTACAGACATGCACCACCATGCCTGGCAAATTCATATATATATATATATATATATATATATATATATATGTATATGTATATGTATGTGTATATATATATATATATGTATTTTTTAAGAGATGGGGGGTCTCCTTATGTTGCCCAGGCTAGTCTTAAACTCCTGGGGTCAAGCGATCCTCTTGCCCCAGCCTCCCAAAGTGTTGGGATTACAGGTGTGAGCCACCACACCCGACCCAGAAATTTTTAATCTTATCAAAAGGATACTTTGTATTCATTAAGCAGTAATTACCCATTTCCTTCTTCCCTCGGGATTTTGATCTAATTTTATGTTTGTATATCCTACAAAAATATTTTTAGCACTGATTCATATCTTCTTGAGGTGAATAAATTTCTAATTGAAATAATATTGTGCCTTATTTAGCTCTTTTCTCCTGTAGAATCCAAATAAAACATATGATTTCCACAGGGATGCATTTCTGCTTCAGACCTCCTTAAGAGCTAAACCAGTGGAAATTCCATGTGTAAAAGAAAGGTAACAGGGAGACTTGGTGTGATACTAAAAATTTGGGTGGATGTGTAAGGATTTTTATAGAAGGTAATACATTTGAACTCCAGTCCTGCTTGTTTCTCTGCAAAAGCAATGCGCGTTCCACGTTTGGTTGGTGCACAAGCCTCATTTTGTTTTCTTCCCAGGAAAATCAAAACTAAGCAGAGATACTCCTGCTGGAGAAAGCTTCACCTGCTAAATTCCACAGCGACTAATAAAACAAGCCTTTGTTTTTCAGTAAAAATTTCACTCCATGGTTGGTAACTAAAATAGACTCACAGCTCTAATCCTCACTTGGAAATCTCACCAGTAGGTAAGTAACAGAATGAATTTTCAGTTCTGGGTCTCAGTGACAAGGAACATATTACCTAAAACAGAATTAACTACAGGCTGGGAATGTTGAGGCAAAACTTTTCCTGTAGAAACAATGGATGCATGCCTTAAAGGGGGTTACACCTTCTCTACATGCTGATTAGTTAGTGAGAAGTCGTTTCTTTTATTTTTAGTATTATCTTAAAAACTTTTAAAATCAAACAGTAAAGCACAGGTTGATTATATTTGCCTTGAGTGGACATGGTAGAGCCATAGCAGGTTATTTCGGGTTCCTCTGTATTTTTGGCCTGAGAGGGACCTTCTGCACATTGCAAATACTCACTGCCCAGAAAAAAAATGCCCTGCACATAGAGTTACCAGATAAAATGTAGGGTTCTTAGTTAAATTTGAATTTCAGATTATTTTGTAGCATAAGTATGTCTCAAACATCGCATGGGATATACTTATAGTAAGAAATTACTCATTGCTTATCTGAAATTATATTTAACTGGGTGTCCTGCATTTTTATTTGCTCAACCTGGCCAAACCCTACTTACACACAAGTAAGGTTCTTTAAATATTTCTAAAGGAAAGTTTCATCAATATAGTATATAACTACCTAGCATTGTATACTTTTATTATTTTGTAATAAAAAAACAGAAGCAAGACCAAAGTCTGTGGTGAGTATTAAGAATTAAACAGAAAGTGTGTAAGACTGAATCAGAGAAACTGATCTGATTTCCATATGGCTCTAAGATCAGTACCTTATGGACCGGGTGTTAGTTAGCATGGTGGTCTAGGACTTTGCTTTCTGAGTGGATAAATGCCATTGAACCAAACTAATATCTTCATGTAATTACTCTTGAAGTGCTTTTCTGTAGATTTTTTAAGTCTTGTCTTCTTTTCATCAATTTTTTTGCCATGGCAGCAAATAAGAATTTTGGTATTGGAGGAGTACAACCCAAATAATATTGGAGGGATTTATGTGTCACTGATGAAAAATGGAACATTGAGATTACATTTACAAATAAACATGGAGAGATTGCTGACTTTTCTCTCCACACCCCCATCAACATTCACTCCAGCAGAGCCAAACTTCGTATAGTTTCTGGGACATCACTGCTGCCCTGGGGCTGTCTTGCCTACATATGTCCTCTATGCTTCCAACTCTTGAGACCTCAAAGTGAAGGTCCTTGCAAATGTCCTCTCTCCACCCAGGTCATACCTTTTCAACTAAACACAAAGGGTCACTACTGAAACCCAATTCCCCAAATTCTCTTTGTTAAAACACCTCCTTCAATTTCTTCCTGCAGCCCCTCTCTACGTGGGAGAGAGATCAAGAATATCAAAAAAGACACCATATTATTCTTATTAGCTTTATTAGCCTGTTGCCCAAAAGAATGTTCTTATTCTTCTTCAACTAAGCAACGGCTCATCCACCTGGTCATTTAACAAGCATTCTGGGAGTGTCTACTGTTCTAGACTCTGGGGATACATTGGTGAACAAAAGAGACAACGGGCTGGGTGCGGTGGCTCACGCCTGTAATCCCAGCGCTTTGGGAGGTTGAGGCCAGCGGATCACAAGGTCAGCAGTTCAAAACCGGCCTGACCAACATGATGAAACCCAGTCTCTACTAAAAATACAAAAATTAGCCAGGCGTGGTGGTGTGCGCCTGTAATCCCAGCTACTCAGGAGGCTGAGGCAGAAGAATTGCTTGAACTCAGGAGGCGGAGGTTGCAGTGAGCGGAGATTGCACCACTGCACTCCAGCCTGGGCAACAGAACGAGACTCTGTCTCAAAAGGAAAAAAAAGAGAGATAACAATTCTTGCTGTGATGGTTAATTTTAGGTATCAACTTGATTAAGAAATACCTAGAGAGCTGGTAAAGCATTTTTTAAGGTGTGTCTGTGAAGGTGTTTCCGTTAGTATACTGAGTGGTGAGGATCCACCCTCAACATATGCAGGCACCGTCCAATCCTCTGGGGGCCTAGAGAGACGCAAAAAGGCAGAGCAAAGGTGAGTTCACTCTCTCTTCCGAAGCTGGGATACCCTTGTTTTCCTGCCCTGGAACATCAGAACCCCAAGTTCTCTGGCCTTTAGAGAGAATGCTGAGATTTGCACCAGCAGCTCCCTGGGTTCTCAGGCCTTTGGCCTCAGATTGAGAGGCCATTGACTTCACTGGTTCTAAGAGTTTCAGATTTGGACCCAGCCACACTACCTGCATCCCTGGGTCTCTTGCCTTTTCAGTTATCTGTCACTCACTTTGCTAATTCCCAATACTGAATTCACTCTGTTACGATAATTAATGTGGTTTCTTTTTGTTGATACCAGGAGCTAGAAGGTAATCTACCTGAAGTCACAAATTTTTGTCTCTTACTCCAAGCAGTTAGAATGAAATCTAGCATACAATAGAGCTCAATAAAGATTTGTTGACTAAATAGTGAACAAATGTCATATCTGCTCACTGGCAAAGTAAATTCAGACAGATTTCCTGGACACTTAACACCCAACTCCAACCTTCCCGTTAAGTATTCAGAAAATTGCCTTGGCTTGCCTTGTCAGGACCTTGATATGAGCAGCAACCTCCACCCCTCACTCCCATCAACCACACAGAGGGAGTCTGTGCCAGTCAAGAGAGAACACACAGAGAATGCAGGCAGAACAGCCACGTCCTTAGGCAGGCTACCATTAGTCCCCGGAGAGTTTAAAACAAGAAGAGAGTGTTTGGGTTCAAATGATTTACTCACATCATTAGAGATTGGCCCACTGCCCATCCAAACTCTGGCAAAACATGAGCCACGTTCTGACAGGGATTCATAGCAAGACAGTGAGTGGCTTATTTTCGTTTGGTCAGAAAATGTAAAAGAACATCTCTCTGGGAATACCTGTGCACGAGGGAAATACCATACCACATTTTAAATGCTAGATTATATTTCTACTAGAAAATATAGTTGTAATAAAAATGAAGCAATAATACCTGAAAGAAGAACAAGGTTGCACAGAGCCTTGCATTCATGAGCGTGCAATAAATATCTGCTATATTATTCTATAATAATATAGATAGTTAATAATATATCATATATGATTCTCTTTATCAAAGTTCTGATTTATGACGAAATCATTCTAGAGACTTCAGAATGCTTTGCATCCCGCAGCAAATAAATAAGAGATAAAATGTTGACGCAGTGTGTTTTTTATTATGCTTTCCCATCTGTCTCCATACAAACTCTCCTGTTTGGATGATCATAACAGCCTCCAGACTGGACTTCTTGCCACTAGCTCTGGTCCACGCTCCACGTTGCTATCATTTATTTTTCTAAAACTCCCTTACTTAGTTCAAATCACAGTTTTGTCTGTTACTATTTGCGTGATCTTAAGTAACTTACCTAACCTCTCTGTGCCACGGTTTCATCATCTTACAGTGGGAATAACAGTCCTTACCTCATACGGTTGGTACAAAGTCTAAATAGGTTAATGTACCTAAAATACTTAGGACAGTGCCCACCACATTGAAACTGCAGTACAAGTGGTAGCTATTATTATTACAGTTGGAAGCACTAGTTGGCTTCATGTTGCTCATGGGATAAAATCCAATTTCTCAACCGATGTGGGTTTTCCTACTCAGAACTGCCAGTTATCTTTCCAGACTCATCCTCTATCTTTTCCCTCGCTACCTGTCCCCCAAATTACCTATCTTCTCGCGTTTCTGCCAAAATGTACTTTTCTCTTAAGAGCTTCCATGAAACAGACCTCCAACAACCCTGTCTTTCCAGTCACTTATTACTGAGTTTCTTTGCACCTGGAATGTCTTCATTCTGCCTCTTCAACTGATAACTCCAACTCAACCTTCAGGACCATCACCAGTGTGACCCTATGAAGCTTCCTAGTGCCCTCCAATAGAAGGTAATGAGTCTTGGCCTCTAGGTTCATCCGAGACTTCATATCTCTGCGGTGTTAATGACCATACTGAATGCTATCATTTACACATTTACATAGCTGTCTCTTCCCACAGTAATTTACGTTCCTGGAGGGCAGGAAATATACTCAAAAAGGTGACTATGCTTTCCAGTGATTGACATCGTTTGTGTCCGATAAATGGGAAAGAAATAAACAAATCAACACATGAATCAATGAGGGGGAAAAGCCATTCCAAACAGGCAGAAAGAATTGTCCTGAGATCTCCACACAGAAGTGAATGATGATCTTCCACCGTTGCTTTAATGACAAGTGGGCGAGAGTTTGGACCAGATGACCTAACTCCTGACTCTCAAATTCTAACAGAATCTGGAATAAAGTTTGTGTATGTGTGTTAGTATACTTTTGTTAATATAAATAATATAAATGAACTCGAATTGGACTCTAATGTTATCATTTTGCTTTACACATTCAATTTTTAAATGAAGACGAGGTATTTAAATGCACACACACACAGTATATGTAATACATCAAAAACTGGTTCTGTGGCCCGTGAATGGTACAAAAGTTCACAAAAGAAGGAAAAGTTCACAGAAGTTCACTCACCTTTACTTGTATTATATATAAAGGGTCATCCTTCAATTTGGACAACTTGAAAAATGCAAATTTAATCTGTTCCTATTCCAAAAGGAAGTCAAATACAGAGAAATAAGAATGATAAAACGGTAGGTTAAGAAAGGCAGATGCTATAAAGAGAAAGTTAAAGAACTGCCAGTGGGACTACCAAAAAAGAAATAATTGACAGTAAGGTGAACAGAGAGTGGTCTTAGATGACTCAGGAAACCTCACTGTCCAAACGATTTCAAACCCAAAATTATCATGTTTATTTAAATAATATATGAAATGGAAAAAGTCGAGCAGCAAAACCACTAAGTTTTTCCTTGACAAATATGCAGCATACATAACTAGAAAAACACCTCTTTTCATTGAAGAAAATTCTCCCTAGTGCAGGTTCGAGTACTTTACACGTCAGTGTAACATGAATCATTTCACAGAAACAGAAGTGAAAGAATACGCCTGAAAATAAAAGCACATCCTGTTACTTTAACAAAATAAATACATGTTTGAAATATTAAAGTCATTCAGTCTTGATGTGAAATGTAGTTTTTAAATAACAAAAATAATTGTTTTGGCCACATCAACATGAAACACTTAAAATATTTCATTACTCAAGCAACTCAGTTTTCACTTTCCTCTTCCTGTGTGCTGGCAGTCTAAGGAGAAAGGTAACATTCTTGCTTTTCTTTAAGGTCCCAGATAGATCGCAGTTTACAAAGGTAGACAATATTCTTCCTATACTTTCTAAGTATCAGTTTGTCTTAAAAGCTGAATTTTCCTCAAACACTCCCAGAATGCCAGCATTCACATGTCCTTCAAAACATCAAAACTATCTACCATGGGCTTTTTCAATGGTTCATCCCTAGCTGACCAAATGCATTTGTTATGGTTGATAATAACCTTTTCTTGACAGTGAACACATACGACAATAAAATATAGAGTTTTAAATAATAAAAGTCCTTAAACCAAAGTTTCCAAATAAAAAGTATAGTATTACCCAAAGCTTTAGACCAGTAATTTTTCTACAATGTTTAAGGGGAAGAAAAATTTGCCTTACATTTCATGTGGCATCCAGCCAGCAGATCTAATTGCAGATTGGGAAGGGTGTAACTCATAAGTGAAATGGGAGGCAGCCACCTTTGACTAAAGCTCATTATAATCTCAGGTATCCTACCCTATTATCCATGAAAGTATATTTATACTTTTCAGTTCACTTGAGGAAAGTTTTATTTCCAAAATATGATCCCTGAACCTTTGACATGTAAGCCAATAATGACTTTAAATATCGCTGGGACAGGAATACTGAAAAAGGTAGGTTCCTCAGGCAAAATTATGGAACGTAATCATCAGCCCTCTCATATTTCCTCCGTGTTCCCACCCCTTGTTATGGTATTAACTAAAAATTGAGGTGGAAGCTGAGCAGGTCTTAAGCATTGATTCTCCCAGGAGTATTCTTTTATTTTCTTGGAAAATATTCATTTAAAAAAAAAGGCTTTAAGAATTAATTAACGAAGCCTTAATAGTGGATTGATATATGGAAGAGGAGGGCCTCAGTTTACCAGCACAGTTCTATGGTCCCAGGCCCTTCCACTCTTCCTCCTGGGAGGTGTGAATCCCTGCAGAAGCGCTGTGTCCCTTTGCCCATGTGCTCTTCCCCTTGTGTCCTCCTCTCCCTTCCCACCTCCCCCATGTCCCTGCAGCAGCTCCAGTGTCACCCTATGTCCTGAATGCCTACCTGAGAGTGAATGAATAAAAACAGATGTGCTACGTTGAAGAAAAATGACCTCTGGCCAAATCATAAACTAACTGAAAAGACCTGAAAGGATCAACCTAAATAATGAGCCCTTTATCTGGTCCTCAGTTAAGGTGAATTCAGCATGTGAATTCAGCCAGTCTACTCCCTCCTCATCAAACCCCTGCATGTTTGCTGAAGTAGTTACCTGCCTACGGTTCACATCAGGCATCTTTCCTCTGTCCGTTACGGCTCGGCTGGAGAGTCTTTTGACCTGAATGATTTGTGTGAGCCTGCCTCAAAAAATTCAATTCTGGCAAATGAACTCAGACTATTCACAATAAATAAACCCTATCGTTTTGGGATGGATGGCTTTCCGTTCTTGGACAACTATTTTCTAGTTTGATGCTTCAGAACCATTGCTGGTGCCTTTCCCCACCCCGCCCCTGTGGCTTTCTTGTACCACCAGCATTAGGCTTTGCCCTTGGACTCCTTGTTTATTATTTCCCGCCCTCACCCAGAGGTCAGTTCTTCTTGCCCTTATTTCAGAAGTTTTCCCTTCTGAAAATATGATCCACAATATGCACCGATTCTCTCAGGAAAAGGCACAAGCTCATCACATACACAATTTTACATGCAATTTCAGTATGCTCATGGATGATCCTGTTGGGTCCATGATCCCTTATCTTGGGAAACTTTGATGAATTACATAGGCAAAGTTAACACAATCTATTAGAGACAAAGTATACCCTGCATTTGTAAACGCATATGTAAGCCAGTAATGATTTCCTTTTTTCCTCACTTCTAAAAACAAAATGATGTAGGGAAGGTACAGGCATGGAAAAGGAATTATAAGCTATTTATGACATTTTTCAAAAGAAATGATAATTCAAATTATGCTTTGGATAATAGAAAAATGGAGCCTCAGGCAAAAAGTATAGACTAAGTTCATTAGGGAGCAAAGTTTGTGGGACTTTTTTTTTTGAGACCAGGTCTCTCTCTCTGTTGCCCAGGCTGGAGTGCAGTGGTACAATCTCAGCTCACTGCAATCTCCAACTCCCAGGTTCAAGCAATTGTCATGCCTCAGCCTCCCAAGTAGATGGAATTACAGGTGCCGACCACCACACTCGGCTGGTTTTTGTGTTTTTAGTAGAGACAGGGTTTCTGCCATGCTGGCCAGGCTGGTCGAAAACTCCTTACCTCATATGGTCCCCCTGCCTTGGTCTCCCAAAGTGCTGGGATTACAGGCTCGAGCCATCACAATTATCCTGCCGGACTCTTCTTGAGAAAACCACACTGTCTAAACTAATCCAAAGTCTGCTCACCTTAGGATACTTTCAAGATGTATAGAGTCAAGATTCAGGCTTCTCTTATTGTAGCTAGAGGAATGCCAACTAGTCTATAACTTTTGCCTAAGGCTCCATTTTTCTGTTATTCAAAACATAATTTGGATTAACATTTCTTTTGAAAAAATGTCATGAATAGTTTATATTTTCTTGTCCATGACTGTACCTTCTCTACATCATTTTGTTTTTAGAGGTGAGGAAAAAGGAAACATGATCAGGATAAGGAAATCCAGCAGCGTTTGTTAAATACCCGTGGTGACACCATCCATACGTTTCAGAGAGAGACTGTGTGACAACTCAGGTTGTTGAAGTATAATCAAGTGAGAATCATTCGCATGTAGAACAAATCCTGAGATGTGAAGCACTTAATGGTGCCATTATAATTACTGAGGATTACAATTAATTTTGGATTATGAGTGTCCCTGAACTTGACGATGACAGGTTAAGTGTGCTTTGGCTCTTTGTGGAGACATTTTTACATGTATAGATTGAAATATTATAAGGAATATAGTATTTTTTAAAGTACTTTCAAAGCCTTCTTGATAAAATCTATTATAAACCCCCAAACCATTAGTTAAGTTACTTTGAATCTGCAAATTCCTGAGTGAAAGGAGAGTAGATGGAAAAGGAGAGAAATAAACAGAAATGCTACAATTTTTAAAAAGTGGCATTTCTGGCTCATCATCACTGGTCAGCAGAGAAATGCAAATCAAAACCACATTGAGATACCATCTCACACCAGTTAGAATGGTGACCATTAAAAAATCTGGAGAAGACAGATGCTGCAGAGGATGTGGAGAAATAGGAACATGTTTACACTGTTGGTGGGAGTGTAAATTAGTTCAACCTGTGGAAGACAGTGTGGCGATTCAAGCATCTAGAAATAGAAATTCCATTTGACCCAGCAATCCCTTTACTGGGTGTATACCCAAAGGATTATAAATCAATTTATTATAAATATATTCACTGTGGCACTGTTTACAATAGCAAAGACTTGGAACCAACCCAAATGTCCATCAAAGATAGACTGGATAAAGAGCTTGAACGTGTCTGCAGGTTCAACTTGTAGCCCAACAGAGTACAGTGAAGAATACCACTGTGGGACATAACTCTGGAACCAGAGAAGGGATGAAGTCCTGTCCCTCACAGCTGCCTCGTTGGAACTTTATGGCAGGATGAATGGACTGCTTGTCTTAGCGAATAAGGGACCAAGGACCCAGGGGCTCTCCAGATTTGGTATTCAAGGAGGGGGCTCCTGGCAGTGATCTGGTTAAGAGCAGGACTAAAGAGCATCTCCTGAAGCTGCTTCCAAAGTGAGCCTATGGTTTTCTCTTAAATTATAAAAAGTACTGCCCATAGATTGCACTTGGGATAGCTTGAGGAAGGGTGTTGGAAGCTACTGTATGGGCGGTGTCATTGAAGTCCCACTCTGGAGCTTCTATTATACTTGCTACTCCCACCCTCCCCGTGCTTCTCTCAGAAATACCTTGCTAGCCACCCTTCCCTGGATCTCTTGCCTGAGCCAGGCAGTGGCTCCTGTTGTTCTTTATGGCTACACCCTTCTCTGCTTCCTGCCCTTCAGTGAGCCTCATTGCACTGCAGCATCACCTCTACCTACAAGTCCCAATGCAGGTGACCAGTCTTCTGAGTGGAGTTAGCTTCCTGGCGGTTTCCTCACCATCTCATCAGGGCAGCTTAAGATGCTTCATTAAGACCCCTTAATGTGGCCAGGGAGAGCGGTGGCCAGGCGCGGTGGCTCATGCCTGTAATCCCAGCACTTTGGGAGGCCAAGGCGGGCAGATCAGCTGAGGTCAGGAGTTTGAGACCAGCCTGGCCAACATGGTGAAACTCTGTCTCTACTAAAATACAAAAATTAGCTGGGCGTGGTGGTGCGCACCTGTAGTTGGGAGGCTGAAGCAGGAGAATTGATTGAATGTGGGAGGCAAAGTTTGCAGTGAGCCAAGAATGCAGCACCACACTTCAGACTGGGTGACAGAGTGAGACTCTGTGTCAAAAAAAGACCACTTAATAAGTACAATTATTTCAGGGGAGTTTCAGTGACCAACCCTCATGGTGATAAAAGTGACTCACACTTACTGATTAGTTTCAATTAATCTACACTTTCAAGGGCTTTGCATTAATGTACTCATTTAATCTTCACAATAACTAAATATTAATTTTGCTCATTCTCAAGCTTTGTAATTAAGAAAGAGTATGTATTCTTTTTTTTTTTTTTTTTTTTTTTTTTTTTTTTTTTTTTTTTTTTTGAGACAGAGTTTCGCTCTTGTTACCCAGACTGGAGTGCAATGGCGCAATCTCGGCTTACGGCAACCTCCGCCTCCTGGGTTCAGGCAATTCTCCTGCCTCAGCCTCCCGAGTAGTTGGGATTACAGGCACGCGCCACCATGCCCAGCTAATTTTTTGTATTTTTCATAGGGATGGGGTTTCACCATGTTAACCAGGATGGTCTCGATCTCTTGATCTCGTGATCCACCCGCCTTGTCCTCCCAAAGTGCTGGGAATACAGGCTTGAGCCACTGTGCCCGGCCATATGTATTCTTTTGAATACTTCATTCATTCCACATTACTTTTTTTCATTACTGTGTAGAATTTCATTGAGCAAATGAAAACAGGATTTCCTAGCTTAGGTCTATATGAAGACTATTGTGTTAACAGCTCAACAGAGCAACACAGGTTTTTTTCTGTTTAATTCCAGCATGACTCATGTTTGAGTTGCTGAAGTTCCTTAGACATTTTTTTTTTTTTTTTTTTGAGATACGGTCTTGCTCTGTCACCAACGCTAGAGGGAGGCAGTGGCAGTGGCAATGGCACAATTATGGCTCACTGCAGCCTCCCCATCCTGGGCTCAGATGATCCTCCCACCTCAGCCTCTGACGTAGCTGGGACTACAGGCACATGCCGCCACACCCAGCTAGCTTTTGTATTTTTAGTAGAGACAGAGTTTTGCCATGTCTGCCAGGCTGGGCTTGAACTCCTGGGCTCAAGCAATCCTCCCACCTTGACCTCCCAAAGTGCTGGAATTACAGGCATAAGCCACTGCACCCGGTCAGAAATATTGTCTTTACACTTTTAAAATTAAGGTTTAACTGAAAAAAAAAAAAAAAGAGGAAAGCATTTAGGGTTAAGAGTACTTGTTTGCACTGAGAGTTAGTGGGGGAATCCTGAAGCTGTTGTATAAGCCCCCTGAAGTTTTAAGGTGAATAGTAGATATTAATAAAGTTTAGCAAAAGATATAGAAGAAAGATCTTCAGAAGCTGATGCCATAACTTAGGGGACAGGAAAAAAAGGAGTTAAACTTCTAGGTCAGAGTTCCCATTCTCTAAAATTTAAATTTCCAGGAACGCTTCAATCCTAACTGTTTTCATACCCACCGAGAAGTGTGCTAGAGATTAACTCTGAATATGTCTGTTTAACTGAAACTTCTAGATTTGGATAAACTGACACTTGACTTAGAAACTTGGATGGTCACCTTCTTCTAGTTACCCCTTTTAAGTCCATAATTTGCAAGAGAGTGGGAAATAACCCCATCATTCCTTTTTAGAAAAGAACAAACAATATATTCTCATTAAAATGTCAGCAAAAATGTATAATTCTCTTTATTCTTGCAGGAGTTTCCCCTTGTTCAAATTAAATAAACAGTTATTGAGCATCTATTGTGTCTAATTCCTAGTAATAGGTACTGTAAGTATATATAAACAAGTGAGAGACATTTCCTTCTATTGAGGCACTTAAAATTGGGTAAATAGGTGAATTAAAAATGCAAAGAATCTGGCCAGGCATAGTGGTTCATGCCTGTAATCGCAGCACTCTGGGAAGCTGAGGTGGGTGGATCACCTGAGGTTAGGAGTTTGAGAGATGGGGTGAAATCCCATCTCTATGAAAAATTCAAAATTAGCTGGGCATGGTGGCACATGCCTGTAATCCCAGCTACTTGAGAGGCTAAGGCAGGAGAATTGCTTGAACCCAGGAGGTGGAGGTTGCAGTGAGCGGAGATTGCACCATTGCACTCTAGCGTGGGCAGCAAGAGTGAAGTGAAACTCCACCTCGAAAGAAAAAGAAAAAACCCCACAAAGAATCATAATTAAACCTGCAGAAAATGAGGCCTATCAGAAAGGCATGCCCACACACACACAAAAGTGGTAAGGGAATCAAGAGAACTGAAAAATCAAGTTTGGAACAAAGAAAAACCTTTATAGAGAATTTGGTAACAGGCCTGGGTCTGCAGCCCGGGTTTGGGCAGCTGCAGCTGTGCACCAGAGGTTGGGGCTCCGACCTGCTCCTGTGCCCCAAGAGCACAGGGTGCCTGGGTCTGCAGCCCGGGTTTGGGCAGCTGCAGCTGTGCACCAGAGGTTGGGGCTCCGACCTGCTCCTGTGCCCCAAGAGCACAGGGTGCCTGGGTCTGCAGCTGTGACTTGGGTGGCTACAGCAGCATCCAGGAAGCTCCTGCCCCAACTCAGAAGGGGTGGGGTTCCCATTTGTCCCTGGCTCCTGCTGGCTCCATGGAGCATGCAGCCCTGGCTGCACCTCCCTGCTGCAGCTAGCATGATGGTGGCGGTCACTCCAAACAGCCTGCCACTGCCATCAGCTGGAAGTCCAAGATCATCAAAGTGTTGGCAGGTCTGGTTTCTCCTGAGATCTCTTTCCAGGCTTGCAGATGGCTGTCCTCTTTTTCTCTGTGTCCTTACGTCACCTGTCCTCTGTGTGCCGCATCCCTGGTGTCTCTCTCCCTTTACAAGGTTATCAGTCCTACTGGATTAGTCTCCTACCCTCATGCCCCTCATGGGACCTCTTTACCTCTGTAAAGGCCCTATATCTCCTAATACATTCTAAGGTACTGGTGGGTAGGATGTCAACATATGAATTGGGGATGGACACAATTCAATCCATAACAGTTATTTAGTAACCTTCTGCTTATCATGAGGGAAGGGATCTGATTTTGTTCCTATCTCTGCTCCGTGTGCCTCCGTCCAATGCATGGTACTAAACATTTCTTCACCCACTTTTTGTTGATTTAGAGGGAGAGTGCAGACTATGGAGTTGAAGTCAGGTGATGGAGAGATTTAGATGCTAAATACAGGAGTCTAAATGCTTAGAATAAAGAGTGGGGGTGGGGCTGTATGGTGAGAAGTACTCTTCCAGAGAATTACTCTTTCAGCGACGTAGAGGATTTGTTGGAGGTAAGAGGAAAAGGAGACAGGAAAGCCTATCACTGTGGCCCAGACCAGGGGCACTGAAGACTCGTTCCAAAGCTTGGATGTGACAACTGATTAGGAATGGAAGCAAAGGAGAAGCAGTAAAACAAACAAACAAAAGAAACCCCTGAGGTTTGGGTTTTTAAACTTAATTAATTTATTTTTAATTAACAATAATTAGGTGTTTTGAGGAGGTACAATGTGATGTTTTGATCCATGTACACACTGTAGAAAGATTAAATCAAGCTAACATATCTATCACCTCAGGAATTTACTTTTTGTGAGATGTTAAAAATCTATTATTTTAAAGTTTTGAAATACACAATACATTATTATAGATACTTACTCCTTCAGTCTAAACTGAAACATTGTACCCTTTGATCAACATCCCTTCCCTTTCCCACACCTCTCCCCGCCATCAGCCTATGGTAACCATAGCCATCTTTCTGCTATGCTTTCTATGAAATTTACTTTTCTAGATTCCACATACAAGTGAGATCACCCAGTATTTGACTCCTGTGTTTGACTTATTTCACTTAGTATAACTGAGGTTTTTGAGCTTTATGACTTTAGAGAAACAGTGATGTTTCCATTCAAGTCAAAAGCTGGTGCTCGGGATGAATATGATGAGTTTGAGAAGCAGTTCAGCTACATGGATGCTACCTGGGAGATTTTTCAATGTGGGAAACAAAAAGACAAGTGAGGTAGTTTAGTTCCTATTGCAATAGAAAGTTGAAAATATGGGTGTGTTGTCCAAGAAAGAGCCGTAAGAGTAAGCTGCATGGTGGCCAAAACTTTGTTTTATTCACTCCTGTACACTCAGCTCCCAGTCAATGTCTGGCACATACATAATGTTCAATAAATATTCGTTGAATAGATGAAATAGGGATTGAGGAGTAATCTGTGTTGCAGGCACCGCAGTAGAAGAGATGGTTATTAAAATCGAGGGCGTGAAAGGGGAGACGGAGGGGAAGCAAGGAATAAGGCCAATTTAGTCCTACTGGACTTCAATTTATTTCACTGCAAATTATATGAAACACAACAGGTAATTCTCAAAATCGAATAGAGAAAAATCAATCTCTGTACCTCCGCAAAAAAGACAGGCATTTGGTCGGGGGGAGGCGGTGGAGAGCGGGGTGCTGATAATGAGTTATCAAATAGCAACACCTAGTGATCAGTTCTGAAAACAACATGGGGATTTTTCAGTTATTTTAGCAAAGTTTTTCATTGAATTCAGACGTGCAAAAAATGAAAGTTACCAAAATTGACCAGTTTTGCAGGTGTTAGTAACGATGATAACTAATATTTGTATGACACTTAATGACTTATAAAATGCTCTCCTATACTTCATCTCATTTGGTAACAGGTAAATATTGTAGAATAAAGTTGAGGTTGATGTAGAGAAGATGGTTGGGGTCTGGGCTACTTCTTATGATTGAATCCAGCACAGTGGTGGCCAGCCAAAGAGGAAGGTTTGATTTCTGAACAGCTTTTACTCCAATAATTTATCATAGAGTGTACACAGGTCCTCCATCTCTGCCTTTTGCTGCAGAAATGGTGGGTTGTAAGCAGTGGAAGGGGAATTAAAGAAGCATCTGTAAGGAGAATTACAGAAAAGGGGAATTAAATAAGTATCTGTAAGGAGAGCCATGCAGGTACACATACACAAATACAAACACATACACACATATATATGCACACGCACGCGCGAGCACACACACACACACACACACACACGCGACTTTCCCCCTCTACCCACAGGTGAAAACTTAATCCAATTTGTCAGCCCCTCTGTTGATTTCCATTTAAACTGCAGTAACCCTTTTAAATTTTCCTACTCTCAGTCCTTGAATCCTGATCTGCAGAGGCTGATTACTTCGGGATTTGAATCCCAGTTGCAATACTTCCTTACTGCCTGACCTTGAACAAATCACCCAATCTCTCTGTGTCTGAGTTTCACCATGTGAAAAATGAGAGTAATAACAGAACCTACCTCCTAGGTTTGCTGTGAGGTTGAAATGAGTTAACATATTTTAATCACTTAAAAATGCCTATCCTATCCCATAAGTGTTAGCAATTATTTTTCTATCATCATATTCTAATCATTTATTTACATTTTAGGTCTTTTTCCCTGAACTGCAGTTGCTTTTTTTTCCCTTTTTTTTTTTTTTTTTTTAAGAGATGAGGTCTCACTATGTTTGCGAGGCTGGCTGGTCTCTAACTCCTGAGTTCAAATGATCCTCCTGCCTTGGCCTCCCAAAATGCTAGGATTACAGTCATGAGCCACCATGCCTGGCCCCTTGAGTATGGAATATCATTCATCTCTGAAACCCTGACACTTAGGTATGGCACATAGTAGGACTAGGTAAGCAGTAAACTTCAGAGATTTCAGAGGAATAGCAAGATATCTAAAGTTTCCTGGAACATGCTGCTGTTTAAAGCAGGTCATATTAAGAGACCCAAGCAAGCTGTCCAGCCTAGAGTTCTCAGATGTCCCCAGCCTGTGAATGGGCAGTCTTGGATAGGCTAAAAAGTCAGGCATAGCAACGGAAATTGGAGAGGGATCCTCTTAAAAGAACTAATGATAACGTTGGTAAAATGACTCAGGATTCAGGAACAGTACAGAAACTTTGAAGTTAGAATTGGAGCAAACCCAAGGCTGGGCTGCCACTGCATCTTTCCTGGATAGATTTGATAGTCTTCTAAGTCTCTTTTTTCCATTCTCTCTCACTCTGTCACCAGAGTTAGCATTCTAACACTCCGATTATGCCATTGCCTTATTCATAAATGTTCAGCCACTTTCTCATTTTCAAACCCCTCTTCTGTACTCAGCTTGGTGCTGCTGGGATCAGGACTCTGCAAACCACTTTGTTTGCCAGCTGGCTCCAAGCTAGACTCTGCCAAGAGAGGTTGGTAGAGGGAGACTGCAAGGCTGGGGAAGAAAGAAGGAATTTCTTTCTGCTTCCTGTCAGTCTCACCCTAGTAATTCTTCTTCACCAAGTAGAAGCAATTCATTTAGTCCCAGTACCAGCACTTGGTTCCACTTACAGAGCCAGCCTGATCCCTGTGCCTCCTTCAGAGGCACCAGTACCAGCCAGTGCATCCTCACCATGCCCGGAAGTCCAGGTCCCAGCCCCACAGGACCTTTCCTGTGAGCTCAGAGACACCAGTACCAGCCAGTCCATCCTTACCCTGCCTGGAAGTCCAGGTCCCAGCCCCACAGGACCTTTCCCGTGAGCTCAGAGACACCAGTACCAGCCAGTCCATCGTCACCATGCCCAAAAGTCCAGGTCCCAGCCCCAAAGGACCTTTCCTGTGAGCTCAGAGGCACCAGCACTCCGAAGTCTGAGTTTTATCTCTGCAAGGTTCTTCTTCCAAACTTATAAGTGTTTTTGTTTTGTTTAAATATTGGTAAATATGTAACATGAAACTTACCACATTAACCATTTTTAGTGTGCAGTTCAGTGGTGTTAAGTATATTCCCACTATTGTGCTGCCAATATCCAGAACTCTTTTCATCTTGCAAAACTGAAA
This sequence comes from Callithrix jacchus, assembly GCF_049354715.1. Taxonomy (NCBI): domain Eukaryota; kingdom Metazoa; phylum Chordata; class Mammalia; order Primates; family Cebidae; genus Callithrix; species Callithrix jacchus. The sequence goes on from NC_133520.1 coordinate 5,922,308, forward strand.
CTCCATACCCATTAAGTAATTACCCCTCATTTCCTCTTCTCCTCATATTAGTCCATTTTCACATGGCTGTAAAGAACTGCTTGAGACTGGGTAATTTGTTTAAGAAAATAAAAAGTTTAATTGACTCACAGTTCTGCATGACTGGGGAGGCTTCAGGAAACTTAGAATCATGGTGGAAGAGGAAGCAGACAGGTCTTACATGGCAGCAGATGAGAAAGAGCAGGGGAAACCGCCACTTAGGAAACCATCAGATCTTCTGTTAACTCACTCCCTATCACAAGAGCAGCATGGGGGAAACTGCCCCCCTGATCCAATCACCTCCCACCAGGCGCCTCCTCCACACCTGGGGATTACAGTTGGAAATGACAATTGGGTGGGGACACAGAGCCAAACCGTATTACCCCCACAGGCCCCTGGCAATCACCATTTCTATTTTCTGTTTCTATGATTTTGACTACGCTAAGTACCTGATGTAAGTTGAATCATACCATATTTGTCTATTTGTGACTGGCTTATTTCACTTAGTGCAATTTCCTCAAGGCTCATCTACACTAAAGTATGTGTCAGAATTTCCTCTCTTTTGGAGTTGAATAATATTAAATTGTAGGTAATTAAAACATTTTGTTTATCCACGCATTCATTGATGGACACTTGGGTTACTTCCACCTTTTGGCTCTTGCAAATAATGCCTCTATGAACGTGGGCGACATAGTTTGGTTCTGTGTTCCCACCCAAATCTCATGTTGAGTTGTAATATTCACGTGTCAGGAGAGGGGCCTTGTGGGAGGTGACTGGATCATGGGTGTGGATTTCCTCCTTCCTGTTCTCATCATAGTGAGTGTGTTCTCACAAAATCTGATGGGTTAAAAGCATGGCACTTCCCCCTTCTCTGTCTCTCCTACCACCCTGTGAAGACCTATCTTGCTTCCCCTTTGCCTTCTACTACGATTCTAAGTTTCCTGCGATCTCCCCAGCCATGTGAAACTGTGAGTCAATTAAACCTCTTTTCTTCATAAATTACCCAGTCTCAGGTAGTTCTTCAAAGCTGTGTGAGAATACAATGTGTGTACGAATATCTCTGAGTCCCTGCTTACAGTTCTTTGGAATATATACCTAGCAGTGGAATTGCTACATCCTATGTAATTCTATTATAAATCTTTTTGAGAAACTGCCATACTGCTCCATCCTTCCAAGTTTTAATAACTCCGTATTCTTCTATTTGTTTCCTGATCCCTAGAGAACAAAGCTTCTCCCTGAAACTGCTTCCTTTGTGAGACCATAGTTACTTTAGTTCGGTAATACCTATTTAACATTTGCATTAAGTTGCTGTTCTTAAAATAACAGTTGTGTTAGTCTTCGTTGGAGATTAATTTTGTGGGAGGTAAACTTTACAAACTAATATTTATAGAGTATTCAGATTGCATTATGACTGGACAAGAGGAATAATTAACAGTATTCTGATTGGATTCTGAGAGCTGTGTCCACCATTACATGACAAATCAAGGGCAGACTCTTCAGCATGTCATTTGAGGACTTCTCATGCACTGGGCCACTTCCAATTGGCCCCAGACCAGCTTTCCAGCCATATTCTTCATTCGCCCTACCTTCCTCTCAAATGAGACCTCTTCCCATTCTCCCCACAAAGTCTTCAGCCTGTTCACCCTATATCCTCCTCTTACATAGGAACAGCAGAACAGATGACTAGGTGCACCTGTTAGATGCTGGACACTGTGGTAAGTGCTCTCATGCATGTTGCTTCATTTTTTTCTCACAGCGACCTTGTGTCTTAGTCTGTTCGGTCTATTATCACAATATGCCATAAACTAGGTGGCTTAAAAACAGAAATTTACTTCTTGCAGTTCCAGAGACTAGAAGTCCGACATCAAGGTGCGGCAGATCTGGTGTTTGTTGAGGACCTGCTTTCTGATTCACAGAACAGCACCTCCTGACTGTGCCGTGATGAATGGGGCAAGGAAGTGCTCTTCGGCCTCTATTGTAAAAGCATTGATCCCATTTTTTGTACTACTATTTGGCCTTTTGTGCATTTTAGACTTGCCTCCCTATTGAGGAGCATAACTCCTGGAGAATAGATATTCCACTATATCGTACATAGCCACTGAGCACCTCACATGAAACAGGGTGTCAAGGAATGCACAAACTACGAGGGGCCCAATTCCTCAACAACAGAAGTTCACGTACCATGTAGATGTCCATTTGATAAATACTGCTTGAGTACATACTATGGGCTGTGCTGTGCCAGGGACTGAGGAGACATAGTTCTACCCACATGGTCTCTACCATCTGGGCTACAGACAAATAAATGGGCAATTACAATAGACTGTGGCAGTGTAGAAAGAAGAAGGGATGGGTGATGGGAGCCAGGGGAGAAGCAGCTTAGGCTTGGGAGGCCAGAGGTGCTCAGAGGATGCGTCATGGAGGATCGTGGGAGCGAAAGGGTGTAAGTCATCATCTGGGCACAAGAAATATGAGCTACAGCCTAGAGGTCAAAGAGAACTTCATTTGTTAAGGGAGAGTGGAGAGTAGGTTCTAAGGAGGGGAGGGAGATAAGGTTGGAGAGATAAACAGAAGCCAGCTGGTGCAGGGCCTTGTGTGTCATGGTAGGTAGGGTGGACTTGGCCTTGGCATTAAGTGCAAATGTCCCTCCAGCACAGTAGACCTTTCATGTAGGAGCAAGTTTGGAAAAAATATCCTACAACTTGAAGATCCCTGGCTCATCTGCTCAGGATTAAAGGAAGAACGTTGCTTTCCCCAGGAGGACTTCCAGACTGGCGATTGCCTCTCCCTGCTGTGTCAGTCATGTTCCTTCCATCCCTCAGTGCTGGCGGGAGGTTAGGGGCGAAATATCAACGTATAGGCCTGGATAGGAAACAGTCACCTGCATGGGGTAAGGAAGATACATTGCAGATTTAAGGGAATTGTTCAGTCTAGGAATTGGAAGAGCTGAGGAATGCAGTCTTGGCACAGGACCAAGAATACCAGGTGCTGAAACAATAGGAGAATTTAGATTAGGCTCTGCCTGAGAAGACATTACTGAATCAATGTTAAATATTACTGTGATGTAGAAGGTACCTTTATTCTTAGGAAATAGTTGCTGAAGTATTTAGGGGAAAATTGTCATGATATCTGCAACTTACACACACACACAAACACACACATATATATACACACACATACACACATATATCTATTAATATATCTATACACATGCATACATATATACATATATATGAAAACAAATGTGACAAAATGTTAACAATTGGTGCCCGGAAATAGAAGACACCTCTATAGATGTTTACTGTGCTATTCTTTTAACTTTTGTGTTGGTTTGACATTTTTGAAAATAAAAAATTGGGGGAAGAAGAGAAAAAAAGACTGTCAAGTATCTGGCACAATTCAGTTGTCAGACCTCAGGTTTCCTGTCCATTTCGTTGAGATGATAGCAGTGCAAGATCTTCAACCCAGTTTGCTGACGGCAGGCTCACTTCAGCCCTTTGGAGCTTCCAGGGTATATAAGATCTTGAAAATCGGTTTTGAAGTTGCAAAAATACTATTTCTTTCCTTCCTCAAAATCAAAGCACGTCTGCTAAAAGACTAAGAAGTTGTTTTGCATGCTCTGAAGATTCTATTGCTTTTTGTGTTGGCAAAGGATTTACACAAACAACCTAGTCAGTGTTCATTTTTAAAATACCAGACACAAAATACAGAGAATGTATCATTGTTTACGTTACACCTTTCTTGGGATTTTGGTTTTAAACTACCAATTGAATTCTCATTTTAGGCCCTTGCAAGGTGTGCTGCCTTCACTAATTCCGGCACAACTGTATCATCTGTCCCCACTATATTCCTCACTCCAGAGATGTATAAAGTGTGTTTTTACGTGATTGCACTTACGGACTTAAGAAATAAGCGGTCCCTTGGAGAGAAGAAGAAAATGACTTATAACTAGTGAATGAAATAAATGACATGAGAAAAGGTATAATTAGCTATATGATTGAACAGTGAGCTTCAACGAGAGGCACATGATATGCACTCTTCAGAGAAGTGGTTTTTCAGGAAAACTCAATCTGATTGGAAATCTTTCAATCTACTTATCTTTTACCATCTATTTTTTCTGTGACCGTGTTTGGCAATATTCCTAAAGAAACAGAGCATGACCTCTTTTTCTAATAAGATGTTATGACACAAAATTCACTCCCCATGTTTCCACTGGATGTAAACCATTGTATATTTCAGTGCAGTGAAATTTGTCAGTCAGTGCTCTTCAAACTTTTTAACCTTTACCTAGAGAAAGAAATACATTTCCGCAGTATTCCACAGTACACACACACAGCTATAAAATCAAAACAAAAATTTCATTAAACTATTTTACTACCTGCTTTCTGATACTTTCTTTTTTATTCCACTTCATTTTTTAAAATTGCTGTTTGAGACTTCCTTAATCAATTTCAGAATGTTTCGGTTCTGACCCTGAGGTTGAGGAACTCTGAAACAGAGGACTACCTTTTCGGACGCATCTTTCTGATGGAGAAATCAAACACTAAAATGGAAAAGAATAGGACAATTGTAGGTTCTTCACTCTGCAGAGGTTTGGCCAAAGAGCTAATGTCTGATAATTCGACAAAGTTCTCGGCACTGTGCATTCTGCCTGGCACGTGGTAGGCACTTAACAAATGCCACCCAGTGTCTGCAGTAATAGCATTTCCCGTTTGAATTCAGAGCACAAATCCTGAGAGTCTGCTTTTCCTCAGTATCTTGTTTCTTAGTCTCTCCTCTGCATTGTCAGTGTTACATACTACCATGGCAATAATTTTGTTCTAGTTCTATTTTTTCTCTTCACACAATCAAAGATCCTAGAACTGAGATTTAAAATGTGAAAAGGATCTGTTGGCTCATCAGTCAAAAGACAAGTCTTTCTTTACTTTTCAGAAAGAGGAAGGAATATGACCCCCAAGTCCAATTTAATTCTGCACAGGTATGCTGGAAATTAGCCTCTAGCCAATAACACTAAAATTCACTGCCTTGTCTCCAGAAGGAATGGAGACATGTGGAGAATTGCTGCCCAAGAACAGCCTTCACTGGGTGTGGTATTTGGACACCGAAACCTCCTATTTCTGATACCCTGGGAAGACTGTCATGAGACCTCTGAGAAGGCAAAATGGCATCAAAGACTCATGCCCTATTCTCTCCTGATGCCAGCACTGCGGGTACTTCAGTAACACAATTAGATGGGAAATTGCTCAACATATTCCAGCAGGAGTCCAGATTGCTTAGTCCTCCTCCACCAGTGTTCCAAGTTTTCACCATCTCTTCCCTACTCCACCTAACCCCGCCACTGAGGGCCCCAAGGAAAAGAAGAACCTCTGTGGCTAGAGACTCCTGTCCCATTTTGTTGTCACCAATCCCAGATCCAGGGAACTGGAAACTCTTACTGCTCACCTAAGCCTCCCAAAGTCCTAGCAGTAAAGGCATGAGCCACAGCACCCAGCCCCTGTGATAGATTTGACTGAAAGTCTAGTTTGTCTAATACAAATAGAGCTACCCCTGCTCTCTTTTGGTTTCCATTTGCATGGAGTATGTTTTCCATCCCTTCACTGTCAGTCTATGTGCCCTTGATATTAAAATGAATCTCTTGTAGACAGCATATTATTGGATCTTGTTTTATAATCCATTCAGCCTCTTTGTGTCTTTTGATCAGCAAATGTAATCTATTTATATTTAGAGTAATGATTAATAGATAAGGACATACTGTTGCCATTTTGTTAATTGTTTACTGATTGTTTTGGATATGCCAACAAAGCACAAGCAACAAAACCAAAAACCAACATGTGAGACTATATCAAACTAAAAAGCTGCTGCACAGCCAATGAAACAATCAACACAATGAAATCTATGAAATGGGAGAAAATATATGCAAACTATCTATCTGATAAGGGATTAATATCAAAATGTACAACAAACTCCACAGCAAAAAAAACCAATTAGCCCAATTAAAAAATGGGCAAAAGAGCTAAGTAGGCATTTTTCCAAAGATGACATACAGATTGCCAACAGGGATATAAAGAGGGGCTCAAAATCACTAATCACCAGAGAATGATAATCAAAATGATATCACAGTGAGATATCACCTCACATCTTTAGGATGGCTATTATTAAAAACGAAAAAGATAACAAGTGTTACAAGAGCATGAAGAAAAGGGAACCTTGTACATTGTTGGTGGAAATATAAATTGGTCCAACTATTATGGAAAACAGTTCCTCAAAAAATTAAAAATATAACTACGGTATGATCAAGCAATCCCACTTTTGGGTATCTATCCAAAGGAAATGAAATCAGTATCCTGAAGAGATATCCATATCCCCACATTCACTGAGCATTATTCACAATGGCCAAGATATGGAAACAACCTGGGTTCCCATTGGCAGATGAATGAGTAAATAAATGTGTTATATGCAATGACAGATTATTCAGCCCAAACAACAAAAAACCCAGATAAAACACACAAAAACAAATAGAACCCCAACCATATTAACAATTATATTGTATGTAAATGTTCTATATTCCCCAGTTGAAAGGCAAACATTGTCAGACTGGTTGAAAAGTAAGACCCAGTTATATGTTATCCACAAGAAACCCACTTTAAAATCAGCCGTAAAAAAGAAAAAATCTTGTCATTTGTGACAACATTGAAAAACTCAAAGGATATTATGCTAAATGAAATAAGCCAGACACAGAAAGACAAATACTGTATGATCTCACTCGTATGTGGAATCTCGAACAGTTGAACGCAGGAGCAGAAAGTAGAATGGTAGTTGCTAGTTCAGAGTGGAGAAAGTGGGGAGATGACGGTCAAAGGGTACAAACTTTCAGCTTTAAGATGAGAAGGTTCTGGGGATCTAATGAATGGCATAGGGGATAATGGATGGGTTAATTTGACTGTATATCACAATGTATATGCATATGCCTCATCACATTGTACACCTTGAGTATATACAATATTTGTCAATTAAATATTTTAAAGTGAAGAAAAATTATAATTCATTTTAGAACTATATCTCAGTATTTAAATTGGTATCCTCATGTATATTTTTATTGTTCCTACTAAATAAAAAATCATGGCCTGGTGTGGTGGCTCACACCTGCAATCCCAGCAGTTTGGGAAGCTGAGGTAGGTGGATCACTTGAGGTCAGAAGTTCAAGACTAGCTTGGCCAACATGGTAGCCCTGTCTCTACTGAAAATACAAAACTTTTCTGGCCATGGTGGCATGCACCTGTAGTCCCAGCTACCTGGGGGTCTGAGGCACAAGAATCGCTTGAACTCACGAGGAGGAGGAGGCTGCAGTGAGCCGAGATAGCACCACTACACTCTAGCCTGGGCGACAGACCGAGACTCTATTAAAAAAAACAAGCAGTAATCATATGATTTTTAAAAACCCAAAAGAATAAAAGAACAGGGAAATTCTTTAGTCTCCTGTTATTTGTTTCCTTTCACACCTCTGCCAAATTTACAATTTGTTATCTATTCTTTCTTCTTCATTCATATTCACATATCAACTATATAAACATACATACAATCACATATAAACGGTATATAATAAGCTTTTTTTTCTCTAATTCATGTGTATTTTACAAAAACGGGATCATATTATACTTACTGTTTTGTGTCTAGATTTTTTAAACTTTTTCTTTCACTTCATAACATTATGGGATTTCCCTCAGTGGCATACATCCAACTCATTCTTTTCTTTTTTTTGAGTCAGGGTTTTGCCCTGTCACCCAGGCCATGGTGCAATCATAGCTCACTGTAGCCTTGACCTCCTAGGATCAAGCAATCCTCCTATCTCAGCCTCCTGAGCCACCACGCCTGGCTAATTTTTAATTTTTTGTAGGTACACGATCTCCCTATGAGTCCAGGCTGGTCTCAAACTTCTGGGCTTCAGCCATCCTACTGCCCCCGCCTCCCAAAGTGCTGGGATTCCAGGAGTGAGCCATCAAGCCGTGCTGCAGCTCATTCTTCCCAATGATTAACTTATATTCCATGGCCTAGTTGTATCACAGCTTCTTCCATCATCTTCAAAGGCATTTACTCAGTTTCTAAGCTTTTGCCACAACAAACAGTGCTGTGGTAAACATCTTTATCTGTATATCTTTACATACTGGAATTTCATTTATAGCAGACAGATTTCCAGAAGGATTTCTGAGTCAGAGTAGGTGAATTGTAAAATTTAAAATATATGTCTGGATTGCTTTCCATAAAAGCTGTAATAATTCAAATTTCACTCAATATATGCAGAAAATAGGTTTTTCTTTACATTTTCATCACTAGTAAGTTATTTTTTTTTTTTTGAGACAGAGTTTCGCTCTTGTTACCCAGGTTGGAGTGCAATGGCGTGATCTCGGCTCACTGCAACCTCCACCTCCTGGGTTCAGGCAATTCTCCTGCCTCAGCCTCCCGAGTAGCTGGGATTACAGGCACGCACCACCATGCCCAGCTAATTTTTTTGTATTTTTAGTAGAGACGGGGTTTCACCATGTTGACCAGGATGGTCTCGATCTCTTGACCTCGTGATCCACCCGCCTCGGCCTCCCAAAGTGCTGGGATTACAGGTGTGAGCCACCATGCCTGGCCACTAGTAAGTTTTCATTGTCTGCTAATTAGGTAGATAAGTTGAGGTATCTCATTGTTACTTATTTTTTGCATTTTCTCCACATTAGAAAACAATTTTATTGATTTATTGGCCATTTGCATTTCTCTTCTATAAGTTTTCATCTTTATTTGTCTCTATTTCTGTATTCTGTCGGTAATGAATTTGTAAGAGACTTCTGACTGATATGCATATTCATTTTCTTATGTGTGAGTTTTTGTGGCACATGCTTCTTATCAATCTTTTTTTCTTGGGATTTTGTATTTATTTTGCCATATAACATTTTGTATTTTATGTTATCAAATATATTTATTTTATATAGTATTGCCTCTAGGCTTCTGTCTTGATTAAAAAGGTCCCTCTCTCCAAACCCTAGCTTACACATATATTTTCTTAAAATTGTTCTAGAGTTTTTGTTTCCATATAGAGTGTACGTTTTTCTGGAAGTTTCTGTCTGTATATGGTTTGAAGCCGGGGCCCTAATTTTATTCTCCTCTAGGCCAGTTGTGTCGTAACCAACTGAAAATAAACCAACTGAAAATAACTGTTTTCCCATTAACCTGAAATAGCACTCGTGGCATATAGCCATGAATTGCTTAACAATGGAAATAAGCTCTGAGAAATGCATCGTGAGGTGATTTTGCCTTTGTGTAAACATCACAGAGTGCACGTTCATCATCATAGACGATAGCGCCTACTCCACATCTAGGCTGTATCTTCCATTGCTCCTAGGCTGCAAAGCTGTACAACATGCTACTCTACTGCTATTGTAGGCAACTGCCACACAGTGGTATTTGTGTATCTAAGCATTGGAAAGGTATGGTAAGAATACAGTATAATCTTATGGGACCACGGTAGTAGACCAGAATGTAGTTATATAGTGCCTGGCTATTTATTAAGTTATCATATACATACTGACATCGATTTCTGGAGATTTTCTTCTCTTCTGCTTTTCTTTTTGCCTATTTCTATACCAATAGCATAAGGTTAATACGAAGGCCAAGAAGGAGAAAATGGAATGTATACTCTTTCTACGGTCCATGTCCTAGACTATACCATCTAGGTTTGTGTAAGTACACTGTGTGATGTTTGCACAATGACAGAATCACCTAATTTTGCATTTCCAGAACATACCCTCCTTGTTAAGCAACATGTGACAGTTCGCCAAAAGCACTACTTCAAGTCAATGGGAAAACAATGGTTGATTTTATATTGGTTAGGACACAACTGGCCTGGAGTAAAATAAAGTTAGACCCCTGCTTCACACCACACACAAAAACTAATTTCCAGAAAAACTTAAAATCTGTATGTTAACAAAATCTATAGAAAAATTTTAAGAGAATACATGTATAAGCTTGGGTTTGAAAAGAACATTTTAACCGAGCTAGACCTAGAGGCAATAATAGATAAAAACTCTCCTCTTTGATGTGTAAGCTTCTTCTATCACATGTGAAGTGCTGTCATATCACCCAGATGTAGACTGTGGTAAGTTAAGGGTGTACACCGTAAGACAAGCATTAAATTAACAGAACACAGAGTTATAGCTAAGAAGCCAATAAGGGAGATGAAGTCATACTCAATCCAAAAGAAGGAAGGAAGAGGAAAAGAACAAAATCCCAGATAAAACACATAAAAAGCAAATAGAACCCCAACCATATTAACAATTCTATTATATGTAAATGTTCTATTCACGGCAATGGAAAGGCAAACACTGTCAGACTGGTTGAAAAGTAAGACCCAGCTATATGTTGTCCACAAGAAACCCATTTTAAATATAAACACATTTAAGCTAAAGGAAAAACAGTGGAAAAAAAGTCATCTTGTACAAACCCTAATCGAAACAAACCTAGAGTGGCTATATTAATATAGACAAAGTAGACATCAGAGTGAGAAACATTACTTGGGATAAAAAGGGTCAATGATAATGATAAGGAGAGACTACCACAACATTTTAGTACCTAGATCTGAAAATGTGTTTTAGTATCTGGAAAGGCAAGTATCTCTCATTCTTCTTCTTCATAATCTTTTAAGTCTTCAACATTTAGTTTTTGATAAAAACTTTAGGATCATTTTATCTTATTGAAGAATACAACAGTGGCCAGGTGCAGTAGCTCATGCCTGTAATCCTAGCACTTTGGAAGGCTGAGGCAGGAGGACTGCCTGAGGCCTGGAGTTCAAGACTAACCTGGCTAACATAACAAGACCCTATCTCTGAAGAAAAAAGAATAGAAAAGTGAATATTATTGAAATATATTGCATATGTCTATTAATATTTAGAAGATTATATTGTCTTCCTAACTAAAAGCATAATTTTTTATTGGTTCTTTTTTGATCCAACATTTATTTAGTATGGCACTTTTTTTTTTTTTTTTTTTGAGTCAGAGTCTCGCTCTGTCACCAGGCAAGAGTGCAGTGGTGCGATCTCGGCTCACTGCAACTTCTGCCTCCCAGGTTCAAGCGATGCTCCTGCCTCAGCCTCCCAAGAACCTGGTACTACGGGCACGCGCTATCACGCCCAGCTAATGTTTGTATTTTTAGTAGAGATGGGCTTTCACCGTGTTGGCCAGGATGGTCTCGATCTCCTGACCTTGTGATCTGCCTGCCTCGGCCTCCTAAAATACTGGGATTACAGGCGTGAGCCACCGCACCCGGCAGGGCACTTCTTAATTTTTAAGTAGAAAACAAAATACAATTACCATCCTTTAGTTATTTATATTCAATGGATGATATTTGATTAAAGAATTTTGCCTGAAAAAAATCTACTTTAAATTTTTAATTAACAACCTTTATGGTCAAGGTAATACAATTAAAATTGGTGTTTTGGAAAATGCCCCATGAACAATAAAATAGTCCTCTATTTATGGGACATAAAACTTTTGACTTTTGCATTATTCGGTCCTCATATGTCTTACATTTTTTTTTTGTTTGTTTTTTGAGATGGAGTCTTGCTCTGTCACCCAGGCCGGATTGCAAAGGTGCAATCTTTGCAATCTCTGCCTCCCGGATTCAAGCGATTCTCCTGCCCCAGCCTCCTGAGTAGCTGGAATTACAGGTGCACACCACCATGCCCAGCTAATGTTTGTATTTTTAGTAGAGACGGAGTTTCACCATGTTGGTCAGGCTGGTCTCAAACTCCTGACCTTGTAATCTGCCCACCTCAGACTCCCAAAGTGCTGGGATTACAGGCGTGAGCTACCGCACCCAGCCATATGTCTTACCTTTTCTACTACTGTATCTATTGATCTGAAAAACATGAGTTAAAATCTCTCAGAATAATTGTATATTTTTATCAAGATTTCACATTTTAATTACTTTTGGCTTCATATATTTAATGCAATACTCTTTAGTATATACAAATTATGACATATTTTCTTTGCAGATTGTGTCTTTTATTGCTGTTAATGTTCTTCTTTATCCTATTTCAAGCTTCTAAACTTACATTCTACTTTGTCTGACACTATAGTTGCCGTTCCTCATTTCTTTTTGTTTGCATTTTGTCTAGCGTTATTGGTCCATCCTCTTATTGTTAATCTTTGTCACCTTACGAGTGATATATTGATATATCTGACATTTATAATCAAATATACTTATTTTGTTTTTGCTGTATCAAAAAGTTTCTGTCTCAAACTGCTAAAATTATCCTGTTCATACATAGTAAAATAACTGATGTGCTTCTTTCATTCCATTTTTGTTTTTATTAGTTACTTTGATTTGTGGTTTTTCTTTTCCCTTTTCATTGTTTTTGGTGGTGTCATAAAATTCCTGTATAATTCTTGTGGGTTTTTTTGTCTTTATTTTAGTGTTGGTTTTTGGGGAGACAGGGTCTCACTCTGTCATCCAGGCTGGAGTGCAGTGGTGCAATTATGGCTCATTCCAGCCTCAACCTGGGCTCAAGCGATCCTCCCACTTCAGTCTCCCCAGTAGCTGGGACTACAAGCATGTACTACCAACACCTGGCTAATTTCTGTATTTTTTCAGAGACTGGGTTTTGCTACATTGCCCAGGCTAGTCTCAAAATCCCAGACTCAAGCAATCTGCCTGCCTTGGCCTCCCGAAGAACTGGGATTAGAGGCATGAGCCACCATACTCAGCCTTTTCTCCTTGTTAATTTGAGATTTTTACTATGTTTTCCCATTCCTGACAGTTCTCTTCTCTTCTCTGACATTTATAATCAAATATATTTCCTGACTGTTTCATCCAAAAAGATGCCATCTGCCCCCACCCAGATGCAGAACTTACCACTGTTCTCCCTCCCAAAGAATATGAAATCCTTAGAATGTTACTGCTCATTCTACATTTTTTCCTGCCCCCCAAAAGATGAGACCCAAGAGTTGTTTTACTTCCCTTCTTTCTCTTCCCTGTATCCTTAGGTTTTGCTGAGATAATTTGGTACCTTTAATTTTGACTTTTTAGTAAATTTTCTCTTGCAGAAAATATTTTCTATTTCAAACTTGAAATTCGACCTAGATAATCCCACTCCATCATCATCTATTTAAATTTAGTATATATTGCAAGGCTCATCTCTCATCATTGTTTCCATCTCTTTTCTTCTCTCTTGAAATCTCTGTTTTGATTTTTTTCTTATTTGACTGGAGTTCTTTCTCCAACATTTTCTTCAGATGGGATACATGAATGATTTATTATCTAATAACTTTCATTTCCCCATCAGGTGATATTTTTGAAGCAGTAATGATGTTTAAATACTAAACCAGAGACTGGCCAATCAATAAGAAAGGTGTGCCAGGCATTAACTCCTTAGTTGCTGAATCCTGTAGAACAGGGGAGGAGTAGAAAGGGCTGATGGTCCTAGAAAAGAAAAAGAAAGGGCTGGTGGGGAGATGATCAGGGACAAAACTATTGCATAGCCTGTGTAGAAATACTTTAATTTTTTTTCTTTTTTTTGGAGACGGAGTCTCACTGTCTCCCAGGTTGCAGTGCAGTGGCACAGCCTCAACTCGCTGCAACCTCTGCTTCCCAGGTTCAAGCGATCCTCCCACCTCAGCCTCCCGAGTAGCTGGGACTACAGGCCAGGCGCGTGCCACCATGCCCAATTAACTTTTGTATTTTTAGTAGAGACGAGATTTCACCATGTTGGTCAGGCTGTTCTGGAACTTCTGGCCTCAGGTGATCCGCTCTGATTGTAGGCATGAGCCATCATGCCCGGCCAAAAATATTTTAATGTTTTAACAATAGGTGTGGCAAAACCATTGAGTTCTGGCTGTAATAGCCCTGAGTATCAATTCTCTTTTTTCCCCCAGGAAAATGGATATTTCATTATTTTATAGTTTCTAGTGCAACAGATGAAAATCCAATGGCAATCTAATTTCTTTTTCTTTGTAAATAATTTTTATATTTGATGTTTTGTAAGGCTTTTCTTTAACCACGATGTGTCTAGGTACACATCTTTTTTATCATAAATTCTATGTAATAGTTACTGAACTCTCAAAACTTGCAGCCTCAAATATTTCCTTAGGTCAGGGAAAATTTTCTCCATTGTTTAGTTACTGTCTTTTTCCCATCTATCCCTTTACCTATCCATTTGTGTACTCCTATTTTTATTAATATTCTCTATTTTTAGAGCGGTTTTATGTGCACAGCAAAAATGAGTCGGAAGGTACAAAAATTTCCCATAGACCTCCTGCCCCGACCTCCCCCATTGCACACCCTACCACAGGAATGCATTTATTGTAATCAATGAGCCTACACAGCCACACCATTATCACCCTAAGTCCATATTTTAGGGCACACTCTTGGTGTACTTTCTTTGGGTCTGGACAAGGGTATAATGGTGTGTATCTACCAGGATAGTATCATACAGACTACTTTTCCTGTTCTAAAAATGCACTATGTTCTCCATTCATCCCTCTTTCCCACTACTATTTTTCTTTTCTTTTCTTTTCTTTTTTTTTTTTTTTGAGACGGAGTTTCGCTCTTGTTACCCAGGCTGGAGTGCAATGGCGCAATCTCAGCTCACCACGACCTCCGCCTCCTGGGTTCAGGCAATTCTCCTGCCTCGGCCTCCTGAGTAGCTGGGATTACAGGCACGCGCCACCATGCCCAGCTAATTTTTTGTATTTTTAGTAGAGACAGGGTTTCACCATGTTGACCAGGATGGTCTCGATCTCTTGACCTGATCCACCCGCCTCGGCCTCCCAAAGTGCTGGGATTACAGGCTTGAGCCACCGCGCCTGGCCCCACTACTATTTTTCACATGTAAGATATTTTGGATTTGTCATCCCAATATCCAAAATATTGGGATATTTTTATTATTTTTATTTTTTTGTTATATTTTATTTTTATTATTTTATTTTATGTATTTTTGAGACAGAGTCTTGTTCTGTTGCCCGGGCTGGAGTGCGGTGACATAATCTCAGTTCACTGCAACCCCCACCTCCTGGGTTCAAGCAATTCTCATGTCAGCCTTCCAAGAAGCTGGGCTGACAGGTGTGTGCCACCATGCTCGGCTAATTTTTGTATTTTTAGTAGAAACGGGGTTTTGCCATGTTGGCCAGGCTGCTCTCGAACTCCTGGCCTCAAGCAAGCCAACTGTTTTTATTTTCTGCACCACATTTCCTTCTCTATATTTTTTGCCCTGTGCTTTGAGATTCTGCTTCTATTTGAGCTTTTGGGGAACTAATTAGGTTTTCAGCAGTGACAATCTTTTCCCTTCAATTTGTCTACTACATCTTTGAATTGAAGAGGTCTTATTTTTAGTTCCAGAAAGTAATTAGCTGTAATCTTCTGTTCAGGTTCTATTTCCTAGAAGCTTCCTGTCCTGTGTATTCTGCTTGCTGTTTCTATCTGGGGCTAGTCTTCCTAAGTGCAACACTGTACAACTTTGCCTTCACATGGCTAGCTTCCTGTCCTGTGTATTCTGCTTGTTGTTTCTCTCTGGTGCTAGTCTTCCTAAGTGCAACACTGTACAACTTTGCCTTCACATGGCTAGCTTCCTGTCCTGTGTATTCTGCTTGCTGTTTCTCTCTGGGGCTAGTCTTCCTAAGTGCAACACTGTACAACTTTGCCTTCACATGGCTAGCTTCCTGTCCTGTGTATTCTGCTTGCTGTTTCTCTCTGGGGCTAGTCTTCCTAAGTGCAACACTGTACAACTTTGCCTTCACATGGCTAGCTTCCTGTCCTGTGTATTCTGCTTGCTGTTTCTCTCTGGGGCTAGTCTTCCTAAGTGCAACACTGTACAACTTTGCCTTCACATGGCTAGCTTCCTGTCCTGTGTATTCTGCTTGCTGTTTCTCTCTGGGGCTAGTCTTCCTAAGTGCAACATTGTACAACTTTGCCTTCATATGGCTAGCTTCCTGTCCTGTGTATTCTGCTTGCTGTTTCTCTCTGGGGCTAGTCTTCCTAAGTGCAACACTGTACAACTTTGCCTTCACATGGCTAGCTTCCTGTCCTGTGTATTCTGCTTGCTGTTTCTATCTGGTGCTAGTCTTCCTAAGTGCAACACTGTACAACTTTGCCTTCACATGGCTTTGTTCACCCTTGGGACCCAGATCTACTTCCTTAGTGTGCTTTCAGCGGCAGCCATTCAGTGAGCTAGAAGAAGACACATAGGGCTGGGTGCAGGGACTCACACCTGTAATCCCAGCACGTTGGGAGACTGAGGCAGGCGGGTCACCGGAGGTCAGGAGTTTGACCATGGCAAAACCCTATCTCTACTAAAAATACACAAATTAGCCAGGTGTGGCAGGCACCTGCAGTTCTATCTACTAGGAGGCTGAGGCATGAGAATTGCTTGAACCTGGGAGGTAGAGGTTGCAGTGAACTGAGATTGTGCCACTGAACTCCAGCCTAGGTGATAAGAGCAAGACTCTCCAAAAAACAAAAAAATAAACAAACAAAAAACACAAAACACACACACGTAACTGGGTGCAGTGGCTCATGCCTGTAATCCCAGCACTTTGGGATTCCAAGGCAGGCAAATCAGTTGAGGTCAGGAGTTCGAGACCAGACTGATCAATACGGTGAAACCGCTGTCTCTACTTAAAAAAAAAAAATGACCCAGGTTTGGTGACGTGCACCTGTAATCCCAGCTACTCAGGAGGTTGAGGTAGGAGAATCTCTTGAACCGGGGAGGCAGAGGTTGAAGTGAGCCAAGATGGCACCACTGCACTCCAGCCTGGGTGACAGAGCAAGACTCTGAATTAACAAAAAAATGAAGGAGAAGGAGAAGGAGAAGAAGGGGAGGAGGAGGAGGAAGATGAGGAGAAGGAGAGGGAGGGGGGAACAGGGGGAGGAGGAGGAGGGGAGGGGAGGGGAGGAGGAGGAGAGGGAGGAGAACACACATACAGCTGGCAAATTGTCAGTTCCTTGTCAATAAAGAAACCCTTTAACTTCCAGTCTCCTCAGCTATAGGGATGTGCTCTGCCAGCCTCAGGAGTAGGAAGGACCCAGCCCGCTTCTCCAGTTCCCTCCATGCTCCCCACCTAGGGGCCAAGGAAACCAAAAGATCCCCCCAAGTACACTTAAACAGGCTGTGGCTCCCCTTCCTGTAAGAAAACCCGTAATTCACACACTCTGTTCTCCGGCGCAGAGCTTTGCTGCAGGTCCTCATTGTCTGGTAGGATCCAGAGGGGAGCAGAGTTCTTTCAAGGCTTCTATGCCCCTGCTGTGGCAGAGACTCAGGCCTTGTCCATATCCTCCAGAATGCACCTGGCCGCTGCCCTCTCAGATGATGCATTCAGGAGAGCTGCTTGGTAGCTGCAGTGGAGCAGAAGGACAGTATCAGGGACTTACGTTCAATCTCCGTCTTCCTGTAAAAACTATTTAAATGCTTGTTTTCTTGGTTACTGTGAAAAGTTACATTATTTTTCAACAATATAATACATGTACTTTTTTTAATAGTAAGAGAACCAAAAAGACACAATTGACTCCTAGCTGTATACCCATATGGCAGCCACAAAGACGTGCAGATGTGCTGCTCATGACTCTGTTTAAGAGAGATGTGCCACAGTGAATGCAGCTGACAGCCTTCAGCTGTGAGTGTCTCTAGGATCTGCCTCAGTTGTCTTTTTAACATTTTTTTAGAAAGGCTTTCGCTTTGTCCCCCAGGCTAGAGTGCAGTGGTGCCATGTTGGCTCACTGCAACCTCTGCCTCCTGTGTTCAAGCAATTTTCCTGTCTCAGCCTCCCAAGTAGCTGGGACTACAAGCACCGGCCACTATGTCTGCCACCATGCCCATCACCATTCCCACCACCACAAAAACTGACTATATTTATTTTATTTTTTCAGACGGAGTCTTGCTCTGTTGCCCAGGCTGTAGTGTAGTGGTGCGATCTCAGCTCACTGCAATCTCCACCTCCCGGGTTGAAGGGATTCTCCTGCCTCAGCCTCCTGAGTAGCTGTGATTACAGGCACCTGCCACCACACCTAGCTAATTTTTTGTATTTTTAGTAGAGAAGGGGTTTCACCATGTTGGTTAGACTAGTCTGAAACTCCTGACATCAGATGATCCACCCACCTCAGCCTCCCAAAGTGCTAGGATTACAGGCATGAGCTACTGCACTGGCCATTTTTTTGTGTTTTTAGTAGAGATGGGGTTTTGCCATGTTGCCCAGGCTGGTTGCAAACTCCTGACCTCAAGTTGTCTGCCCACCTTAGCCTCCCAAAGTGCTGGGATTATAGGCGGAGCCATTGCACCTGGTCTGCCAGCTTTCAAGCCGAGGCTGTGTGCTTCCTGGGCAGTTCCCAGACAAAAACTGGTCCAGAGAACTGTCACTTTTCATCAACAAGGGACTCCTCTGCGGGCAATCTTTGTTCTAGAGCTTCTCGTTGGGCTAAGACTTTCTTAGAGCTGCACTGCAGGAATATCTAAGCCTCTTCCTACCCAACCTCTTTCCTACCCCGTCCCGTTTCACAGGTGAGCCTAGAACCACGGTCTAAAGGTTCTCCCTGCCTCCCTGCTCCCTACACCCCTTCTCTTTCACATGTTACCCCCAAGAAATCTCTTGGGTTTCTAACTGTGTTAGTGGTGACTTCCTAAGACCAACTGACACCATCCAAGAGAATTCTTGCATATGAGCATCAGAAAACAGGTACAAGAACGGTTTTGGCAATACTGTTCATAACGAAAAAACTGGAAGCCACACACCTTCTCCAACCTTCATAGAAACAAAGAAGTACCACGAGCCATGTATTTACTTAATTGCAGACAAAGAATCTTAGAGTTGAAATGGGGCTTTAGTCCAAAGACTTCAAACTGGCAGCCTTTGGGGCCAAACCCAGCCTACAGAAATGTTTGGCTTGGCAGGCCCACTGTTATTAAAAAGTTTAAGGCAAATGGCTCTAAGCAGGCTTAGTGTCTCTAGTTTTCCATGTTCTCTCCCACATATTGTTACACTGGCCTAATTCTCACATTTATGTTACAGACTCGGACCATGTAGACATTTGAACTAATACTCTGCTAGTCCTGGAAATTGAGGCTGAGAGGTGAAGTGACCCACCCAAGCTCATGTTCCTTGGTCCATGCATACCTTTCCTGATCTGCATATCATGAAGTCCATGCCGCTTGTACAGCTATCATTTTTTTAAAAGCACATTTAACAGAAGTGATATTCCCTGCAAGGAAGCAAAAATAGGTTCAGGGTTGGTGGCAGGATTCTTGCTCCTTTTTCTTTTTTTTTGAGACGGAGTTTCACTCTTGTCACCCAGGCTGGAGTGCAATGGTGCGATCTCCGCTCACCGCAACCTCTGCCTCCTGGGTTCAGGCAATTCTCCTGCCTCAGCCTCCCGAGTAGCTGGGACTACAGGTGTGCACCACCATGCCCAGCTGATTTTTGTATTTTTAGTAGAGACAGGGTTTCACCTTGTTGACCAGGAGGGTCTCAATCTCTTGACCTCGTGATCCACCCGCCTCGGCCTCCCAAAGTGCTGGGATTATAGGCGTGAGCCACCGTGCCCAGCCGATTCTTGCTCTTTTTATGTGTAAAGTGCATGTATACATACAGCACACATATAAAGTGTATGTACGGTATTAAAATTCCATGGTGGGGGACAATTTAGAAAAGATGCCTGAAAAGATTCCTTAGGAGACAGTGATGCATAAAGATTGGGAAACACTGAACCACACACTCAATAAATGTTTATGAATGTTTTCTTTATGTAGGCATAGCAGACGCAGCATTGCACAAAGCAAAGCTGCTCCTTAATCTCAGGTGAGAGAGAGACTGAATTCACATACCTGGGTTTGAATCTTAGATCTGCCACTTCCTGGCTCTATGACATTGGACAGGTTTAATTTTTATATTCCATGGTTGTGTCATATGTAAAATGGTAGAAGGATTCTAGTAGTACTTTTTAAAGATTTGTGTGGATTAAACAATTGACATAGTCAGCATCGTGCCTGGCACATGAAAAAAGATCAATGAACATTAGCTACTAAGTAATACATAAATATATAATTTCAAATTGTTGCAACCATGCTAATTATCAATTGCCTCTCATTTCCATATTCACCCTTTCTTGTCTGCTCTATGACGATGGATCTGGACCCTTTAAGTTTTTTCCCTTTTGTCAGATGGCAGTAACCTTTGTCAGTAAAGGGAGCTAGAGAGACATTGAATAAGGAGAATGTTTTCCTTCCTGGTTCTGACATAATATCTCCAGAGGATCCTGCAGCACACATGTGGCTTCTCTACCACCTAGCTCCTGCAGCACAGACAGCACCCAGCTGCACCTGACGTGCCCCCAGCAGCACCCAGCAGACAGCAGTGTCCCCAACGTTCCTGCCCCAGGTGGTTTTGTAACAGAATGCCTCCACTGAGACACCTTTCATGAACAGCTTTTCCCAGCACCTAAAGAGCAACTCCCCAGCAATTTCAGAGAGCAAGTTTCCAGCAAGTTCCACCAAGATTAACCAAGAGAAAAGTAATTTCTCTGTCATTCAGTGACCCAGGGCCTTGCCTCCTCCAATAAGGTTTGGATCTAAGCCCTGAATTATGAGAGATCTTTCTTTGTATGATCTATGTCAGTCCTAGGGAAATTAGTGGATGCTCCTTGTATCTGCTATTTTAATATTCTTTAGAGTTCTCTGTACTTCTTACTAGCCAATCCCATGATATAGTAATAATTCTTCATGGTAAACATTCCTTGTTCACATCACCATGTGGTTTCTCTCTTCTGTTTGGACCCAAACTGATGCATCAGTCCTGAGACTAGAGCTCAAGAACCACCGCTTTAGAACACTAGTTCCATGGGGTATGAATAGCTGGTAATCGGTGACCAAAGTTTACGACACTCTGAGTTAAGCAAAGTGAAACAGGATTTTCTACTGCAGACGTCTCCGAGGTAAAAAAAGATATTGTAAATCTGCAAGGAGGGATTGTGATATGTAGCATTTCCCAATTTTATTTGACTATTTTGTGTGCGTATGTGTTTGTGTGTGTGTGTGTGTGTGTGTGTGTATGTTTTAATGGAGCGTTTTGTGGGACTGGTATTCTAAGGATCACACCATAGGAAATGCTGAGTTAGTAGCTGTATCTACTAATTTGGGAACAAATTATTTGGCTCTTTCTTGGAAGTTGCTCACCTTTCTTTAAATCTACTTTTCTGTCCCTTTATACACTACTGTATTGTTTATTCTCTAATTTATGGCTCCCTAGTCTAAGTTTTTAAATCATTGTTTCTACAGTGGCAAATGGAAGGTTTTTCTTTTCTTTTTCTTTTTTCCCCCACTTTAGGGCACATTTCCAGATGTTCACCACAGGAACCAGTCTATGGCAGCTTCCAGTGAAATGGAGCGTAATATTTTTGTAGGTTGAGTCCTAGGCAAAGACAAACATTATAACATACTTTTTAAGTGGACTGGGGAGAGCAGTAATGGTCTAACCATTGAAAATGGCTTGCTCCATTAGGTTTCATATACAGATTAGTGCAATGTTTTTTCCTTTGGAGTAATATGGGTAATTTTAAGTTTCTCCCTACAGAAATATCAACTCAGAACAATGTTTTTCTTCAGCTGTGTTGGAAACTAAGAAAGACTATGAAAAACTGCCAACTTCACATAGTAATTAAAGTCAGTTCACCAAATGTCACTACTGGATACTTCTGAATTCTTATACCTTCAAAACTATGTGACATAGGAAAAAGTAGCTACTGATGACAAAGAATTCACTTAAGTACATTCAGAACCATGGAAAAATGTCAAAAATTTTATTTGTTCTTTAGATTAGGTAAAAAAAATAGACCCCCCCCACCTTTCACGTCTAATCTTGAACTTATCTTTTTAATTAAATTCATCGGTGTGCCTTCCATGTGCATAGGTCCTACACTAGGTGTAATGGATACTGCAAATGTACAGAACAGAATGGCCTTCCAGAGCCCGAGTGGGAGGGAAAGGGGCAGAAAGCAGATGAGACATAGCCATATATGTATTATCTTCATATTTGCATTTTAAAGTGATAAAGCTGTCAGGAGATGTGAGAAGAGGGCAGGAGAAAGGAGAAATGAAAGGCAGGAAGGGAGGATTGAGAAAATCCTACTTCCATTTAGAAGCCTGGGAGTAGAAATAAGCTGCCAAAAACCTGGAGCCTGGTGAATCACTTCCCAACCAAGTTCTCCTACCCTCTTTTCATCCGCAGCCTAGGTACTGTCTTTCATCTGGTATTAGAGCTTCTGAGGTGAAAGATACACCACAATATCATGGTGCTTTAACTCCTTTCACTTGCTGGGTATCAATGATGTGCCCACGCTGCCATCACGGCCCTGCTGGAGGAGGCTGTCACACCATCACCGAGATCATTTTGCTTATAAACTAAGGAGAGACCCCAGAGGGTGCTCAACAATCCTGTTGGTGGAGGCTTTTTTTTTTTTAATTTAATGCCCATTTGATAGTCAGAGAATTTCATTCCTTGTGGTAGAAGATCATATCAGGGGTTCATATAAAACTTACTAGGAATGCTTTTATAGACACAAATATCCAGGCTCCCATTCCAAGCCTCTTGAAATCAAGATCTCCAAGGATGTCTCTGTGATATGTGAATTTTTAAAAACTCTTGGAGAAGGTTTTTTTTTTTAGACAAGTTCTTTATTCTCTTGCTCAGGTTGGAATGCTGAAGTGCAGTGGCACAATCACAGCTCACTGCAGCCTCCACCTCCTGGGCTCAAGTGATCCTCCCACCTCAGCCCACCCCCACCTTCAAGTAGCTGGGACTACAGGTATGCACCACCATGCCCAGCTAATTAATTTTTTTTTTTTTTTGAGAGATGAGGTCTCACTATGTTGCCCAGGCTGGTTGCAAACTCCTGGGCTCAAGCGATCCTCCTTCCTTGTCCTCCGCAAGTGCTGGGATTACAGGCGTGAGCCACCATATTCAGCCAGAGAGTCTTATATGCACCTATTATTAGGAACTGCTGCCGAACAGGAACCCAGGCACTCTATCTTACACTAGGACTTAGAAAGATGCACAGTTTCTGGAAGAGAGCACCCAACAGGTGTAAGTTCCAGCAATTTGGGGCCATTGTGTTTTCCACCCCCAAATTTTATTATGAAGTACAGCCAAGTTGGAAGAATATGATAGAGAATACCCTTATATCCATAGCATCTTGATTCTACCATTAATATCTTACTGTCTCTTGAGATCACACCACTACACTCCAGCCTGGGCAACAGAGCGAGACTGTCTCAAAAAAAATTTTTTTTACTATACTTGCTTTATGGTATATCTATCCATCTATTCATCCTCCTGTCCATCCATGAATCCATCTTATTTTTGATGCATTTGAAAGTAAATTTCAGACATCAATTTATTTCCTTCTAAATACTTCAGCATATAATTAATTGGAGTTCAATACCTCTTCATTTGGGGTAAAATTTATATTAAACAAAATGCACAAATCTTAAGGATGCATCGTGTAACCCAATTCGTATATCTTTGTAATCTAAACTGCTAACAAGATAGACATTACCATGACCCCAGAGAGTTCCCTCATGCCACTACCCAATCAGCCCTCTCTCCTACTTCCCACAGGAAATCACTGTTTTAATTTTTTTTATCATAAATTAGTTTTGCCTATCCTAGAACATCATGTTAATGGAGTCATATAGTATGTACTTTCGTTTAAGTCTTCCTTCACTCAGTATACTCAGTATAATGTTTTTGAGATTTCATCTTGTTAGTGTATACATATTCATAGCCCACTCCTTTTTTTTTTTTTTTTTGAGACGGAGTTTCGCTCTTGTTACCCAGGCTGGAGTACAATGGTGCGATCTCTGCTCACTGCAACCTCCGCCTCCTGGGTTCAGGCAATTCTCCTGCCTCAGCCTCCTGAGTAGCTGGGATTACAGGCACGCGCCACCGTGCCCAGCTAATTTTTTTTTAATTTTTAGTAGAGACGGGGTTTCACCATGTTGACCAGGATGGTCTCGATCTCTTGACCTCGTGATCCACCGGCCTCGGCCTCCCAAAGTGCTGGGATTACAGGCTTGAGCCACCGCGCCTGGCCCATAGCCCACTCCTTTTTACTGTTGGGCTGTATTCCACTTTATGAATACACCAGTTTGTCTTCTGTTTTTTCTAATTATAACATCATGTACTCTTGAGTAAATAATCAGTAGCATCAGACTGTATTTGTGAGAGATACTGCTACCCTATACTGGATCTACCTTGAATATACGCAACACCCAGTTACTTTCCTCTAGGATTTTAAGTCTTGAGATATTAATGAGGCCAGCTGTGGTGGCTCACACCCATTATCCCAGCAGGTTGATAGGGTGAGGTGGGCAGATCACTTGAGTTCAGGAGTTCCAGACCAGCCTGGCCAACATGGTGAAACCCCATCGAGACTAAAATACACAAATTAGCAGGGCATGGTGGCACACACCTATAATCCCAGATACTTGGGAGTCTGAGGCAGAAGAATCACGCGAACCCAGGAAGTGGAGGTTGTAGTGAGCTGAGATTGTACCCTTGCATTCCAGCCTGGGTAGCAGAGTAAGACTCTGCCTCAATAAATAAATAAATAGGGAGTGATTTGTTTTCAAACTCTAGAGACAATTGAAAGAATGAATGAAATAGAATACTTCCAGTAGTGCTTTGAGTTTGTTTTTAAAGTAAACCTCTTCCTGCACCATGTGTCCTATTGTAATAATGTCTAATGATTCTAACATTGCTGTAACCATATTTTACTATAATTAACATTTTATATATTTGCCTGTCCAATTAACTGGAGACTCCTTGATGGCAGAGACTGCCTCCTTGGTATCCCCAGCACACAGCACAGAACCTTATTTAGTATTTATACTAAATAAGTATTAATGAGTATTATATAAGTATATAAATAAGTATTTTTACTAAATACTTTTCAGGAAGTATTGAATGAATGAAAAAAGACATTCCTTCAGTGGCTTCTGTACTCAGGCTTCTGCTTCAATGCTTCTCTACATAATTTAGGCAATTCTTTTTTATAACCACTTATTTCTGGCTGTGAAATATCAAATATTGTTTCAGTCACGTGTGCTTTGGTTTTTCACTAGACTAAAGGTTAAAGGCAGGGGAAGGGATGGGGATGTATCTTCTGTATTCCTCAACAGAGAAGTGGGGTGAAGTCAATAACACCTAAATGCTGGTTGTAAAAAAGTTTATGTTTAGAATGAAGAACTCTAACTCCCAGGAGGTGCCAAGACCATAGAGTCCTACCTCCTGGTTCTTCAAAAAGACCAGGAACACCTAGAGGACAAAAAAAATGTTCTATGGGCCGGGCGCGGTGGCTCATGCCTGTAATCCCAGCACTTTGGGGGGTCGAGGTGGGTGGATCATGAGGTCAAGAGATCGAGACTATCCTGGTCAACATGGTGAAACCCGGTCTCTACTAAAAATACAAAAAATTAGCTGGGCGTGGTGGTGCGTGCCTGTAATCCCAGCTACTCAGGAGGCTGAGGCAGGAGAATTGCCTGAACCCAGGAGGTGGAGGTTGTGGTGAGCCGAGATCGCGCCATTGCACATCAGCCTGGGAAACAAGAGTGAAACTCCGTCTCAAAAAAAAAAAAAAAAAAAGTTCTATGTATTTGGGTCTCCAGGACCCGTACATTGCCTAGCAGTAGTTGGCATTCAATATTTAGCAGAAGAAGAGAAAGAAGGAGGGAAGGGAGGAAAGAGGGGAGAAGAAGCTGGGAACTGAAGCTTAGAGTCATAAAATGGTTTTGCCAAAACTTCCATCAGAACCCAAACCTCTTCTTTCCTAGTCCAGCTCTGCTTCTGCTAGATTGTTTGAATTTTTAGCATAACTAACGTCAAAAATGGCATCTATTTTTTTACTGATGGCAATTTAATCATGAAAGCAGTTGCTTTGCTTCACCGCAGCTGTTGCCTCCACATACCTGAAATGCCAGTCCTCCAGCTGTCTTGATTGAGAGGCCTAGTTTGCAAGAAAACAAGACAAAATACGTTGCTGCCTTAATTCCAGTGGGAATTTAATTTAATTAGCATCTGATTTACACAATGCACTTCTGACAGCTGTGTTTGTGGAGTCTCTGTGGAAGCACGAAATTACCATCCATTGAAATCATCATCAAAGCTTATTTATCGTCCTGCCACATCTTTCCAGCCTTCAGCGTAGGGAACTTCTGTGTGTTTATTGCACATTCATGAAGGTTACAGTAAATAATACTCAACTAAGTACACTAGGATTTGTGGAGGGTTTAGTGCAGGCTTGTTCCAGAGCCTGAATGGGATGAATCTGAAAATGAGGCTTTGGAGGTTTGATCAAAGGACAGGTGTCTTTTAATGTTGAGTTTTTAAGAAACATTAAGGATCTCAAATGAGAGAACACTTACCACCTGGACAAAAAGAACACTCAGCAGTGGCCTTTGGGGCTTGTGCAGTTACTGTGTGAACAGAGTAACTGTGAACTGTGAACTGGCTCAAGAAGGATGTGAGTGACTTGGGATGGGCTTGCAGTGGGGCCTCTCCTGTGGGAGATGACTAGGAGCCAGACTAGGGCAACCAGGGGATGATGGTAAGGTCTTAGCCATGTTCATGGTCCTCAGTGCCGACCGCATAATAAATAGTTGCTGAATGACCGATTGAATGAATGAGAGCAGATGTGATTGACCTAGCTTCAGTTTTTGTGCCTAGTCCAATCATTCACTATACCCCTGTGTTCAATAAAATTATGATCTCAAGAATGATTCGGTCATTCTTTATAGAGCATCGTAATATGAGGAGGGGGCATATTAGATGAGAGAGCTACTGGCCAAGTACAGAGAAGGGAGAGCACACATCCAAAAAAGGGTGCAAGGGAAGGTTGCAAAGAAGAGGTTGGCCAGGCGCTGTGGCTCATGCTTGTTATCCCAGCTCTTTGGGAGGCTGAGGGGTGCAGATCACCTGAGGTCAGGAGTTCAAGACCAGCCTGGCCAACATGGTGAAACCTAGTCTCTACTAAAAAATAAAAAAAAATTAGCCAGGCATGGTAGTGGGTGTCTGTAATGCAAGCTACTCAGGAGGCTGAGGCAAGAGAATTGCTTGAACCCAGGAGATGGAGGTTGCAGTGAGCCAAGATTGCGCCACCGCACTCCAGCCTGGGCAACAGAGTGAGACTCTGTTTCAAAAAAGAAAAAAAAAAAAAAGAGTTTGCATTATAGCTGGGTCTCGAATTATACAAATGTTTTTATTGGAGACAAGTGTTTTAATAAAAGATAAGAGGGGGAGGAATCTCAAGGACAGAAAGTTATGTGAAAAGAGATGAAAGAGCATGCAATGACGTATCTTTAAGGAGCAGGGAGCTTGGCTTAGAGAGATAAGAAAGGAACGTTAGGCCTTGACCATGAATGACTTTGAAGAATTATAAATTTTGCTCTGTGACAATGTCGAATCTTTGAAAATGTTTGAGAAGAGGAATCACCTGATTTGATTCATGGTTTGCAAGAAAAACCTCTGGCATGAAGGTAAAGGATAGATGGGCAGAGAGGAGACTTTTCATGTCTTTGCTAGAGAAATGTTCAATGTTTCCACCAGCAAAAGCAACAATAAAAACACAGGTTCATCGGTAATGCCTGGAAACTTGATTAGTGACATAGAAATGAGTTTCAGAGACACCGTAAAGGATGAACTGTCAGGATTTAGCAATGGATCGATGGTCGAGAGTCAAAGTGGCCTCTAAAATACTGAAGTTTCCAGCTTGGCTGACAGCAAGAATAGTGATGCCACTAAAAAGAGGAAAAAGTGGCCAGGCACGGTGGCTCATGCCTGTAATCCCAGCACTTTGGGAGGCCTAGGTGGGCAGATCACAAGGTCAGGAGATCGAGACCATCCTGGCCAACATGGTAGAGACAAGAAAGCTTGTCTCTACTAAAACTACAAAAATTAGCTGGGTATGGTGGCCCGTGCCTGTAATCCCAGCTACTCGGGAGGTTGAGGCAGGAGAATCGCTTGAACCTGAGAGGTAGAGGTAGCAGTGAGCTGAGACTGTGCCGCTGTGCTCCAGCCTGGTAACAGCAAGACTCCGTCTCAAAAATAAAAAAAATATAAATAAAGAGGAGAAAGTTTAAAGGAGATGCTGGTAAAATAAAAACTATTTTCGACTCTACTCATTCATACAACTGGGAAATGTCCACTTTCTCGGCACCATCCCCAGCTTTATAGAATAAGAACATTAGAATTAAAAAGCACTTTATAGATTTTTTAGGTTAATGTTTCTCAAAGTAAGTTCCTCAGACTGCTGCTTCTGGAAATACTCCACGCACAAGTGACTTTATGACCAAATACATTGGAAACATTATATAGTATTTTTGTTTTGTTTTATCTTTTGCGACAGGGCCTCGCTTTGTCTCCAGGCTGGAAGGCAGTGGCAGGAACATGGCTTACTGAAGCCTGGACCTCCAGGGCTCAAGCGATCTTCCCACCTCAGCCTCCCAAGAAGCTGGGACTATCTGCCTTTCGGAGCTTAACAAGGCGCATTAGTTTATTAATACCCTGGAAGAGCTCTGAGGCAATGACACTTTTTGTTTTGTTTTGCTTAACCAAATTCCTCCCCAAAATAAAGTTTATCAGATCCTCTTTTTTTTTTTTGAGACGGAGTTTCACTTTTGTTATCCAGGCTGGAGTGCAGTGGCGCAATCTCTGCTCACTGCAACCTCCGCCTGGGTTCAAGCGATTCTTCCGCCTCAGCCTCCCGAGTAGCTGGGACCACAGGCGCGTGCCACCACGCCTGGCTAATTTTTGTATTTTTAGTAGAGCTGGGGTTTCACCATGGCCAGGATGGTCTCGATCTCTTGACCTCGTGATCCGCCTGCCTCGGCCTCCCAAAGTCACATCCTCATTTTTATACAAGACTTACTTGGCTGCTGCAATGGCTCACGTCTGTAATCCAAGTACTTTGGGAGGCCAAGGCAGGTGGATCACTTGAGCCCAGGAGTTCAAGACCAGCCTGGGCAACATGGCAAAGTCCCAACTCAAAAAAAAAAAAAAAAAATTCTAGGGGCATGGTGCACCTGCAGTTTCAGCTACTTGGAAGCCAAGGTGGGAGGATGGCTTGAGCCTATGAGCTGGAGGCTGCAGTGAGCCATTTTTGTGCCACCGCACTCCAGCCTGGGCAACAAAGCAAGGCCCTGTCTCAAAAAAAAAAAAAATTTATTACTATTCAGAAGAAGCTACTTCAGGTAAAGCTAATTTAGTTCAAACCCCCTTCATTTCATAGATTAGAAAACCAAGCCCAGAGATAGTAAATTTTTCTGAAGTTGTATAACTTTTTAGTGGCAGAGTCAGGACTAGAATCTAATTTTCATGACTCATTATCCAGCATTCTTCCCACCTCTCTAATTTTCTAATTGCTATGAAGATGATGATAGATGTCTCTTTCCTAAACTATCAGCCAAAGGGTTTAAGACTCCACTTGCCCCATCCTTCCCTCTTCCCTCACTTCTACCCCAGGCAAGAAGCTCCCTCAAACCCCTAAGGTTGGTGAAGAGCTTATTATATGGTGAAGAGTATATTATTATTTTTGAGATGGAGTTTTACACTGTCACCCGGGCTGGAGTGCAGTGACTCAATCTAGGCTCACTGCAACCTCCACCTCCCAGTTCAAGCGATTCTCCTAGCCTCAGTCTCCTGAGTAGCTGGGATTACAGGTGCCTGCCACCATACCTGGCCAATTTTTTTTTTGTATTTTTAGTAGAGACAGGTTTCACTATGTTGGCCAGGCTGGTCTCGAACTCCTAACCTTGTGATCTGCCCACCTTGGCCTCCCAAAGTTCTGGGATTACAAGCGTGAGCCACTAGGCCTGGCCTATGGTGAAGAGTGTATTATTACATGTTTCCCACACAATGACATGTCTCAGTAGATAGGGACTAAATTGAACCATTTATAAGTGTGTATAAACATGGGGTGGAGGGGGTGAATATAACATATTTCATTTTCCATAAAATCACATCTCCTGTGGTAATTAAAGCAGAGAAGGGCATAGGAATGATCTTTAGCACTGTTCTCATTGTCCAGTTGTCTATTTCTAGATATTATTGACGGGGTTGATGAGACCAAAGGAGGTAAGGTAACACTGATGTCCCGTTGGAATAGAGCTTCGATTAGTGCTTTCTCACATGGGAGCTCACTTACTTCTTACCTTTCTTAGGGACATTGGTTTTTTATTATCCTCACTTTGAGGGCAAGCCTGATGCTTGGCCTGTGTATGGCTCTAATGACTAGAGCCCCTGGAGTTAAAATCTAGGTTTCTTGGCTCTTGAATGCTCCCTATGCTTTTCTTTTAATCTCCAAGTTCCCTTCTCAGATTCCAGGCATTCATGTTCCGGCTCTGGTGGGAACTGCTGGGCCTGTCTTTTATCCACTCGCTGTCCCAAGGCCAGCTGGACAGAAAGGTTTCAGGTCTTAGTTACACATTTCTATGTGATTGCAGTTAATTTGTAAAAAGAGTGAACACAGGCCCAGGTACCTCTTCGTAAATGTTAGGATGTTAAACGTCATTTGAAAGGTTTTTGCGTGAGAATGTAAGAGTGTAAACATGTTTAAATCTGGACTGTGTGAACTAAGATGAAGCCGAGAAGACAGCACCTGCCCTGCACCCCCCACCATGGTAATATCTTGGCTACTGGCCCACGTAATAGTTAATAAATAGGGTAGCGGTGACTTCCTAAATGCGTGTTGGATACCAGCTTTATCGGAGTTCTCAAGAGAAACAGAATCAAAGGGATTTATTTCAAGGGATTGGCTTACGTACTTATGGGGGCTGGCAAGTCTGAAATCCATAGGGTAGGCCAGTAGGCTGGAAACTCATGTAAGACTTGAGGGTGCAGGGATTTTTGTTTTTTGTTTTTGTTGAGACAGGGTTTTATTCTATCACCCTGGCTGTAGTGCAGTGGCACCATCATGGCTCACTGTAGCCTCAGTCTCCTGGGCTCCAGCGATCCTCCCATCTCAGCCTCCTGAGCAGATGGGACTACAGGTTCCTGCCACCACGTGAGGCTAATTTCTGACTGTAGAGATGGGGTCTCGCCGTGTTGCCTAGGCTAATCTCAAACTCCTGGGCTCAACCAATCCTCCCGCCTTGGCCTCCCAAAGCACTGAGAATACAGTTGTGAGCCATCATGCCCGGCTGATGCTATAGTCTTGAGGCAGAATTTCTTTCTCTTCAGAAAACCCTGGTTTTGCTCTTAAAGGCCTTCAACTACCTGGATGGGGCCCCACCCACATTATCTAGCATCATCTCTTTTATTCAAAGTCAACTGACTGCAGATGTTAACTGTGAAATACCTCTACACCTAGATTAATGTTTCATTAAGTTACTGGGTACTAGAGCCTAGCCAAATTGACATAGGAAACTAGCCATCATATCAGCCAATGAGGAAAAGTTGACATTTTGATCAGTCCCTTAACATTGGCATTAATAATTTTATAAATAAGGTTTGAAGAACTACCTTCCTACAGTTTGAATAGAAGTAGGTCCTCTCACTATCACCACATTCCTGGGAGCTGTCTTGCTCTTGGGGTCATTGTGCTCTGTCAGTGAAACGAATGTTTTCCCCAAGACACCAAAGACCATCATAAAATGCTTATCTTAGGACACATTTTCTACAGAAATTCATTCAATTCTGAAGATAATTTTGTTTCTGCCTCTTTGTCTTGATTTATACAGCCAGTCAGCCTGAGGGCAGGCTTGAAGATGACAGATAAAGTCAATGTTCCAAGAAAATAATATCTAGGTCCTTTTGAGTAATTTGTTGGGGGCCCTTCATTTACTTTTTCCCAGTAAAAATACTTCCTCCTCAGGCAGCAAAAC
The DNA here is from genome assembly GCF_049354715.1 of Callithrix jacchus. Taxonomy (NCBI): domain Eukaryota; kingdom Metazoa; phylum Chordata; class Mammalia; order Primates; family Cebidae; genus Callithrix; species Callithrix jacchus. The sequence goes on from NC_133520.1 coordinate 5,954,209, forward strand.
ACACTGCCATGTGTGTACCTATGCAACCTTCTTGCATGTTCTGCACATGTACCCCCAAACCTAAAATGCAATAAAAAAAAAAATACTCCCTCCTCACCCAATAAATTCAGACTGCTAGAACCATGCTGCTCTCCTCTTGTTCCCAGTTTAAATGAAAACTGACAGGAATTTCCCCTAAAGAGCTTTCACCGCTTTTGCCTGAAAAGCTGACCACGGTGTTTCCCGGCTCTTGGCAAACCTATATAAGTACCTGAGATTGAAAATTGTTCAAGGTATACTTGGCTTCATTTTGCTGTAGGTAGAGAAAATAATTACATCTTGCAGTTGACGGTGCAATCTGGCAGAGGGTAGAAACATTTGAGGGATAACTGAAGGACCACCTCACCAACAGAGATGAAAAAGACCCAAATGATTCTTGGCAGTTCTGCCCATTCAGGGAATGACATTTGAATAATTTATGTCTGAAGATAAACGGGTGGTTGCCTGTGTGCATTTGCTAAAGAGCTTCTCTAATCACTTGAGACTCCCTGAATTTCCACTCTGAAGGTTAAGGTTTATATGACTCCATCATTAGAAAGAGAAATAATAAAATGAACTTTCATTGACCCACATTACATACAATGAAGTGTGGTCATAGTAAATAACTAAAAACATAAAGAACCAGATAATCATTCAAATTTAGTTCATTAATTCAGAGACTTTCTGCTACATAATTTGTTTAATCAGGGATATTTTTGGCTTGGCTGGAGTCTAGGGCTTACATGTTCTTGGAAGAGGAAGAGAGTTACCCCCTTCCCAATATATCACTGAATCTTGGAAGCTGCCAGATAGAACAGGACAATATCTTTTCTAGACATAGTGTTTGGCATTCATAAATTTACAAGTGGCAGAGATGCTTTCTGGGAGGAATAGGACTAGGACTGCAACTCCTCTCAGGTTCAAGGGGAGAAAAATGAGTTAAGATGGGCTGAGATGACACTGACCAAGACTAGGCGGCATGAAAGGATAAAAAAGGCTCAAGAGGAAACCTACTGTAAAACGGGGTGGTCTGGACCCCTGACAAGTACTGCACCAGTGTCTGGATTGTTGGTGAAGAACATTGGTTCTGATTATAGGGCATGGCCAATGGTGGAAACCCTTCTGATACAGTTGTCCCCACCCAAATCTCATGTTCCGTTGTAATCCCCAGTGTTGGAAAAGGGGCCTGGTGGGAGGTGATTGGATCACTGGGGAGGCTTCTGATGGTTTAGCACCATCACCTTAGAGTTATTGTCATGATAGCGTTCTTATGAGATCTGCTCGTTTGAAAGTGTGTAGTACCTTCCACCTCTCTCTTCCTCCTGCTCTGGCCAGGTGAAGTGCCAGCTTCCCCTTTGCCTTCCACCATGATTGATGTCAAGCAGATGCTGCCATGCTTCCTGTGCAGCCTGCAGAATGATGAGCCAATTAAACTTCTTTTCTTTATAAATTACTCAGTCTCAGGTATTTCTTAATAGCAGTGCAAGAATGAAGTAATACATCTTCCTACTGAGTCAACTTGACACTGTGATTGTGCTTTGGGGAAAATGGTTATGGATAGCTGAGTAAAAGAGCTGATTGCTAAAAAGCTGTACTTTCTGGGAACCTAAACTTTTTTGCTGTGGGGTGCTCATGACTAATATTTCAGAGAAGTGCTTTCCCTGGGACATTGAAAACCCCTTTGGGTGAATCAGCAGGTGGCAAATATCGGAACTGGCAGCGATGGCAAATGGAATAGCCAGATTCAACTTGCAGATGATGATGGCCTAGTTAGGCCCCAGCACAGTAGGGCAGGAAGTATATCTGATACAGCTCAGTGAGTTCCATCTAGCCTTGAGGGAGTAAGGTAAAATTCCTGTACTTCTTCCGGGTGCATTATAGTTCTTGGATTCGTTTATCCTTGGGAATCCTTAGGAATATTTATGAATAAAAACTGCAGTAGTTATCCATTGCACTATAACAAATTACCATAAAATTTAGTGGCTTAAAACAGTAAACATTTATTTCATATTCTCAATGAGTCAGGAATCCAGAAGTGGCTTAGCTGGGAGGTTCTGGCTCAGGGTCTGTCATGAGGTTGCAAGCAAGCTGTTGGCTGGAGCTGCAATCCTCTGCAGCTGGAGGAAGGCAATCTTCTGAGCATGCTCACGTGCTTGTAGCAGGCCTCAAGTTCCTCCAAGGTTGTTCACTGGAGACAAAAGTTCCTTAGCACGAGGAACTCTCCAAGTCTTAATCGGTTCAGGCTGCTGTAACAGAATACTGTAGACTAGGTAGTTTGTAAACAACAGAAATTTATTTCTCACAGCTCTGGAGACTGGAAGTCTGAGATAAGAATGTCAGCATCATCAGGTTCTGGAGAGGGCACGCTTCTGGGTTGCAGACTGCTGACTTCTCTTTGTATAATCACGCTGAAAGACAGCCAATTAGCTCTCTGGTCTTTCTTATGAGGGCACTAATCTCATTCCTGAGGGCTGCACCCTCATGACCTAATTACCTCCCAAAGGCCCCACCTCCAAAATCATCACACTGGGATTAGGGTTTCAACATATGAATTTGCGGGGGAACATATTCAGTCTGCTGCACTGGCTGAGTGTCCTCATAACATGGCAGATGCCTTCCTTCAGAGTGAATGATCCAAGAGAAAAGTAGTGAGAAAGATCAAGACAGAAGCCATAGTATCTTTTACAACAATCTCTGGGCCGTGCATGGTGGCTTACACCTGTAATCCCAGCACTTGGGAGGCCGAGGCAGACAGTACAAGGTCAGGACTTCAAGATCAGCCTGGCCAATATGGTGAAACCCCATCTCTACTAAAAATACAAAATTTAGCAGGATGCAGTGGCGGGCGCCTGTAGTCTCAGCTACTAGGATGTCTTTTAGGCTGAGGGAGGAGAATCACTTGAGCCCGGGAGTTGGCAGTTGCAGCGAGCCAAGATCGTGCCACTGAACTCCAGCCTGGTCAACAGAGTGAGACTCTGTCTCAAGAAAGAAAAAAATCTCTGGAGTAGCATATCATTACTTCTGCCATATTCTATTGGTTATATAAATCACCCTGGTGCAGTGTGAGAAGGAACGGCTTAAGGTATGAATAGCAGGTGGTAGAGATCCTTGAGGACCATCTAAGAGGCTGGCCATATGAAGACCGAATGTCCTAACAATTTAGCTATTGGGAATTCAAGGACAACAAGAAGATAGAGATTTTTGTCTCTATGGTTGATAATACCTAAATAAAAACTAAAACAAAAAAAACCTGGCACATAGTAGATGTCCAGTTAATATTAAATAAATGAATTAATTTTAATATTAAAGGAAACAAATTGATATTAAAGGAACATTATTGTTATCCTGCAGGAACAGGATAAGATCTGGGTATTGGTTCCATTTGTCTTCTTTACTATATTTTGCTTAAGATTCAATTGATTTGCATATGATCACTGACCATAAGAGAATCTTTTCTCTTAGTGGAAAAGAAAATTAAATTGAGAGTATAATATTTGCTAGATAAAAATCTGCTTCTTCAATTTGAATGTCACACTTTATTTTGCCTAGCTCTTCTTCTTTTTGAGTTTAGGAGCAGAGGTTTATTTTTATTTTATTTAAAAAAACTTTAAGACAGAGTCTTGCTCCACCATGCTGGAATGCAGTAGTGTGATCTTGGCTCACTGCAACCTCTGCCTCCCAGGTTCAAGCAATTCTCCTGCCTCAGCTTCCTGAGTAGCTGGGACTACAGGCATGTGCAACCATGGCCAGCTGATTTTTGTATTTTTAGTAGAGATGGGAGTTCACCATGTTGGCCAGGCTGGTCTCGAGCTTCTGAACTCATGATCCACCTTGGCCTCCCAAAGTGCTGGGATTACAGTTGTGAGCCACAGGAGCAGAGATTTAAAAGAAAAGAAAGAGAAAGGAGAGCAGCCCTCTTTCTCTCGTGAGAGAGAGGGGTGTCTGAAAGGGAAATGCCTGCATAGCTCCTGAGAATCATCAATTAGTGGGTATTCAAGAAGTGGATAATTTTTTAGAAAAGTGGAAAAGTCAGAAACAGTGCATTACTAGCACTATTCTAAGCAAAATAGTAAATTAGGTACAGATTTCTAGTATGATTGGACACCTGAGACTGAAGTAACCAATGCCTAACTGCTAGACTTGGTCACTTCTTCTGCAAAATGATTAAACCTTCAGATTTACTTTACCCTAAAACTCGACTAACAGAACATGTCAGATGAAGAACTAAGACTGACTCTTCAGTGGGGACAAGCCATTCAGAATCCATGGAACCAGGATTCTCATTCAATATTATACTGGTCAGGGTTCTCCAGTGAAACAGAACCAATAGGATAGATGTATACAGACAGGTAGATAGATAATTGGATAGATAGATACAATGAGATTTATTATGAGGAATTGAATGTATTATGATTATGGTGGATGAGAAGTCCCACAATCTGCCATTCACCAATGGGAGACCCAGAAAAGCCAGTGATGTAAATCAGTTTGAGTTCAAAGGCCTAAGAACCAGAGAAGCCAATGTAGTAAATCCCATCCATGGGCAGGAGAAGATGAGATGAGATATCCATGCTCAAGCAGTGAGACAGAAAAAAGGAGCAAATTCCTCCTCCTTTCGTGGCCTTTTGTTATATTCAAGCCCTCAGTGGATTGAATGATGCTCATTCTCAGTGGGAAGGCAATCCACCTACTGAACCCAACAATTTAAATGCTAAGGTCATCCAGAAACACCCCCACAGACACACCCAGAAGTAATGTTTAATCTGGGCATCCTGTGGTCCAGTCAAGTTGACATAGAATTAACCATCATAAGTAATCATAAATATTAATAATTGTAATTGATACTATGACTTAAGCACCTTAAAGTATGCTTTACATACTTTTCCTCAACTTTAACATGGAAGAGTCATGGGGTACCTACCTAGCTCACTTCAATTTCCTTTTCCTGAGACCCATCCTTACCCAGATATAGGTCCCATAACTGTGTTGCTACTATGGGGCTCCATCTCCCTGGCCACAGCTGATTGAATTAGAGGGCGATACTTGACAAAAAGGAGCAAAGCAGATTCTATTTCCACTATACTTTGAAATGGTGCCTAAAGACTAGTGTATCAGTCACTTGAACAGAAGAGTTATGAAGAGCTATAGAGTGAGCATCTTCCTCATGTGGAAGGATGAGAGATGGACGGAGTACCTGTTGGGTGCTTGCTTGTCACATTGTTCAGATCCTTTGAGACTAATCTACCCTTTGGGTCCATTTGATAACTCAGTGCACTTCCCCAAAAATTCTTTTTTGTTGCATAAAGCTGGTTCAAATTATACTTGCTTCCTATATCAAACCTGTTTTATAGATGAGAACCATGAGAAGTTGAGTAGCTTGCACAGGGCTACTGGCACAGGGCAGCAGAGCTGAGATTAAATCAACATCATATTGACTCTCGAGCTTGTTATTTATCTCCTATGCCATTAGAAGAAAGTGTTTCCTTTTCTCCGCTAACTTAGAATGCTCAGACTCCTGTAAAGTTAATTATAGCCACGTGACTTGCTTTGGTGAAAGAAACATACACAGAGGTGACATGATTCATTCATTCTTAGTGGAGATACTGATTGCCAGCGCTTAGCTCTCCATGCTGTTTCTTTTCCAGCACCTCCGAGAGCACATCACAGTATGGAGGAAACATAAGATCAAAGAAGCATCCAACACTGAGCTATCGCATGGAGAACACCTGCCCGGGAAGCCACCTAAACTGACAGTGGGCTTCTCACGAGAAATAAAATTTGTTGTTTTGGGACTCCAAGATTTTGGAGGTTTCTTTGTTTGACATTGTCTATCTCATCCTACTATAGTTAACTAACAACATCTTATGCTCCAGGCCGACTTCTGTCTTTGATTTCATATTAAATTAATTCCAACTTCCTCTTCTCTTAGAGCATAATTTCAGTTATATATGGCTGCATAACAAACCACTCCAAAGCTGAAAACAACAATAAATTATTATTTCTCATAATTCTGTTTAACGATAACCCATGAGGAGCAAGTGAAGTCACCCATATTTTACAAAGGAGACTGGAGCTCAGAACTCTGGACACCTCAGATCACACAACTAGTAAATGGGAGAAGGGAAACTGCAGCTCATGTCTGATTACTGCAAGGCCTGTGTTTTTTGTTTTTTAGCATTAATGTGTCACAGTTACTCTGGCCAGCACACCCTGTGTTATCTAACAATGATTTCCATGTTCAATCTTTTCAGGTTTTGAAAATTGCTCTATTCACAAATGAATAAGAAAATAATCCATTAAAATATTTTTTCTAGAGCTTAGATTATTTATAGGTTTTTTAATTTGGAGGGACGTACCTAATTCTTAGAGACCTTGATAATGAACCTGTAACAGAGCTATTAGCAATGTTTACTTACTGTAAAACATTAACCGGCTAAGCCAGGTGGTTGTTTGGAAGTACACACCTATGCAAACCCCGAACGGGGAGTTATTTAGATTTTGCAGTGCCCAGATTTTCTTCTCAGGGATAGAGCTTCTTTACTGTACCCTAGTCCCATGACAGAATTTCAGCCCCAAACTCCCAGTCCTACAGTTCCTGTAAGGCATTTATGCTACTGTGCAAATGTCAGTACTCGTGAGACTTGTATCACTGGGGTGGACTTGAGATGGGTTGGCCTGCACATAAAAATTATACTGAGAAAGTGTCCAAAATTACACTCATTATTGCTTGTAATTCCTGGATGCTTGAGACTAAGTCACATGGAGATTAGGATCAGATCTGGTTCAGAAGTGCTACCTGCGGTGCTGTTGCTATGGTAACCAATGGCCAAGGAACAGAGATCCAGGGAAACTATAGTCTTTGCTGCCATCCTGAGCTGGGCTCTGCCACCAGACCCTCCCTGGATGACGTGCTTCACTGAAGAATGGCTTCTGCTGCATCCCGTTGTATGGTCCCATACTCTCGGTCCCCAGCCTCCAAATGACACTTCTCATTAGGAACCTCAGCTGCCTGTGCCTTTGATCCATTCCCTTCACTTTTGTTGTCACGTTTCTGATTTGGAGAGAAATCAGGAAATGTTTGTACAAACAAAGACCTCTGAACCCCCCTTATTGTGCAGATACCCATGTAAGAAGCTTCTACTTTAAGCAATCTCAGTCTTCACCCCCAACTACCTTCTTATACAACACAGCTCATGACATCCTAACTTCACGGGAGTGAGGCAAATATGAAGAAGTGTCCCAGGGTGAGAAGAACTAGAAAAATAAGTCAGGCTGACTATGGGAGTTTGGTGAAATTGTAGTACATGATTACCAGGTGGAAAAAATAATATTCTATACTGACCTAAAGTTGGAGCAACCAATATTCCTATCTCAGGCCCCTTGTCCCCATCAGAGGGTCACATACCTTGTTTTGTATCCTGTGGTACTCATTTAACACGTACTGATATTTAGGTTGAGTAAGACCGAAGAAGACAGCAAACCTTCCACCAAGGAACTCACATGCTAAAAGAAAGAATGAGCACTTGGGTAAACCGAATTAATAACTAAAGCTTAGCATCAGCTGAGGGCCGAGTTTAAACTACTCTGCAAGTGATCTCTTAATATACTTAACTTGAAGCCTGATAAAAGATTTCAATTGCCTTGGCCTCTCAAAAATTCTAGGCTTCAAAGGAAATTTGTCAAATCTTCTATCTTTATATGGGATTATATATAAACTATTTTTTCCAGATGTATATATCAGGAGAGATTTTCAATATATTTTAACATCAGGTACAGCATGGGTCCTGAGCAACCAGAACAGGTACTGCTCATTAACCCCGTGTGTACTGGCTTACATTTCTATTAAACCCGAACTCAACCCAGTGTTACCAAGACCCACATCAGGAATTCCTCCATGCATCCAGACAGACACCTCAGAAGTCGTTCAAGGCCTTCCTTGTCTGCCTTCGGTAGCAAGGATGCCTGCAGGCTCAGCACTGGCATTGTCAGAGGCAGGGATAAAGGTGTAGCATGAATAACGAGTGGCTCCTGAAGATGACCCCTAGAAATGTTTTCCTTTAAAATTAGAGGATTTCTGACAGCCTTCTCTTATGCCCCAATTATAGGACTTTCTGATTCCTTTGATTCATTCTGCCTCTTGGGATATCACACTCACATAGGGCATCAAAAGGATGCTATTTTTAATATGTCTTATCTTTTCAAAAATATGCTATCTCTTTATTCTGTATATTTGTAGTAGATAAGTTTTTAAAAAAATATTAAAATAAATCTTAGGGAGCTTTCCTGTTTATGACCTACTAGAATTTTAAATTGAAAAAATTAATTACCAGTGTCATCTGGGTTTCAACTCCATTCAAGCAAAATCTCTGTGTACAGAGACCACAGTCCTGACTGCTAGCATCTTTATGCCTCCACTGCGACCTTGAAGCTCTGGTCAGGAGCATTTCTTCACTGCAGCTCTGTTTGGAACTCATAAGAAAGCCAGGCTCGCCATGCATCCTATCCCTGCAATCTCAAATCAAAACTCAACATGCAAATCACTCTTGTCTATACTCTCAATCCCATACTGAGTTTTGCTTCTTATACATGACCTAATCTTCTCTGATTCCCTCCATCTGAAACATATTTCTTTTTTTGTTTTGTTTGTTTGTTCGAGATGGAGTCTCGCTCTGTCACCAGGCTGGAGTGCAGTGGCGCGAACTCGGCTCACTGCAACCTCTGCCTCCTGGGTTCAAGCGATTCTCCTGTCTCAGCTTCCCAAGTAGCTGGGATTACAGGCACATGCCACCAACCCAGCTAATTTTTTTGTTTTTAGTAGAGACGGGGTTTCACTGTGTTGGCCAAGATGGTCTCAAACTCTTGACCTCATGATCCGTCTGCCTCGGACTCCCAAAGTGCTGGGATTACAGACATGAGCCACTGCGCCCGGCCCGAAACATATCTTTTTAAATGCCTTTGCCTTAACTGAAGTGTAGAGCTTTCTGGAAGACGGCATTTTTTCCTGTTAACATATTGCAGTCAGGGTAGGGTTAGTATTGACTGGGATTTCCAGTGTAGCTTCTGAATCACTAACCCTCTGTGCTTGTGTAAAAGCGTTTATTGCTTGAAGGTTCATATCTGACTAAATCACCTCGTCTTTACTTCTTACTGTAATTTAAAGACTCCCTGGTCACGGTCGTGGTCCTCAAGCTAACCTTAGCCAGCCACACTGTCATAGCTCTCTGAAGGTGTCTCCTCCATATGTCAGCGTGCCCGAGTCTTCCAGGTTATAGTCCCTGTGCACTCCTACCCTGGCAATGGTGAAAACAACTTATAATTACGAGCATGTTTGCTGATCTACATGATTCACTGAATACTGAGCCCCTTGAAAGCAGAGCCTGTCATTCATCTTTGTGTCCCAGGGTCCAGCACAGTGCTGAGCATATAGTAGACAGTACATGTTTTTTAAATGAATGAATGAAGATCACTTTCTAAGAGCTATGAATACATTTTATATTTTCTAAGAGCTATGAATACATTTTATATTTTCTCAGATTCTTAAAATAGTTTGCCTTTCTATCGTATTCACAAGATGTGCAAGTTAGAAGGAAATGAGTAATTGGATGTTGTCAACTATGTCTTAAAGAAAATTGGTGAAAGTAAAACAAAATACGATTTAGTATTTTGTTATAAATATTTACTTAGCCCAGTCATTATGTCTCTAGGAGGGATCAATAAAGTTCATGTTTATAATAAAGCGATTATGATAAGGGAAGTAGAAACTTAGAACTGTGTCATACAATATATATATATTTTTGAGACGGAGTCTTGCTCTGTCACCAGGCTGGAGTGCAGTGGCACGATCTTGGCTCACTGCAACTTCCGCCTCCATGGTTCAAGCGATTATTCTGCCTCAGCCTCCTGAGTAGCTGGGACTACAGGTGTGAGACAACACACCCAGCTAATTTTTGTATTTTTAGTAGAGATGGGGTTTCACCATGTTGGCCAGGATGGTCTTGATCTCTTGACCTTGTGATCCACCTGCCTTGGCCTCCCAAAGTGCTGGGATTACAGGCATGAGCCACCACACCCAGGCAATAATTATTTTTTTAAACTTGGAAGTTTATTCAGATGAAGAGTCAAGTAAGGGAGGACTGATTATTGTTCTCCAATATTTGAAACTCTGGGTTTATGAAAAAGGCATCTAGACTAGTTTGGTACGGTTCTAAGAAAGAAAAGTAGGAACTTTAGAAGTAGATAAAATTTGGGTCGAGATAAGAAAGAATTTCCTGATGAGAGTTGGTAAAGGATGAAGGGTCAACCTCAGGATGTGAGGTTCTGTGCCTTTGGAAATTAAAGCCCAGCCCAGATCTCGCTTCTTCAGGATGCGATGGGGTGGCTCACACAATTGGAAGTCCACATAACCCTGAGGGCCTATCAATATTTATATCTATTGAGGACAGAAAAAAGTAACCTTAGCAATACTTACTAGAAAATGAGGTGCTTGCTATTCGTCCTGCCCAAAATCGTAGGTAGGGCCCCCAAGAAAGTTTAGACTGCAAAAAGGAGACATCAGCATGGAGTAATTAATAAGAAGAATGGTGACTGCAGATTTGTTTTAATGTAGAGATTTCAAAATGCTCTCTGTATGTCGTATGTTCCATTTTCTCTCTCCCAGATTAAGAGACTAAGATGATTAAAATTATAAGTTGCCTACACATGGATCTAGAAAACAAAAAAGGAGACTACCACCTCCCCCACCATGTTCCCTAATATTGACATACTAAGCTTACAGGGTCAAGTGTTGAATTTATGCTCTGCTCCTCTTGTTCCTCTTTTTCTTCTTCCTCCTCTTCCTCTGTGCTATATTCTTCCATGATGTCTCCGTCAACAAAATGGATAATCCTTCTAGGAGTAGTCTTTTTGGAAGGTACACTCTTCTCTAGGTCTAACTGCTGAAAACCGTCTATCTCCATAATGAAACAAAACAACTAGAAAATTAAAAACAGGGTACCTTTTAGGGCAAGTGACCCACAGCTGAGAGTTATCTAGTTATCTTCAATGGCTAGTAAAGACAGAGATTTCAGAGTTAATCACACTGGTGACCTCTTCCATTCTTCAAATCCAAGAAAGGACTGTTCTGTTCTCTACCAAAATGGAGGCGATTTGATAAGTAGTGAACATGTGAACTTTCAGACTTCAAACAAAAGTGTCAACAGGGTTTTCTTACCTTTTGTTAATTTTAAAACCCACAATTTCTAGTAGGAAGGAGTCACTGCCTTGCAGAAGTTTCTCACTTATTTCAATAAATATTGAGAAGCAGTGTAGGAAATGGTTGCGTATAGACTTCACAGACAGGAGAAAACATGTGCAAAGTATATATTTGGTAAAAGACTTATTTTCAGAACATGTAAAGAATGATTACAGTTCACTAGGTAAAAGGTAAACAATTCAATTAAAATATGGTCAAAATATTTGAGTAGAGATTTTACCAAAGATTTACAGATGACTAATCTCATTAGTCATTAGGGAAATATAAATTAAAATCATAATGAGATATTATAACATACCCACTGTCATGGCTAAAAAAAATTTTTTTTGAAATGGAGTTTAGTTCTTGTTGCCTGGGCTGGAGTACAATGGTGTGATCTTAGCTCACTGCAACCTCTGCCTCCTGGGTCCAAGTGATTCTCCTGCCTTAGCCTCCTGAGTAGCTGGGATTACAGGCACCCGCCACCATGCCTGGCTAATTTTTTGTTGTTTTAGTAGAGATGGGGTTTTACCATGTTGGCCAGGCTGTTCTCAAACTCCTGATGTCAAGTAATCCACCCACCTCGGCCTCCCGAAGTGCTGGAATTACAGGTGTGAGCCACCGCGCCCGGCCTATTTTCTTGTTTTTGTTTTGGCTTGTTTGTTTTTTGAGACGGAGTCTTACTCTGTTGCTCAGGCTGGAGTGCAGTGGCACAATCTCGGCTCACCACAACCTCCACCTCCTGGGTTCAAGTGATTCTCTTGCCTCAGGCTCTCGAGAGGCTGGGACTACAGGCACGCCCCACCATGCCTGGCTAATTTTTCTATTTTTAGTACAGATGGGGTTTCACTATGTTGGCCAGGCTGGTCTCGAACTCCTGACCTCGTGATCCACCTGCCTTGGCCTCCCAAAGTGCTAAGATTATAGGCATGACCTACTGCACCTGGCCAAATTTTCATTTTTTATTTTTTTGGGACAGAGTCTTGTTCTGTTGCCCCGGCTAGAGTGCAGTGGCATGATCATGGCTCACTGCAGCCTTGACCTCCCAGACTCAACTGATCTTCCTGTCTCAACCTCCTGAGTATCTGGGAACACAGGCGCATGCCACCATGCCTGGCTAATTAAAAAAATACAAAAAACTTAGCCAGGCATGGTGGCATGTGCCTGCAGTCTCAGCTACTTGGAAGGCTGAGGTGGGAGGATTGCTTGAACCCAGGAGGTGGAGGTTGCGGTGAGTTGAGATTGTGCCACTGCGCTCCAGCCTGGGTGACAGAGTGAGACTCTGTCTCAAAAGAAAAAAAATGCAATAAATGTATGCTAAAAAATTAGTAAATAGGATGAGAAATGTCAGGAAGTATTGACTTTTAAAAACACTATTTTGGTGGGGACAGTATAAAGACAAAACCAAGTACTAAGTATTAGATAATAAAAAAATATGAGTTGACTTCAAGTATTGTTTTGGGATAGGCTGGATAAGATAGTTTGCTAAGTATGCATATTAACAATTGAAAAGTAACTAGACAAATAATGGAATTAGAATGTGTAGCTTCAAAACCAGTGGAAGAAAATAAAAAAGAAAAACACTCTGATGGAAGGCAAGAAAGAAGCAACAGTAAAGAAAAATCATGATCAAAAGAAACACTGAATAAAATATCAGCAATAATTCCAAGTAAGTCAATAATCATAATAAATGCAAATGGATTGTCAGCTATCCATTAAAATGAAGAGTAGCAGATCGAATTTAAAAAATATTTTATGGGCAATGCAAACATGAATGAATATATATATACACACACACACTCACACACACAAATAAATCACCAAATCTTATTGCTACAATGCTGAGCTTAATGCCTTTGTCAAAGGTCAGAGTTGCAAAAGACTTGCCAAAGGTTACATTTGTCATCCACAGCAAGGTGATGTGATATCTGTCCTGCTCTGGGGACCTCTGAATATTACACATGGTTTCCCCTGACTTAGTGATGGTGTATCATAGAAAAGCCTTAGTAAGAAGTAGATAGGTATTACCATTTAATTTCTGATGCCAAAGAGCAGCAAAAAAAAAAAAAAAAAAAAAAATTTTTAAATTTGGTATGTAAGACAAACAATATGTGAAGCATAATACTATTGCACAAATAAATATTATCAGTGCCCTAAGAAACAAAGCACACTCTACAACAAGCAAGAGAAAATTAAAACATTTTCAAATAGTAACTTACATAATCCCTCTGTATTTTTCTTTCATTTGCTACGTTTGGTGTTGAAAGTAGTACAAATTTTGATGTTAGGGATTGTTCAATAGATGATAAAGTTAAGAGTTAAGGGTTCTGTAGGCTGAGGCCATGCAGAGCGCTTGGATATGCTGACGTGGAAGTGTTCTCTCGCATGGCTGACAGGGTGGAACATGTTTGAGTTGTGGGAAGGTCTATATTTACACATCCAACATTAGCTAAGCCCAGTGGCTCTCAAAATTATTTGGTTATGAGAATCATCTGGGGGTCTTTTAAATAATTTCTAAGACAGGCCACACCTCAGGCCACCTAAATCACAATCTCTGTGGGTGGAACTCAGGCACTAGTTATTTTTTTGAAGCTGCCCGGGTCATCCCAGTGTTCGGGCAAGTTTGGGGACCAATGCCCTAAAGAGAGTGGGACAAGAAGAAGCTTTGAAACTGAAACAGAAAGAGACTTGTGATTGAGAGACTGGGTTTATTGCAGAAAGCTTAAACATCAGGCTAGTTGCAAGACACCTTGCCTTTTTCTTTCCAAGGGGCTTTCTTGCTTTCTACTTTCTGAACGCTTCTTCACCCTGCCCCAAGCTAAAAAGCTTAAATATCAAAAGTTTAAAAATTAGGCCTAATAGTGTCATTAGAGTCAATTTACTCCTCTTAAGACTGTCCAATTCATACATTTCCAAACCTAATGAGACATAAGCACACCCTCATCCCCTGTACACCTGGCTCACCTCCTGTATTTTCTTACAGACTGATGATATCTGTTGGCTCTCTGAAGAAAAGACCAGTCTCTGTTCTTCTTGATGATAGTGTTGTACATTGACAGACATACACATCTGTAAGTTCAGAGGGCTCTCTGAGAGGCTAGAGGGGAGTGGAGAAATCGTGAACCAGCACGAGACCGAGCACTAGCTGGCTCACCATTGGTTTACTGAATATTTTTCTGCCACCTAATGGGCATTTTAGAATATGCTCTGCAAACTCCATGTTTATAGTCAGTGCGTGTCTCACAGAGGGATCTCGATAGTGAACAGGTTGGAATCAACTTATTTACAAAAACCTTGGGAGCACTGCCAGCTTCACACTTAGATGTGGATATTTTGTACGTGATATTTTAGCTTCAGTTTCTTTTTTTCTTTTTTTTTTAGACACGATCTTGCTTTTGCCCAGGACGGGGTGCACTGGGTGTGATCTCTGTTGACTTCAACCTCCACCTCCCATAGGCGTGTGCCACTACACCTGGCTTTTTTTTTTTTTTGTAGTTTTTGTAGAGGTGGGGTTTCCCTATTTTTGTCCAGGCTGTTCTTGAACTTCTGGGGTCAAGCAATCCTCCTGCCTCAGCCTCCCAAAGTGCTGGGATTACAGGCATGAGCCACCACGCCCCGCTGTTTCTTAACCCCAAATATAAAGGATAGTACCCAAGCATGCAATGTAATTAACAGATCATACAATCTCTCTGACCTTTTGAATACCGTATTAGCCCAGGGCCCAGTGAGTGGACCTCTTCTCTTTTCTATCTGCTTTCTTGATGATCTCCTGTGGCCCTGTGGCTTTAAATACTACGCACACACAGGTGACTGCAACTTTCATATTCTCCAGGTCAGACTTTTTCCCTGAATCTCACAGATCAACTACCCGCTTGACATCTCAGTCCTAGTGTGTCTGTATCTTTGCTCGTGCTTTCGGTGCCACTCTCACTCCATCCCCGCAACACACACATACTTACCTCTCCTCCTCTGGCAGCCTTCTCGTCTCAATAAACGGCCGCTCTATCCTTCCAGCTGCTCAGGCCAACATGAAAGTCATTCCTCGTTCTTCTTTAATCACTCCTCACATCACATCTGCCAGGAAATTCTCTTGGAAGTTTCTGGAATCACACTTTCATGACTCCACTGCCACCACCCTGGGCTGTCATCTCTCACCGTTGCCATCGTCTGTCACCTAGATTATTGCAGCGGCCTCCTAATTGGCCCCCTCCAGTCTACACTGGAAAAGGAGGCAGAATTGTTAAATCCTAAGTCAGGTCATGTTATTTCTCTGCTTAAAACTCGCCAGTGGGTTCTCGTCTCACCTAGTGTAAAAGCCGAAGTCCTCACAATGGCCTGCAAGGCGGTATATCCAACCCCTGAGCTTTATGATGCCATCTTGTACTACTCTTCGCCGACTGACCATCACTCTAACCACACCAGCCTTCTTACTGCAACTCCTTGACCACACAGGTCCTCCCTCTCTCTCTGCAGAGAGCTCTGTACTGGCTGCTCTATCAATCTTTCTTTCCAGATTGTTCATTGCTCATTTCCAGTCTTTAACTCAAATGGAGACTACGCTGAGCTCCTCTTTCAAGGCAACCACCCATTGCCTTCACCACGGCCCTTTGCATCTTACCTCCTGTTTCATTTCTTCTTAGCACTTACCAACACTGAACAACACTCCATATTCCACGTCTGTCTTCCCTTTCCTTCCTGCCCCGCCCCTTGGCAGAGTGGGAAGGTTTTTACCTCTCTGTTCACTGCTGTATCTTCTGCCTGTACAATGCATTACACAGAGCTGGAACTCAGTATTTGTTTAACAAATGAATCATACATTTAGTTCATGTTAATGGGTGGGAGGAGGTGTATAACAGACTGGAAAAATAACAAACTTGAATTGTCTTTATTTCCTGCTTTAGAAATGACTATCCTTCATTTAATACTTTTCTGATTACAGCTATATACTAATCATTTCATTTTGATTAACTCCTTCACTGAAAAGAGTTAAAGTATTATAATCTGTACCAAGGAAATAACACATTAGTTCTACATCTTGGCATTTAACTTCAATAAGTAAATACACTATTTTAAGTATATAACACTTAAAATTTTCTAGAATTCTTTCCATTTTCATTTATCTAGAAATGTTTTCAAATGGACTATGCTAAAATTCAGCTAAGAACTGATGTTGGGTCATTACACAGGAGCTAATCAGCGTTGCTTGCCCGGAGCTGCTGGTCCCCCTTCCTGCTTCCGCCTTTCCTTCTTCCTGAGGTGGCTGAAAGGTCAAACCCCTAGTGAGAGCAGAGACCCAAGGCCCCACTGTGCACCTCAGAGGCAGAGCTTCACAGCACGGTATTCACTGACATTTCTCTAGGCCCCTTCACCTGAGGGAACTGACCTGCTCCCATCAGTGACCTGCTGTGTGTGTGTCAGAAGGGAAGAGAAAAATGTGAAATAACAAATCACTGCTGCTCCTTGAGAATTAAAGAGCATCATCACCTGGCAGGATTGCTGTGTCTTTATTTGCAGTATTAAACCATATACATGCACCCCAGTGCCTGCATGTCTGTCCACGCCTGTCCCACTGTGGTGTTTCCCAACCTTTTTTACATCATGCAAGATGACAGAGAAAATTCTTTGGAATTCTGGAGGCAACCAGCCTGGGAGCTCCAGCCACCGTAAGTCCTGCCCAGGAGGCCACCCAGAAAGCTTCAATCAATAGCTTGAGACAACCTACTTGTGAAGCTCTGCATTAAAGAAGCAAAGTCAAGTTTGACATTTTCTCAGGGGAGTGCTCTGAGAGTGACTGTATAAGCTTCTACCGACTTCAAGCAAATCATAGGCATCAGATACATTAAATGCTGAAGTGAGAGCTCTGGCTTTTTGGATAAGCACAATCAAATGTATTTTCTGTTTTATAATTAATCAACTTCTCTCCTAGATTAACTATTTTGATCCCTTTATTATTAAAACATTCTTAAATAAAAATTTAAACTTTAAGCAAATTGTTCAAATGTCAAATAAAAAAAAATCTTTAGATACGAAGTTATGGTAACCCAAAGTGACATTCCAAGTTTATTTTATACAGTAAAATGCAGTATTTTCTAAAGCATGATTACTCTAATTCTAAAAGAATTCTGAATATGGTTTTATTTCTGCATGCATTTATACAACATTAGAAGTGTCACCTCAAGTTTGTAAGGCATAGTTTTCTACAGATTATTGTGCAGCGACAATAAGCCTCTAGCTTAGCAAACCATAGTACAAATACTGCATCATGTTGGTTACTACCAAGCCCGAGACATAAACAGGCCAATCAAAATCCTTTGAGATTAAGAAGCGATAGGTACTAATACACATAAGCAGACACTGAAGAAGTCAAGGACACTGAAGGTTTAATGAGTCCATGAAGCATAAAATCATTGATGCAAATGTATCTGTCATTTTATTTTTTTGTGTGACAGTGCCTCACTCTGTCACCCAGGCTAAAGTGCAGTGGGGCATGATTGTGGTTCACTGCACATGCTACCACACCCAGCTCATTTTTTAATTTTTGCAGACACAGGATTTCCCCATGTTTTCCAGGCTGGTTTCAACTCTAGGGCTCTAGCAATCCTCTCGCCTCAGCCTCCTGAAGTGCTGGGATTATAGGCATGAGCCACCAGGCCTGGTTATCTGTCATTTTCAAACATTATCATGAAGAATGATTTTGCACTGTCTTAACTGTTACTAGCTTAGTAAGTATAAAAATATTTATCAAAAAACAAGAGATCTCAATGAAATTGTGAGTAAAATTACTTTTATTTTCATAAATAGAGAACCCATTATACACTTTGAGTAGAAGTAACATGTTAGTTGTCACTGCCCGGTATGAAATGCGTGTAATAGTAAACACAAGTAGTTACATCTCTCCATAACCTTCATGTAATTTCTCTACATTTGATAATTTCCAACAAGGTTTTAAAAACATTACATATAACGGGATATTTTAGTCAACAAAATATTTATCTGCTCATGTCAAAGATGCCTACTGATTTCAAGTACTGCTTCATTTTACAGAAGCACTGGACATATGACATTTCCATTTCATATACGACAGTATCATCCCCAAAAATGTCAATGTGAAAATTTAGTAAGTAGATTAAGAAGCACAAGTATCTAAGAGGAGTAGGTCCCACAAGCCAGAAAGTAAAGAGCTGGCATCAAGTACTGTTTAACGTTTTGTCAGTAAGTGGCACACAACAGACAAGTGATTCTGTAAAAAAGACAACAGAAAATGCAGTGAGATTTAATAAAGCATTTTCCATAGATATTAAAATAAAATTAAATGTCTGTTTACTTATTACTCCACTTATTTCAGAAACTGCAGCTTCAAATATTAATATCATGCAGCTAGCAGTATTTAGTATTTCATATGTTAAGAAAAAACCTCTGAATTTATCTACCTTTTTTAAGGAATGTAAACTATGATATATGATTTAAGTAATCACTTATTTGAATGCAGTATTGATTCAGATAGGCATAATCTACTCATTTTTCATAATGAAATGTATATTCCTATTTCAACACTTTGCTTATTTCTCACAGGGCTGCTGTGGATTCAATGGCTTATCTATGTAAGTGTCCAGCACAGTGGCTGGCACACAGTGGCTTTTAGCGTATGCTACTTATCTTATCTATATTAAGTAAATCAACCTGTCACTTACAATAGAAAAATTACCTAATGCTCCAAGAGAATAATCAGAAGTTAAGCCTACAGATGTGTGACTTCTGTTTAAGTATTATGCATCCACTATTTCCCAAATTTGCATACACACTAATTGTTTCAACTGTTACAATCTATTTTTAAGATCATATTGTATCTGTATTTGTTCTCTATGTTTTTGCTATGGCCTTTGGCCTAAAGAAATATAATTCTGACAGGACATTATCAGAAAACCACATAAAAACAAATGTACACTGAAATCAGGTCACCAAGGCATTTTACTATAACTTCTTTAATAAAGAAGTAGAGAGTTAACAGTGTAATTCAGGACAACCTATATCATTTTAGTTTTTTTTCTTTACATCATGCAATATTTGACTTCAAAAAACATTTTCCATTCTGTCTTTCCTATATATAAACATTAAGACTATCATAACTATTACAAAGGTCTGTCCTCTAAGTAAAAAACCCACTAGAAAAGATATTTGTAAAAATCAGTGCAGGGCTACGGATACTGAATGAATGAAGCACAGGGCTACTGGAATAGGGATAAGTTCTTAAAGGTCCCAACATACCTATAAACACTGATTTTTGAGTAAATTATTGATTCTAATACATGTAAAGGACTTGGTGTGATGGTTTTCTGATCTTCAACTATAAGTGACAATTTTTCCACCCACCAGAAAAAGATAAATGACTGAGAACATAAGTCTGTGTTCTGATTAACACGATGGAAAAGTGGAAAAACGATCTCTGTTAAAAATGGATCCCTGTCATTCTTCTGATATCAAGTAAGAGGAAGGAAAATTAATTTTTTGTGTGTAAATAGAAAAACATACCTGAGGCTGGGGCGGTGGCTCACACCTGTAATCCCAGCACTTTGGGAGGCGGGTGGATCAGCTAAGGTCAGAATACTGAAATTAGGCCAAATCTTTAAGACCAGCCTGGCCAACATGGTGAGACCCGTCTCTACTAAAAATACAAAAATTAGCTGGGCATGGTGGCGTGTATCTGTAATCCCAGCTACTCAGGAGGCTGAGGCAGGAGAATCACTTGAATCCAGGAGGTGGAAGTTGCAGTGAGCTGAGATCATGCCACTGCACTCCAGCCTTGGCAACAGAGGGAGACTCTGTCTCAAAAAAAAAATAAAAAAAGAAGAAAAGAAAGGAAAAGAAAAAAGAAAAAACATACCTGAAACCACAATTTGGGCCTATATTGACCTGAAACTTATTACTATCCAGAGTTTAACAAAAAGATCCAACCCCCAAATACACCCTTTAGAGGCACAATAAAATCTTCCAAATGTTGTCCTGATTGAAAGGAGAATCTGAAAACAAAGCAAGAAACACCTCCTGTATTAAAAATCAAGAACAAGTAAGCTGAAGGCAGATACCCTCTGAATGCAAGTTATTCTACAAGCTTCAGAGAACTCATCTGGAGAAATAAGAGCTGCAATTCTGTGGTTTATCTTCTCTACGGCTAGAGAAATTCTAAGTGCAAACTGTATTTTAGGAGATGTGGCACCCAGTGTCCTTCTGAGGTTTGATATCTGGTTCTTTCACGGGTTTTACTTCTTCTTCTGGTTTGGGTTTAGTCTAGGGAGAAAAAAAAAGAAACAGTTTAAGTATATAAACGAAGACTGAGAAAACAAACACTAAATCTTTTCCACTTCAGACTTTTAAAAGATGCTATATTAAATTATATAACACAGATACTGACAAAGCTATTCCAGAAACTACAGACCAATTCATTTTAAGATATAATCGGAAAGCAACATTTCAGTAAAGATCAAAACCTAGTTTGGTAGGCAAAAATCAAGCTAATGGTACTCCGACTGCATATTCTTTTCTAAGTGATCTATCTATACATGTAGAACCCTAAAGGTTAGACATGACTTATGACAGTAATAGGCTATCTCTTAGGGCATTATTTCATAGTTGATCAGAATATAAAGACAGTTATATTTTAAGGAACAAATTTTAATATGGGAAGGAAATTATATAAACAAAACCCAATTTCAAGGAAGGAGCAATGGCTATAAAATAATTTTCATTCATTCGTCACAGATCCCTAGTCTTTTGGTAGTTAGACCTCAAAATTTCCACTTAATTTATCATTTGATTTAGAACACCAAGATGTATTTATATAGCAATAAATAAAAGTATTCTTATTTTATCCCTGGATTCATAGAATACTGTACTTAGATAGCAATAAATAAAAGTATTCTTATTTTATCCCTGGATTCATAGAATACTGTAATTAGGCCAAATCCTCAAACGCTCTGCAGTTTGCTAAAACAAAAACAGAGTATTGCTATAGCAATATATAAACATGGCTGATCTTTTCTCCCACACTCCTTTAAAGGAGGCACTGACAAGTTGTAAAGAGGCAAGATAATGTGTTGAAAAGAATGTCATTATTCAGAAGACAGAAGGCCTCGAGGTCTTATCTCTGAGAGTGTTCTACCACAGATTATACTAAGCACTGTAACTCTCTAACTTAGCATTTAGACAAAGATATGTATCTATTTAAATAAAGAAAAATATCAAAATGCTAACTCTGAATTTTCTTTTAAACTTTTGGTAATGAAAGCAAAAAACAAAGCAAAACAAAACAATCTCATACACTGTCATCCTTGGGTCTTTTGGTGAGATCAAATGCAGCCAATGTTTCTGGTGTCCACTGAGCACTTGTAGGAGGAAATTCGAAAGGTACAGGCTCTACGAGACCGTAATTTGCTTTGAGTTCCAGCTGTGGGGCTTCTGTTGGAATTTTTTGAAAGTAACTGCAAAAAGTAATTTAAATAGCAATTCATTCATTTGTTCATTATTTGAGAGCCTACTACGTTCAAGGTCGTGTTTGGGACAATGACAGTTTAATCATGAATAAGAAATTTTCTGCCTCATATAGATCAGTAAATGACAAAATCAAGACATTTTGTCAATTACAATGCAATGTACTGGAGCTACCATGGAAGTAGAGTGCTATAAGAATGCAGACAAGGGGAATTAACCCAGAATTAAGTTCAGTGACTCTTTCCAAAGGAAATCATTAAAGGTGAACTAGGCATGTTTAAGGAAGTGAAAAGCTCAGTATATATAGATGAAGAATATAAAGGGAAGAATGTAAGGAGATAAAAGCAGGAAAAAGATTGAGTCTACCCACCCACACAGATGGTAATCTACAGTTTGAAAAACACTGATTTAATCATGGAAAACCTCTTGAAAAACAAAACAAGAAAAACTGAGAGCTGAAACCAGCATGAGGTGAATATGCAAAGGAGGTTGAGAAGATACATTAAAACATGGAGAAAGAATGGCAGGCGGAGTTAAGAGAAAATCAGGACACTATGTGAGTGTCCTAATGAAATAAACTCTACGTTAATAACTAATGTTTTAATTTTAAAGTCTGCTTGTATATATTATCCGAAGTAGAATAAAAGGCGCTACACAACTGAACTTTATCACTAATGTAAAGAGAAAACTAATGTGAAATGTAAATACTATATATATTTGAGACAGTGTCTCATTCTTGCCCAGCTTGAGTGCCGTGGCTCAGTCATGGCTCACTGCAGCCTTGACATCCCAGGCTCAAATGATTCTCCCACCTTACCCCCTAAGTAGCTTAGACTACAGGCGTGTGCCACGGCCAGCTAATTTCTTTGTATTTTCTGTATAGACAGGTTTTGACATGTTGCCCAGGCTGGTCTCAAACTCCTGGGCTCAAGGGACTCACCTGCCTTGGCCTCCCAGAATGCTGGGATTACAGTCGTGAGCTACCACACCTAGCCCATAAGTGCTATTTAACATAAAACTTTTGGAAATAGAGACTAACAGAAATGATATTACTAAAATATTAGTATTTTATTATCATTATAAATCAATATATTATTATTAAAATAATATTAAGCTGTACTCACATAAATCCATTTTCTCTCTGACATTTTTCTAGGGTGTTCTTCACAAGGTTTCCAAGCTTCCTAAAGAACAGATGTCCTGAAGGTTTGACTGTTGGTCCAGGTCCTTTGGTTTCTCCATATTCTTTACACAGTGCTTCTGCCTTTGCATATACTACATGTGAAAGAGATATAAAGTCTTTGATTACAATTAACATTGCTATTTATACCTACAAGGCTTTAAGTTGGAGGTAGTAAGACATTTACTGCTCTTAATATAATAGCAATGCCAGTAAAAATTCTGTAAGTAGAAGGTGAGTATTTTCTATAGGTTCTAGGTTTTTGAAACATTTGTTTCTTTTCTCATTCATTCCCATTTCCCTTTCATAAACACAGCCAAAATCTCTTTAAGCACATATTCCCTTTTATGATAAAGTCATTTGTTTTTTAAAAGCAAGTTAGTATTTTGGCAGGAATACTTACATTTTTCTGCTTCTTGAAGAGACCTGATTGCTTCACCACATTTATCACCAGCCAATAAAGTCTGACCATGATAACAGTAAGCCTGATGAGATAAACACATTTTTATTCATTCTCTCCCTTCAAGATGCTTTCCCCTATTATTGTTCTATGTGTTGATCAGATAAATTAATACCTTCATTCAATGAAGTATCAATGCAATCCCTCCCTTACACTTCTTTACTTGATTAAGCTCTTCCCCAACCTTTGTTCACAGAAAAAATGGAAATACGTCAGGTCTTGAGCCAAAATAGCCTTCTAACCATGTACTGCGCAAAACTTATTTGCTGAAATCTGCATTTAAAATTTAGGAAATAGTAGATAAAGGAGGAAGTTATTGTGCTAATGCAGAGGAAGAGGAGATACACGAAATATTATCCACTTAGACCTGAAAAAGGTTTTTGATGATCTCTCATATGATATTCTAATTAATAAAACAATTAAGTTTGGTAGGTATAACAGACTGATACTTAAATTCCAAAACGATGTTCACTGATATTCTTCACCAAGCTAGGTGATATACTGTGTGGTATGCCTTAATATTAGAATTAATAAATATGTTTCTCAATGCACAGGATGAAACAATTTAAAGAATTTCATTAAGCATGCTAAAAGTGGGTTTTCAATCAAACAATAATTCCATTGCTATAATCCACTTCTACAATGCTACATCATCTCTTTCCACCCACTCTAGTTCACAATGGCTGCACTGACTCTCAGTAAACATTTACTGAGAGTTAGCTGTCCATTATTTGTAAAATGCTAATGAAGACTCTGGTGAGATGAGAGACCTGGCACTCCAAGGGCTGGAAAGACAATAATTTACATTGTTTTTAGCATTATGAATACTTACATAAGCTGTGTAGAAACACATCTTCAAGTGAAGATATTTTCTCCATTTAGCAGAATATGCAGGCTCCAAACTGGATAAAGTATGATCTAAAGTTACATTTTAAAAAGCAAAATATAATTTCACCCTGATTCACTAGAGGACTTTTAGTTCACGTGTTGTGATGCTAAGAGCCGAGAGGATGCCATTCAAGTCTGAGACTCAAGAAATTAACTTTTTTGAAAAAAACACCTTTACTTGAAGTGATTTTCCCAAATCTATACGTTAAGTTACCCAAGACTGGTTAAATACTCTGGCAGCTCTTTGATTTGATGGTTAATACAACTTTAAATTAAAGATAATGATAAAAATAGATTGTGACCAAGAACTTCAAAGTGAATATTGTTTATACTGCTATATTATCTAATTTTAAAAACTTAAATGATACAGCAAAGCTCACTCAAGTCAGAAATAGAATCCTCTCCTCTCTTCTCCATATCCTCCTGCCAAACCTCTCTCCTCTCCACCTCTCCTCTCCATAACCTTCTACTAAACATCTATTTTTTCCTCTCTATTTGCTACTTTGCTGTATTTGTCAAAGCTTTCATCATTTCCTTCATAAACGACAAGAATTTCTTAAGTGCCAAGTCAAGTTAGCTAGCCTATTACTCCTTCATGTAGCAAACCCATCTCTAACACTGCAACTATAGGGACCTGTCTTAAATTCAAATCTTATCAAGTCAGTCTTCTAATCTTTTAACAGGTCCCAAATATCTATAGAATGAAAGGTCAAAGGCTTACAAACCAATGTTTGATCCCAAGCATGCATACTTTTTCAATCTTTTCTCCTGCTACTCATCCTGTGTTTCAGGTAAGAGCAACTGTCTGAAGTTTCCAGAATGCACTAAGTTATTTCTTATTTTTGTATTTACTAAAGAATTCTACACCCAAACTCGAAAGCTTCCTAGGGAACATAAGACTTTTATTTACACTTCACAATAAGGCGAAAGCATCTTCTTCTAGAGTCCTTCTCTAGGATGCCCAGCTTGTTAAGATTTCTAATTCACTGCTGTGATATCTTACCTCAGGATATAATAATGGGGTTACATGTTTGTCTCCTTCCCTAAACTGCAAATCCTTTCTACTTGCCTCTTCTTAGCAACAAAAATAGTAACCATCCCATAAAAAAAACATTTGCATGTTTCCTAAATAAGTGAATGAAGAGTTAACAGGCTTATCACAGTAGTGTGTTCTAGTCCCAATCTCCCACTTTCTTGCAGTTAAATTATGGGCTAGTCATGTTAACTCTCTGGATTTCAGATTCTGTATAAGGCTGTTATAAAGACCAAAAGAAAATTTTAAGCCAAACGCTGTATAATCTTATTAGACATCACTGGTTTTCTCTTCCATTAGAAGTTATGCAGCATATTAAATATGAACGGTTCTATTTTAAATGCGGTAAATAATATTTATTACTCCACTTTTGCAAATAATGACAGAATCTGAGAAATCTTGTTTTGTCCCCATTAATTAAAGATCGAATAAATCTGAAAAACTGAAGACTAAAAATGTAACAACAGAATTAGCAGCTTACCAGCTCTTTGATAGAAATTGGCTGTTTCATACGCCAGTGCAGCAATTAGTCCAGGAGCGTGTTTTAGTTCAATTGCTCGAGCAATTGTTACTGTAACCAAACATAATAAAGGGAATCTATAATTAAATTCACTCCATTCATCCTAAATTCAATTATAACAGCAAAAGACAGTCTGACAATCTCTCTGGGATTTTAATACAGTTTGTTAAATGTTTTAACATTCAAAGTTACAGAAAATGCAAACATTAAACAGAAAACACTGGGCCTGTTGGTTCTGACACCACTTCTTTAAATAAATCATCAG
Source organism: Callithrix jacchus (assembly GCF_049354715.1). Lineage (NCBI taxonomy): Eukaryota > Metazoa > Chordata > Mammalia > Primates > Cebidae > Callithrix > Callithrix jacchus. The sequence goes on from NC_133520.1 coordinate 5,980,288, forward strand.
TGAATCACTATTACAAAACAGCATGATGTAACAGGAAATTCTTTTTTTTCTTTTGAGACAGGGTCTTGCTGTCACCCAGGCTGGAGTGCAATGGCGTGATCATGGCTTACTGAAGCCTCAAACTCCCAGGCTCAAGTGATCCTTCTGCCTCAGTTTCCTGAGTGGCTGGGACTACAGGTACATGCCATGGCTCCTGGCTAATTTTTTAAAGAATTTTTTGTAGAGATGGAGGTCTTGCTATACTAACCAGGCTGGTCTCAAACTCCTAGGCTCAAGCAATTCTCCTGCCTCGACCTCCCGAAGTGCTGAGATTTGAGATTACAGGCATGAGCCACCATCCCGGCCATTTTCAGAGGAACATCAGAGTTTGGAAGAATGAAAAAGGAAAGCCTACAAAGTTTCTGTACTGTTTCATGTTAGTAATATTATCACCTGCCATTGAAAGGTGAAGATTTTAGGTAAGCTGAAGGATAAAAGAGAAAAGAATGAGCACACTAAAGAAAAGATGAATTAAAGAATTAATGTTGTACTGTCAGAAATGACGTGAAATCAAAATCCTCTTAAAAAGAGCCATTCAACTATAAGACCTTTTCCTGCTAACTAAGAATGAAGGCAAATGCTAACGGTAAACTTATTTCTCATTCTAAAATTTCTCAAAATCTAAAAACTTGATTCTGGATAATTCTGATTTTTATTTAAATTGATTAATTATCTTGAGACAGGGTCTCACACTATTGCCCAGGGTGAAGTACAGTGGCGTGGTCTTGCAGCTCCGACCTCCCAGGTCCAAGCCATCACTGCCACCTCACCCTCGTGAGAAGCTGGACTACAGGCATGTGCCACCATGCCTAGCTAATTTTTGAATTTTCTGCAGAGATGAGGTTTGCAACCTTGCCCAGGCTGGTCTTGAACTCCTGGCCTGTAGTCATCTGCCCACCTTGGCCTCTCAAAGTGCTGTGACTACATGTGTGAGCCATAGTGCCCAACTTCCGATTCTTAAAGAGGAATTAAATGCCAATATAGACTTTCATTTAAAACAATCTTCCAATATTTAGGATACCTTCTTGAGCTTCGGCCTGACACTGAATAACATATGCTTCTATGAGTCGTGATTCTAAATCTCTTCCTTTTTCTGCGGGTGTAATGAGTTTTGGGATATGACTTTCCTGAGAACAACAACAAAAGACAAAAAAGCAGCCAAATTTTATTTTAATCCAGTTGTTAGAAATGAAGAAAACAGAAGTGATGAGACGTTCAATTTGGAAACTTAGCAGAAATTTAGGGTACAAACAAAAACTATAAAAACTAACAATGGTAAGCTTGTAAAGAACAAAGGTTCCTGTATACTAAAACTCAGCTTTTGTAAGAACAAGAAATTCAAGAACAAAATTTAAGTCATGATAGATTGCTGAGATATGCAAGCCACACTATCATTTTGAAAAATGTCAACTGAAATAGTAACCAAAATTCTTTTTGCAGGATAGCCTGAATTGTTCATTCACATTAATAATTAAAGATATAAAGAGGGCAGACGCAGTGGCTCATGCCTGTAATCCCAACACTTTGGGAGGCCGAGGAGGGCAAATCACAAGGTCAGGAGCTCAAGACCAGCCTGGCCAACGTGGTGAAACCCTGTCTCTACTAAAAATACAAAAAATTAGCTAGGCGTGGTGCCAGGTGCCCATAATCCCAGCTGCTTAGAAAGCTGAGGCAGGAGAATAGCTTGAAACCGGGAGGCGGAGGTTGCAGTGAGCCAAGATGGCACCACTGTACTCCAGCCCAGGTGACAGTGCGAGACTCCATCCCCCCCCAAAAAAAAAGGAAAAAAAAAACCCCACTATAATTCTACACCTAATTCAGGATCACAGCTTTTTAGTCACTATAAAAGCATCTTACTGTAACAGCAAAAAACAACACTGGCCTCTAGGAGGCCATCAATAAAGTGATTTAATTAGAATGAAGTGGGGGAAATTGTTTAAAAGACACAATATTCTCTCTCCTAATTCCCATCACATCTCCAAGCAATTTAAAACTAGAGTGCACTCATTGTCCCTCTAATGTTTTCAGTGAGATACAGAGACTACAATTAGAAGTTCAGTTTAGGTAAGAACCATCAATGCTTCTGCTTTCTTTTCTCCTATCTTTTCAAAGACAGAAAAATAAGCAGAGCGCTACAGCTTAATCTTTCTAATTGTAAAAGTCACTGGTTTTTAAAACAAAAATGGAGACATTTAACATTTAGTAACTGGCTGCACTCATCAATAACATACGTAACATAAGGAAGACAGAACACATATTAACTTTTTTAATATAATGAAACAATTCTTCCTCTGTATGCCCCCAAAAGAAAAATTATTCAAGAATGAAAGCATTAAGAACAAACAATGTTTTTTATCTCTTTTACCTTTAAATGTTTAAAAATCCCAGCTGCAATCTTTAGGCTTCGATGAACTTCTTTTGCTTCATCTTCTGTTATACTTAAAGATAGGGGTTACATTAGTTAGAGGATGAATTCCATTTCTGGTATTAAAACACAACAACCAATACATTATTATACATCCAAAGTAGTCATTTATGTTTCTCACGGCTAGTTTTCTTCCTTTTAAAAAAATCTGATTTTGAGGCCAGGCACAGTGGCTCATGCCTGTAATCCTACGACTTTGGGAGGACAAGGTGGGCAGATGGCTTGAGGCCAGAGGTTCAAGACAAGCCTGGCCAATATGGCAAAACCCTGTCTCTACTAAAAATTCCAAAATTAGCTGGGTATGGTGGTAGGCACCTGTAATCCCATCTACTCAGGAGGCTGAGGCATGAGAATCACTTACACCTGGGAGGCAGCAGTCGCAACAAGCCATGATCACTAAATCCAGCCTGGGTGACAGAGTGAGAATGTCTCAAAAAAGAAAAAAATTTAATTTTGACACCTAGAAAAGGAAAAAATGCACATGAAATGTACATTTGTAGAAAACTTGTACAAACTAAAATATTTTGAATGCCAAGCCAATGAGTATTCCATAAGGTCTTGAAAACAAGTATATGACATAAAGATATCACTAAGATGACAAAAGCATATCAATATGTCTCCAAAAGATACTACAAATGAAAAGAGACCCTGATTGGGGGTAAAATCTTCAGCCAGGCATGGCAGATCATGCTTGTAATCCCAGTACTTTGGAAAGCCAAGGCAGGAGAATCACCTGAGGCCAGGAGTTCGAGACCAGCCTTGCAGACATGGTGATACCTCGCCTCTACAAAAAACACAAAACAAAACAAAATCCGGACAAAGCCTTCTTATTTTTCCTTACAGACATTTGTGCATGTAAGACAAAGACAAAATATTACACACTTAATGCATACACATGCTTAAGAAACACACAGATACACAATGGTAGCTAGTATTATTACTCTGCTCTTTTTTTAACCACCTAAATTACTTTAGAGGTAATTTTACATCAGCACATACAATTTGACCTCATTTTCAAATGTTACATATTATTCCCACATATGGATGAACCGTAATTTGACAGGTTCCTATTGCTGTATCTACTATAGCTATTAAAAAATTGTATTGCCTTTGTATTACCTTTAAGGTAAGCCAAAGAGTGAAAGAGAAAAAAGAATGAGCACACTAGGGAAAGTTCTTTAATCCTTCAAAACATCTTTTCACATAATATAAGCCTTCTGTATTTGTCTTCTGTGAATTGCCTGTTTATGTTCGCTTTCAGTTGATTTGATAGTATTTTCTCTCCTGATTTCTGAGTATATGTTATAAAAGCAAACAATTTATCAAATGAATTGCTATGTTTTTGACCAATATTGCCATTTGTTTTTTTAACTCTGTTTATGATCCTTTTACGGAGTTAATACTCATGCTTTTACATTATGGTTTTTCAATTTGGGGTCTTACTTAGCAAGACCTTCCACAGGACAAGACTGTTAACATTTCTTTTACCTTTTGACAATAGGTGCCGTAATTCTGATACTCAAAATACGAACATTATAAGGTAATCCTTCACTTGTCCAAAGTGGTACTTTTTTTTTTTTTTGAGGTGGAGTTTCGCTCTTGTTACCCAGGCTGGAGTACAATGGCGCAATTTTGGCTCACTGCAACCTCTGCCTCCTGGGTTCACACAATTCTCCTGCCTCAGCCTCCTGAGTAGCTGGGAGCACAGGCACGCACCACCATGCCCAGCTAATTTTTTTTGTATTTTTAGTAGAGACGGGGTTTCACCATGTTGACCAGGATGGTCTCGATCTCTTGACCTCATGATCCACCCGCCTCGGCCTCCCAAAGTGCTGGGATTATAGGCATGAGCCACCGCGCCTGGCCAAAGTGGTACTTTTTACAACAGATTTTTTAAATAATGAAGCTCCATATACTTGAAAAATAATGCAGATGCACATAATCTTCTCCTTTTAACTTACTTTTCTTTTCCAGCCAGTCTTGAAGCATATTTGGTATACCATAAAGCTACATTAAATCCCATGGAAATTAATTCAAAAACAGCATCCTGCTGGGCACTGGAATTACAAACATGATCATTAAGTCCTGTCAATTATCAAGACATCACAGCATAAATCCTATTGGACATCCAACTCAAAATTACAAAGAAGTATATGCTAACTGGTATGTATGAGGAAAATGGTTGTGTTTAATATAGATGGAGAGATAAGACATACAGGAATTTAACTACAAATGGCTAAGTGTAATGGTCCAGAAGGTACTATGTACTTCATAATAAGCATGGGAATAGGAGTTCCCAAAGTTTACTGTATATAGAGTAACTTTTAAAATACACATTTCTGGGCCTTAATCCCAGAGTCAGAAAGCCTGGAATGGGGCTTAGAATCTATATTTTTAAGAAGTACTCAGTAGATTATCAAAGGTGTGGTTCTTATATAATATTTTAGAAAAATGAAATTCAGAGGAGAGATTGTTTCAGGCTAGAATAATTAAGAAGGTTTAACGGTACATAGACATTTGAACTGTCCCTGGAAAGATAACTAGAAGGGAAGCAAAAGGACATCCTAGGTGAGGAAACAATGCTATCCAAGCATAAGAGTATAAAAAATTTTCTGATACAAGTGACCCAAAGAGCTTCACTGGAGCAGATGGTATGTAAAAAAGAAATCAAGAAAAAGAAGGGCAATGAGCAAGCTGAAGACAAACTGTACAAAATTTTGAATTCCTAGCCAATCAGTACTCCAGAAAAATGTCCTGAACAAGTATATTTTACACCTTGTTTCCTTCAGCTTCTATTACTAAGTATGATATAAAGATGGCAAAAGCATATCAAGCAAGTAAGATATTCATACCAATGTATATTCACTATTGTTCTTAAAAGAACCTGAAAATGTTTTATAAATGATCTCATTTATCTCAACTAATAAAGAAAGCAGAATGTCCTTATTTTACACTTGTAATACTAAGACACAGAAAAGCTACCCAAAAAGAAGAAACAAGAATTATCCCTCCACTTTGTATTTTTTAGCTACTTGTTGATCCTGGGAGGTGGCAGTTACAATGAGCCGTGATCACACTACTGCACTCCAGCCTGCTGAGAGTCAGAATGTCTCAAAAAAAAAATTTTTTTTAAATTCTGACACCTAGAAAAGGAACAAATGCACACGAAATGTACATTTTTGGAAAACTTGTACAAACTAAAAGATTTTGAATTGCCAAGCCAATCAGTATTTCACAAAAAGGTGAATATACTACTAAATATACTTACTACAAAATAATAGTTTCTTAGTTGGATATTGCCCCTGTCTTAAGAGAAATGGAGGTGTGGTTAACTTTTTAAATGAAAAAAAGTATTATAAAATATGTAGTAATTAAAAAGTAATTTCCAAACTGTCTTGTTTATTATAGATCATATAAAAAATGAGTTATGAACAAACTTCTCAAAACAATTTTATCCTCCTGAAAAAAATTTAATACATAGTTTAATAGCTTATTCTTTCCTGCACTAAAGCTATCAAATGAATTACATCTGGAGATCTAGTGAACATGTCTAATTTATAAGTTTACCTTTAAATAATAGGACAGATTGGCTAATTTATGTGAAGTCTCATAAATAATTCTCTTCCTTCATAATCCTTCATTTATGTCAATATCCCTTGTTTCCAAACACTCCATTTCTATGACACCTCATCTAAGTAGTAGTCATAGTATCTATAATGGAAACAATATTTTTCAGAATAGATAGACTCACAACACTATTTCTACTAAGTAGCAATCAAGAATAAAGTAAGGTAGAAGTCTCATTTGTGCTGAATAATTTGTATGACTTAAGGTCTTCATCACATAATTCTTCACTATCTCATAAAATTGCTGAAAAAATGTTAAATAATAGCTCACTATTTTTTTTCTTTGTTTTTTTTTTTTTTTTTTTTAATAGATAGACTCTTGCTGTGTCACCCAGGCTGGAGTGCAGTGGTGCAATCTCAGCTCACTGCAACCTTGGCTTCCCGGGTTTAAGTGATTCTCCTGTCAGCCTCCCAAGTAGCTAGGATCACAGGCACTCTCCACCATGCATGGCTAATTTTTGTATTGTTCAGTAGAGATGGGGTGTTACCACGTTGGCCAGGCTGGTCTCAAACTCCTGAACTCACATGATTCGCCTGCCTTGGCATCCTAAAGTGCTGGGATTACAAGTGTGAGCCACCGCACCCGGCCTTAGCTCACTATTACATAGAATCAAAATGTGGCACGGTGGGAAAAGTGCCTAATTTATGTAACACACACATTATAGAATCTGTCAAAATAATGACAGAGGTTTGATTCTTTAAAAAAGTATTTTTAATTTAAAAAAATCATTAATTTTGGATTAAAAACAAATGGGTCACATTAAAAAAATAGAAAACAAGGTCTTAGAAAATCTGAGTATCCCAGAATATTAAAATTTGGAAAAAAAATCCCTAGTACCTACTTCCCACCCAACTCCCAAGTAAGGAAAGAAGGAAATGAACATTTAATGAATGTCTTATAAGCCTAGAGTCGTTATTAGTCACTTAACAAAAATTCTCTTGTTTCGCTTCTCACAAAGTACTTTATCTATGGCCCCAACATACAGTTGAAGAAGCAGATCTTCATGCAGTAAAAACCTGAAACTGCATCTAAATATGTACAAATCCAATGTCCATACTCTTTCTATTATAATATACAGCCTGCTCTGGTCTTTCAGCAACCTCCACCCCTTCCTTTCTGTTTTTATAAAATAGTAATTCTAAATCAAATTGAGATGAAAATATATGGGCATTTAAACAACAAAATAGCGTTGAAAAACAGTAGGTAAGTAAAACATCAGCACCATTATGATCTGTTTTCTGTTATAATTAGATTTATTATAAATAGTTTCAAGTAAGTGATAAGAAAAGCTCTAAAGGGAAGTTTTTAAAAAGAGTAGAGAGAGGGAAGAGAGATAAAGAAGAAAACATATACTATCAATCAAGAGTATGAAATTGGAGAGAAAGAAGGAGACAGAGAAAGACTAATGGAAGACATGAAGCACCATCAGCAAAAGGCAAGTAAGGGAAAAACTTAAATTCTGCTCAGCTTCAGTGTAGGCACATGTGGAATGTCAGTTTGTATTCTTAGTCCTCAGACCATCCTTTGTGTGTTTTTCAAGGTCAAGGCTGTTCAACTGTAGTTAACATTTGTATTGATTACCTCGAAAATAGATTTGGTTGGGAGAAACAAATTACATTTTTACTTACTATGTACTAGGATTGAGGTCGAATGCTTTTAATTAATTTCCTGGTAAGAGACAATGCTGAGCAGACCTGTATTTTTTTCTTCAAACACAGAGGCTATGAGTCAACCACTGGCTAAACAGTTACAAAAACTGGCTCCAATTTAGTAGAACCTCAGTGTTGCTTACCTTGGAACCTGTCCTTGTAATGTATCAGTCCACTTGAAATTTTGAATAAATCGTAACTTGCTTTCTTGGGTAGATTCATCCAAAGAATTTATAAAGCCTATAGAAAAATATAAGACATTTAAGTTTTAGAAGAAATATTGAGTGTTCTGTTTGGAAGAATTTTCAGATTACTTTTCCAGGTGTCTGAATAAAACTTCTTGCCGTTTTCCAAAGAATACAGTCTGGAAGAGTAAACTCATCAAATTTGAAAAGTCAAAGAATTAAATGTAAACTTCTAGATCTTTGTTAAAAAAAACCTCAATTTCATATAAATAACTAACCTTGTAAAAGTGAAAAATATGAATCTGCTGCATTCTTCATCATTTCTGGATTACAGCTCAAATCAGTGAACAGTTCAAGGAGTCGTGCCCTGGATGATCTCAAGTCACTTACAAGAGATAGAAAGAGACAGTAACTTTAGCTGTGTTGCAATCAATCTACATAAAAGTGGCTTCCAGGTTTCAACATAAAAGCTTTAAAACACACACACACACACACACACACCCCTACCTCATCTAAAGGATTACCAAACACACAGAAATGAATTTAATTAGGCCTAAATCTAGATAAAATTTCTAATAACAACTGCTTTAAAAGTTGTACTAAAATAAACTCAGACCAATTAAAGGGGCAAATAATGAATACAATTACATAATTAAAATATACAGCAAGTTTTAATTAAAAAACAATCAAACAAATGCATGCATTTAAGACGGGAAAAGAATTAAGAATGAGTAAAAAACTAAGCAGTTCACAGTAAGTTTCTTGAAAAATGAAAATTTAACACATCTGTGTATCATTTTAATATCACTTTAAAATTTCTAAATCTGACATAAAACACAAAAATGTGAAAATATACTGCATAAAAATGTTAAAAATGAAACTGCATTCTATAATACATACATCAAGAATATGTAAAACATGTGGCCATTAGTTGTTTTAAAACTACTCCCTAATCTGTATTCTCCTCTACTTCTCTATAGCAATAAATGTTGTAGATCCACCTTTTCCTTCTTGAAATTATTTTCTCCTTTGATTCCAATACTACTAAATTTTCTACGTGCTCCCCTTATCTCTGAAGTTCTTTTCATATTTTTTTCTGTGTCTCTTTTTCATCCCCAACTCCAGAAATGTTCAGTCTTTGGCTTTCTGGTTCTCTCTCTTTTGAGATTTCATCTATTAGGATAGCTTCAACTATATCCACTCCTACATCTCCATCGTTAGCTTTCCCTTGGTTTTGTTCCAGTTCCAAATCTAATCCAGAAGGCAATTAGCTTAGTGAGGCTTCCGATATTATATTACATGGATATGACCAAAGACCCTTGAAATGTGTAAACCATTAAAGAAAGACTAAATTTAAATGCTAAGTATCAAGAGAGTGGAGGCTACATATCCTGAATTTGGTAGATGCCTAGGATCAAGCGCATATTCAAATTACTTGCTGAGTGGAAGAATACAAAGTTTTCAATTTTCAGATTTGGACTATAATGTAGCAGTGATGTTTAGAAGAGTGCACAGACTAAATCCTAAATAGTCTAGATGTAGTACTTACTCATTGGTACTAACACTAAGGAGGCATATTCCAAGAAAGTATGCATGTATCACCAATTACAAACAGCTGACTAAAACGTGACTGATTATCTTATGAATTAATCATTGTTTGAGGTATTTATCTAGAAGCTGGAAACACATGATTCAACTTCTAAACTAGGAAGAAATTTTAATCCTTAAAGCCTATTCTGCACTGAAATAATCTGTTAGCTATTTCCATATAGATCCTTGATCATCACCTACAGCTCAACTTGTATAAAGTTATATTCATCTTAGAGATTTGAGACAAATGTACTGCAGATATATTTAATTTAGGCTGTTCATTTCATAGATTAGAAATCAGGCCCAAAGAAGTTAAGGGACTTGCCCAACGGTACAGATGAAACAGCTGAGCTGGGACCAGCCTCCAGGAGTCTAGATCAAGGGTTGCCAAACTACAGACTGTCCTGTTTTTTCATACCCCACTGCTTATTTTTGTTCAGCCCTCAAACTAAGAATGGTTTTCACATTTTTAAAGGGTTATAAAAATGAGCAAAGAATATGCAATAGTGACTGTATGTGGCCCACATAAGCCTAAAATCAATATGATGTAGCTTAAAAAAAGGTTTGCGGACCATTAGTTTAGATTAACAAGCCAATTATCCTATCTTTTGTTCTAATCACTTCTTCCCATAAGAGCAGCAACTCTTCAGATTTTTCTTTATTAGTACCACCAATGTCTTAATCATCTAGGTTCTGTATCTCACAGAGACTGAATCCTTTTCAACCTCCCAAGGCAAATTAGTCAATCAGGTCCATTGACTCCTCCTTCAAAACATCTTTTGCATTTATCTCTTGTTTCAGCCAAATTGCTCTACTTACTATCCCTAGCACAAAGGTTTTCCTGACAGAAATGACCTTCTCTCTTCCCCCCTGGCAACCTAAATCAAGAATATCCAAATAGTTTTTTGGAAAGCACCAAATAGTAAACATTTCAGGCTTTTCTGGTAATGAGGTATCCATTGTGACTATTTAATTCTGCTGCTGTAGAGGAAAGCAGCCAGAGGCAGTTATAAATGATATGTCAATAAATGTGGGACTGGCTGTGTTCCAATAAAACTTTATTTATAAAAACAGGCAGTGGCCCAAATCCATAGGACACAGTTTGCCAAACCCTAGTCTAAGCCATACACTTCATTCAAGGCCTATTCCTATGTGAATACTATAAAGGCCATTTCAGGTCATAGGGATCTCTCTCCCTGCTCTGAACTCCACAAGTTAACTATGTGGCCAATTTAAAATGTCCCTATACAGCTGGGCGTGGTGGCTGTAATCCCAGCACTCTGGGAGGCCGAGGCAGGAGAATCGCTTGAACTGGGGAGGCAAAGGTTGCAATGAGCTGAGATGGAGCCATTGAACTCCAGCCTGAGTGACAAATCTCCATATCAAAAAAAAAAAAAAAAATGCCCATATACTACTTTGTGGAGTCTCTTGTACTGTTGTAATACATAGATTAACTGTTTTACTCCGATTGCTTTAGCCTCTCTGGAACTCATTTACTGATCTAAAATTAAGGTTCGAAGCCTAGAAGACTTGACAAAGTTTAAATAATCTGATTTAACTCTTCACATATCATTGATAAATGTATAAGGAACTTAAACTTAGAAACAGTGTGTTACATATTTCTGTATTGACCATGGAACCAAAAAAAGGACCCTGCATCTAAGAGTGGTTCAATCAATGCACTTACTTGCATATTTTTGAAGCAGAAGGGCCAGTGACCACACCATAGTAATTAAAAGACACAGGAGCTGTGGCTTTTAATGGATTCCTATGAAACCAATGGGTCATTTTCTCCAGATGTTTTCTATAGACAAAAAAGTAAAAAATGCACAAAATTTAAAACTATTTAATAAACAAGGTAAATAGTATAAAGTTATTTCTAAAAGTTTACAGTACATGCACATTTTATATATAACTATCATGCACAAAATATATATGTAATATACAAATAAAATGCTTCATTGTCACAATCTTTTTTTTGATAGAAAAATAACTTTTTTTTTTTAGTTGACATCTCACTTAGGTAGTTTTTCAAGTTTTTTTTTTTTTTTTTTTCCTTTCTTGAGACAGGATCTTACCCTATTGCCCAGACTAGAGTGCCATGGGGAGATCAGGGCTCACTGCAGCCTCTATCTCCCGGGCTCAAGGGGGCCTTCCCCTTCAAGCTCCCCAGTAGCTGGAACCACAGGCATGGCCACCATACCCGGCTAATCTTTGTGGAGACCGAGTCTTACCATGTTGCCCAGGCTGGTCTCAAGCTTCTAAGCTCAAGCGATCCAACCACCTCAGCCTTCCAAAGTGCTGAGATTACAGGCGTGAGCTACCGCGCCTGGCCCAGTGTTTTCATTTTTATAATAGAATGTATTTGTCAAGTATTATATTACATTTTTATTTTAAGAATATTCTTTAGCTATTTTTTGGAAAGAACGTTTTATTATAGAACACATGCTATAACCAGCCCACTGTTGTCAGCAATATTTTAGAAATACAGCAATTCACTTAAAACTTACTACAAGTAGCCTTAGCAGTATTGTCAGGGTTACCATTTGAACCCCTTTTGGAAATTACATTCATCTGGTCCTGTGCCCTTTTACTTGCAGTTGTCCAACCAAAACCTAGTACTTTGCGATTCAGAAGTGCCGTCTGGGGACCAGCATCATCAGCATCTCAGGTCCTACCCCAGTCTGTTGAATTAGATCCTGCATTTGACAAAACCACCCACCCCCAGATGATTTTTATGTGTATTAGAGTTTAAACATTACTGCTTCCAAATAGATGTGTTAAGATTGAAGTTATTGTGGGCAGATTTTCAAATGCTGTTCTGCTTTTTTTAATAGGCCTGATCTGAACATAGACTGCCATAAATAGACAGTTAAACCAAGATTGAGGCCAGACATGGTGGTTCATCCCTGTAATCCCAGCACTTTGGGAGGCCCTGGCAGGTCACTTGAGGTCAAGAGTTTGGGTCCAGCCTGGCCAGCATGGTGAAACCTCATATCTACTAAAAATAGAAAGATTAGCCGGGCATGGTGGCACATGTCTTTAGTCCCGACTACTTAGGAGGCTGAGGCAGGAGAATTGCTTGAACCGGGGAGGTGGAGGTTGCAGTGAGCTGACATCAAGTCACTGCACTGCAGCCTGGGCACTTGTGACCTGAGTAAGAAAAAAAAAAAAAAAAACTTGAAAAACTACCTAGGTGAGACGTCAACTAAACAACAACAAAAAAAGTTTGACGCCGTCTACGTTTAAAAAAAAAAGCAGCCTACATCTTGTCTAAATGTCCTTGGGTAGGTAGCGCAGCAAATAACATGGAGAAAGCCAAGGCGAAGACTTAAACACGGCACTTAGATTCCAGGAAGTAACCAGAGAAGAAATTCTGATTAAAAAATAGTGCGGGCTGTGCAGTGTATGAAATGCCTACATTAAGTGCTTCCTTCTATTTATTGATTCATGACAAAATCGGTTTTGAGGAGCACCACATTTAATGAATACAGAATGCAACGAAAAACTGAGCAGGTTTATTTAGGACTCAAAACATTTAACGAGTTCTTTCAGAAAATATCATCATCTACACATCTTCCCCATAAATCTCGATAGCCTAATACAACATCTATGTGCCTATAAATAAAACCTTAGGGTTAACGTCACACTGAACACTAGAAGCTGCGAAAGCAAATCTTCTACAGATATATATATTTTAAAGCGGCCTCCCACTTCCTCGATAAAAATGTCTTAAGTTTTGCATGTCTTTACTTCAGGAAAGAAGAGGGTACGTTTCTGCCCCTGTCCCATCTCCCCTCCTGCGACTCGGTGCGCTTCAGTTCGCAGGAGTTCCTACGGTGGGACAGAAAAACGACACACCCACCCACAGCGACAAGGGTGCCTTTAGAGCCACCAATACATCATTCGGATCGAAGCTGTTAGCTAACACACTTCCACAAGAGGACTCCAGTTCCTGACAAGGGATCCCCACTCCGGAGTCCCCGGAGGAACCTACCTGAGCGCTGCCCCCGAGCTCTGAGGACCCACTTCCTGTTTACCACCCAGCCTCTTCCTCCCGTGCACTGTCCCTTTCTAGGCGGCGGCGGCGACTGTGCGCAAGCGCCAACCCTTGAGTGCCCCTTTCTAAACAGGCATTTTGGTGGAAAGCCGATACTGTCAACCCGGGAGAGGTGGGCAGACGACGGCCGAATGAACCCCAGTTTAGCTTGCATTATAAGCTCTCCCATGACCAATGGAGATGGGGGGCAAGAGGGTTCGGCGGGCTAGGTGTTAATGCCACTGATTTGCGGGGCCTAATATGGTTTTCGTTCTGTCGTTTGTTTCGAGGCATTAGAAGGAGACTTTCGGTCGACTGTCCAGGGGTTTGCTTGGGACTCCGGGGAAACCCCGGGGGGGGATTACTGGGAAACACCCATCCTCTGACATACTTACCAAAGTTCTGAGAGTCGGTACAGCAGTTCTTCTAAGGGAAGAAAGGCAATATCGAGGTCCACAAGCAAGAAAAAGACGGAGTCGGAGAACCGAGACTACAGAACCAGAGTGACGGGGAAGCAGGCCGGCGCTAAGCCGGAGTCACGTGGCCCGGCGGCCATGACAGCTACCGAGGCGGTAGTGAGCTCAGCTCAGAGGCGGGGATTGCCGCGGCGTCGCAGGCTCCTTCGAACGCTCCGTTCATCAGCCCTTTCTGACTTCTCCTCCCTCCGCCTTCCTTTTCAGCTATGGTTTTTTTCCCAGACAGGAAGAGGAAACTTGGCTCTGCCTCCGGAGCCGAGGAATGATGCCACAATAGCGATGGCGGCCACCGGCTGAGTGGGGCGGCCTCAACCTAACACAGGGCGGGGCCTCGGGGGCGGCGTCTCGGCGGGGCGGTCGCTTTGGAGCCGCAAAGTTTGGCTGTGGCGGCAAATGGGCTTGGGCGGCTCCTCGGCGGGTGGCGGTGGTGGCTGTAGCGGTTCCTCCTGGCCCTGTTAATGTCGGGGCCAGGCCCGGGGAGGATGGCGCCCTAGAACCCGGCCTTGCTGGGGTAGGGGCGGGAGGGGACGGGGTGGGGACCGGCCATGTCGGAGGTGACCCGGAGTCTGCTGCAGCGCTGGGGCGCCAGTTTTAGGAGGGGCGCCGACTTCGACTCTTGGGGCCAGCTGGTGGAGGCGATAGACGAGTATCAGATGTGAGTGACTAACCGCGGGACAGCGGGCCGGCCCTGCTCCAGTCGTGCGCCTCTCCCTTGTTTCTGTCGGTGTCTCTCATCACTGCGTCTGCAGCCAAGGCTTCTCAGGGCGGGGCCCCGCAGGCACGGGGGCTGAGATCCCTCGCCACCAGCTCCGGCGAGGCTGCTCTGGGGACCACGGCTCCGCTCTCGGGGCGACTAGCCCTCTTCCCGCTCCGCCTCCGCAGGCCAGTTCCATTCAACAGGTAGCCCTTCTTCACTGGGGCGCCGGCCCCAGCCGGCCGTCTGCTTAGTTCCCTTCCACCGTCCCCAGCTCGGCAGTCAGTTTCCTTTCCTCCTTTCCTCCTCTTCCAGGTTTGCCCTTCCTAGATTTCCTTTCGAAATTCTCTGAGGAACACTTGTGTGTTCTCCGCCCACGTTCCAAGGATCAGTGGCCTTGCTCTGTGTGTGTCTTCCTCCTTCCATGTGTGGGAGAGGAGGGAACTGGTTGCGATTGAGGGGAGGGGGCCCCCCAGGAAGCAGCGAGGGCCGGGGATACCTCTTCTGCCAAAAGAAGGGTCTCCTCTCGAGCTCCTTCTCCACCCCGCTTTCTGGGTGAGCTGTGTTTTCAGAATTCCACCTCGATTTCGTTTCGATTTCTGGGACTGTTATTGGTAGGCTGTGAGTCCCACCCACCCCCTCGCTCGGTTGCCTTGGGTGGAGTCCTTGCAGGATGTGAACCGGAGAGAGCAAAATGTGAATTAATGGACCACGCTCGGGAGCACCACTCCCTCCTTGGGGTCCTCCTCCTTTTCCTGTATATAATGTATAGCCGCAGGGTACAAGTGAGTACCAGTTTCTTTGAGCCACCTAAGACCGATTTCTAGCCCTTTTTGGTTTCCCCAGAAAACTTCAGGGATGTCTTAAAAAATAAAAGACAAGATTTGTATACAGAGAAAACCTCGCTTAGTTTTGTGCACATTTTACTGGACTTAAGAACTGTGTGCTAAAATGCTATTGTTTGCAAACTCGCCATTAATTATTCTTTGTTTAAAGCAAGTTATTCTTTGAGATTTCACTGAGTATGAAACCATGTATGAGTAGAATACCCCCGGCCTCCCCCACCCCACGCCCACCCCCACCCTCACCACACAGTGATTTCTAGAAAGAATACACACTCACTTGGTACTTGGAAGATCTAAACTCTTATCCTCCCCCACAATCGTTTTTTTTTTTTTTTTTTTTTTACTCTATTAAGATAATTTAAATGTGTAGGTACTGACTTTGAATTGCCTGTAGTTTGAAAAAGCTCTGAAAACAACTATGCTCTGGGCCATTTTGCCATGTGTAACAACTACTAGCATTTGTTTTGCACTTTCACATGATTTCATTTGCTCTTGCAATTACCCAGTGAGAATATAATCTCATTTTACAAATGAGGAAAACTAAAGCTCAGGTTAAACAGGTTACTCAGGTCACAAGCCGATACCACTGAAATCTGCGGTTTAGAAAAGAAAATCCAAATCCTGTGTCTACTACATAGTGCTTAAGATGCACTGATAGAGTAATTTTGTGAGTGAATTAGACAAATTAGAAGATTTTCTTCATTACCGGAGAACACATCCTGACTGTAGCCTATTAGACAGTAAGCGCCCGTGTATACTCATTCTGTATATTAACTAAAAGTGCATAGCTTGAAATAGAAAGCCATCTCTTACTTGCAATGTGGTGAGACCTAGCAGCTGTTGACACTGGGCTGCCGATTTCACAATGGAAAGTGAAGAATACCATGTCCAATTGAAATTACAAAGGAAAATTGAATATGCAAGCTGTTTAGATTGAATTTCTAGGAACATGAAGGAGAGGGTGATAGGCACGTGCAAATCCATTGTTGGATCTCAGTACTAACCATTGGACTTCCTGATTGTGGTAGTCCTCAAATTATTATAAAAACTGCCAGGGTCACCTCTCAACGGAAATGTAATGATTGGCTTAAATTTTGTAAACATGTAGGCTACATATAAAATGAGGCCGAGAGTTTAAAATTACTTAATATCTCCAGAAATGAATGCAAATTGTCTTTTCCCTTTGAAATATCTATTTGAGGCAAAAGGCTACAGCAAAAGAGACCAATTGGGGGCCACTATAATGATGTAAACAAGAATTGATGGGATGTAGTTACTGACTGGATATCAAGGGTGTAGAAGGAGGAAGAATCTAGGATAATTGAGATTTCTAATTGGGTAGGCAGCAATCTTTTTATAGCCACACAACATACAAAGGTTGGTTTATGGGAGGGATATAGGGGAGAGAGAGTACATACCTGTATTATCATAATGTCATAATACTGTAGTTTAAACAATTTCATTACTCAACAAGTAAGGATTGGGGATACAAAGATGAATGAAATTTGATTTCTGCCCTCAAAGCACTGAAAATCCAGTGGAATATTTTAGAGTAACTGGGTGTTACAATTACAAAAGTAGGAAAAGAGTAAGCTCTCGCACATTCCTTGCTATTTCCTGAACCGTGGTTCTGCCTTAGGGCTCTTCTATTTTTCTGGAACACTCTTCTCTCCATTATCTGCCTGGATCACTTCGTCACCTCCTTCAGGTCTTTGTTCAAATAAACTCAATGAGGCTTTCTCTGGTGACCCTATTTAAAATTGCAAAGTCCCTTGTCCACCCCTACTGCCTCTACCTCAGTTTCACACATCCTACCCCCAACCCTGCTTCATTTTTTCATTTTTTTCCATGGTACTTATCACAATCGAAAATATATTTTTTGAATTTGTTTTGTTTACTGTCTCTCTCTCCCCACTGGAGCATAAGCTCTTTGAGGGTAGGGTATTAGTGTATGTTGCAGGGTGGTGGGGAGAGGAGATGGGACAGTGTGTCTTTTGTTCTCTGCTGTATATGTAGTGTATAATCATTCAAATGTCATTGATTATTTAGATATTATGTAATTATTCTGTTGAATGGTCGAATTTAGGAGTATGCTATGGGAGCATTAAGGAGTTGATGCCAAAATACTATTGGAAGATTTAAATGAATTCTGTCAAAACTAAAATAGTCATCCACAGTATTAGATGGTCAATGAAAAATAACTGTATTTAGCTATCTGGGGATATGTGGCCACTAACTTATGGTAGAGTGGTACAGAAACTATTGCTCAGAATCTGACATTTCACAGGATCAATCCTGAGGTATTTATCTAGCACATGGATACTCAATAAATATCTGCTAACTGGCCAGGCCAAGGCGGGCAGATCACCTGAGGTCAGGAGTTTGAGACCATCCTGGCCACATGGTGAAACCTCCTCTCTGCTAAAATTACAAAAAATTAGCTGGGCATGGTGGTGATTTCCTGTAGTCCCAGCTGCTCAGGAGGCTGAGGCACAAGAATCCCTTGCACCTGGTAGGTGGAGGTTGCAGTGAGTGGAGATCGCGCCACTGCATTCCAGCCTGGGTGATGGAGGAAGACTTTTAAAAAAACAATATCTGCTAAGTAAATCAAAAAATCTGAAGACTAGATAATGGCCACTTGTCTTTTCTTGTTGTCAAGATGGAATCTCTTGCCCAGGCTGGAGTGCAGTGGCACAATCTCAGCTCACTGCAACCTCCACCTCCCAGGTTCAAGCAATTCTCCTGCCTCAGCCTCCGGAGTAGCTGGGACTACAGGCTCATGCCACCACATCCAGCTTATTTTATTTCAAATTTTTAGTAGAGACAGGGTTTCACCATATTGGCAAGGCTGGTCTCAAACTCCTGACCTCAGGTGATCCACCTGCCTCGGCCTCCCAAAGTGCTGGGATTACAGGAGTGAGCCACCATGCCTGGCCCCACTTGTCATTTTAGTTGTGCTTTATGTCTCTGCTACTTAAAGTGTGGTCCACAGGTTGGTGATAGTCTATAAACTGTTACTGCCCTGCGGTAAGATGAGGAAAGAAATTGAGAGGAAGCATGTGGAAACTTTCTAGCAATTTTACGTCTTCACGATATTTTTGAAATTGTATTGGCCTAGAACAAATTTTGGGGAAAAGTGATCCTTCGCTACAGATGGTTTGAGAAGCACTAGTTTCTGCGTCACAGAATGCTGCGGGGTTTCCAGCAGTTAGTTGCATATGTGCTTAAAGTATGTTTAAAACCCTCTCTTGAGAATATTCCCATTTTACTTGTAGGTACCTTTGTAGGGTGAGATGACTATCTAGAGAAGAATATTTGACAGGTTGATTTCACTTTTACTAATAGAATGTCAACTTTTATTTGCTCATTTAACATTGAGAATGTGTGGATTTCCCTCTGGACAAAATCAAGTGTCACTTTGTCTTAAAATGGTATACTTATTCGTGGATTAGTTAATTTTTCATGTTGGCGTAAAATGTTCTTTTTAAGGCCAGGTGTGGTGGCTCAGGCCTGTGACCCCAGCACTTTGGGAGGCTGAGATGGGTGGAATGCTTTAGCTCGGGAGTTCAAGACCAGCCTCAACAACATGGCGACACCCAGTCTCTACAAAACACACCAAAATTAGCCTGGGGTGGTGGTGCCTGCCTGTGGTCCCAGCTACTGAGGGGGCTGAGGTAGGGGAATTGTTTGAGTCCTGGAGGCAGAGGTTGCAGTGAGCCAAGATCCTGCCACTGCACTCCAGCCTGCGCAAGTTTTTGTTGTTGTTTTTTTCTGTCTCCAAAAAAAAAGTTATTTTATAAACATCTTTATTAGGTATAATGTATATACATGAAATTCATCTATTTTACATGTATAATTTAATGATTTTTTAAGTGAAATTTACCAAGATGTGCAACCATCATTACAGATTTTAGAAAATTTCCATCGTCCCCCTCAAGACCCATAGTGTTCATTTGTAGTCACTCCATATTCCCACCCTAGCCCCAGACAACCACCAGTCTACATTTTGTCTCTATAGATTTGTCTTCTCCAGACATTTCAGGTAATTTGAATCATGCAGTGTGTGATCTTTTGTTTTTGCTTTTTTTTTTTTTTTTTTTTTTGGAGACGCAGCCTTCCTCTGTTGCCCAGGGTGGAGTGAAGTGGGGTGGCTCACTGTAGCCTCTGTGAATTTCGTGCCTCAGTCCCCAAGTAGCTGGGATTACAGGTGTGCGCTACCATGCCTGATTAATTTTTTTATTTTTTATAGAGACAGGGTTTCATTGTGTTGGCCAGGCTGGCCTCGAACTCCTGACCTCAAGTGATCCTCCCACCTCAGCCTCCCGAAATACTGAGATTACAGGCATGAGCCACCATGTGCTGGGTCACATATGTGATCTTTTGCATCTGGCTTCTTTCATTTAGCTTAATGTTTTTAGGTTTCATCCATGTAATAGCATGCATCATTTTTTTTATGGGTGCATAATACTACATTTTATGGACATACCTTATTTGGTGTATCCTTTCACTAGTTGGTAGACATTTGAATTGTTTCCACTTTTGGACTATTATTAATAATACTACCCTGAACATTCAAATGCAAGTCTTTGCATGGACATATATTTTTATTTCTCTGGGATAGATACCTAGGAGTGGAATTGCTGGGTCATATGATAAATTTAATGTGTAACTTTTTAAGAAACTGCCAAATCATTCTCCAAACTGAGTGTATCATTTTGTATTTATGCCAGCAGTGTACAAGGGTCCCAGGTTCTCGAGATCACCAGCATTTATTATTGTCTTTTGGATTATAGCCATTCTAGTAGGTATATAGTATACACCTCACTGTGGTTTTAATCTGCATCTCTTTAGTGACTCATGAGGTTGAGTGTTTTTGTGTGTGCTTCCTTTCCTTCTGTAATTTAACTGTCTTTTACCCATTTTTAAATTGAGTTTCTTATCTTTTATCTATTGAATTGTAAGTGTTCTATATATATTCTGGATACAATCTTTTATCAGATATATGATTTGCAAATATTTCCTCCTTTTGCATGATTTTTTTTTTTTTAATTTGAGACAGAGCTTTCCTCTTGTTGCTCAGACTGGAGTGCAGTGGTGTGATCTCGGCTCACTGCACCCTTTGCCTCCAGGTTCAAGCAATTCTCCTGCCTCAGCCTCTCTAGTAGCTGCGATTACAGGTGCCTGCCACCACACCTGGCTAATTTTCATGATTTTAGTAGAGAGAAGTTTTCACCATGTTGGCAAGGCTGGTCTCAAACTCCTGACCTCAGGTGATCCACCTACCTTGGCCTCTCAAAGTGCTGGGATTACAGACATGAGCCATTGTGCCCAGCCTTGTGTAATTTTTAATAGCTGGATTCTGTTTGAATTCAGCATCCTTCCTTTCCCTATTGCTGATTAGCATTTGAACAGGGGTTTAGAGTTACATCTTTTATTCTGACAGTGACTCTGCTTGGGTTGATGGCCACCACTGGCAGATTATATGCAGAATTACTCCAAGAAAGAAACTCATTCTACTCTGTAACTTCCCTGAGTTCAGGAATGTATAGTTGCTAAGGATACAGACTATGGATTCCTCAGGAGTACACCATGTAGGTGGTGGTAGGCCAGTAAGAGTTAGAAAAGAAACCAAGTACGGAACAAAGACTGGCTATTTTTACCTTCTCCTGTATCCAGTCCACAAAAAGTGGGTCTATGAATGACGGGAAAAATACTATGAGGGTTCCAGCTTTGAGAGAAGAAATGGATTGAAACAGTTCAACTTAAGTAACACAGCAGAGCTATCTTGCAAATATTAAGATTTTTTTGTAGCTAATTCTTGCTTTACGTTAAGGAGGATGAAAACCTTTCACAAATTGGATAGAGGCCATCAACAATAAGGTCCTTTATGCCTTATCTTTAAAGACATGATTGTGTAGAACTGCTATCTAGTAC
This sequence comes from Callithrix jacchus, assembly GCF_049354715.1. Taxonomy (NCBI): domain Eukaryota; kingdom Metazoa; phylum Chordata; class Mammalia; order Primates; family Cebidae; genus Callithrix; species Callithrix jacchus. The sequence continues at coordinate 6,001,791 of NC_133520.1, forward strand.
TTCTTATTTAGAAACACGAACTGTCTTCTGCTGTTGGCTTGGTAGAAGATCTAGCACTTGCTCCCCTTTGTATTCCTTCTCCTGTCGCCCACCCAGAATAGTACAAGGTATGCTTGGGAATTTTATTTTCAAATTCTTTTGCCATTTTTTTCCCCTGCAGCTTTTTAAAGTTGAGATGAATATCACATCACATGAAAACGCACCAGTTTAAAGTGTACAGTTCATGGTTTTTAGTGTATTCACAGTGTTGTGCAACCATTCCCACTGTCTAATTCCTGAACATTTCCATCACTCCCAAAAGAAACCCTGTACCTGGTATCGGTCACTCCCAGTTCCCTCATCTCCTGGCAACCACTAATCTGCCTTTCGTCTCTGTGGACTGATCTATTCGGGACATTTCATAGAAATGGAATCATATAGAATGTAATCTTTTGCATCTGGCTTTTTTCATTTAGCATGGTGTTTTTGAGGTTCATCTGTGTTACAGCATGTTAGTAGTACTTCACTCCTCTTTTTGACTGAATAATTTTCCATTGACTGGACATACTACATTTTGTTTATCCATCATCAGTTGATAGACATTTTGGATGTCTGCACATTTGTGTACCGTTTTGTGTGTGTGTAAACATACGTTTGCAGTTCTCTTGGGTATATACCGAGGATTTTGAAATTGCTGGGTTGTACAGTAACTCTATATTTAACTTTTGAGGAAGGGCCACATTGTTTTCCACAGTGGCTGGTACCATTTTAAGCTCCCACCAGCATTATATGAGGGTTCCAATTTTTCACATCCTGTCAGTACCTGTTATCTTTTGTATCTCTCCCCCTTACCCCCTTCATAAGAATGCAGTTCCATTTTTTGAAAAATTATGCTCATTGTAGTAGGTATGAGGTGATATCTCATTCTGATTTTGATCTGTTTTGATCATCTTTTCATGTGCTTATTGACCATTTTATGTCTTCTTTGGAGAAATATCTATTCAAATCCATTACCCAAAATTGGTCTTTTTGTAGTTGAAACCATAGTTTTATAGTTTAGTTTGTAAGAGGACTTTTACAAACTGAACTATACAAGTTTTTGCTGTCTCAGAAATAGCTTTGGGTCCTCATTGTTGAGCTTGGACTAATAATATAGATCCATCCATAAAAACTCATGCAAGGCTTAGCTGCTAATTTTTTTTTTTTTTTTTTGAGACAGAGTTTCGCTCTTGTTGCCCATGCTAAAGTTCAATGGCATGATCTTGGCTCACTGCAACCGCCGCCTCCTGGGTTCAAGCAATTCTGCCTCATCCTCCCAAGTAGCTGGGATTACAGGCATGCGCCATCACACCGGCTAATTTTTTGTATTTTTAGTAGAGTTGGGATTTCTCCATGTTGGGCAGGCTGGTCTCGAACTCCTGACCTCAGTTGGTCCACCCACCTTGGCCTCCCAAAGTGCTGGGATTACAGGTGTGAGCCACTATGCCTTGTCACCTAGCTGCTATTTTTAAGTATAATGATAATTGGACAGACAATGATTTCTGTTGCTGATTCGTGGAGAATTTTCTTTATTTTCCATGGAAATATGTTTTCAAAAGTATGTTTTGATAATAGGATGGATTATTACCACTTTGTCATTGCTGTAATTTGAATTGGGATTAATTTTACTAGCAAATTAATGATAGACTGATAAAGTATCTCTGGTTGGTATTATCACTGGTGCTCCCTAGAAGTGTTTAAGCAGAATCTGGACAACTACTTACTGGCTTATTATAGAAGAAAGTCGCGCATACTCAGAAAGTTGGATTAGATACCCTTTGAGATTCTTTCCAGCTCTGTTTTTACTGCCTAGAACTGAAGTTTGTCCCAGTGAAATGCTTTGGAAAATATTGTATATTATTTTCATCATCATTGTACAAAGAGTTTTTTGTTTTGTTTTGTTTTTGAGAAGCATTAGAGTCTTAAAGTAATGTAGATTTATATTTTAAAAACTGGACAAAATATAACTATACTTCACATTGTTAAAAAGCTTTAAATTGTTGCAACAAGTTGCAGTAGTTTGCTTTCCTTCCATTCTAAAGAATATGTGTATTCTTCTTACAGATTAGCAAGACATCTACAAAAGGAGGCCCAAGCTCAACACAATAATTCTGAATTCACAGAAGAACAAAAGGTACCTTAAAATCATATCTAGATACATCAGATTCCAAATGAAAAGTGTTTTGTCTTTTGAGTTCATTAAGCAAAACACAAAACAACAAAACAAAAAGAAAAAACTGTTATACTTAAGTAAAAAGAATGATACTGATTATGCTTTGCCTAACACTAAATGATTAGAGAATGCCATATGACTTATCACTAAAAAAAAAAAATGGTTTTGCTTAGCCATTTAGGCTTTGATTAACTTTAGTGGAGACCATCCATGCTTTTGCTGAAGATGGGGAGAACTCAGTCCACACTTCGGTGAAGACTGGGGAAACCCAGAAACGAGTGTGTCTAGGGTCACGTGGGAAAAGAGAAAGATTGTGGATAATTGTGTTTCACCTCAACATTTATTTGACTCTGAGCTTTGATAACTCCTTATCTACCTCCTCTCAGAACAAACAAATACTCACAAAAAAGAAAAGACCAAGACAAACAAAAACACCTCTCCACTGAAAAGACTTAGTTCAAGTCAAGAATTTGGCATAAAAATCCATCTGCAAACTAAATGCATAAGGTTGCAAAATGTTTCCATGGTGCCTTTTCTCCTTGAATTAAATTTTGTGTGTGTCAAGTTGATTCTCTAGACCGTTAGTGCTTATGAAAAACGGGCTACTGAAGTTTTAAAAGAGTAAGAAGAAATGGGAGGAAACAACTCCCATTTTCTCTTGGCTCAGAGTATCCAGTGTTAAGTCAATGTTTAATCTTACAGATCATGAAAAAAAATGTGTCAGTCTATCCCCCATCTCTTAAGAAAAGACAGTGTGAAACTGTGGTGAATTAATTTGCTCTTGCTTATTCTTTCTGTACAAAGGGAGTGGTAATGATTTTTTTGCACACTTTTACAGAAAGCCTAACAACATTCATTTTAGTCTATTCTTCCATGTTCATTTGACTCTTATTTATAGGAATTTGGGAATAAAAACCCCCAAAGATTAGGGTTAGCCATATTTCTTGCACAAATTAGTATATTTACATTTTTAAAATATTTAGGATCTACTTTATCTAATGTAATTTTAAATTTTGTATTTCAAAAAGAAAAGTCACATTACTACAATTTAAAAGTGTATATATGCTTTTTCTGGCTGGGTGCGGTGACTCATGCCTGTAATCCCAGTACTTTGGGAGGCTGAAGCAGGCGGATCACTTGAGGTCAGATGTTCGAGGCCAGCCTGGCCAACATGGTGAAACCTTATCCGTATTAAAAATACAAAAATTAGCTGGGCATAGTAGGGCATGCCTGTAATCCCAGCTTCTAGGGAGGCTGAAGCAGGAGAATCACTTGAACCCAGAAGGTGGAAGTCACAATGAGCTGAGATAGCACCACTGCACTCTACCCTGAGTGACAAAGCAAGACTCTATCTCGAAAACAAATACATTTAAAAGAATAAAATAATATATATATTTTTCTTAATAGTTCCTAGTAGGCATAATAGATATTAGGAGTCTTAGGATTTTAACCCTGGAAAATAATGACCACAGTAGAAATGATGAATTTGCTTAAGGGAAGGAGCCTCTGTAAAATGTGTGAAATTTCTCTAGGAATTGATTAGAAAATGATAGCTGGCATCACAGAATTGAAAGTTACAGGACCTAAATTTTGATAAACAGAATCTCAGATATCTACATATATGAACTAATAGCTAATAGAATGTGTTATGAATATGGAAACAATGAAAAAGTAGGGAATTTAAAAATGTTTAATGTTTAATCACCTGTTTGAGTTACTTAGATCCTGTTTTCAACATATATTGCTGAAGTATAGGACTTCTGAGCCACATGACCTCAAATATAAAGTAATTTGACCTAAAACATGCTAAAAATTATATTAAAAAAATACTGCTGGGCACAGTGGCACATGCCTGTAATCTCAGCACTTTAGGAGGTCATGTTGGGAGGACTGCTTGAGCCCAGGAGTTCAAGACCAGCCTGGGCATCATGGTGAAACCCCATCTCTACTAAAAGTACAAACATTAGCCATGCATGGTGGTGTAAGCCTGGAGTCCCAGCTACTTGGGAGGCTGAGGTGGACGGATCACCTGAACTCGGGTGGAGCTGAGATCATGCCACTGCACTCCAGCCTGGGTAACACAGCGAGGCCCTGTCTCAAAAAAAAAAAAAAAAATCAAGATGTGGAGCTTTATCAAACAATGATTGCACTGAGAAAAAAAATTAACTTTTTCTTTTCTTGAACTTCCTAAGGCTGAAGCTGGTGTTTGATAATGCTATTTAGTTTTAAATTTGTAGCTATTCCTTAGCAGCCACATGGCTACTGTTTTTTTTCAGCTTATCTTTGGTTGCAAAGACCCACAGATCTCATACCGCAAAAAGACGAGGAGGTTGCGTGACCTAGAGGAGAGAGCTGAGATCTGGAGTCAGAAGATTGGAAGTCATGCATTCTTTGTCTGGCTGTGGCCTTAATTTTCTTATGTATGAAATGAAGGATTAGAGAACACTAAGTGATTTTCAAAGTATCCCTGAATGTTCTCATATCCTCTACTGTGAAGTGTTCTGCACCTCCTTCTTTCCTGGAGGCCTGATTTTTGAGGCATCTATTATTTATGCTACCTGCCTAGGAGGCATTCTGTGGCTGCCAGTTGTGACTACAGGGAGCTTGTGCTTGCCTGCCTATTCTTTGGGCTTGGAGAAGGAACCCCAAATCACTCTTTACTACATTGTGAATATAAGGCAAGTGGTATGCCTTTAAAAGTTTAATTTTCTTTAAAAATGCAAGTAAAACATTCATAGCAGGCCAAAAAAAGTCATACTGACATGCCGGCCTTCTTTCCGTGTCACATAAGGAGGAAGTTATCAGAGGCTTTAAGTTAATAAATGATTAGAAAACAAAGATGTTCCGGGTGTATTCTAGGGAACATTGGTTCTGAAAAATTAATAGGTGTTATTTGAACAGATAGAGTTTGTGGCTTCTCGGGGCCTTTAGTATGTTGAGTATTTTAAAGAGTTTGGACAGGTAGTATTTTAAAATGTATTTGCTTTTGGAAGTGTCCTTATCCCTTCAAAGAACATTTCATTGAGTCTAGTGTTCCGAAACGTATTATGGGAAATTTTGATATAAACTGGTAGATCTGCAAAATTAATTAAATGCCAGACCTAGCATGCAAGCCAATGGAGAAAAAACTCAATTGTGTTTTCTTCAGGAGGAAAATGGAGAATGTTCTTTACAGTATGCTAAGCAAAATTGTTCTTTATGATTTTTATTTTGAATTCTAATTTTTATGCTTTTAATATTTTTAATGTTTTTGTAGCAGTGACAAATTTTAGAATTATGCCATCCATTTAATAGTTTGTAGAACTTTGAAAGAAGATTAAAAAAAAAAAAGCCAACCATATTTATGAAACTTGTTACTGCCTAGTGCACAGTGAGCTCTTAAACATATTTGATGGGCTGGGCGTGGTGGCTCATGCCTGTAATCCCAGCACTTTGGGAGGCTGAGGTGGGTGAATTACCTGAGGTTGAGAGTTGGAGACCAGCCTGATCACCATGGAGAAACCCTGTCTCTACTAAAAATGCAAAATAGCCGGGCATGGTGGCGCACACTTATAATCCTAGCTACTCGGGAGGCTGAGGCAGGAGAATCACTTGAATACAGGAGGTGGAGGTTGCAGTGACCCAAAATCATGCCATTGCACTGCAGGCTGGGCAACAAGAGCCAAACTCCATCTCAAAAAAAAAAAAAAAAAAATTTTTTTTTTAATGAATAAATACTATTCATTGTCATAGGTTATTGATATTTATTTGCATATGATTGTTACATAAGACAAGATTCTGACTTTTTAGATAAATTCTCATTTTTGAGAGAATAACTTACATTTATTTTCACAATATTTAAGTCTAATGAGCTCTAAAGCAGAACTACTGATCTCTGAACTTTATTAATTGATGATAAATAGTATGAAAACAATAAATTTTTTTATTCATAATATTCTCAGATTTCTGGTATAAAATAAAATTCAAGATACTTATTTCATCCCCTTTTATGATTAGTTCATTTTATTATTTCATATGGTTAGCTTTCATTTCATTTCCTGATAGTTTTGTCATTATAACAACGGGGTTTAGCAGCCAACGAATAGCTGCCAAAAGCTTTCATTCCACTGAATTCCTTACTTTGGTGTAGTAGATTTTCTCAAGGAAGTTTCTGGAGAGAATAGAATATCCTGTCTCATGATGCTTAGAAAGTGTTTCCCTGTTTTGAGTCAATTCAGTGGTAATGAGAATTCCAGAACTATATGCTTGTTTTATATTTTATAAGGCTCCCCTTTTCACCTTTACCACCCTTTCTTCTCCCCAGTTCTACCCCCATCACCTCCAGCTCCCAGCTAGACAGATTACTGGCTGTTTGAATCTAAAAATCTAAGTCTGGATTAAGTGAGAATATACTACTTTATTTGTATTTTTAAACCTATTTTTTTCTTATATAGATTGAGTACATTTTAGCAAAATTAACTTAGCTCTTTAATTGTCCATTTTTATTCCATCTTTTCCTTTAACTATCTTTTGAGCTGTCAATTTTCCTAGCAATGACTAGGTTAAACAGCCAGTATTTTGAGAATGAAAGTATTTTCCATTTTCTACCATATTGGATATGAGCAGCAGACTTGAATGAAGTGCTGATAATTCAAGTCTTAATTGTCAATACATATTGTCTGACATGTGAACTTGTGCCTAATCATTTTTCTGAGTCATCAATTTCTAAGAAAAGTGAAACAATTAGAGTAGCAAGCACTTGATCTAGATATCAATACACTCTACATGTTTTAAAAGTTAATGCTGTAGCTGAAATGATAGTGTTCCACTCCCTTTTTAATACTGAGGTTGGGTGTGGTCCCTTAAAATAGTTATGAATAATGCCGAGTGAGGTATTTTGCCATATTTCAGTAGATTTCTGTATATAAAGCTGTCGCTTCTGCTTCAGGAGATATTTAGATTTAACATAGATCATTAGTGGACTCATAGTTGTTAAACTGTAACATTTTACCTTAACTGTTAAAAGCATGAAGTCACACAGATTTTATAGTAAAGAAAGGAAAAGAAGTTAATGTTTTAAAAGACTTAGTAATTGATATATCTCAATACAGACAAAATTCTTTTCAAAAAGCAGTTTTCAGAGAACATAAAAGTATAACTACATGGTATTGATATAAATGATTGTTTTGTTGTATATATAACTGTCTTGCATAGAAGGTTTTGCTGGTCTACTGCCATACCACCCTGAGTGCGCCCCATCTCTTATGATCTTGGAAGCTAAGCAGGGTCAGCCCTGATTAGTGCTTGGATGGGAGAAAGCATTGATACTTAACCTCTCTAGGCTTCAGTTTTCACACCTTTAAAATGATCGTATCTAACTCAGAGTTATAGTGAGGATTAAATGAATTAATGTTTGTAAATCACTTGGGAGAGCCTGTCACTTAATAAGTGCTCACTAGTTGTTAGCCATTACTATTACTATTATATTTGTGTTTAGAATTATTTACTAGTTTTCTTAGAATTGAGTGGCATGTTTGAACAACAATAATTTGAGGATATTGGACTTTATATAGAAAAGGCCTTTTCTGGTTGCTGTGCAACAGTTTGACAGTGAGTAAATCTATGAATACATGAAATCTTTTGCAGTTACAATATAAATGCCGTTTTCAAATGTAACCTTTAAATTTTCAGAATAAAATTAGGCATCTTCTAAACTCTTATATTGGGATTAAAAAGAATTTTTAAAGATTGTGGAGATGGTTAAACATTGTCACTTGTTCTTCGGCTTCGAGTAAATGTTGATCAGCAGTGGTTTATTTTGTGAGTTGTAGCAGCGGTTTATTGTAGCTGCAGTAGTTGTATAGTGCCCACTTGCGTAAGTGCTAGCGGCCAGCACAGCACTCGTCACTCCTCTTTGCTCCTTATTTATCTTCCAAAGAAAATTGACAAAAGAGAAAGTCCAATTTACTAAACTTTTGCAAGTTATCAATACATTTAGAAAAACATGCTTTTTTTCCTTCCCAGAATATTTCATTGTGCAGGCATTGCAGACACTGTGCATAAATGCTTTTATGATCTGGATTTATTCCTAATAAAAACTTAAGAAGTATTGCTTTTGGAAGGACTTAAAAGGTTTGATGGGCACAGTTCAGCTGCCTGCCCTGATACGTTTCTTACATGAATCTCTTCCCTTTAATTTCCACCCTAGTTATTTGCATTTTTGTTCTGATTACTATTTACTAGGACCATTGAAATAACCTGATTGATTTTGCCTTTAGTCTTTGCCATTTTCTACTTCAGCCTATTTATCACAATAGTGTTCTTTATTTTTGAGATAGAGTCTCACTTTGTTACCCAAGCCATAGTGCAGTCGTGTAATTTCGGCTAACTGCAACCTCTGCTTCCCAGGTTCAAGTGATTCTCCTGCCTTAGCCTCCCCAGTAGCTGGACTACAGACACGTGCAACCACGCCTGCACGCCTGGCTAATTTTTCTATTTTTAGTAGGGACAGGGTTTCACCATGTTGGCCAGGCTGGTCTTATGCTCCTGATCTCAAGTGATCTGCCTGCCTCATCCTCCCAAAGTGCTGGAATTACAAGTGGGAGCCACTGTGCCCCGCCATGATAGTCTTCTTAAAGGGCAGATCTGAAAGAGGTGCTTCTGTTATTAAAACAAAATGAAACGCCTTCTGTGTAACCTACAGCTAAAGTATTCACAGATGCCTCAGAATGACAGCGCCTTCTCCCAACTTTACTTTCCACAGCTAGTTATTGAAGGTCCACTTCAGATGACAGCCCCCTTCTCCCAACTTTACTTTTCTATAGCTAGTTATTGAAGGTCCACTTCAGATGACAGCCCCCTTCTCCCAACTTTACTTTTCTATAGCTAGTTATTGAAGGTCCAATTCAGATGACAGCCCCCTTCTCCCAACTTTACTTTTCCACAGCTAGTTATTGAAGGTCCACTTCAGATGACAGCCCCCTTCTCCCAACTTTACTTTTCTATAGCTAGTTATTGAAGGTCCACTTCAGATGACAGCCCCCTTCTCCCAACTTTACTTTTCTATAGCTAGTTATTGAAGGTCCAATTCAGATGACAGCCCCCTTCTCCCAACTTTACTTTTCCACAGCTAGTTATTGAAGGTCCACTTCAGATGACAGCCCCCTTCTCCCAACTTTACTTTTCTATAGCTAGTTATTGAAGGTCCAATTCAGATGACAGCCCCCTTCTCCCAACTTTACTTTTCCACAGCTAGTTATTGAAGGTCCAATTCAGATGACAGCCCCCTTCTCCCAACTTTACTTTTCTATAGCTAGTTATTGAAGGTCCACTTCAGATGACAGCCCCCTTCTCCCAACTTTACTTTTCTATAGCTAGTTATTGAAGGTCCAATTCAGATGACAGCCCCCTTCTCCCAACTTTACTTTTCCACAGCTAGTTATTGAAGGTCCACTTCAGATGACAGCCCCCTTCTCCCAACTTTACTTTTCTATAGCTAGTTATTGAAGGTCCAATTCAGATGACAGCCCCCTTCTCCCAACTTTACTTTTCCACAGCTAGTTATTGAAGGTCCACTTCAGATGACAGACCCCTTCTCCCAACTTTACTTTTCTATAGCTAGTTATTGAAGGTCCACTTCAGATGACAGCCCCCTTCTCCCAACTTTACTTTTCTATAGCTAGTTATTGAAGGTCCACTTCAGATGACAGCCCCCTTCTCCCAACTTTACTTTTCTATAGCTAGTTATTGAAGGTCCACTTCAGATGACAGCCCCCTTCTCCCAACTTTACTTTCCACAGCTAGTTATTGAAGGTGCACTTCAGATGACAGCCCCCTTCTCCCAACTTTACTTTCCACAGCTAGTTATTGAAGGTCCACTTCAGATGACAGCCCCCTTCTCCCAACTTTACTTTTCCACAGCTAGTTATTGAAGGTCCACTTCAGATGACAGCCCCCTTCTCCCAACTTTACTTTTCTATAGCTAGTTATTGAAGGTCCAATTCAGATGACAGCCCCCTTCTCCCAACTTTACTTTTCCACAGCTAGTTATTGAAGGTCCAATTCAGATGACAGCCCCCTTCTCCCAACTTTACTTTTCTATAGCTAGTTATTGAAGGTCCACTTCAGATGACAGCCCCCTTCTCCCAACTTTACTTTTCTATAGCTAGTTATTGAAGGTCCAATTCAGATGACAGCCCCCTTCTCCCAACTTTACTTTTCCACAGCTAGTTATTGAAGGTCCACTTCAGATGACAGCCCCCTTCTCCCAACTTTACTTTTCTATAGCTAGTTATTGAAGGTCCAATTCAGATGACAGCCCCCTTCTCCCAACTTTACTTTTCCACAGCTAGTTATTGAAGGTCCACTTCAGATGACAGACCCCTTCTCCCAACTTTACTTTTCTATAGCTAGTTATTGAAGGTCCACTTCAGATGACAGCCCCCTTCTCCCAACTTTACTTTTCTATAGCTAGTTATTGAAGGTCCACTTCAGATGACAGCCCCCTTCTCCCAACTTTACTTTTCTATAGCTAGTTATTGAAGGTCCACTTCAGATGACAGCCCCCTTCTCCCAACTTTACTTTCCACAGCTAGTTATTGAAGGTGCACTTCAGATGACAGCCCCCTTCTCCCAACTTTACTTTCCACAGCTAGTTATTGAAGGTCCACTTCAGATGACAGCCCCCTTCTCCCAACTTTACTTTTCTATAGCTAGTTATTGAAGGTCCACTTCAGATGACAGCCCCCTTCTCCCAACTTTACTTTCCACAGCTAGTTATTGAAGGTCCACTTCAGATGACAGCCCCCTTCTCCCAACTTTGCTTTTCTATAGCTAGTTATTGAAGGTCCACTTCAGATGACAGCCCCCTTCTCCCAACTTTACTTTCCACAGCTAGTTATTGAAGGTCCACTTCAGATGACAGCCCCCTTCTCCCAACTTTACTTTTCCCTCTGCTTTCAGTTTGAGACGTGAGACGTTTGAACCATGACAATTTTCTAAACCCTTTAATTTTAGAAATCCTCCTGGTCGTCAGGGCTTGATTCCTAATACTGATCTTGTACTGTTTCTTTAGGTCATATAATGGCTTACTTGATTAGGCTCATACAATCAAATGTTTGCTTTATTTTATAGTGATTCTGAAGGTGTCTTATCTCTCCTAATACAACATGAGCTTATTAAAGGCAAAGAATATCTATGCCCTGTCATTAATATCCATTTTATAGCGCATATTATATAAAGCAGCTCTGAGTATAAAATTTGCCACCGTTTATCACAAATATCAATTTAGCTTAGTGTTGCCTATGTATTTAATTAAACAAGTTGGTGTTGGACTTAAGTCAAAATTATACCATTGTGTTAACTTTCAGATATTTTTAAGTCTTGTAAAAGGTTAATTTTAGGCTTTATGGAGAAGAAAAGGTGAAGCTTAGGGTAGCAGATATCAGGCAGCCATTTAAATAATATCTACAGCTGTCATTAAAGCAAAGTTGATTTAGAATTAGTTGTGGCACATTAGGTCGGGAGAATATATACTCACCTTCTTGCCCTCAGCCCAACCCTTTTATTTCTTTTCTCTAATGTCTAAAAGATCTTAAAAGAAATAAAATATAACTTATTTAAGAGAATTATGGATCTTGTATTAATAAAAATTAACTTGATGATTTGAACTAACAGTTATGATAATTTTGGTATTTATAGCTTTTTTTTACCCTTCTATAGAAAACCATAGGCAAAATTGCAACATGCTTGGAATTGCGAAGTGCGGCTTTACAGGTAAGGATTTTTTTCCCCTCTCTAATACAAGGAAAATAAATTATTCTGCATTATTTTGGTAAAACATTAGACATTCATGCCAAAAACAGTATTGTCTCAGAAGTGTTTTATAACAACATTTATTAAATTCATACTTTTTTAGTTCATACTTTGTCAACTGTAAAATAAAAGATATGACTTCAACCTTTTCTCTTATTTTCGGCCTGAGTGTTCCAAAAATAAACAAAAACCAGTTTGGGACTTTTTATTTTCTACCTTGAAAGCAAGAAATAGATTAATTTAGAATATTTGGTTCTTGCTGCTTTAAAGGGTGCAGTGAACTCTTTGTAGTGAAAATATGTAATATGCTTATTTTAAATTTAGTCCACACAGTCTCAAGAAGAATTTAAACTGGAGGACCTGAAGAAGCTAGAACCAAGTAAGTTTATGTTTATACTTTTTTGTGATACTTCTTTGGAAAAATAATCTATCATAGATGTTAAGTGTATTTAACAAAGGTGCTGATTTAATTGATTTCTGTTAATATCTAGTCCTATGTGATTTTTTTGGGTGCTTTTATTCTATAATATTTATAGTAATTTTTTATTTGGCGCTCACCTTCGTTATAGAATATATGAGGTTGTACCTCATCTAAATATGTATTAGCTTTCATTTTGTCTTTTTCACTTTAATAAAAACAAAATTACTTTTGTAAACATTTGCAATAGCGTCTAGTAGAGAATATAAAGCTTTAGTCATTGATGCCTGCTTACACACTACATGTCACTGAAAACTACGGGACTGGAGGATGGACTCTCCTGTCCTCCAGTGGTCCATCCACCTCAGCCTCCCAAAGTGCTGGGATTACAGGCATGTGCCACCATGCTGGCCACAAAAATATTTTTTCTTTATGTCGTTATTCTATCAATGTTTTCTATTTTTAAAAGTTTTAATTTTTTTTTTTGGTTTTACTTTTTAAACTTTTTTGTTAAGAACTAAGAAACATATACATTAGCCTAGGACTACACAGGGTCAGGCTCATCAATATCACTGTCTTCCACCTGTATATCTTGTCTCACTGGAAGATCTTCTGGGGCAGTAACACACATGGAACTGTCATCTCCTGTGAAACAGTGCCTTCTGGATACCTCCTGAAAGACCTGCATGAGGCTGTTTTATAATCAGCTTTTTTGAGGGGAGGCTGAGGTGGGCAGATCAGAGTTCGAGACCAGCCTGGCCAACATGGCGAAACCATGTCTCTACTCAAAATAAAAAATTAGCCGAGTGTGGTAGCGCCTGCCTGTAATCCCAGCTACTTGGGAGGCTGAGGCAGGAGAATTGCTTGAACCTGGGAGGTGGATGTTGCAGTGAGGTAAAATCACACTATTGCAGTCTAGCCTGGGTGACAGAGTGAGGCTAAAGTACACGCTAAAATAATGACAAAACATATACACCATGGAATATTATGCAGCCATCAAAAACGATGAGTTTGTGTCCTTCGTAGGGGCATGGATGAACCTGGAAACCATCATTCTCAGCAAACTAACACAAGAACAGAAAATCAAACACTGCAAGTTCTCACTCATAGGCAGGTGTTGAACAATGAAAACACATGGATACAGGGAGGGGAGCATCACACACTGGGGTCTGTCGGGGGGGCACTAGGGGAGGGACAGCAGAGGGTGGGGAGTTGGGGAGAGATAGCCTGGGGAGAAATGCCAGATACAGGTGATGAGGAGGAAGGCAGCAAATCACACTGCCACGTGTGTACCTATGCAACTATCTTGCATGTTCTTCACATGTACCTGATAACCTAAAATGCAATAAAAAAATAAGATAAAATAATGATAAAAAGTATAGTAAGTTCTATATAAAAAATATACTGTAAAAAGTATAGTATAGTATATACTAGGCAGCTGGAATTTTTCAGCTCCATTATAATCTTATGGGACCATTGTCGCATGTGGTCTGTCACTGACTGAAACATTATGTGGTACATGGCTGATTATAATAATTTTTTAAGACTCAGTATAATAAATTTTATCATAATTATAACCTTGCTACTACAAACCATCAGTTTGATGGGATTGAGAGGAAATCTTCTCAGGACAGAGAATAAAATGTACTCAAGTATCTCTAACTGGGCATCTTATATACAACCTTTTTTTTTTTTTTTTTGAGACAGTATCATTCTTGCCCAGGCTGCATTGCAGTGGCGTGATCATGAGTCACTGCAGCTTGACCTCCGGGCTCAAGTGATCCTCCTGCCTCAGCCTCTGGAGTAGCTAGGACCAGAGGCTTGAGCCACCTGCCTGGTTAACTTTTACATTTTTTTTTGTAGAGATGAGAGTCTCCCTGTGTTGCCCAGGCTCAGATCTTTTAATTAAACTACTATAGGGAGGAGGCATTCTCTTTTTCTAGTACTCCGTGTCTCACTTAGGACCTTGTAGATAGGATTCATTTCCCATGAAGGCTCTGAGACTCTGGAATTTACTCTTCTTGGAGATCTGACATTACTGTAAAGATACTGGTACCTAGAGTATACCATAGATGTTTTGATTTTGCTAAGACCTTCAGTGGACAAATGCACTGTGTAGCTCTCAAATGGTGGTAAGGCTGGGAATTAAGAAATATATATTAATATGCATGATAAAATTGATCAGAAATTAGTCATTGAAGATATAATTTTTTATTTTGTTTCATGGAATAATTCATGTTGCTTTATCTTCTTATTCTAGTCCTAAAGAATATTCTTACATATAATAAAGAATTTCCATTTGATGTTCAGCCTGTCCCATTAAGGTAAAATAAACATTTATATTTGTTTTCTTATCTTATACTTCAGTTTTAGATATTTCTGGGTTTTCCTAAATATCAACTTTGGTATTATTGATATCATTGACATCAGCAGTGATAACGGGATATCAGCATATTTTTATATCAGCATCTTACCTGGGAAACAAGTAGCTGTGAGGCATCACTAGGATATTTAGTTTTGCAGCTCACTATTTTTTCTGACCTTTTTCATGTAGAAGAATTTTGGCACCTGGTGAAGAAGAGAATTTGGAATTTGAAGAAGATGAAGAAGAGGGCGGTGCTGGAGCAGGGTCTCCTGATTCTTTTCCTGCTAGAGTTCCTGGTAGGTATCACTTATTAAAAATGCATATTACTAGGCCGGGCGTGGTGGCTCACGCCTGTAATCCCAGCACTTTGGGAGGCCGAGGCAGGTGGATCACGAGGTCAAGAGATCGAGACCACAAGGTGAAACCCCGTCTCTACTAAAAATACAAAAATTAGCTGAGCATGGTGGCGCATGCCTGTAATCCTAGCTACTCAGGAGGCTGAGGCAGGAGAATTGCCTGAACCCAGGAGGTGGAGGTTGCGGTGAGCCGAGATCGCGCCATTGCACTCCAGCCTGGGTAACAAGAGCGAAACTCCGTCTCAAAAAAAAAAAAAAAAAAATACACATTACTTAACTGCATCCAACATCAGGGTGTTTGAAGGTAGCTTTGGTATTTGCTAGAGGGGCAATAAAACCACCCTAAGCCCATGCAAATCTTAGGCAAATTTTGTTGGGAGTAGCTATTTCATAAATACAATGTGAAAGTATCTTACTATCCGGGTCAAGGGCCCTCAGGACCATCCCCATGTTCAGTGATTCACTAGGATGACTCACAAGGCTCCCTATGTAGTTGTATTCACAGCTAGGATTCATTACAGGAGAACACAAGAACAAAAAATCAGCAAACAGAAAGGCACAAGGGCCAAGTCTGGAGGAAACCAGATGCAAGCTTTTCAAGCATCCCCTTCCAGTAGAGTCACGTCAGATGTGCTTAATTTCCCCTACAACAAGTTGTGACAACATAGGTGAAATGCACAATGTTGTCTATAAGGGAAGCTCTTTAGAGTCAGTGCCCAAAGCTTTTATTGGGGACTACTTATGTGGGTACCTCCTGCCTGGCACAGACCAAAATTCCAGACTACAGAAGGAAAGAAGGTGTTTAGCACAAACCGTATTGTTTATACAGTTTAGGCAGTGTCCATTCTTATCAGGGAATGGTGGGAACCCTCCCCAAATCCAAGAGCTCAGATGCCAGCCACGGGCTGACCTTGCAAGGAGGTTTTCTAATAATACGCCTACTATCTTAATTCTTTTCTGTATACTGTCATAAGTGCTTCTTTTTTTTTTTTTTTTTTTGAGACAGAGTCTTGTTCTGTCACCCAGGCTGGAGTACAGTGGCATGATCTCAGCTCACTGCAAGTTCCGCTTCCCAGGTTTCAAGCAATTCTCATATCTCAGCCATCTGAGTAGCTGAGATTACAGGTTTATGTCATTTGCCTGGCTAATTTTTGTATTTTTAGTAGAGATGGAGTTTCGCCATGTCGGCCAGGCTGGTCTGGAACTCCTGACCTCAGGTGATCTGCCTGCATCAGCATCCCATAGTGCTGGGATTACAGGCATGAGCCATTGCACCCAGCCCCATAAGTACTTCTTTAATTAATCAGATTGTGGTGGTTAAAACTGGACCCATGAGGAGTGGATACTGAACAACTGCCCTTTCTTACCCATCTTGTTTTAGGGAAGTAAAGAATTTACGGCAAACCTTTTTTCTTTATGGAAGCTCTCCATGAGTATCTTCTCTCACTATAAATAACCTCAGCAAGCACCCTGGATAAATTCCTTGCCTCTACCAATTACTGCTTTACTCTGTTCTGTTCTTAGAAAGCGTGGTTTTTATTCCAGATAATGTAGTTCACTTTGGGAAGTATAGCAATCTGCTGTAATATTGTGGTACATTTTAGAATAGATTCTAGAAGCTTTCCATATAGTTAAATACAATTTACGTGCTGTTCAGAGAGCTCTCTTCATAATTAATATTCCAGTATTTTGAATACTTCTTGAGGAGGAGTCATTTGGAGTAGGAACAGTATATGCTCGCACCAACAGATAACTGACTGGGCTTTTGAATCTGGGTTCTGACAGTCACTGGTTGAGTGACTTTGCACCTGTGTCTTCAACCAATCTGAACTTCTGTTTCTTTATAAAATGGGATAATGATAGTGCCTAAAGGTTACTGTAAAAATTAACTAAGTACTAAGTATAAAGCATTTAGCATTGTACTGTTCATATGCTGAGTATTAGTGGTGGCTGTTATTATCATCACCTCTACCTGAGGATAACAGTACCTACATTGCAGGGTTATTGGAAACATGGCAGGCACTGTCGATGGTAGCTCTTATTGTTAATAATGTTTCTTTGGAACAAGGGCATTATTTATAATCTGCTTTGCTTTATGAAGAGAGAGCTGTGTTTTTCTTGCTTTTGTAGGGTATTTCAAGATTGCCAAGATGGTGAGGTAAATTATTTTGCCGTTTCACTGACTCAATAATTTTTATTGCTTTTCAAACCACATACTGTAATTGGTGTAGCTTCCAGTTCTATATTCCTATCTGATTTGGTTGTTTGCCTGCTTACTGTACTTCTGTAGCAAACAAGAAGCAGATGATGTAAATCACGAAATGGGCAGATTAAGGTCTTTATGGGGTTCAGGTTGCTAAGTTGAAAAGGAACTTCTACCATAAATTAAATCCATTTGCTATGTAAGATTAAGCCCAAACTGAATTTGGATTCTGATATAACATTGTGATATTTCATTTTAGAGATACAGATGCCTTATTAAACCCTTCTAGTCCCTGAATTTTTTCCCGTAAAAGAAAGAGTATGTAGAGTTTAATTAGCTATATTTGGTTTGGGATCTTATTGTTCAGGGCTTGTGTTATTGAAAAATAACTTGTGAAATTATATTCATTGAAAGTGTCATTGAAATACCAAGATGGCCTTTAGCTTTTAATGATAGAACAGGAAAAAATTTCTTGTTACACGAAGGGAACCCAAGATTTAAAGGCAGATTTACTGGGATATTTATATATGTGAAATTCACTTGGCTGGTGCACTGTGGCTCATGCCTGTAATACCCAGCACTTTGGGAGACCCAGGTGGGCGGATCACCTGCGATCAGGAGTTCGAGACTAGCCTGGCAAACATCATGAGGAAACCCTGTCTCTACTAAAAATACAAAAATTGGTCGGGCATGGTGGTGGGTGCCTGTAATTTCAGCTACTCAGGAGGCTGAGGCACGAGAATTGCTGGAGCCTGAGAGGAAGAGGTTGCAGCGAGCTGAGATCGTGCCGTTGCACTCCAGCCCAGGTTGACAACAGCAAGACTCCATTTCAAAAAAAAAAAAAAGAAAAAGAGAAATTCACTCTTAATATGTACCTTTAATAAATTTTGACCAACTCCTACACTAACCACTACCAATGTTAAGCTAATGAGGTGTGAGGTATGGTATGTAGATATGGTATAACCAAGAATAGTTTTTTCAGATTTAAAATTTAAAATGACTTTTTAGCCAGCTTTTCAGGAAAAGAAAAAACAGGTAGTCAAGCTTACTTACTTTTCTTGATATTAATCTCCGTCCTTCCTTTTCAAAATGTTAAAATTTTGTAAACATATTTATGTTATATAATTGGCTTAGCCAAAATAGTAGGTAATTTTTCTAAAGATAATCTTGGTAGATTTCATTTAAATAGGAAGTATAAACTTACAACCTATTATTTTATAACCTAAAACTTTATTGATAGTCTTGAATAGTAAAGCTACTAAAATGATAAACCAAAGCAATATAAATTTAAAAATAGCCAAGACACAACTTTATGCAGACTTTTAAAAACACTTTCTTACTAACACGATGCAAGCTCAAATAGTCCTAGCAGTTTCAGAATTATTGTACATATGTGCTTATTCTTCATCTCTTACATAGGCTTATGTATGCATAAAATATTATTTTTGAAACTCGAAGAATGAAATTTACCTATCTAATGTCAAACCTATATTGGTTTTTTGCCACGTAACTATTCAATTCTGAGTTGAACTTGAAAGATAAGAAAACATGGATTTTATTTTCAGCTGAAATGAAGTAATTTCTTTTCTTGCTCACATACGTGTGAGAAAGTCAAAAACTGCAGCAAATGTTTATTGCTTTCCTGTGAATATCAGGCATTCTTTTTTTATGGAAATCCAGAACATGTTTAGGGGCCAAACAGTTAATACCATCGAAGTGTATGGTTATGTTTACAAACAACTTTAACAGGTAAAGTTTTCATTCAGTCAGCAGACCTACATATAATATTATTTTGATGATAATGGCCCCTGAGATTTTTCAAACTTTAAAAATAATTTCAAAACTTTTTTTTTTTTGAGATGGAGTCTCACACTGTCACCCAGGCTGTAGTACAGTGGCGTGATCTCAGCTCACTGTAATCTTCACCTCCTGGTTTCAAGCAATTCTCCTGCCTCAGCCTCCCAAGTAGCTGGGACTATAGGCATGCACCACCTTGCCCAGCTAATTTTTTTGTATTTTTACTAGAGAGGGGTTTCACCATATTGGCCAGGATGGTCTCGATCTCCTGACCTCATGATCCTCTCACCTCAGCCTCCCAAAGTGCTGGGATTACAGGCGTGAGCCACCTTGCCTGGCCAAACTTACAATTTCCAAGTCTTTCTTTTAAAAGCTTGGAGGAACCCATTAATCCTCAACTGCTAATAATTGACAGCTAAAATAAATTGTATATGCATTTTAATATTTTACAGCCATTTCTACCTCCAGATGTAATTCAATTCAAGCAAATCAGTGGTATCACCGTGACCTGTTATCTGTGTGCAATGCAAACTGCAAAGATTTTCTATTGCCAGGTTTTCAAGACACATTTCATTTGTTAGCTACCATCTACCAAGTATTGCAGCCAGTTTAAGCAGTATCATTATGTTAAATCCTGTTAAAAATTATCCCAAAATAATGCAAAGCATTATCAAGTATATCTTTTTTATTATATTTTGGCAGCACAAAGAAATACGTGCTCAAAAAATATTTGGATGACAGAGAAAATCAGATATGTACCAGATATGCAAATTTAATTATAAGTATGATGAATTAAAAACAGTGACAACTAGCAATGCCTATATTATCATAGGTGTATATTTTATCATATGTATATATTATCTGTTGAGTTTGCATTTTAGACACCTGATTGAACTCTGTCCTAAAAGTGTGGATAAAAAATTATGTACTCCTTGTTCATGACATTTAATTTGCTTTGTTTTGTTTTGTTTTTGAGAGATAGCAGGTTTATATTTTCAAAGCAGAAAATAAAGTACTCATTATCAAAATTCTAAAATAAGTATGTTTCAAATAAATAAAGATATAAATATATGAATCTAAAATATAAGAACAAAATCTTGTTAAAAATGAATCATACGTACAAAAAATGATCAACAGAACTTCCAGAAATAAAAAAATACTTCCATTGCAATTAATCCTCAACAAGTCTCCTAGACAAATATTACAAAGAAACTTGCACATGTGTAGAAGCCTTGGTTTTAAAAATACTTCTCCCAAAGATCCAAGGAATAAGCTTGAGTATCTCACAAACCCCTGAATCACTGTAGAATAAAATCCTCTATGCATTTAATAAAACAAACAACATTTTAAAACCAAAAGTTGACAAGGACTGTATAATAATTAACATTATAGGACAACATTCTCATGAACATAGATGCAATGACAGCAAAATATTAGCAAAGAAAAAAAAAAATCCAGTAGCGTTTTAAAATGACAGAGTAAAGTTTATCTTTTTTTCTTTTTTGGTGTGTCATACTTTAATTAGTAGTGTTTTCTTCTTTTGAGTGGTTCATAAAATAATGGTGCATCTCACAATCAAGGGTGTCACTTAATGAAATGCAGCACTGTTCATATGGAGATAACATGATCGTAAGGAGGAATCATTAAGGGGTTAAGAAGAAAAGTGAGGTAAGGCAGCAGTTTCCACTGGAATCATCACAAAGCAAAAGATGGACTGTTTTGTTATCGTCCACCTTTCAGCTACCAAGAATTGCCTGGATATTTGGATTCTGCCCATTAATATCAGCTTTGGAAAGAACCGGAAAGTTTGGTAGATCGAAGAGAAAGGATCTGGGGCCATCGCTTTACACCGAACGGTGCCGTCTCTTGTCGGAATCGCGGTCTGGGGAAGGGCTGGTGTGCAGCCTGGTGGTCCAAATGCTCCCCTGATGCTTCTTTGGAGAGAGAAAAGCTGGTTTCCAATGTGGCGTCACTTCCCACGTTGAGGTTATTCTGCAGCTGAGCTCTGCTTGCGTTGCCTGCCGCCGAGTCGGCTGCTCCCGAGCCGCGCAGCACAGTGGCGTGCAGTGTGAGTAGCAGCAGCCCCAACAGCAGCAGTGACTCGGCCGCCAGGCGCACCACACTCTTGAGACGCGCCGCTTTAGGACCTGGCCCGGCTGGCGGTGGCACCGGGGAGGAGGAGTGGGAGCCCTGGAGCCTGGCAGCACTGTGCCCGCCTCAGCCCCGGCCTGGGCCCTGCTTCCCGGGTCCGCGGGTCTGACGTCTGGCACCGCTGGGCGCCTGGGGCCTGGGAGCAGGAGCCGCAGCCGCCTCCACACCACCGAGGAGCCACCGCTAGGCCGGAGGTGTCCAAGTCGGCAGTGGAGCAAACCCTGGCACTGCCGACGGGGGCAGCGGAGGGGACGGGGTCCCAGGCCCCGTGACCCCGGCCAGGCCGGAGGCCACACTGCGGGCAAGGGGCTGCAGGGGCGGCTGCGGGGCAGGTGCAGCCGAGCCCCTGAGAGCATATGGGCGCCCCAGATGAGGCCGGCGAGCGAGGAGGAGGAGGAAGGCTTCAGCTGCGGCTGAGTTACCTACAGGCTTGGCTTTGCCGCCGAGGCACTCACCCACCCAGCGACTTCCCTCCTCTCCGCGCACCTCGGGGCCGCCTGCCGCACCGCCCCCCCACGCAGAGTCTTGGGAGGGCTGGTTCCAGATGGGGCCCCAGCCTCACTGAGGTTTGTCAATGTTTGGAGGTAGCCCGGGCATCCTCAGCGTCTGTGTCCGCCTGCAGGGCTGTACCGGCTGCCTGCCGGTAGAGCCCTTGTGAGCATGGAGGCTCGGGGCTGTGGGTGGGTGGGTGGGGGTACCAGGGCTAGTTTAGAAACCTATATTGGCAAAGTGGAGCTGGAGTTGCAGTGAGGGAAAAAGGAGGGGGCGCTGGACAATTCAGGTGTCTGTGATCCCTGCCTGAAGCAGTCCGGGGAGGGGAAGTGACAAAGTGTGGTTCCCGAAGGGTCTTGACACTTGCTGGGCCGCCCGCTTGCTGGGCACGGCTCTTTGCGCATCTGCGGCATCCCGGAAAGCCTGGCAGTAATACGGCAAGGCACCCCAATTCCCCACTGGCCCAGAGAATACCTGCAAGGACTTGGTGGTTTTTGGCTCTTCAGACAAAGGGGCAGAGATCTGCTCCTGGCTGCAGCTTGTGCCTCCTGTCTCCTGCAGCATCCTGGGGCCGCATCCTCTCCGGTGCTCTGCAGTCTCCGTCGCTGCCACCCACTGCAGCGAGGTGAGCCGTGGTGCCACAGGCTCCAGCCTCCAGCATGCAGCAGATAGCTCTTCCTTCTCGTGGCATGGAGCAGCTGGGCGGGCAAAGCCAGAAAAGCCGCAGAGACCTGTGTCATCCTCCACCATCACGTTGAAGCCACAAGGGCTTCTCCAAAGAAACTCGCTCTGAGGATGCGTCCGCTTACTTCCCTCTGGCCAGACCCGGCCAGGGCCGCTGCCGCCTACACCAGCTTCCCTCCAGCCGGGCTGGGCCGCCGCCTACGCCGACTTCCCTCCGGCCGGCCCGAGAAGAATTTTCCTTTTGTTGTGTGTGATGTAAACAATAGCAATTTTTTTTAAAGCAGAAATAATAAGACAAAAAAGAAAATAACAGCCTTCCTAGTCTCAATGTGAAGACAGGGTCTTAAAGGATTTCACTGACTTCAAGTTCCTTCCACGTAAGCCCAGACTCCTGATCCATTCATAGTCCAATTCTCCATAATCTCCATTGTCCAGAGTGTCTTTAGCCACACAGAGAACTAGTCAGTGTGAGAAGATCCTATTCCTTGCTAGGATGTCCATTTTTATTAGCTTTCTCTTGGAACAGAGAAGTTGTAAGTGAGGACCCACAGATGCTCCTCAGCTCTTCTCTGTACCAGCTGTAGGAGGGAGAGTGGTACTGACGGCTGGGCACCTTGGTGGTCGTCTGGGGATTCACATGGCCAGCTTGGACAGCGAAGACTTGCTTGCACAGTCACCTTCTCCTCCCCAGGGTGGCAGTGGCTGTAACACACTCTTCTGAGAGCCTGCCCTGTTGCCAGATTAGACACTTGTACAGTTTTCAAAACATTCTCTTTTTTATTTCCTTTTTTTTTTGAGATGGAGTCTCGCCCTGTTGCCCAGGCTGGAGTGCAGTGGCACAATTTCAGCTCACTGCAACTTCTGCCTCCTGGGTTTAAGCAATTCTCCTGCCTCAGCCTCCTGAGTAGCTTCGATTACAGGCATGCACCACCACGCCAGCTGATTTTCGTATTTTTAGTAGAGACAGAGTTTCACCATGTTGGCCAGGCTGATCTCAAACACCTTTTCAGTTCACTCAAGAATTGTGACTTAACAGAGCCACCATGTCCAGCCAGTTTTCAAAACATTCTTCAATGAACTGGTCTTTCATGTTGGCCAGGCTGATCTCAAACACCTTTTCAGTTCACTCAAGAATTGTGACTTAACAGAGCCACCATGTCCAGCCAGTTTTCAAAACATTCTTCAATGAACTGGTCTTTGTTGAACAAACGCAGCCATTTCTGTGATGCCTACAACCTCTTTTTTTAATGTATTGGTGAGAATTTTGACCGCAGCGCCTCGGTGAAGAAAGTCATGAGCGTGACAGTGCCGGAGTTTCTGTTGTTGGACCCCACAGCACACATGGCAGGGCGTTTTTTTCAGAGGTGCCCATGAGGACAGGGCATTCCGTCCGGCTTGGCCTTTGCTTGTTTGGGCCTTCACAGCAGAAAAAGTTTTCTTGATTTCACCGTTATTTATAACCTACAAATGCTATAGCATGTCATTTATTGGTAAAATTTGTAGACTCAGTGAGAAGGTTTTTTTTAAATTTTTTTTGGCAATTTGTCACAAAACCTCTTAGGATATGAAAAGTCATCTCTGTGTCCACTTATTGTGCTGCTTGGGTGTGGAGCCTTTTAAATTTCTTATACTATATCTTGCCCAAGAAAATGTAATTTCATATGCAGGCATTATGAGATCCTTGCCCACTGTGTGACTTTTCTTTCTCCCAGCATTAAGTTCTGCTACTAAGTAGTTTTCTTTTTGAGCCTTTTTTTTTTTTTTAACTGAACATGACTTAAAAAAAAAAAATCTTTATTTTAAATGGCCATTAGGATCTCAAAATAATCAGTTTCTTTACTTATCAGTGGCTGTGACTTGTAGTTAAGTGGTTTTTTTTTTTCAGTTTTGTTGGATCCATCACTGCATTGATAAATTGTTTTTCACTGATGTTGCAACTTGGAAATTATCCATCCAGGTACAACCTTATGAATAAGTAGTTCTCATCATTAAATGGACTTTTTTGTGTTCACCAGTGCATTAGTGCAGTGAAATGATTCAGAAGCTTGAAATTCATTGTTTTTACCTGGAGAGAATTGTCTCTATGCCTAGGATTAGCATCTTCCTCTCCTAGCTTGTACCGCTTTAGAAACCACATTGAATTGGAAAATTTCCTCTGGTTTTCTTTGCTATAAGTAGAGCATGTTTACACCAGCTGGTGGTGCATAAGGGAAGTTTGGGGCAGGTAAATTTGAAGAGGCTGACATTAGACTGCTGTGTGGAGCTCATCAGCTACCAGTGGCTTCCCCTGTCTCCTGTAAAAAAAAATGGACCAAATCAGGTGAACATAATCTTACTGCTTTTTGCCATTTGAGGCTGAAAGACCTATAATAAATTGCTGTAGGGGCTGCAGTCTCTTCCCATCACAGTGAATATGCATTGCTCAGTGTACAAAGCCCATTGCAGGAGCTACACACGATAGAGTATTGTCCTAGTATTTTATTGTCTTTAGTGCATATTTTAAGGCAGTAATTGATAGAAATCACTCTCTTGCATGGAGCTCCTAGTGACAGCTCAAGGACATCCTGGGATTCCACAGAATCCAGGTTGAAAAATCTTGATTTAGACAGTTATAGCCATACAGAGCTTTTCATATTTAGAAGTGTGAGGTAGAAATAATGCATCCCCTCCCAAAGATGTCCACATCCTAATCCTCAGAATCTGTGCATATGTTTGTTACATTACTTGGCAACAGAGACTTTGCAGATGTGATTATGTTAAAGACCTTGAGATGGTGAGGTTATCCTGCAGCTCCCGTTTAGGTTCTATGGACAATTTAAAAATAACCAAATGGGATGTGGTGTTTAAAAGCATGGACTCCGGTGCCAAACTGATGTATGATTGTAGGCAGATTACTTAACTTTTCTGTGTCTTAGTTTCACTTCTGAAAAAATGGGACTAACATTAGCACCTATGTTATGGGGTTGTTGGGAGGATTAAATGAGTTGTACATGTAAAGGATTAGAACAGTGCCTGGCACATCCTAACATGTTCTATAAAAGTTAGCTGTTTATTATTTATGCAGCTTTTCCATATGGAAGAACATTTATTATTTCTGATCCTTGCTTTAGATATAACAGCAAATGATCTAGCTGGAAACACACAGCTTTTTATGGATCATATATGATTTCTTATTCCAGTTACAGTCTTCAAGTTTTATAAATGTAGTTACTTATTCTCATATTACTCTATACAGTTGAATGCATTTTTTCTTCTTTTTGAAATCTTGCTTTTAATGCATTGCCTTGATTTCTAATTACTGTGTGGTTTTATCTTTGATACACAAATACGTTAACTTTCTCCTCTAACCCAGGAATGGTATAGTATTTTATCCTAGTATGTTATGTTCTTTCATGCACATTATATAAGGCAGCGCATTGATAGATGTTTTCAGGCTACATGTTTTCTAGAGCATGATAACCTCTAGAGCTGTAAAATTCATTTATTAATTCAACAAAATATTTCTGCAACGAAGATCTCTTTATTACTAGTGCAAACGATACAAAAATGAACAGTTGGCCGGGCGCGGTGGCTCACGCCTGTAATCCCAGCACTTTGGGAGGCCGAGGCGGGTGGATCATGAGGTCAAGAGATCGAGACCATCCTGGTCAACATGGTGAGACCCCGTCTCTACTAAAGATACAAAAAATTAGCTGGGCATGGTGGCGCGTGCCTGTAATCCCAGCTACTCGGGAGGCTGAGGCAGGAGAATTGCCTGAACCCAGGAGGCGGAGATTGTGGTGAGCCGACATTGCGCCATTGCACTCCAGCCTGGGTCACAAGAGCGAAACTCCGTCTCAAAAAAAAAAAAAAAAAAAAAAAAAAAAAAATGAACAGTTACTCATACCCATGTTTCAGGATCTCACCATGTAAGACACGGCCAAAAAAGTACACCATGATGGTGAGAGGTGAACACAGTACATTATGAGTGAACAAAAAAAGGGCTGAGGGAGTTTAGCAAAGGTCATCTAGGTAGAACTGAGACTCAAAAGGCGTGCAGGAGTTGACAAGGCAGAGATGTAGCACATTAGAAACTGCTGAAAAATACACTTTTCTGTATCATCTGTCAGTTATATAACCTGAGCTGTTCGTTAGTAAGGATCAAACTGAACCTTAATAGTTGAGTGAAATGTTTTATGTTCTACCCTGAATTAGGGAAGAACTGAGTATTTTTTTGGCTTGGAATTACTGCCTTCATATTACATTATTAGAAATATATTTAGTAGTTAGATTAAATCTTATTATAGTCTCAGGCCAAAAAAAAAAAGTTGTTTGTTGGTAAGAAAGAAAGAAATGTCAGCCTCATTATTTCAGCTAAATATCTAGACAATTACAGGTTATGAAATGGATTCACCTAAAGGTAGAATAATTTTTAATGTTTACTTGGGAGAAAATAGTCTATCACAAAAAGAACTTCTCTCTTGTCTGTCAGAAACCACCATAATCAGAGTCAAAATGACAAAGAACTAATATCTTTAATATGTAAAGAAAATTTTAGGTTATGACAACAAAGACTCCAAACACATTAGAAAATTGGGCAAAAAACATGAACAGATAGTACACACACACATAGACACACCTCGAGATATTCAAGTAGCCCTTAAACATATTAAAAGATACTCAACTTCACATATGATGAAAGACACTCAAATTAAAACTGTTGCTGAGGCAGTAGGGAAATGGACTCATTCGTCACTGGTGGGAATAGAAAGTGGTAATAGTCCCTTTACAGGAGAGTTCGGCAACAGCTCAACAGCAACAAAAATAGACAGTTCCTCTTAGGTCGGCAATCCTGTTCCTAGGAATTTACTCTGAAGGTTCACCTCCAATAATGGGGAAACAATTTAAAAAAATACTTCCATATATACAGGGTTCTCTATTGAGGCATTTTTGGTGATAGTGATATATTAGAAACAACCTAAGTGCCATACGAACACTGGCTGAATAAGTAGCCAATATATGGAATATTGCAGAAAATAATTAGGAAAATCTCCACGAAGTGTTGAGTGATTTTTTTTCCCGAATATATTGTGAAATCAACAAGATACATATATTAGGGTAGTTAACATTAGCAGAGTAAGGACAAAAATCTCATCTTCTCAATAGATGCAGAAAATGTTTTCAATTACATTTCTAATTTAGATTTTAAACATAGGAATTCTGAGCAGACCAAGAATAGAACATCTCTAATCGATAAAAGGTAACTGTAATGACATTTAGAGCCTCAGTCATATTTAGTGATAAAATGGAAAACTTACCTTTTCAGATCAGGAACAAGACAAGGGTGTCTACTATTATCTCCTTTCCTCAACAGTGCTTTAGAAGTGCTGGCCAGTGTACTAGTATAAGAAAAAGAAATAAAATCTAAAAATTAGGGCGGGGAAACCTGTCTCTTCATTTGCAGATGTTATGAATATGTATTTAGAACATGCAAGAAAACTTGTAGATAAGTCATTAGTATTAATAAGAGAGTAGGTTTCCTGAGTATAAAATGTGTACATAAAAATCACTTCTTCTCCCAGCAGAGATATTGTTAAAAAATTAATCCTATCTCTCTAAGCAATAAGTGCTCAATGAAATATTATGTCTGTGATAGTATCAGAAAATATCTAGTACCTTATAATAAACCCAACAAAATAAGTATAAGACTTTGTGAAGAAAAGAATAAAATCTATCGAGAAAATTTAGAAATCTTTAAAAAGTTGGTGGATCGGAAGAAGCAATTTCTAAAGATGGGATTCTTTCTAAAATTGACCTGAACTTCTCTGCAATTCCAACAGGTGATTTTTTGTTGTTGTTTTTCTTTTTTTGCCTCAATGTTGATAAGGAAAAGAATGGGAAATTAGACTGTACAATTATTCAATTAAATACACGACTGTTGAGTTGTGAATTATTTTCTCCATCAATAGTAACTGGTGGAGGATTGCTTGAACCTGGGAGGTTGAGGCCGCAGTGAGCTGTGATTATGCCACTGTACCCCAGCCTTGGTGACAGAGTGAGACCCTGTGTCAAAAAACAAAGTAACTAAAGGATTTGTGGATCAACCCTGGTGTTCTATTTCTCAAACGTTATGATAATATCACAAATATTTAAAAAGTTTTTTTCTTTGTTCTACCACTTCATATTGAGATGCAAAGTATATTATATAAATGAGTATATACAAAGTATATGCATATGTATATGAGTTATTGATTATGTGGTAATTTATAATGGGGCTTCCTAGAGTGACTTGAATTTCTGACAAGCTTGAGTGATTTCTGATTTAATGGTGACTGTGAGACAGGGAAGTGCAGATTTCTCTTGTGTGTTAGTAAATATTTGAAAAGAGTAATGCCAAGTGTTTGGGAGTTTGGGAACCAAGATAATGCCTGGCTAGTTACTAAGTCAGTTACGAGCAACACTGTGTCTTCTCTGTGTTTGTTAAAATGTTTACTCTGAAATGACAGGAGCTTTATTGCTTTTTCTCTGTTGCCAGGTACTTTGTTACCAAGGTTGCCATCGGAACCAGGAATGACATTACTCACAATCAGAATTGAGAAAATTGGTTTGAAAGATGCTGGGCAGTGCATCGATCCCTATATTACAGTTAGTGTAAAAGGTACGTAACTTTCTTTACTTTTTTTTCCTCTGGTGAATTTTATAATGCTCATTTGGGACCGTTTTTTTGGTGGTGGGGCAGGGAGTCTCATGTGTGTGACAACTCATCTTAGTTCATTCTATGATGAGGCAAAGTCCCTGTAAGAGATCATCACTTCTTCACTGAACACTTCTGAGAGATTTACTTATTTTCTTATTTATAACTTATATTCAGTTTTGCTTTTGAGTTTTTCTTTGTGTATATCTTTATATTCTTAAGATTCTGTCTAGGGTTTTTGCTAGACATACACATCGTCTTCAACAGCAGACTCATCCTTTAGGATACAGGTTAACAGAATGTTTCTCACCTTCCAAAGGTGTGTGGGTTTGTTCGCAAAGCCCAGTGTTCTGTTACCCGCTCCCTCCTGCATTAGGCCTTCTCCTTCCTGGTCAAGAGAGAGTTCGACATCAGAGAGTCCTACAGAGGTGGATGAGAATCAGGCCTTAAGTAACTCATCAGTGAAAACAGGGAGCTAGAACACATGCACAGCATTCATGCTCTGAGTGTAACCCTGTGGAGCGTTCAACAAACAAAGTGCTTCTTACCATTCACTAAGTCACTATGGTTAGGAAGCATGATTATTCTTAGGATTTGTTTTTTTTCCTATCCAGTGTGGCAGTTCATTATTTCTTTTATACAACCTTTTCACTCTTTCAGAGGGAAACCACATTGGTTGAATTCTTTCTTGTTGCCATTCATACTTTATTTGTAAAGTACTTAATAGTCTTTTAAAAATAATTGCTGGATAATTGAGAATGAAGTTGTCATACTTCTATCCAGAGACATCTGCACAGCTAATCCAAGTGCTTTACTTTAATCTGTAATTTGAGGCCAGTAAAGAAACAGATAGGGGGGAAATCAAATGAAGAGAACTTTTGTCAGTCATAGAAATAGATTCAGATTCAAAACTTCATTAGTACCAATTAAAATAAAAAGGAACTGAGCCACAGAGAGGGATTATTATTCACTAATGCTGTGAAACTTTTACTTCTGATGTTATCAGTTATCAAATATACGGCCTACCGGAAAGTATGTATATTCTACGTTATAGTTTGATAGGTCATTTACAGAACTGCTTATCTCATTCAGGAATGTACACTGTAAAGCAAAGATATTTAATGATAGTGTAGTAGCTGTTAGGTTACCTTTGCATACATGTTGAAGTAAAATATGTTTTTGTAAATATCTTTTAACAACTGAAACAATCAAATGTACTATATTGTTTTAAGGTCTCTGAGACAGATCTGTTGAAGAACACGTAAACACTTGAGTAGTCACTAAATGAGTCCATGTCGAATTTGATTAAACTGGAAGATTCCTGGATCCAGGAAATTAAAACCATATACAATAACTTAGTGTTTTGTCTAGTTGGTATAAAACAGTTTATGTTATAACAAATATAGTGAGAATTTAGGCAATATGTAAAAATGTATTCATTAATGGAAGGGTTTCATTGGCAATTCTCATGTCCGTTTTTGGTCCTTTGACTTGAATTCAGCAGGGGGATTCTGATAATGTTAGATATAAAGGCCTTTCCAAACCACGCACTTGATCAAGTTGGAAATTAGGGGTAGAGGTCCCCTTGAGGCATATTATTTACATTTTAAGTTTTTATCGCAGACAAAAATATAGTGGGCTGTTTCCTAAGGAAAACAAAAAGTTATCATCCCTATAAAGTTCTTCCCTATAAAGATAAATGTTATGTTCTACAAGCTTTCTTTTCTACCTGATTGAGACAGGCTTCCTCCTTCCACTGCAAAGTCACCCATCCCTCACTCAGCCCCTCCAATGCCTCTGTGGTCACCAGTGACTCTTCAGGTACCTGCTCATGTCAAATGGGAATGTCTGTTAGCCCAAGAATTTCCTCTCCGCTTTCTCCAGGCATCCTTATGAAATGTATCCTCTGTAGTTCGCAGGGTTTTTTTTTTTTTTTTGAGACGGAGTTTTGCTCTTGTTGCCCAGGCTGGAGTGCAATGGCAAGATCTTGGCTTACTGCAACCTCTGCCTCCCAGATTCAAGCGATTCTCCTGCCTCAGCCTCCCAAGTAGCTGGGATTACAGGCGTGCGTGCCACTATGCCTGGCTAATTTTTTTGTATTTTTAGTAGAGACAGGGTTTCACTACGTTGGTCAGACTGATCTTGAACTCCTGACCTCAAGTGATCCACCCGCCTTGGCCTCCCAAAGTGCTGTGATTACAGGCATGAGCCACCGCGCCTTACCTGGTTTGCAGTTTTTAAGTCTGTATATTTGAATGTTCCTAAAGAGAAACTTATTTTCTCTTTAGATCTGAATGGCATAGACTTAACTCCTGTGCAAGATACTCCTGTGGCTTCAAGAAAAGAAGATACATACGTTCATTTTAATGTGGACATTGAGCTCCAGAAGCATGTTGAAAAATTAACCAAAGGTTTGTAATCTTAAATAATAATTGGCTTCTTTATGAACAGAATTCTCATCTTATTTGTGTTTGTACATATGGTGGACCTGGCAGAGTTAGTATCTGGCAAAAGCAAATGTCACATAGTGTTTATTGATTTCAGTAAAATATACATATTTTTTAAATGTGGGAATTAGGAATTGTGTTATCTACCTGTCCAATAACACTGTTATGTAGTAAAACAATCTTTAATAATAGAATTTTATTGTCTTTACCAAGAAAACAAAGTTTTTCACACACTGAAGGTCTGCTCCCTAAGGCCCCCTGATGATTAAGTGTTGAGTATTTCTAGTATTTGGTAGAATAACTTGACTTGCAGTTAATTGTCAGGAAATAGGAAAGGACACACATTTCTGAAATAGTGAGATGACATTTCCAAGCGCAGTTCTTAGGAGTAAATACTTCCCCATGCTTTTCGCCCAATGAGAATTTCAGTGTTCTCCAAACAGGTGGCTTCAGAATCCCTTTATCACCTGAGGGTTCAGTTGCAGTTTCTGAAATTTTCAAGCTCTGTGGGATATTCAAGTGCCTTTGGAAGTGACAGCCTCAGCTTCTGAAATATTTGATATTTCACTTCTCAAGTCTGGTTCTGCTGCCTCCTCTGTTCCTCCACTAAGAGACCTTTCAGAGCTTCTGTTACAAGAGTGGTCCTCAGCATATGACCCCTGGGAGAGCAGCAGCAGCACCTGGAACCTTGTGAGGTGCCAACCCCAGACCGCCTGAATCCAAAACCTCGGGGACCAGCCTAGCACTCTGTTTTAGGAAGTGCTAGCAGTCACCCTCTAGGTGATTCTGACATACACCAAAGTTCCAGAGTGGCTGTGTTAGCAAACTGTGTATGTAGGAGTGCTTATAAATATTGTTGAAGAAATTTTAGTTATGAGTATGTCTTCTGAACAAAACTATTGATTTGTTTCATTTCTTTAACTCCATTGCCTTAAGAAATGTTTGTGACGTGGAGGGGAGAAGGTGAACTGTTTCACGGGCTAACTTTCTGTTTTATTACACTGCATTCTTTCTTAATGGCTTGACTCACCAGAGAATAAAAGTAGAACTAGATTCAGAATTTGACTCTATTCAGTTTTCTTCAGCTTCAAACTTACTGTTTACAGTTACTGTAGCTTTAACTGATATTAGTGTTAATGAACATACTTTCATGTTTACAAACATTTTAACTTAATCTTCCCAGGATATTCTTATTTCATATTTTGCTCTTTCTTATAAATAGCATGATGAGGGACACGGGAAATGTATTATTTACAGGTGATGCAGATGAATAATTTAACTTTCTCAAAATGATGGTAACATATTTGAACTTTAGCATTGTTTTCAAATGTGACATCTTCACATTTATTCAGACCTCAAGACACAACCATGAGGAGGAGATGGGTTTCCTAGCTGAAAAGACTCTGCTATCTTAAAAATCTCTGAGGTTTTCTAGTGACAAAATGCCTCTGTGATTCTTGTGGGAGGGAGAAGAGAAGCCACCATTTGTAGAAATGACAAGGTCACACACCTAGGGAAGAGAGGTTACCAGTAACCTAACTATTGTAATCCTTTCGAGCGTGTTGGGAGTGGATGGCTGAATATGCCCATCTCTCCCTCACCCACATCCCAGTGTCTCCTGAGCAATTGGTTTTGCTTTCCCTCCTTGTCATGTGACATGCTCCATTTGGACCCAAGTGCCAGTACTGTACATACATTTCTGAACATTGCTAAACTTCTAGTGACTTGTGAGTTTTGTCATCAGTGAAAGTACTGAATGCATGTTGTCTTTGAAAGCCAAGCTCCTGCACTCCTCTGGTTAAGGCAGTATTTAGAAGTAGTCGGTAACGAGTGAGACTGATTTCCTTCCTTCACTTTCCATGCCTTCTTTACAAATTCTTTTTTTTTTGGCCACATTGATGAGGCTTCTTATTTCTCTCTTACTAGCTTTTTTCTGCAGGATTGGGGGGTAAGTTTATCTGTTGGACTTTGGGGACATAGAACTGTCTAAATTTCTTTTTTTTTTTTGAGACAGTGTCTCACTCTGTCACACAGGCTGGGGCACAGTGGCACGATCATGGCTTACTGCAGCCTTAATCTCTCCAGGCTCGGGTAATCCTCCCGAGTAGCTGGGACTACAGGCACACACCACCAAGCCTGGCTATTTTAAAAAATTTTTTGTAGAGGTTGGGGTCTTCCCATGTGGCCCAGGCTGATTTCAAACTCCTGGGCTCAAGTGATCTGCCCACCTTGGCATCCCAAAGTGCTGGGATTACAGGCATGCCTGGCCAGAATTGTCTGAATTCTCATTATCACTTGCTCATCGGAGGAGAGGGGCAGAATAAATAGACTTGCTCTTTGAACCTTTGTCTTCCACAGCACGGTCTTAACACAAACATACCATTCCAGGAAAAACATCAGGACAGTGCTCTGAATACTGAAAAAGTTATTAAGGAACAGATAACATTTTACCACTGAACTAGCATGTGATTGATGTTGCTTGAATTCCAGAATACCCCCAAGATTGAAGTTTTGAGTTTTTGCTTTGGGGTAAGGGAAATTATTCAAGCTTAATTTTTTTTTGGAACTCTTTTAAATGGATTTTCTACCTAAGGAGTTTCTATGGGTACTGAAGTATCTTTGTTCTTCTATGGCATTTCATGTTTTATAGCAGCTTGTGATTCTACCTGTGTACATAACTGTTACACATGCTTGAGGCAGTCTAGCTAAAGAAGTTTTGCTATAGTTTGTAGAACTGGATGATAAGGAGACATGTTACTCTACTCAGATACAGAGAGTTTGGGGTCACAGACATATTAAGTTATTGTCAAATCATTGAGACTGGCACACGTTGCTGTGTTAAATTGTGCCAGCTGTAGCTGTTCGTATGCTTCTGGTGATCAAAGAAAATGAACTGACACAGCAGTGGTTTATGTGGCTCGTTTTCATTCCTTAGGTGCAGCTATCTTCTTTGAATTCAAACACTACAAGCCTAAAAAACGGTTTACCAGCACCAAGTGTTTTGCTTTCATGGAGATGGATGAAATTAAACCTGGGCCAATTGTAATAGAACTGTAAGTGATGTGCATATAGAATTATAGTTTATCTTTCTTCTTAATCCCCCATATCCAGTATTTAACCCTGGAATAATTTAGTATTTTAAACAATGGTCTTTCTGTTGTAATTACAGATACAAGAAACCCACTGACTTTAAAAGAAAGAAATTGCAATTATTGACCAAGAAACCACTTTATCTTCATCTACATCAAACTTTGCACAAGGAATGATCCTGACACGAAGAACCTGGAACTTCTGTGAATGTCACCACTCAGTAGAAACCATCATAGCTCTGTGTAGCATATTCACCCTTCAACAGCAGGAAGCAAGCCGTACCCAGACCAGTAGGCCGGAGGGAGTCCTCTGCAAACCTGGACCACGGAATCAAAGTCCAGCACATCACTGATGTATAAGACTCCTTTGGATACAGGTCTCTTGTAGATTTTGAAACATGTTTTTACTTTTCTATTAATTGTGCAATTAATAGTCTATTTTCTGATTTACCACTACTCCTACCCTGCTTCCTGGAACAATACTGTTGTGGGATGTGCTCATCTTCAGACTTCATACAGCAATAAGAATGTGCTAGAGTTTACACATCTGTTCACTTTTGCTCCAATATGCTCTTTTGATTTAACTTCAAGCTTTGGGTTGATGTGGGTAAGATAGTGTCATACTGCTTTGAGAGGAATTGGACCAGTTCTGCTGCCTAACAAGGTCTGTCTGGATATTTATAGGCTGCTCCTCTGAAGTGGCCTAAACTCACCCTGATCTGATAGTTTTTCCTGCTTAGAAAGTGTGCCTTGGCCAGATCAGTATCCCATAAGGGAGTGTTCCCTAGGTTGTAGCTGTGATAGTTTCCAGATGACCAGATTGTTTTTCTGAAAGTGAGCATATTTTTAGTCATGTTGATTAGCCGTTCTTCTACATCACATTATTACTCTTTCTGATGATGATTCTAGGGTTAACATTGGAACCATCTCAAAAGAATTACAAATGTTTAGATGGGTTTACAACATCTTTTAAATAATATAATCTAAAAATAATTGAGTCAGATGCTAATGAGATACTGCAGGCGGAACTGCTGTTTTTCTGACAACTGATTGTGAAACCTTAAAACCTGCATACCTCTTATACTGAGAGTATGCAAAATCTGGAAAGATACTCTATTTTTTTTATATAGGTAGATAGGATCGCCATTTATTTCCTATTTAGATATACTGACATTCATCCATATGAAAATATGCAGTTCATTAGCTTACTATAATTTGACTATTTACTTTTGACTTAATGGGGCATAAAGAAAACTTTCATAGTACACAAGGTGGATATTTGATACACAGTACATTAAGATTTGTGGTGGGCTTTCTGTGGGTTAGATGTAAAGCCCACATATTTTAATATTCACTATTTTAAATGAGCAATGCATGAGGTGAAGGCAGTGTCAGTACCTGGCCTATTTCTAAACTAGTGTAATCTCCCTAGTCATACCATTCAGTATGTTTGCTTTTTTAAAATAAGTAACCACAATTAAGTTGTTTTAGCCCTTGCACTTCAGGAGATCTAGTCTTTACTTTCAGTTGTCTGTTAGGTCCATTCTGTTTACTAGATGGATGTTAATAAAAACTACGTGAGCCTGAAAGAATTCTCGGCCAAATTTCGTCTTGTCTCTTACCTTGGTTGGATTAATTCCAAATCCTAAAAGGATTCAGTCCACAGTAGCTCTGGGGGATGAAGAATTTGCCTTACTTTGTTCCCTCAGTTCTTAAGACTGTGAGTTGTCAAATCCCTAGACTGTAAGCTCTTCAAGGAGCAAGAAGCGCATTTTCTCCACGTCATGTCATTTTCCTAAGGTGCTTGGCAGCACTCTGTACCCTGTGGAGTACTCAGTACCTTTTGTTTGATGTTGCTGACAAGACCCAAGAAACAGTCCCTTAAAAAAAACCATTAAAATGTAGCAAAAACGATGTATTATTTTTTCTCTTTTTTCATAAACCATAGGATATGTATATCGAAGTGATAATTTATATGAAGCATCTGCTATCCTTCACATAAGTATGGTTTATATGAACTACAAATACCTTTCATCAACATTAAAGAAGCTTAAATTTAACACTGTGATTAGGTTAACTTTAATTCAGCCTTGAATGTAACAAAAAAATGAGGGATTGTCTTGAAGTTGACACAGAATATACCACATCCCACAAATTATTTAAATTTACCTTTCAATGAAAAACATCAGCCACTGATGCTATAACTACAACTATAGTAGATCTGTTTTTAGGCCAAATATTGCTGCTTCATAAATAAAGACAATTTTAGCAACTAAATCCAGACACAATTAGTTGGCGATGACTTCTGAGAGAGATGAAACTTTAGAGATGGAGAAGTTATTTGAGTGATGGATGATACTCCCTGTACCATCTGCATATGGGCACCCTGCTTGGGCTTTGCTGTAGAAATGGTGCAATCAGATGGATGTGAGAGGAAGCAATTATGGACTGGTTCACAACTTCTCAGATAAGCTACACTGGAATCTTTACAGTTTACCAATTCCTCAGTGATATCAGATACAGAAAAATCAACAAAAAAGGCTTTAGAGGGGGAAAAATACTCTAATTTTGAATTTTAAAAATGGATTTAATTTACCTTTCCTACTTACCTTCCTAGATGGCATAATTTACATTTAAATGACATTTAAAATTAGAAACTGGCCAGGCTTGGTGGCTCACGCCTGTAATCCCACCACTTTGGGAGGCTGAGGTGGGCAGATCATCTGAGGCTGGGAGTTCAAGACCGGCCTGACCAACATGGAGAAACCCCATCACTACTAAAAATACAAAAAAATTTAGCCGGGCGTGGTGGTGTATGCCTGTAATTTCAGCAACTCGGGGCTGAGGCAGGGGTATCACTTGAACCTGGGATGCGGAAGTTGAGGTGAGTGAGATCGTGCCATTGCACTCCAGGCTGAGCAACAAGAGCCAAACTTTGTCTAAAAAAAAAAAAATAATTAGAAACTATTAACTGCAGCATTGTTTTGTGTTCTAAAGAGATTGACAGGTAAACTCAAAAGCTGTATTTGTGACTTAATCTTATTTTACATGGTTAAAAGAGGCCTACGCCCTCTATGGAGTTTTCCTAATTTCTATTCTTGATATTAAATGAGAAGAAATACAGACTGAATTCTCTTTTCCTGAAGAATTCATATATTCCTTATGAACTGTGAAAGAGTTGTCTTCTTTCAAAGGTCCTTATCTTTCTAAACTATCTTCAGTCTTTTAGTATAAAGAGAAAATTTTGTTTCATGTCAAAGCTTTGGCTCCTTTATACAAGGTATTAATCGATTAAATATCAAAACAGTGACAAGTCATACACTAAGTTTCAAAAATGTTACATCATAGGGCTTTAAAGAATGGAAGAATATAGCCTAGCAATTAAGGAAAGTGTCAGCCTTTTATGATCCTAATCTAAATCTTAAACTCCTTAAAAGGAGTGCCATTATTATTGTAATTAAAATGTCTGAAGAGTTCTTAGAAACATAGTTTTTAAAGAAACATTGTTTTAAAGACACTGTGTAGTAATAAATAAGACTTTTAAGTATGGTGCAATTCCAGATAGTTAATGATTTTTAAATGAAAGCACCATTGTTTAAATATTAATTTTGGAATCTGTCACCCCCCCTTTCCCCCCCAAAAAAGAACTAATTTCAACCCTTGGTTACTGACCTAGGGCATGGTGTAAGCATCACAGCCCTACATCATTCTTTCTCATGGCGTTAGACTTTTCCAATCCTTTTATTGTATTCCTTGAAAATCAGTGGCAAGGTATGGGAAAGATAAGAGACCACACATTTTAAAATCTTAAAAAGATTTTAGTACTTTTATGACACATCGTTTTCACTTTTCTGTTGTGCGCCCTTTCTACAGGAATGGTGAAAGCCATAGAACCTCAGGTCAAACACCTCTTGCTACTAATGTAAACTCACTCTCTGAAAACCATTCTCAAATAGACAGTAAGTGCCATAAAGCAG
This sequence comes from Callithrix jacchus, assembly GCF_049354715.1. NCBI lineage: Eukaryota > Metazoa > Chordata > Mammalia > Primates > Cebidae > Callithrix > Callithrix jacchus. The sequence continues at coordinate 6,040,426 of NC_133520.1, forward strand.
GCATGTGAATGCTGCACAAGTGGGAACCCACTCACTCCTTTGAAATAAAAAGACATCACTTGCAGACTTCACAGGTGTCTGAGGGGAGCGGCCGGAAGTGTGCTGCCAGCCACCATCTTCAGTTCTGGGAGACTGAGTTTACATGTTTTCCAAATGGCACAAGCCTCCTAAGAGTCCAGTGAATCAACAGACATTTGTGAAATATTAATAAACAACTTTTTATGAGCGATTACTACAAAGAACTTTAGCAAGAGGGGAGAGAAAGTTTAGTGATCTTTTAGTAAACATTTTTAGTGTAACAGTCTTTGGGACCAGATAGTTTTTAAAAAAAAACAATATTGCTTATAAACACCATTGCCCCGTATTCAGCCGGTGTACGCTAAAAACAGGATGATGGAAATACATGTCCTTAAAGAATTTCCACAGGAAATGTTCATATTTTTCATGACATTCTAAATCATTTAGCAATTACAATGCCACATTAGCTAAAACACAAGTATTCTTTATTGCACATTTCAAAGTAGTAAGGACGCTATAGCTTAAAAGGTGATTTTTATTTAGGGAAGAAATGACATTTATGAAGTGTTTGGCTCAAAAATGCACACTGCCAAGGCAGCTTAGTTCTAACAGATCTTTTAAAATACACTTGGATTTTGAAGTCCTTTCTGGTCATGAATAATGCACAGTCCTGACTAGTGCTGAGAGGCAGGAGGAGGCTCATCTACAGAGCCTGGCGGTAGTAAGTCTCTTGCGGCAGGTGGTGGTGGGTAATCCTGGGGAACATGGGCTGGGGGTGGTAATCGGGTACCAGGAATAAAGTACTCTCTTGGGGCAAGAGGACCTAAAGGTCTAAATGGTGCCTGTCCTGGTATAAATGCCCGAGGGTGGAGTGGCACATCCCGTCTTCCTGGTGCAAATTCTAAGCCTAATGGTGGACGCATACCAGGGCCTGGAAAACAAAAATTATGTAGAGTAAATTCCTTCGAATAAATTAAGACGATGCCAGGTATGTTAATATATTCTGTCATCCCTTGTTTCTGGAGGCAGAGTCTTGCCTGTCAGTCAGGCTGGACTGGAGTGAAGTGATCATGGCTCACTGCAGCCTCAATCTCCTGGGCTCAATCGATCCTCCCCTCTCAGACTCCGAGTAGCTGGGACAACAGGTGCAAACCACCACACCCACCTAATTTTTGTATTTTTTGAAAAGACAGGGTTTCACCACGTTGCCCAGGCTAGTCTCAAACTCCTAGGCTCAAGGGATCCACGTGCCTCAGCCTCCCAAAGTGCTGGAATTACAGGCATGAGCCACTGTGCCTGGCCTGTCATCTTTATATTGACATAGATTTGTACTTGAAAGTACTATATACCATAACAAGAAGACAGACTAAATGTGGCTTCATTGCAACCAACATTTTGATAAATTCCATTGTTTACTACTGTATATTAAAAATTTATGTAGTAGCTCAACATGTGCCTAATACATGCCATGATAATCCAGGTGCTGGCCCTGCTGGAAAAGGTCTTCCAGCTTCATCTAATTAAATCAGCAGCATTCATTAGACAGCAGTTAAAATCTTCCTTCTCTTTCCTATCTCCCTCCTTTGTATTCCCCAAGGTGAGGGTTGAGGGTTTTATCTTTCCCTCTCTAATATTCTGTCACCCACTGCTCATGCTTCTGTTGTGGGTGATTAGAAGCTTTATGTTGTAGACTGTGTATATCTGTGACCTACAGGACATCTTAATTAGGGGATGTGTTTTATCTACCTTGCTATCCATTGCAGAACCTAGTACCCAGCCAGAGATATTCAAAAAACATGTGCTGAATATTTCTGGCTTTCTATAAATAGCCCATTTCCTTGTTCTATTAGAGACACTTATTGCCCATCTAATAAAGGACATTATGCAGCTTCCTTTGTGTCTTAAGAAACTTGGGGAGAAGTTACGATGTACTCAGTCAGCTTCATCGCTGCATTTCGAAGCCCAGCAATTGCAGGTGTTTTAGCAAGGGATAGAGAGAAGATGACCATGCTTTACAGTCAGTTACTACTGTTCAGATCATCTTACCAAAGGGTGGAGGAATTGGCCGAGGCCCAAAAGGTCCACAGAGCTGAGGTGGTGGTCCATATCGAATGGGTGGTGGTACAGGGCCTCCCATGGGGGTGCTCATAAGAGGGACTCCTGGGAAAGGAGGGGGCCCTTTTGGAGTCATATTAACCTGCAGAGTAGAAGCAATTGAAGTTTTGAAATGCTCTGATGTGACAGACAAAAGTACCAGCACCAGTAACAACTAAAACCCAATGAAGCACATGTCAGGCACTTGTCCAAAGGGCAGAATCAATGCAACAACTACCACTCTCATTTGTTCCCACTGACAGCTTAGAAAGGTTAAAAGTATGTCACAGGAGTGAACACTTTTGCTATAATCGTATTATTGCTTATATCTGCAATGGAAGGGCAAGCAAAGGTTATAAAGGGAAGTCATTCCTGACTAATACTGTCTCTACGGCAGGCGCTCCCTCTGCACATCCCTCCCTCCCGTCAGAATAATTTCCATATGTAGAATGCGGAGAATAAAAGGGAATGAAAAATCCATTCTCTACCATGTAACAGCATTATTCACAGTACCTTCAACAGGCCTTACGTATGTTAACTCTAATTCTCCTATCTCTAAATCTCTAATAGGACCATCTTGTTCTAAATATGCGGGAACAGAGGCACAGAGAGTATTAGATAATTTGCTGTCAGTCACACAGCATGTAAGAAGCTGGGATGGAATTCAATGCCAGGTTTGACTCCAAGGCCATGTTCTTTCCACCTCTACTTCTCCTCTCTAACAAAGTAGTCTCTACTCTCTTTGAAGTCTTCTACTTCAGAGGGGTCTTGGCTCTTATCCAAGCTGCCCTTGGACAAAAACATTTCTCAAGAGATGTGTATTCCTCGAGTCATGTGCTGGAACTCCGAAGCATTTTCCAAGAGAAAAAATGTTATATACACAAATGACACCGGCACACTCTAATTACATTCATTCACTAGTAATACTGTCCACTACGAGACACCGACTAGTCATTCCCTATGGGAAAGTGGTTTGGAAACTCTCAATCATTAAAATAAATGTACTTTGATTTCAATACAGAGAAGCATGGTGAGGGCTGACTAGAGGACTTACCAGCCTTAACAGCTACACAAGTTACAAGAGAATACGCTTATGTGAACGCTGTTTAAGGCCACTGCTGAGAACTGGCCCAATGGGTAATTATAGACTTCCACTACTCAGTACTTCACTTCCAACAAACATTCTTCTGTTATCAATCTGTAATTTCAGATCATTCAAAATAGGTTTTTGCCTAGTATACAATTGGAGATATTCTTAAACAGCACATTTCCAAAGGAAGACATAACAATGAATTACACAACTTACAATGAATTTACTTTGCATAAGAGCATTAAACCCTGAAATGCAGAAAAGTGGGGACTTTGCACTTTTGTTTAAGTTAATTACAGTTACAGCAAATGCTCTACACAGGTTAAATGTCTAATCAAACAGGAGAGGGAGAAAAGGCAAACAAATCAGTCAGACTTCAGCAACACTCCCAAGTCGCGGACAAAAGATCAATATCGCCAGGCAATTTATAGCCCAGTTCAGTCCACACTTCTAAATACTTACTGCTACTGGATGCTCAGCTGAAGATGTAATGCTGGGAACGGAGGGGACTTCAAGCTCTTGGAGAACAGTTTGCTTTTTTAGAAAAATAAATGAGATAGTACAAATAGAACACACAAATAGGAGATGAAGCAAAGAGAGTTGTAGGAAAAGCTACATGTTCCTGAAATAACTATTCAAAATGGGTCCATTTACCCTGCCTTCGTCCATCATCCGGGTAGGGGAAGGGCCTCTTGAGCTGTTGTTCATCATGGCAGCTGTACCAGGTCCTGGATCTGTCAGAGACCAGAGAATTGACATAGGCTTATTCTGACTTGTGTACTCTAAGAGGACGATAAAAAAAATCCTCTCCCCACTTCCTGCATGGTTTTAGACTCTTTAAACACTCTTGCTCCCTTACCAGAAGGAGAGGGTTTCCCAGATGCCTCAGCTGACCATCGAGGATGAGTCAGAGGCCCGTCCACAGAACCTTGTGAAAGAAATAACAGAGCCCTTGTATGTATTTTTCAGAAGAAATAACAAATTGTAGACAGGTTAGGGTTCAAGTCTATCTGGAAAGCAACATTAAAAACGGGTCTCCCGATACTCATGAAGGCAAATCATTTATAATTTATGCACGGACTTAAAGAATTAAAATAAGCAATGCCTTGCACTGAAAGAACAATAAACCTGCACATTCATGGCTCTGGTCTATACTTCAAGCTATGGACTTCTATATACAGTATTCTACATTGTGATTGTTGTTCAGTGTATATATAATCTGACTTCCATATCTTACTAGTGTAGACATATTTAGGATTCACAATAGACTCAACAGCATTTCACAGTATAGTAATGAGAAGTGGAAACATGTATGCCTCATAAACTATGAAGTTACTAAGGCAAATACAGTTGATTCTTGAACAATGCAGGGGTTAGGTGTGCTGATCCCCTGTGCAGCCAAAAACCCATGTGTAACTTTTGACTCCCCAAAGCCTAGCTACTAATAAATAGCCTACTACTAACCAGAAGCCTTACCAGTAACATAAACAGTTGATTAACACATATTCTGTATATATATATTGTATACTGTATTCTTACCTTAGTAGAGGTAAGCTAAAGAAAATGTTACTGAAATCCTAGGAGGAAATGTATGCACAATACTGTACTGTATTTGTCTATACTGTAAGGTACAGGATCTGTTTACAAGAGGACTCGTGACAGAAATGACAGATAACTGCTGCTGCACACTCCAGTGTCTGGTCTATATCAAAGCAATTCAGCTTTTCTAGTGATGTCATGAATTTGCTTCTTGAGAATAATTCCGGCATCACTAGCGGCATTTCATATGGGCCACGTGGTGTTATTCCAGGTTTATGTTATTGCACTAAACATAAAAAATACACAACAACTGTGAAAGATTATGTTTACATGGAGATTAACAGACACGTGTTTAAAGCGGATACTCGCCACACTTGAGCTCACCGCCATAGCAACAGGAGGTGGCGATGAAATTATTACAGTACAGTGTATACTACAGCTAACTTGATGCATTTATGATTTAATACTGTGTCTTTACATGTGTTTACTTTCTCCCAATTGTGAATGGTGTCATGTATATCTGTGTTTGCGCAAGTGTTGATAAACTTTTTAAAATAGATTTTTGTATATTTTACAATAGTATATGATAAAATAGACTAGTATCTACATATATTTTATGCATTCATGACATACCTAAATTTTTTATAAAATTTCTAGGCTGTGTGGTTCATCTGCAAGTTCTTTCAAATTATTGCAAAGTTCCAAAAAATTTCCCAAGGTATTTTTTGAAAAAACTCTGCATATAAGCAGACCTGCACAAATCAAACCTGTGTTGTTCAAGGGTCAGCTGTATTTGGGAGAGGAATCCCACAGAACTTTAAAGATAAAGTATAAATTTTTTTACACTTCATAGTAAAAAAATAAAAAAGAAACAATAAAAGGACCTTAATGGAAATAATAAATGCTTTTTGTTCTAAAACAAACCTTGCAGTTGAAGACTTATCCACCAAGACAAATTAAGAAATTTCCTTTTTTATACTGGACAGACCCAAATTCTAGGGTGTTGTTTGCATTAGAATCCTCAAATAAAAGGGAAAAAGCCACCTGAAACAGTATTGCAAGGAAACGTGAATGCTCACCAAATCTAGGCATAGCTCTTTGACTGACAGTATCAGAGAGCGGTCTTGCAGGTGGATCCACTGTCAGTGGAGGGGAGCATTCTCCACCGCTCACAGGGGATGGGCCAAAAGAGCCATTCTGGCTCAGAGGACCTAAAGATGACAGCGTCTTGTTACCATTTTAAGACAGCCTTTTTTTCTTAAGTTCTTGAGATTATTCCTAGGGTATCATAACCACTAAACACAAACAAAAGTCATTTACATACATTTTACACCACAAACAGATTGTTGCCCTTCACAAGGTGCTCCCTTACCTCTCCGGGGAGGGGTTTGTGTATTTGGTCTTCCCGGCATTGGTTTTACAATCACAGGTTCTTCCTGCAGCGTTGCCATCTTTTGTGTTAATTCCAATAATCTTGAATATAGAGAAAGAGTATTTAAGAAAGACTTAAGTATGAAACAGAAACCAATTCCTTCAGAGATAACACTGAAAACACAGGCATCCAAATCACATACTTGTGTCTCAAGTTGGTAGCTTCCCTTTTCTCTTCGGCTATAGCTCTTTCTGCAGCACGAGCTTTGAGCTACGGAAGAAATATATTCAAATTAAGTTCTAGGAGACGATGCACCAAATACAGGAAAGAAAAAAGAAATCTTACCCAGTTTTCATGAGCTTTCTTCTCATGGGTGGCGATCTAAAAAAGATAATACATCACAAAATATGCTTACAGATTCATTCTAATCGCCTGCATTCATTATCAAAGAATTCTGGGCACTAAATAGGAGACTAGAATCATTACCTGGTTTTTAAATAACCGCTCTGTTTTCTGTAATTCATCCTCCAATTCTTCAATTCTCCGCCTAAAAATTACACTTGGCTTTATGAGTTAAGGCACAACCGAATAAAACCCAAACAATGTGACGATGTTAACACTTACCCTAACAACTGCACCCCAATAGAGCTACTTCAACTGTTCCTAAATATTTTTCTCAAATAATCCTGTTATCGTCCACTATAAACCCTTTTTTCCTTTTTTCATCCTTTAATTATATAATAAAAAAATTTCCCAAAGGTAGAATTACTGGGTCTATCAAATGGCAAAATCACTTTAATGGCTTTTGATACATCATACAACACATTTAATGGCTTTTGATACATCACACAACACACTGCCCCCCTCCCCGCCCTCTACCCCCAGAGCTGTTTGCGTGAACCAAGTTCCCTTACAGTTTTGCCAGCACTGGGTATTTGTTAATATTTTTCCATTTGTTAACTTAAAATTTAGTTTTTCTTTTGTGTGAGTTTATGTATTCATGTCCTCTGACCATTTATTTACACTTTCAGGCTAAAAAAAAAAACTAGTTTCATTAGCCAGTGACACCGTCTTAGAGGGTGAACTTACTTGTAAGTTTTTACTTCCTCTGCAGCCGAAACTGCCTTTTCATCAGCGGCTGATAGCCTCTGCTCTCGTTCTTGCCGCTCATACTCTTCTTGACTTAATTTCCTACGATAAAACCGGTTGTCAGTGAAAGTATTTCTCTTTTCCTCCTGGCATTCTGTCTGAATTCTCTATTAAAATGTCACTTCCTATCCTATTCTTAAAAATGCACAGACTATACAAAGTCATAGGAAGGAATTCAAAGTGTCCTTTAGGATAAAAATCCAACTGCAGCCTGTTGATACATCACCTGCATTTTCTAATGTCTCATAATTCTTTTCTCACTAGTAAGTAAATGTAATAAACAAACACTGTGTTTCCCATGGGAAAGACTGCTGTGTTGAAATGATGAATGCTCACTTTTCAATGTAGAAAGCCAGGACACAGTTAAGCTTATTAGGATAAAACAGGGGATAATTACTTCTCTTATTTTTAACCATGGAAAAACCACTAATTAACTTTCTTATGCGCTGTTTCTCAATCCAAGACTGGTACCATGATAAAGACAGCCAACGAAAGGGCTTTTCAGAACATGCCTTCTAACTGTACAGTTAACCACAGAACATTTTCACACTTCAGATACGGAGCTCCCCTACCTATTTCAAAGGAATCATGATTAAGCAGAGAGACAAATCTGAGTATTGCCAATGTCTATTGAACAGAAAAAGAATCCAACTGTCCCGTAATCAGGGTGCTATGTACTGAAAACTGGTTTTAACCTGATAATTCTCAAGCTCAAGACGTCAACATACTGTAACACAGACCGTAAAGGCAGCAACATTTAATGGTTTAAAAGTGCTACTTGCAGTTACCCTTGTACTTCTTTACTCATAGTTCTGATACAAAAGATACTTGAAACTTTTCTATAAATTGGCAACAGAAATGGAGCTATAGTAAAAAAGGTTAATAACAACAAAGAGAAAAGCTGATGTATTCCTTTATAACTGCGCATTTCATATTTCAGCAATATTTGTGAGTGGTTGTAACATACTAGTTACCTTATAAGAGGCTAAGATAAAGGTTTGGGTATGGTAAGTACCACCTCTGCACTAAAAGAGCTCACAATTGAATGTATAAAAGGTGGGTATAAGAATAGAACAATCCCTCCCTGACTCTGGCTTAGGAGGGGATGTGGAAAAAACAAGTCTTAGAGAAAGATTCAAGAGAATTTTGCTTCCAATAACGGATCAGTTAGTCTGCAAACACTGAAGATAAGAACATATGGACAAAAATAGAAAGAATGTGCTTGAAGGCATCAGAAAGCTAATAAGGCAGTGAAGAAAATCCAGTAGGAAAAATCACAGAATTACAAGGAAGTCTGGCATTTTAAGCCATTGTCCCCCAGGTTTATCCACACATTAAAGATAAGCCAGACATATATGAAGGTTGAGAAGAACTTTCAACAGATCCCTGGGTTCAGAGAAACAAGAGGTGGAGTTCAGGGCTCACAATGAGAAGGTCCCCAAGAAAAAGCCCTAGGCTTTGGGTTGAGACCAGAAAAGAGCTGCAAACTTGGAGTACTGAACAGGCAATATAATGTCCTTTAAACAGACTAAGCCGTTTTTCAATGAACTTAATTGCTAACTGGAATAAAGTGACCACCACCTGCTAGAGGTAATCTCAAATCTTTTCTGTAGGATGGTAACATCATCTGAGATCTCAAATTTCCCCTATAATTTTCATAAACAATGTTTACCACCCCATCAAAACCAACCAGGCATTCCATAAGACAAGACAACGTGACTGCAATCTAAAAGACAAGAGAAGCAGACTCATAAGGGATCCACATAATAGGATTACCACAGATTTTAAAACAATTGTGCCTTATATATGGAAGGAAGTAAAAGTCAAGATTATGAATTTCAGCAGAGGATCAGAAACTATAAAAGTGAAAAATAGTAAGTGAAACCAAAAAGAACTCAATTAATGATTTCAGCAGATTAGATAACTGAGGTGACATTTTAGCACACGGGAAGCCAGTCAGAAAACATCCAGAATTAAGCAAATTCAGGATATAGGAGCACTGGGCAAGGGGTAGGGATGAGGGATCCTAGTATGTTTAATGGGATTCTCAGGACAAGAGAAAATGAAATGGAATTAATATGTGAAAAAAGAGGCCCCAAATTCAAGAGAGGTTTATAACCTCAAGCAGCATAAATGCAAAAGAAAAAGCAGGGGGGTGGGGATGGGGGGGTGATGACAAAACCCTACATGAGGCGCCTCCCAACAAAATTGCTGAAAAACCAAAAAGAAAAATGACTAAAGGCCGCTAGGGAAGGCATGATGTATTTGAAAAAGAGAAAATAAGAATGATAATAGATTCCTCAAAGAAACTTTAAAACCAGAAGATAACTGGTTATCTTTAAAGTGCCGGTATTAAACAACTATGAAAATTCCATAACCAGTAGAAAGATCAAAATTCCATAACCAGTAGAAAGATCCTTTTAGGGCTGGGCACAGTGGCTCACACCTGTAATCCCAGCACTTTGGGAGCCCGCGGCAGGTGGATCACCTGAGGTCAGGAGTTCAAGACCAGTGTGACCAACATGGAGAAACCCCATCTCCACTAAAAAAAACAAAAAAACGAAATTAGCTGGGCATGGTGGTGCATGCCTGTAATCCCAGCTACTCGGGAGACTGAGGCAGGAGAATTACTTGAACCTGGAAGGCAGAAATTGTGATGAGCAGGGATAGCACTGTTGCACTCCAGCCTGGGCAACAAGAGCGAAATTCTGTCTTAAAAAAAAAAAAAAATCCTTTTAAAATAGAGTCAAAATAAAGACATTTTCATACAAAAATGAACGCACTGAACCTGAATTAAAGTATATTCTTCAAATAGAATGACAGTGATCGCAAATGGAAGACTGAAGATGCAGGAGAATAAAGTGTGATACTAACTGTAAATATGTATGTAAATTTAGGATCAGCAGGATAGCACTGTAAAACACAAAACATCTGTGGAGTCTGAGCTATAGAGAGCATTTCAATACATTACCACAGTAACATTTAAGTCAGGAGGAAGTTAAAGCCCAGAAAGAGGTAACTCCTCGGCCTGGTGCCTGGTGTGGTGGTTCACGCCTGTAGTCCCAGCACTTTGGGAAGCTGAGGTGGGCGGATCATGAGGTCAAGAGATTGAGACCATCCTGGCCAACATGGTGAAACCCCGTCTCTGAAACAAAATACATCTCTACTAAAAATACAAAAATTAGCCAGGCATGGTGGTGGGCGCCTGTAGTCCCAGCTACTTGAGGCAGGAGAATCACTTGAGCCCAGGAGGCAGAAGTTGCAGTAAGCCGAGATCGTGCCACTGCACTCCAGCCTGCCGACAGAGAGAGACCCTGTCTCACACACACACAAAAAAAGAAAGGTAATTCCTCTATGAAGAAAGAGGTAACTCCCTTATGTCAGACTTTGTAATAAGTCCAGGATACGTACTGTGGCCTTTAAGGTAAAGACAACAAGACAAGTAGAACAACCTGTAACCACAAAACTTAAATAGAGAGGAGCAGAAGAATTTAAAATACTCTAATAATTCAAAAAAAGGAAAAAGGAACACAGAACAGGTCATCAAATAAATGGAAGATACCAATATGTAGATTTAAACTCAAATATATTTTAGGAATTACATTTAAGAAGCAAATGAGTGCTCCGTCTGTGTAGCTTACTATTTATTTATGCTACTCCAAGAAAAATGAACATGTGAGTAGGTAGGTGACTGCCAGGCAGAAACAATGAAGGACATTTTTACTGCAGAAAAAACAGCATACAGAAAGACAAAGACGTTTAGAGTGGCATGGAGGAACTGTTGAGTGTCTACAGTTCAAGAAGCATCAGAAGAAACCGCAGGAAGTGTACCTGGAGAGGCAGCTCAGGGATAGCTGAGGGGAAAGTGGCCTCTGTTAAGAACTATGGAGTTGACCCTCAAGGGAATGGAGCATACTTGATAGATTTTAAGCACATAATGACAGGGACAGACTTGTATTTTAGAAAGTTCACTCTAGCAGCTATAGAGACAATCTGAATTTGGAAGCAGATGTATAAGAGAGACTGAAGATAGAGAGGTGATTAGCTAGGGGACTGGCATAAAAGATGACAAGGGCCTGAACACACGCAGTGACTTTAGGGGCGGACAGCAGAGTACAAACCACGAATGGAGACTGAATGAATGTTGTGGCACATAAATGGGTTAACTGGATCATGAAGAAAAACAGTTTCCATTTAAATAATTCACATTACTATTGGAGGCAGAGAAGTGCTCTTTTTAAAAAAAGTAATGAAATGAGGAATGTCTCTCTGAAGCAGGACAGGCATTTAGAGCTGGCCTGAGCAAAATCTGGAAAATCTAAACTGGCTGCTTGGTGAGCAAAGAATTAGAGAAAAAGTTAATGGTATAGTTTTAATGTTTAATGGCATACGGCAGTAGCAGACTAAGCATTTTAAAAGGTTAAATTTGCTTAGCAAGAGAGGTCTTCTCACACACTGCCATCTACACCATAGAGTAAAATATAAGAGCAAACACAAATAGTAACTGCCACAGACAACCTATTTTTAGAGAATTCAGATGTTTTTGTGTAGAAAATACTTGAATTATAAAAATATAGTTTTCAAAAGATACCTAGCTCAAAATTTGAGATGTGCATTTCAGAAGATTAGTATCTAAATATATACACCAAATAGTTCTATATTCAAAACTCCTCATCTTTGCCACAATTACGTTTAGTCTGAATATTTGACTCTGTGAAGTCCAAAACTTAATGTACCTTTAATAAGTAAAATGTCCTTTTTTGAAGTTTTTATTCTACTAAAACATGTCGTACAAATCACTCAGACTTTTTAAAGGAAATTACGTAATTGACCACAAAGAAAGGAAAGTGAAATAAGTGGTGGAGCCACAGAAAAGGCGTGGACAGATCTTCAAAAGAGAAGCACTTCCACAGCAGGAACTGTCAGTCCCAGTCAAATGCTCCCTCTTACATGAGCTACAGGCAACAGTTTCTGACAACTGGTTAGGAAGGAAAGAAAAAGGCAGGTTATGAGAAACAAAGCAGATAGGAAGAAAGACAAATTTGTACTAATTAGAGATGGAAAGAAGGATAAATAATCCTAAAAAAGATAACACTGTCTATATTAGTACACCTTTATTTAGTCACATGACAGTGAACAGTAAATGAAAACCTTACTTTTGCAAAGCCATCTCCTTCTGCTGATACAGTTCACTCAGAATCTCCACTTTCTGCCTCAGGGTTCTGTTCTCATCTTCCAGTCCATTTTTGGCAGATTGTAGTGAGTTGCGGTCATCTTCCAATTTCTTTATCTGGTCTGCAAAGGGTAAAACATTTGAGCTCTATGTGTGTGCACAAGAACTTGAGAACTTGGTTGGGGGTTTGGTGCGGAGAGGAATGAGAAGTATGAAAGCAGGAAACCACTCTTTATCTGTCTAATGCAATTTTGCATCTTTCTGATATACAGCAATTTCTTCTCAAGAAGCAACCTACCTTCCAGGTTACATTTAGTGGACCTGGAGGCTCTTAGCTTAGATCGTAAAAGGTTTAGATCCTCTTCAACTACCGATATTGCAGTCTGTGTCTAAAAATTACAGAAGACAGAAGTATTAATATAAGTGAGACACAGTAAAAGCATTCACAGGCACTTATGGGACTCTAAAAAAGGATTATACCCGAGAGACATCCATCATCTGCTTAATTTGATTTTTCATCTTCTCTTTCCGGTCACCTAAAACACAAAAGACTTTCATTGCTTTTTCTTCCCTTGCATTTTAAATCTATATTTTCTTGATTTATGCAAAACTAAATAATTATCATGTTCAAACATTTAAAAAACAAACAAAAATAGAACAGGATTAGACTGACTTTTAAGAGAACTGAAAACCTAGATTCAAAAAGTGAATTCCCATTTGCACAATAAACATGTTATACACGCCATTCTTGAGCAAGAAGAAACATGTGACATAAAGCTCTTTCTTCAGTCTCAGATCTGTCTCCACCTGGGCTTAGTAAGTGTCTCATTCAGAAAGATTCCCTCCTATTCTCCTCCAGAGTTGGCTATCAAATGTGGTTTAAAACACTCACTACATAAGCAATATCCAACTTGAGAGATGACATCTAGAAACACTTTCCTCATCAGTAAACACTGCTACCCTATCTTCTACTCTTCTCCTACCCCATCTTCCACTGCTTCTACTCTCGTGGCTTTAGTTTCTGGATCCAACCACCTCAGTACTCTTAAAATCAGTTCCACAACTGATTTTAGTCAAACAGCTTAAAATCAAATCAACCTTAAAATCAAACAGCTCCTGAGATGACGAGTTTCAAAATGTTATCTCTATGAAATTGAAACACAGTTTCCACTACTCTATATGTTCAATACTTAGAGGTGTAAGACATGACCAGTGCAGCTCCCGTGCACCTTCTAGTCTCAATGGGATGTAAAAACACAGTCAGTGTTCCTTGCATGCTTATTGCTACACCACACCCTAGCAATCCACCTCTGCCCAATGCAAATAGACATATACACAAATCCAGTGATATGTGTTAACAACTCTAAAGCTTAAGAAGAAATGCAGCCAGCTGAAAAGTAGCATTAGTGTACTTAAAGACAGGAAGGGAAAAGGGGTCCATCCTCCATGAGACTCATCTTACCTGCCGCTTCTCCACTTGCTAATTCATCTGAATCATTTCCTCCTTTAGTTTGACCCTCAGATTCAGATTCACATTCTAATCGATTCAACTGTGTAATGCAATTAGTCAAAGCCTAGAAAAGAAGTAAAAGGGCACTAAGAGTCTTTCCAGTTTAGTTCAACAGATTTCATGATAATTCACAAGAATTAAGCTTGTATTCATGAGAAGGTACTTACATTAATATTACCATCCTTGTGAGTAAGAGCTACTTCCAAATCTTTCTGAGACTTCTCTAATGATTTGATTTGTTCACTGAGCTCGGCATGTAATTTACTCCAGTCTTCGATTTCCTGCTGCAACTGAAAAGTTAAAACACACGACTCCCACGGGTTAGGGCTTCTGCACGGGGGACAAGACCAAGTGAATGAGACAGGGAGGTAAGGAGCCATGCCTCTCCTTAGCCTGTCACTGTGGGCTAAGACCTTGGTTAAGTGGGAGGAGAGAGTGACCCCAATCCTCAGAGCCATAGTGAGAACATCAGAGCTGACAATGAAATTGATCTTGTTTATTGCATCCTTCAGAAAATTATAGCCAATTCAAATAATTTACTTCCAGAAGGAACTGAAGGGCTCATCCTACTATCTCTCAAGTCTAGACGATCATGTAACCTTCCCTTTGCTAGTGAAGCAGTAACTACTAAAAGGAGGGTGATAAAATATCTAATTCTTAGGTCTAAAAAGTCAATCTATTACCCACTTAAGGCTACTCAAGTTAATAGTAATTGGTGTTTGACAAAACAAGACTAAACACTCTGATAAGCAAAATAAATTGTACAGAAAACCCGGGACAGAAAATGTATACCTATACTCAATTTTGGAAGCATAGTTTAAACCTGGCGTATCTAAGAACAGAATCCTGCATGTACATTACCTTGAAAATAGATCTGAAAAATGGCATTCATGTGATATGATACTGGGTTCTCTATCTGACATGACCCAGGGCATGTACTTTCCTTTACCTGCTCTTTTTTCTTCTTAAGCCTAGCATTTTCTTCTTGAACCCGACGGCATTCAGACTTCACCTTCTCTTCACTAAGCTTAGCTTCAGTAAGTGCAATTTGAACCTAATGCAAAACACTCCTATTAGTAAATTAATTCCAAAGAAAACAAAAAAAAAGTTACTTTCCCAACCCAATATCACGTAGTTTTTGTTTTTCGCACATTTTAGCACATGTCAAATTTTTGCTCCTCAATAAAACTATGATATGGTTTTAATATCCTGCAGGAATTATAGTCAGCTTTACCTCCGAAAATTCTGAAGCATTCATGGAAATAACATCTTTTAACTTCTCAATAGATTTCTTGTTTTCTGATATCTGCCATGTAAAAACAACACAAAATGCATATTAGGATTTCAGTAGAAACACTGGGATATACACTAAAAAGAGGAAACATCAACAAAGTATATCCCAGAGCCATCCTGTGTTTCAGGTAAAAGCAGGTTTTTCAGTTTTGCCCTAGGGAAAAATCAAGAACTTAAAGAGATAAGGGAAAATAATCAAAGGCATAAATATTTCATGGCATACACAACCTTCCTTGTTAGAATAAAATGTGGTAGACGGCGAGACTAAAAGATGAAAGAAAAGAAATTGAGGAAACTTTCAAGTTAACCAGTTCAAATCAATGTGGTTTTTTTCCCCTTGGGGCAAGAGAGAGAAAAAAAATCCCCAAGGTACTGTAAAAATTCTCTTGCCTAAATTAAAAATGGTAGAATTGGAGTGAGAATAGACAGATCATGCATATACAAGAATTCCAAATCATTTATGAAGATCCTGGCTCCTCAAGGGGATAGGGCATAATCCTTCACTTTTTAACTGTGGGCTGTGTTGCTAACCTCCTTCCAAAGAGTACAATAATGCAAAAGGTTAAAAAAGAAGTAATTTTACAGTGAAGAAACCTGGCAATAGTAAGCTCAGTGAGGTCATCAAGATTAATAGGATGTGGGATTTGTGGGAACCCTCTTTACTATCTTTGCAATTTTTATGTCATTCTGAAACTATTCTATTAATAAAGTAAAATGCTTATAGCGAAAAAAAAAACACTTTGCAAAACAAACATACAAAAAAAACCCAAGGACTGTTCAACTGGATTGTGGTTTCTTAGTTTCCCCACATGTTTTGGAGGCAGAGCCAAGCAATACAATTACATAGGGTTGAGAACCAAAATCCTTCCAAGGCCCGTAAGAGTAACTTCCTGTGTAAGTACCTAAAATCCCACAAAAACGGACAGAAGTAGGTTCAACATCCCTGACTCGCACTCTTACTTCACAGAACACCATGGAAAATAAAAAGTTCAGCTCCAAAAAAAAAAAAAAAAAAAAAAAAAAAGGCTAGTCCGAAGGTAGTGAGTTATCTCAATTGATTGTTCACAGTCAGTTACAGATCGAACTCCTTGTTCTACTCTTTCCCCCCTTCTTACTACTGCACTTGACTAGTTAAAAAAAAAAAAAAGTTCAACTCCATCTACAGAGTTCAAAAACCAATTATTAGTAACACTTAGCAGCAAAACTCTTACCAAATCCTGATTCTTGACATTCTGTTCTCTCTCAGATTCTAACATAACACGAAGATTTTTAGCTGTGTCACCCAGAATTTCACTATTTTTTTCAAGTGTCTTGATTTTATCCTACAAAAAAGATATTAAGATTAGTTATACTTATTAATTTTAACTTTTGTTTTAAAATGTAATCACTGAAAGAAGTTTTTACCTTAAATTTAATTGCTTCATCAGAGAGAATCATATTTTGTTTCCTGGTTTCTTCAACATGTTTCTTTGATTCCTTGATCTACAAGAAATAAAGCATTCAGACTCCACAAAAACACGGTATTGTGCTATTGGAACCTACTTTGAAGTGACTGACCTCTTATAGAAGAAAACAGCACTTTACACATATGATTGCTTAAGATCTGGATGGTTTAGAGGAATTAATGGAATAATAAATATTATTTTAAAATACCATAGTAACCGAACTATAAGACAGGTGAAAATCATTCAAGCTGGGACCATGGGAAAGAAAACAAAAGAATAATTATACCTTCTGTTCATAATTTGACAATTTCTGTACAAGTTCTGTATTTTCTTTCCGAATAATCTTCAACTTCTCAGAAATCTGCTGTTCGGTGACTGAAAAAAGAAAATATATAAGGGTATTATGATCACTAAATGAAACTGAATTACCCAATGTATCAGCAGAAAGACATGTTATCTGGCACTATGAGGAAAAAGAACTTCTTCGCATAACTATTATGGTTTTGAAATGTGATATGGTTTGGATTGTGTCCCCACCAAATCTCAAGTCAAATTATCGTCCCCAGTGTTGGAGCTGGGGCCTGGTGGGAGGTGATTGGATCATAGGGGTGACTTCTCTTGAGTGGTTTATCACCATCCCTGTGGTGCTGTTCTTGTGACAGTGACTGAGTTCTTATGGAGACTGGTTGTTTAAAAGTGTGCCGCACCTCCCCGCTCACTCTCTCTTGCTCCTGCTCCTGCCATGTAAGACGACCTGCTCTTGCTTTGCCTCCTGCTATGGGTAAAAGCTCCCTGAGGCCTCCCCAGAGGCAGATGCCACTATGCTTCCTGTATAGCCTGCAGAATTATGAGCTAATTAAACCTCTTTCTCATAAATTACCCAGTCTCAGGTATTTGTTTTTTTGAGACAGGGTTTCGGTCTATTACCCAGGCTGGAGTTCAGTGGCACAATCTCAGCTCACTGCAAACTCCACCTCCCGAGCTCAAGCAATTCTCCTCTCTCAGACTCCCAAGTGCCTGAGACCACAGGTGTGTGCCACCACACCCGGCTAATTTTTGTATTTTTTATTTTACAGAGATGGGGCTTCTCCATGTTGCCCAGGCTGGTCTCAAACTCCTGAGCTCAAGCAATTCTCTTGCCTTGGCCTCCCAAAGTGTTGGGATTACAGGCATGAGCCATCCCACCTGGCTTTGGGTATTTCTTTACAACAGTGTGAGAACAGATTAATACAAAAAGCAATCTGCTAATAGGAATAAGAATGTAAAAATATTGTTACAATTTAAGAAGAATATAATAAGAACCTTTATTTCAATGAGAGTCTAATTTAAATTTATTTCCAAGATGGGAAACACAGTAAAATGTTATAGGTCAATATTCCTCCCTGCATGAAGCATTTTTTCTTCTCAGAAAATGGCATCGCTTCAAATATGTCATTGGCAAAGAGAAACAGAAAATGCAAGCATGCTGATTTATATTTCTAGTCCTGAAATTATCTACTTAAATAAATATTTAATATGCTAAATTGTTAGCACAGAAAAACTGGTCACATGTAATAAACTAGTACATCAACGTTTAAGGTAAATCTGCCCCCAATGAAACTAATCTTCTCCCTACTCTCCCAATTTCTTCCTCCTCATCTCCTGTCTCAGTTGGTAGCATCACCATTTATTCTATCATCCAAGCTAGCAACCTAGGAAGAGGAGAGTTTTCATAAGCTGTAAGTCAGTCAGACATCAGAAGTCACTAAAACTACTTCCATATAAAACCCATATCAAACACCAATATAGACGAATAGTACAAATAACAACAAGTGTAAAGATTTACCTTGATATACTCTACTCTTCACCTAGAAAAGACAAATAAAAATGAAATTTTATGTCAAACATTTCATTAATAGGTGTATACAGTTCCTAACACAACAGTTGGAATTGTAACCAAATGAGAATTTAATAAGTTTGCTTTAGCATAATAAATCCACAAGGTTAAAACATTTAAAAAGGTTACAAAAGCATTTCAAGGTTAACAGTAGTGACATGTTGCAGTCTGACAGATGAAGCACTAAGATAAATATCTTACTCCGCAGCTAAAGATATGTTTACATACCTAAATGAACACCAGTCTCATGAAATGAGCACTTAACTTGAATAACAGAAATGGCTAGTATTTTTATAATAAATATATTAACATTTTATTTTCTCAAAGTCACTTATTTGACAACTCCAAAGAGCCAGAATGAAATCTAAAAACACTGACTACTCAAAAAGACTCTGAGGAAACAAAATTAAAGGTATAATCTTCATACTAAGATACACCTCTTTTGCTTTCCAGAAAATATCTGAGAAATCCTGTTCAAAGTTGACTACTGGCTGAATTTAGAAACGATTCTATTAACACTAAGGCAGATCATTTGACTTTCTTAGACCACTAAAAACAGTACTCATGAACCTGACAGGGAAGGGAAGACTGCTAGAGGAAAATGCACAAGCAACGACACAAATGACAACTATCATCTTCCTGGAAGGGCAGGACCCAAATCATCCGCCAAAAACAGCACTAAATTATGGGACTAAAGCCAAGCAGTAACTAATTTTTAAAAAAGAATATTACTAAATTTCTTTGCAACCCAGAACATATTTATCCCTTTCAAATGTTATAAATGATAAGATACTAACACCAGTTCACAAATCCCCCATAATAGTCTCACTAAATTAATATACTGTTTATATAATACACTGTATAATATGCTATTATATATAATTAGTATACTGTATAAATAATAATTACAGTATCTAAATCTCACTTAAAATACTATTACTATAGGAATATGCATTCAGAAATTTCCAACATGCAAACAAATTACTCTCTCTCTAACGGCCTTGCTAATGAGAGCAAACTTCCTGTGCTCCATTTCACCCAAACTAACAGGCAAGCAGAGACCAAGGTTCCAAAACTCAAATGCTGAGGCTGAGGAACAGCAGTTAGGACAGAGGGCCTATATAACTTTCTGAAAAACAAAAAAGGTGTTAGACTTTTTTTATTAATAAATAGGAGAAACAACAGTGGGAAATGTAAAATGTTTTCACCTTTTCCCCTTCCATTTACCCTTCGATTCTCCCTTTTTATCTGAGAAAAAGGCCCGTGAGGTTCGAGAAAGCCTCACAGGAAAAAAGACCCTTCTTTATAAGTGATTTTATAATCAACTGTGAAAGCAGAGAAAAATTATTAACGATGATATATGTGATATAATTAGGACATCAGAAGAAGAATACTTAGTTTTAGAAAGATTTGCATTCAATTATTTTGGCCATTTTAACTTAAATTTCAATCGAAAGCTTTTCATATCTGCAAAGCTCATTGATACAAAATAATCTTCTCCTAATTATGTTAAATAACATATTCTCCCAAATATGTTAAGCTAAATGCAATACAGTATAATCATAAGTAGGTACAAGTATGAGTATATACACTTACACATACATAGGTTTAAGTCTGAAAGATAAGTTCTGCACAGAAGACTAAAAGATTAAAAAGACTTAATTGTGTCTTTGCACATGATATAATCTGTATTCCCAAATAAAAAATATTTTGAGTAAAATAGTACATAATCAAATCAGAAACACACATCTTTTAAAAACTGAAAACTTACCTCATCTAGATAAAAGAATTTTTATCATTTTGTTGTATTTCCTTGCAGCATTTATTTTCTGTGTGTATACTGACGACAGTTTGTCTACACCTTAAAGGCTTAGTTTCTACTTTTTTTCTACTTCATGTTAAATTGTGAGTATTTGTTGTGCTCCTGTTTTTGAATTTTATAAAGCAGACTAATATCCCATTATATGAACATAAAATAATTTAACAATTTTCCTACTGTGAATCACAGCAGGTTGTGCAAAGTTTTCACTCTAATAAATACTGTTCCACTGAATGCTCTTATGTAAGATATTTATAACTTTTTTTTTTCATACAGATTCTCACTCCGTTGTCCAGGCTGGAGTGCAGTGGCACAACCTGCCTCCCCGGTTCAAGCGATTCTCCTGCCTCAGCCTCCAGAGTAGCTGGGATTACAAGCTTCTGCCACCACACCCAGCTAATTTTTGTATTTTTGGTAGAGATGGGGTTTCATCTTGTTGCCCAGGCGGGTCTCAAACTCCTAGCCTCATGTGATCCACCTGCCTCAGCCTCCCAAAATGCTAGGATTACAGGTATGAGCTATCAGGCCCAGCCATGCAAGATATTTAATGCATGACTGGTTATTTCTTTTCTTTTCTATCTATTTATTTATTCATTTGGAGATGGAGTCTCACTCTGTGGCCTAGGCTGGAGTGCAGTAGCACATCTGGCCTCACTGCAGCCTCCACCTCCCAGGTTCAAGTGATTCTCTGCCTCAGCTTCTCAAGTAGCTGGAATTACAGGCATGCATCATGACACCAGCTAATTTTTTAATTTTTGTAGAGATGAAGTTTCATCATGTTGGCCAGGCTGGTCTCAAAATCATGGCCTCAGTGATCTGCCTGCCTTGGACTCCCAAAGTGCTGAGATTAGAGGTGCGAGCCACCGTGCCCGGCCGACTAGTTATTTCTTTTGGATAGATTACTAGACATGATATTAATACAATATAAAAGGAGATAACCATTTTTAAGACTTCTGACACACATCATGAAACCACTTTTCAGGATGGCTCTAAGAATTCCCAATTCTACTAACAGTGTACATATGACCTATCCAATTGTTTTTTTTTCCTTTTTGAGTTGAGATAAAGATCCAACTTATTTTTATTTAAATTTTGATATACGGGACATATAAATTGAAATTTTCCCATCCAGATTATACATGTTATCTTGTTTACTTAAGAATTTATCAACACAAAAGCCGACTGCAGTGACTCACACCCGTAATCCCAGCACTTTGGGAGGCCGAGGCGGGTGGATCACAAGGTCAGGAGTTCAAGACCAGCTTGGCCAAGATGGTGAAACCCCATCTCTACTAAAAAAAAAAAAAAAAAAAAAAAAAAAATTAGCTGGGAATGGTGGTGGGTGCCAATTATCCCAGCTACTCAGGAGGCTGAGGCAGAGAACTGCTTGAACCCAGGAGACGGAGGTTGCAGTGAACCAAGAGCTGCCTGGGGGACAGAGCAAGCCTCTGTCTCAAAAAAGAAAAAAAAAAAAAAAAAAAAAGACAGTTTACCAAGACAAAAATTACACCAAATTATTTTACAGGGTTAGCTTGAATTAAAAGTGTTAATTTCTGTCCATGTTAATAACTAAAAAAGAAACAAAAGGGCTATGATTATAAAACCATACTTGAATTTATGAGATATAGTATACATTAATTTACTCACAACAAGGATAGTTCTCCAGAAGAAAACAGCAACTGAAGCAATTCCCAAGAAGGCAGTGATAATAACAGGTTTCCATGGCAGTCCATAAAAATCAGGCCCAGGCTGAACATCATCAGGCAATGTAGAAACTAGCTGAAAACGGCATATTAGAAATAATGAGAAATCTTAAAGAAACTTAACATAAAGCAGTCACAAAGACTCATCCATAGAAACTCTAAAACAACTCTGTCAGATAACTATCCCCTCAAAAATCTTCCATAGCTCTCACTGCTTCAAGAAAAATAGGACACTGGGAGTCTCATACTTAGTGTTTGGCTTGTAGTGTTTCAAAGTATTATGAGTCTAAATGTCTTTAGGTTGAGCATGTATTTCTAGTTTGCAATAGGCCCTGATACAATATGTTATCTAAAACATGGCTGGAATCTCTCTGGATCATACTTTTCTCTTGAATAAGTTGTATTTTTTTGCTTAAGAAAACACATAAGACAAAAAAACCTCAGATATACACGTGATCAACTTTTTATGGCTAAAAATAAAACCAATATTATGATAATGAATACCACAAAGAAGTGCTATTCCTCTAAGACTTACAATCTTAAATCAACTCTTACATAAACCAAGAACAAACGCTGAGTAAATTATGATAGCTCCTGATAACCGATCTACATAAACCGCTTTGACTTTAGTGCCTTAATTCTAAATATTTCCTTGAAGACAGTACATTAAACACCTGTCTGCTCTATGCTGTTTTCACGGTCCTCTGCAAGTACACTATCATACCGGCCCCATCTCCCAACAGTGCCGGGGGTTATAGTGAAAAGACCTGTAGGCTGTGTTTTGATCATGACTATACACCAGAACATAAAGTGCGGTCATTACGTTAAGTACTCAATTAAAACAAAAGTGACGAAACCTCACACACACTTCCACCTGACTCCCTCAACAGCATAAAACGTCTTGCCTTCCTCGGATCTGACACGCCGTTTCTCCTTTGCATAGACAATCGGTGCACCCACTCTGCTTAGAATTCGTCCACCCGCCTGCCAAAGGTGGGGTCCCTCCCTGGGAATGGGTACCCTCACCTCCAGCAGCTGGGCTATGAAGGCTGCGTAGAGCACCGACAGGGGTCCCAGAAGTTCCGGGTCCCCCGGGGTGGCGGGGAGAGAAGATACAGTGGCAGGTACTGAGTCCATTGTGTAGAACAGCTGAACACAAGCTGTTCTTCCCTGCGGAACCGCACTGGGCCCCCGTGTCTCAGAGCTTCCTCCTTCGGAAAGGCTCCAGTTCAGGGGGCGGACACTGGGATTGAACTTCGCCTTTCAGCTGCCGGCATTTTCGCTTTAGGCCTCCTGTAAAAGACGTCATCAGCCACTGCCCCCTGGCGCACGTCACCGCACCAAAGGAGACGGCCCGTAGGGGCGGGGCTAGAGTGGACGGAACCAACCGCCGAGGGAGCGGGGGGGGGGGAGAACAAATAGAGCTGGAGCGGAAGAATCCAAGTAAAGAGGGCGGGGGTGACTGGAGCTTCCGCCAGGAACCCGCGATTTAAAAAAGCCTGGAGCGAGGAGGCCAGGGAGCTACCCAGAGGACGATTGTGGGCGGCAGCTGGGTAAATGGAGAAAGGCAGGCCTCTCGTGCCAGCCCGGAGCTGGCCCTTCCTGTCACAGCGTGGAAGGACCACTATTCAGATGTGGTGCCATTGCCCTGCGCGGTCTTTCTGCCCTGCCCACTGAGTCCTCTGCTTACTGTTCCGCCTCCAGGCCTCCATTGCACACGCTCTCTTACATTCTTGCTGACACTATTAAAAAGCCTTACCCAGGAGTCATGTCATCGTGTCACCTCCCCCCCATGCACATGAATTCAGTTATGGGTCCCACTTTTTATTTTGGACAGTGGCTGTGGGAAGAGGGAGTCTCCCTATGTTGCCCAGGCTGGACTCGAACCCCAGGGCTCAAGTCATCTGAGAAGCTGGGACAAGTGGCTGGCCACATCTTAAGGTTATATGGCTTGTGGAAAAGAACAAGGATAATGAATAGTATGGAAATCACATTCCAAAAGTTGAAGAAACTGGGGGCATTTGATGTGTGGGACAGATGATATCTATAAAGATACAATTCTTAGACCTTTAAAGGTCTAAGATAAAAGTATTTGTAACATATTTTGAAGGATTAATATTCCTAAAATATAAAGTGCTTTATAAATAAGAAGATGGCAGCCAGCAAACCTAGAGAAAAATGGGCTAAGGAAATGAGCAGATCCCCCTATTTTTGGCCAGGCTCAGTGGTTCACGCCTGTAATCCCAGCATTTTGGCAGGCCGAGGCAGGGGGATCACAAGATGGATTCCAAGAGATGGAAACCATCGACTAACATGGTGAAACCCCATCTCTACTAAAAATACAAAAATTAGCTTGGCATGGTGGCGCGTGCCTGTAGTCCCAGCTACTGAGGAAGCTGAGGCAGGAGAATCGTTTGAACCCTAGAGGCGGAGGTTGCAGTGAGCCAAGATCAAGCCACTGCCCTCCAGCCTGGCAACAGAGCAAGACTCCATCTCAAAACAAAACAAAGAAAACCTAAAGTCAACTCAGAGGAACAATCAAGCAAGAAGAAACAGGAAAACCCTGAGAAAGAAGAAAAATGAAGGGTGCAATGTGAGAGGAGAGTGGGATCTATAATCACAGAATGGTGCTAGCCCAAGAATGCAGACAGATCACAGGGCAGAATAAAAAATCCAGAAATAGACCCAACTGCACTGGAAATTTGGGATACAGCAAGTCAGCTGGGGAAAAACAGAGTTTCTAATAAGTGGTATTACATATCTAGATAACAATATGGAAAATGATAAAATTGGATCTTTTTCTTAGCATTCATAAATTCCAAGTGAATCAGAAACCTGAATGTAAAAAATGAAAACAAGTAGTAGAAAAAATTGTGTGAATGTCTCTATGTATTAGGTGAGTGGGGAAGACCTTCCTAATTATGTATCAAAATCCAAAAGTAACAAAGGAAAAGATTTGTAAATTTGATTACAGAAAAACAAAAAAAAACTTGCCCAACCCCAATCCACAAAAATTGCAAAATAAGCAGAGTTGGCAATGATAACCTAAGAAGAAATATTTGTAACATATTTTGAAGGACTAATATTCCTAAAATATAAAGAGCTTCATAAATAAAAAGATGGCGGCCAGCAAACCTAGAGAAAAATGGGCTGAGGAAATGAGCAGATCCCACGAAAAGAAATGCAAATAATTAAAAAACACAGAAACATGCTCTGCCTCTCTCATAATAAAAGAAATATAAATTGAATCTTACAATGAAATATGGTTTCTCACTTACCTTGGCAAGATCCAAACATTTGACAACACACTCTAGGTGAGAGAATGTGGAGGAAGCAGGCACTCTCATTCTCTGCTGATTTTTATATAAAATAATACCACCCTATGATTTGGAAATGTCTCCCAAAATAACTTGTTTATTTACCTACTGACTCAACAATCCCACTTCTAAAGATCTATCTCAAAGATACCGGGAATCTAACAAAAAATGCTGGAAAAAATATACGCACAAAACTATATTATTAGAGCATTACTTACAACAAAAGACTGGAAACAACCAAAATGGTCATCAATGAAAGACATACTGAATACAATGAAGTATACTGTGAAGCTATAAAAGAAAATAATTTTATATACTGCTAGGGTATGGTGTCAGAATACATTTTTTTAAAAGCTGAAGTAGAGGTCTATCTTCAAGTTGAATAAAAGTCTACATTTATCTAAGAATGTAAGGATTTTTTATTTACAGCTTTGAAGGAAATATGACATTAGTAAGTTATGTGTATTTAAAGTGCATGGTTTAATCATTTTGGCATATGAACACACCTGTGAAACCATCATTGCAACCAACATAGTGAACCTCCCAAAGTCTCCTTATTCCCTTTGTAATCTCCTGCTCCTTTTCACCCTTCCCTGCTCCCCAAGCAAAATTTCTGCTCTAGATTCGTTTGCATTTCGTAAAGTTGGATATGTATGTAATAATGCATGATTATTATTTTCTCTAGCTTCTCTCATTCAACATAATTTGAGATTCACCCACATTGCTACACGTATCTATGATGGTTCATTTGTTTCTATTGCTGAGTAGTATTTCATTGCATGAGTGTACCACAATCTGTTTACCTGTCACCTGTGGATGGATACTTGTTTTTTTTTCCCCAGTTTTAGGCTTTTATAAGTAAAACTGCCAAGACTATCACGGCAATAAATCTGCTGCAGCTAGAAATGCTCAAGAACCAGCTGGACCAGGAAGTGGAGTTCTTGTCCATGTCCACTGCTCAGCCCAAGGTGGTACAGACCAAGTATGTAGAAGCCAAAGACTAAACATGCTGAATAAGAGCAACGAGGGAAGAGAATTACTCATCCCACTGACAAGTTCTATGTATGGCCCGAGAAGCTGCATGATGTGGAACATGTGCTCATCGGTGTGGGAACTGTGTACCATGTAGAGAAGATAGCTGAAGGTGCCAAGGACTTCCTCAAGAGGAAGACAGACTTCCTAACCAAGCAGATGGAGAAAATTCAGCCAGCTCTCCAGGAGAAGCAAGCCATTAAACAGGCTGTCATGGAAATCATGAGCCAGAAGACTCAGCAGCTCACAGCCCAGGGGGCAGCTCAGGCTACTGCTAAGGCCTGAGAGTTTGTTGCAGAAATGGAGCAGAGGGACAACCTTTGGGTGTGGCTTCCTGATGCCAGAGAAGGGAAGGGTCTTATGTTTAATGCCAATAAATGTGCCAAAATAAACTGTCAAAAAAATTGATCTACAAGTCTTTTTAGGCACGTATAATTTATTTTCACTCTGGTAATGTCTCTTGGGTAAATGTTTAGGAGACGAATCGTTAGATCATATGGCCGGCATAGGTTTACCTTATTAAGAAGCTGACAAGCTGTTTTCCAAGACAGCTGTACCACTTCATACAGCTATCCCCACCAGCAGTGTATCATACTTCCTGTTCCTTCACATCTTCTCCAACACATGGTATAATCAGTTTTTAAAAATTTACCCTTTATATTAAGTGTGTAGTGGTAACTCATTGTGGATTCATTGACGTTTCCCTGATAATTATGCTGAGCATGTTTTAGTGTGCCTACTTGTAATCAGTACATCTTCCTTGGTAAAGTATTATTTCACTGGGTTACATTTTAGATGAATTTTTAGAGTTCTCTGTGTATTCTGAATACAAATCTTTTATCAGATACATGCTTTGCAGTAACTCTTGCCCAGTGTGTAGTTTGTGTATTTTGAAGATATCTTTTTATTTTGATTAAGTCTAATTATCAAATTTCTCCTTTATGAATCATAATTTTGATGTTCACTGTAAGAAGTATTTGCCTAATCCAAGTTCAATAAAATTTTTCTCTTAATATTTCCTTGAAATTTTATAGTTTTAGGTTTTCCATTTAAGTCTACAACATGCTGAGTTAATTTATGTACACAATGTGAGGTATGGCTCAATTTTTTGCTTTTAAGTATCGAATAGTTTTGGTACCATTTGTTGAAAAGACTTTCCTTTCTCCATTTAACTGTCTTTGCAGCTTTGTCAGAAGTCTACTGTCATACACGTATAAATCTATTTCTGGATTTTCTATTTTGTTCCAATGGCCTATTCATCTACTGTCCTAATTACTAGAGGTTTATAATAAGTCTTGAAATTACATGATGCTTGGGCTATTCTAGGTTCTCTGAAATGCAGAATTAGTTTGTATTTAAAAAAATTCTTCTGAGATTTTAATTGGGGTTATGTTGATGCTAGTGATCAAACTGGGAAGCTTAACAATATAGTCTTCTGACCCACAAACAAGGCATCTCTCTCCATGTATTTAGGTCTTCTTTAATTTCTATCAGCAATATTGTACCATTTTCTTTCTTTTTTTAAATTGCATTTTAGGTTTTGGGCTACATGTGCAGAACATGCAAGATAGTTGCATAGGTACACACGTGGCAGTGTGTTTTGCTGCCTTCCTCCCCTTCACCCACATTTAGCATTTCTCCCCATGCTATCCCTCCCCAGCTCCCCCTGCACTGTCCCTCCCCTATTCCCCCCAATAGATCCCAGTGTGTAGTGCTCCCTTCCCTGTGTCCATGTGTTCTTATTGTTCATCACCCATGTATGAGTGAGAACATGCAGTATTTCATTTTCTGTTCTTGTGTCAGTTTGCTGAGAATGATGTTCTCCAGATTCATCCATGTCCCTACAAAGGATATGAACTCATCATAATATTCCATGGTGTATATATGCCACATTTTCCCAGTCTAGTCTATCATCAATAGGCATTTGGGTTGGTTCCAGATCTTTGCTATTGTAAACAGTGCTGCACTGAACATTCGTGTGCATGTTTCCTTATAGTAGACTGATTTATAGTCCTTTGGATATATACCAAGTAATGGGATAGCTGGGTCAAATGGAAGTTCTATTTCTAGGTCCTTGAGGAATCACCACACTGTCTTCCACAATGGTTGAACTAATTTACACTCCCACCAGCAGTGTAGAAGTGTTCATATTTCTCCACATCCTCTCCAGCATCTCTTGTTTCCAGAGTTTTTAATGATCACCATTCTAAGTGGCGTGAGATGGTATCTCAATGTGGTTTTGATTTGCATCTCTCTAATGACCAGTGATGATGAGCACCTTTTCATATGATTGTTGGCCTCATATATGTCCTCTTTTGTAAAGTGTCTGTTCATATCCTTTGCCCATTTTTGAATGGGCTTTTTTTTTTTTTTTTTTCCTGTAAATCTGTTTTAGTTCTTTGTAAATTCTGGATATCAGCCCTCTGTCAGATGGTAAACTGCAAAGATTTTTTCCCATTTTGTTTGTTGCCGATTCACTCTAGTGACTGTTTCTTTTGCCATGCAAAAGCTGTGGAGTTTGATTAGCTCCCATTTGTCTATTTAGGCTTTTGTTGCCAATGCTTTTGGTGTTTTGGTCATGAAGTCCTTGCCTACTCCTATGTCCTGGATGGTTTTGTCTAGATTTTCTTCTAGGGTTTTTATGGTGCCAGGTCTTGTGTTTAAGTCTAATCCATCTGGAGTTAATTTTAGTGTAAGGTGTCAGGAAGGGGTCCAGTTTCTGCTTTCTGCACATGGCTAGCCAGTTTTCCCAACACCATTTATTAAACAGGAAATCCTTTCCCCATTGCTTGTTTTTGTCAGGTTTATCAAAGATTGTATGGTTGTAGATATGTTGTGTTGCCTCCAATGCCTCTGCTCTGTTCCATTGGTCTATATCTCTGTTTTGGTACCAGTACCATGCTGTTTTGATTACTGTAGCCTTGTAGTATAGTTTGAAATCCGGTAGGGTGATGCCCCCCGCTGTGTTCTTTTTGCTTAGAATTGACTTGGCTATGCGGGCTCTCTTTTGGTTCCATATGAAGTTCAAGGTGGTTTTTTCCAGTTCTGTGACGAAAGTCAACGGTAGCTTGATGGGGATAACATGGAGTCTGTAAATTACTTTGGGCAGTATGACCATTTTCACGATATTGATTCTTCTTAACCATGAACATGGAATGTTTCTCCCTCTGTTTGTGTCCTCTCTGATTTCGTTGAGCAGTGGTTTGTAGTTTTCCTTGAAGAGGTCCCTTACGTTCCCTGTGAGTTGTATTTCTAGGTATTTTATTCTTTTTGTAGCAATTGTGAATGGCAGTTCATTCTTGATTTGGCTTTCTTTAAGTCTGTTATTGGTGTATGGAAATGCTTGTGATTTTTGCACATTGATTTTGTATCCTGAGACTTTGCTGAAGTTGCTTATCAGTTTCAGGAGTTTTTGGGCTGAGGCGATGGGGTCTTCTAGGTGTATTATCATGTCGTCTGCAAATAGAGACAATTTGGCTTCCACCTTTCCTATTTGAATATTCTTTATTTCTTTTTCTTGCCTGATTGCTGTGGCTAGAACTTCCAGTACTATATTGAATAGGAGTAGTGACAGAGGACATCCTTGTCTAGTGCCGGATTTCAAAGGGAATGCTTCCAGTTTTTGCCCATTCAGTATGATATTGGCTGTTGGTTTGTCATAAATAGCTTTTATTACTTTGAGATCCATTCCATCGATACCGAGTTTATTGAGGGTTTTTAGCATAAAGGGCTGTTGAATTTTGTCAAAGGCCTTCTCTGCGTCAATTGAGATAATCATGTGGTTTTTGTTTTTGGTTCTGTTTATGTGGTGAATTACGTTTATAGACTTGCGTATGTTGAACCAGCCTTGCATCCCCGGGATGGATCCTACTTGATCATGG
This sequence comes from Callithrix jacchus, assembly GCF_049354715.1. NCBI lineage: Eukaryota > Metazoa > Chordata > Mammalia > Primates > Cebidae > Callithrix > Callithrix jacchus. The sequence continues at coordinate 6,070,737 of NC_133520.1, forward strand.
TGGATAAGCTTTTTGATGTGCTGTTGCAATCGGCTTGCCAGTATTTTATTGAAGATTTTCGCATATATGTTCATCATGGATATTGGCCTGAAGTTTTCTTTTCTTGTTGGATCTCTGCCGGATTTTGGTATCAGGATGATGTTGGTCTCATAAAATGATTTGGGAAGGATTCCCTCTTTTTGGGTTATTTGGAATAGTTTCAGAAGAAATGGTACCAGCTCCTCTTTGTGTGTCCGGTAGAATTCGGCTTTTTTTGGGTGGTAGGCTCTTAATTGGTGCCTCAACCTCAGACCTTGTTATTGGTCTGTTCATAATTTTGGCTTCCTCCTGGTTTAGGCTTGGGAGGACACTAGTGTCCAGGAATTTGTCCATTTCTTCCAGGTTTACTAGTTTATGTGCATAGAGTTGTTTGTAATATTCTCTGATGATGGTTTGAATTTCTGTGGAATCTGTGTTGATTTCCCCTTTATCATTTTTTATTGCATCTATTTGGTTATTCTCTCTTTTCTTTGTTATCAGTCTGGCTAGTGGTCTGTCTATTTTGTTGATCTTTTCAAAAAACCAGCTCTTGGATTTATTGATTTTTTTGAAGGGCTTTTTGTGTCTCTATCTTCTTCAGTTCTGCTCTTAGTTTTTTCTTGTCTTCTGCTAGGTTTTCAGTTTTTTTTTTATCTTGTTCCTCTAGCTCTTTCAATTTTGATGATAGGGTGTCAACTTTGGATCTCTCCACTCTTCTTATGTGGGCACTTATTGCTATATATTTTCCTCTAGAGACTGCTTTAAATGTGTCCCAGAGAGTCTGGTATGTAGTGTCTTTGTTCTCATTGGTTTTGAAGAACTCCTTTATTTCTGCCTTCATTTCATTGCTTATCCAATCAACATTCAGGAGCCAGTTGTTCAGTTTCCATGAAGCTGTGCAGTTCTGGGTTGGTTTCTGAATTCTTAGTTCTAACTTGATTGCACTATGGTCTGAGAGACTGTTTGTTATGATCTCAGTTGTTTTGCATTTGCTGAGGAGTGCTTTACTTCCAATTATGTGGTCAGTTTTAGAGTAGGTGTGATGTGGTGCTGAGAAGAATGTATATTCTGTGGATTTGGGGAGGAGAGTTCTGTAAATGTCTATCAGGTTTGCTTGTTCCAGGTCTGAGTTCAAGTTCTGGATATCCTTGTTAATTTTGTCTGGTTGATCTGTCTAATATTGACAATGGAGTGTTAAAGTCTCCCACTATTATTGTGTGGGAGACTACGTCTCTTTGTAAGTCATTAAGAACTTGCCTTATATCTGGGTGCTCCTGTATTGGGTCCACATATATTTAGGATCATTAGCTCTTCTCTGTCTCTTTTGATATTTGTTGCTTTAAAGTCTATTTTATCAGAGATGAGAATTGCAACTCCTGCTTTATTTTGCTCTCCATTTGCTTGGTAAATCTTCCTCCATCCCTTTATTTTGAGCTTTTGTGTATTCTTGCATATGCAATGGGTATCCTGGATACAGCACATCGATGGGTTTTGGCTTTTTATCCAATTTGCCAGTCTGTGTCTTTTGATTGGTGCATTTAGCCCATTTACATTTAGGGTTAATACTGTTATGTGTGAATATGATACTGCCATTTTGATGCTAGCTGTTTTGCCCATTAGTTGATGCATATTCTTCATTTTGTTGATGCTCTTTAGCATTTGGTATATTTTTGGAATGGCTGGTACTGGTTGTTCCTTTCTATGTGTAGTGCCTCTTTCAGGAGCTCTTGTAAAGCAGGCCTGGTGGTGACAAAATCTCTGAGTACTTGCTTGTTCGCAAAGGATTTTATTTTTCCTTCACTTCTGAAGCTCAGTTTGGCTGGATATGAAATTCTGGGTTGAAAGTTCTTTTCTTTAAGGATGTTGAATATTGGCCCCCATTGTCTTCTGGCTTGTAGGGTTTCTGCTGAGAGATCTGCTGTGAGTCTGATGGGCTTCCCTTTATGGGTGACCCGACCTTTCTCTCTGGCTGCCCTTAGCATTTTCTCCTTCATTTCAACCCTGGTGAATCTGACGATTATGTGCCTTGGGGTTGCTCTTCTTGCGTAATATCTTTGTGGTGTTCTCTGTATTTTCTGCATTTGAGTGTTGGCCTGTCTTGCTAGGTGGGGAAATTTTCCTGGATAATATCCTGAAGAGTTTTTTCCAGCTTGGATTCATTCTCTTCATCATATTCAGGTACACCTATCAAACGTAGATTAGGTCTCTTCACATAGTCCCACATTTCTTGGAGACTTTGTTCATTCCTTTTTGCACTTTTTTCTCTAATCTTGGCTTCTTGTTTTATTTCATTGAGTTGATCTTTGACTTCTGATATTCTTTCTTCTGCTTGGTCAATTCAGCTGTTGAAACTTGTGCATGCTTTGTGAAGTTCTCGTGTTGTGTTTTTCAGCTCCTTCAATTCACTCATATTCCTCTCTAAGTTGTCCATTCTTGTTATCATTTCCTCAAATCTTTTTTCAAATCCTTTTTCAAGGTTCCTAGTTTCTTTGCATTGATTTAGAACATGTTCTTTTAGCTCATGGAAGTTTCTCATTTCCCACCTTCTGAAGTCTAATTCCGTCATTTCATCACACTCATTCTCCGTCCAGTTTTGTTCCATTTCTTGTGAGTATTTTTGGTCCTTTGTAGGAGGCAAGGTGTTCTGGTTTTGGGTGTTTTCCTTCCTTTTGCACTGGTTTGTTCCCATCTCTGTGGATTTATCCACCTGTCGTCTGAGTGGTTGCTGATTTTCCGATTGGGTCTCTGAGTGGACATTTAGATTGTAGATGATGAAGTTATTTCTGTTTCTTAGTTTACCTTCTAACAGTCTGGCCCCACTGCTGTAGGACTGCTGAGGTCCACTCCAGGCCCTGCTTGCCTAGGGAGCTTCTGTAGCAGCTACGGAACTGTGAGGGTTGCTACCAGATTCTTCTTCTGCTATCTTTGTCCCTAAATGATACCTGCTAAATGTCAGTCTGATCAGTCCTTTGTGAGGTGACTCTTTGGATATACGGGGATCATGGAGCTGCTTGAGGAGACTGTCTGTACTTTATAGGAGCTCAAGTGCTGAGCTGTGAGCTCCGTTGTTCATTCAGGGCTGCTAGGCAGAAACGTTTAAGTCTGCTGCAACAGAACTCATAAAGCCCCCATTTTTTCCTCAGGTGCTCTGTCCTGGGGAGTTAGGGCTCCATTTATGAGTATCCGTTGCACTGTCCTGTCTGCAGTGGTTATGCTGAGCTGCCGTGGGTACCCTGTTTCCATGGGCACCGCCTTGTTGCTGTGCGCTCTGCCCTGGTGCCGTGGGCTCCGCCCTGCTGTCGTGGGCTCCGCCATGCTGTTGTAAGCTCTGACCTGCTGTCATGGACTCTGCCCTGTTGCTGCGGGGTCCACCCTGCTGCCCTGTGTAATTCCCTGCAGTCCTGTTTATATGGGTGTGCTCGCCTCTGTAGTGGCAGACTCTCTGTTATTTTGGGTTGCCCCAGCAATGGCGGGTTGCCTCAGCAATGGCAGGCTGCATCAGCAATGGCAGTGTAGCTCCATAGGGGTCAAGTGCCTCAGTAATGGCCGATGCCCCTCCCCGCCGAGCTTCACTGTCCTGGGTTCCTCTGTGCTTGCCATGAAACTCTCAACCCTGAGCATTTCCAATTGCTGTTTTGTTTGTTTTTGTGGGGGTGAAACCTGCTGAGCGTGATCACCTGGCTCCCTGCCTCAGAGCCCTTTTTTTTTTTTAAGTTGAGCGGTTGACTCTCTCCCAGGTGTTCCAGTTGCCTGCTGCAAGGGTGCCGAAATCTGTGTGATTTCCCGTGCAGTTACCCACTGCACTGGCTCAAACCACATTGCTGCCCGGGAATCTCCTGGGCTGGCTTTCTGTTTAAGTCTCGTTTAATCAGATGTATGTGCTAATCTGCCTTCCAAAATCTCCAATTGCTGGTTTAACAGGGCAACCAAAGCAGCATATTTTGTACAGAGTGTCGCTGGGCTGCGGCCTTGGCCCAAACAGCCATGCTGGCCCAAACAGCCGCACCGGCCCAAACTGCCATGTGGCCCATGGGGCTCTTACACCTGGGAATCTCCTAGTCTGTGGACAATAAAGATCCATATGGAAATGTGGCGTCCACTCACCCTCTTCAGATTGACCGGGAGCTATAATCCTGAGTTGGTCCTACAGCGCCATCTTCCTAAGTCCCAGTCCCAATATTGTACCATTTTCAATGCATATGTCTTACACACTTTTTGCCACATTTAACCATAAGTACTTCATATTTTTGATACTATTATACATGGAATTTAATTTCAATTTCCAATTGTTCATTGCTAGTATATATAGATACAATTGCTTTTAGATGTAAATTCTTATCTAGGAACCTTACTAAATTTAGTACATCTAGAATTTTTTCTACATCCCACCAGATTTTATGCATGTTGACGGCAAATAAGACAATTTTACTTCTTTCCCAATCTGGATGCATTTTATTTCTTTTTCTTGCTTTAGTGCACTGGCTGCTGCCTTACCATGTTGAACAGATGTAATGAGATTAGACACGCATTTCACTTCTGGATATTGGGGGAAAACAATCATTAACTACAAAGTACGATGTTCATTTTCAGTTTTTCATAAAAGTGATTTAAGTTCCATTCCTAGTTTGTTGATATATTTATTGTTTTTTAAATGACATAGTAATCAATTTTAGATTTTTTTCAAAGAAGTTTTTCTGTGTTTATTGAACTGAACATATGGATTTCTTTTTAAAGTTTGTCATTACGGTTAATTTTACACTGATTTTCAAATGTTAAATAAACTCTGTATTTTTGCTATAAACCCTATTTGGTCATAGAGCATTTTCTTTTTATATATTGTTGGATTTGACTTGCTAAAGTTTAGAATTTTTTTACCAATGTTTATGAGAGATACTGGTCTGTGGTTTTTCTTCTTATTTGTCTTGTCTTTGCCTTGTTTGGATATCCTGGTAATATTAGCTTCATAAATCATCTGGGAAGTTATTTTCTGCTCTTCAGTTTAATATAAGAGTTTGTGTAGAATTCATATTATTTCTTCCTCATAAGGTTAATACAATTCAGCAGTGAAGCCATCTGGGCCTGGGGTTTCCTTTGTGTTTCCACACAAAGGGGTTTTTAGCTATGAATCCAATGTATTTATTTATCTTTTTGAAAAGAAGTCTCTCTCTGTTGCTCAGGATAGAGTGCAATGGCATGATCTCGGCTCACTGCAACCTTTGCCTCCCGGGTTTGAGCAATTCTCCTGCCTCAGCCTACCGAGTAGCAAGAATTACAGTTGTGTGCCACCACGCCTGGCTAATTTTTGTATTTTTAGTAGAGATGGGGTTTCACCATGTTGGTCAGGCTGGTCTCAAACTCCTGACCTTGTTATCTACCCACTTTGGCCTCCCAAAGTGCTGGAATTACAGGCATGAGCCACCATACCCAGCCAAATGCAATTTATTTAATAGTTGTAAGGTTATCTGTTTCTTCCTGAAAGAGCTTTTGCAGTCTGTATCTTAGAATTTCTTCATCTAAACTGTCAAATTAGTTGACATAAGTTACTCATAATATTCCCTTATTCTCATTCTAACACCTAAGAATCTGTGGGGACGTCTTTCTGATCACTGCTATTGGTATCTGTATCCCTTCTTTCCCTGTTCACTCTGGCTATTAATCTCAAAGAACCAGGTTTTGGTTACAATGATTTTCTCTCTTTTCCTTTTGTTTTCTATTTCAGTGAATTATGCTCTTATCTTCATTATTTCTTTTCTTCTACTTAACTGAAAATTAGTTTGCTCTTCTTTTTCTAGTCTCTTATGGTAGAAAACAAAGTCACTTACTTGAGACCTTTTTTCTTCTCTAATATAGGTAGTGCTATACATTTACCACTAGTGCTGTGGCAACACTGTACATATTTGACATTTGTTTTCATTTTATTTATTTATTTCTTTTCTTGAGACAAGGTCTCATTCTGTCACCCAGGCTGGAGTGCAGTGGTGCAATCTCTGCTCACTACAGCCTCAACTTTCTGGGCTCAAGCAATACTCCCACTTCAGCCTCCTGAGTAGCTGAAACTACAGGCACATGCCACCATGCCCAACTGTGTGTGTGTGTGTGTGTGTGAGAGAGAGAGAGAGAGAGAGAGAGAAAGAGAGAGAGAAAAAGAAATAGGCTTCCAATATGTTGTTCAGGCTGGTCTCAAAGTTCTGGGCCCAAGGGATCCTCCTGCCTCAGCCTTCTAAAGTGCTAACATGACAGACATGAGCCTGTTCCTCACCTCTTTTGATTTTCATTTATCTCAAAATAATAATTTCTCCTTTTCCCTTTAAACTCATAAGATGTTCAAAAAGAAGTGTGCCATCTAGTGTCCAAATATTTGGAGACTTTCCAGATCTTTCCATTATCAATTTCTAACCTAATTACACTGTGACAAGAACACACTTTATACTACTTGAATCCTTTTCTATTCATCAAGACTTGTTTCATGGCTGAGATTATAGTTTACTTTGGTAAATGCTCTTCCTGTGTGGACTGTTCTATCACCTGACATTCTTCACTCCTTTGTGTAGTTCCATTATTTCCATCTGTTGTCATTTTCCATATGCCTAAAGGACTTCCTTTAACATTTCTTATGGTGCAAACATACTGGTGAATTCTTTCAGCTCTTGTATGTCAGTGTCGAAAAAGGTCTTCATTTCACCTTTGGTTTTGAAAGATATTTGCTGAGTTTGATGTTGCAGGTTAACAATATTGCTCTTCAAGTATATTAAAGCTATTTCTCCATTGTATGCTCTCATGCCTTATTATTGAAGTCTAATGTCATTTGTGTCATGCTTCCTCTCTTTCTATGGAAAATATCTTTTTTTTTTTTTGAGACGGAGTTTCACTCTGCAGGCTGGAGTGCAGTGGCACAGTCTCAGCTCACTGCAACCTCTGCCTCTCAGGTTCAAGTGATTCTGCCACCTCAGCCTCCCGAGTAGCTGGGACTACAGGCACATGCCATCACATCTGGCTAATTTTTCTATTTTTAGTAGAGATAGGGTTTCACTGTGTTGGCAAGGCTGGCCTCGAACTTCTGACCTCATGATTTGCCCTCCTTGGCCTCCCAAAGTGCTGGAATTACAGGCATGAGCCACTGTGCCTGGCCCTGGCTGCTTTTAAGACTGCTCTTTATCACCTGTTTTGAGCAATTTGATTATGATAGACCTTGGAGCGGTGTTCTTCATGCTTCTTGTGGTGTGTGTTTCACTTAGCTTCTTGGATCTGTGGCTTTAGAGTTCATAAATTTTGGAAAAATTTTAGCCATTATTTCTTCAAATATTTTTCCAAACACCCTTTTTTCCCCTCTGCCACAGAGATTCCAGTTACACATCTATTAGGCTGCCTGACAGCATCCCATAGCTCACTGATGCTGTGTTCATTTCTCTTGGGGTCTTTTCCCCATTTTGTTTCATTGAGGATAGTTTCTATTGCTGTATCTTCTAGTTCACTCATCTTTTCATCTATAATGGCTACTCTGGCATGAATCCCTTCCAGTGCATTTATCATCTCAGACACCATGTAGTTTTCATCTCCAGAAATCTGATTTGGGTCTTTTTTAAAAAACAAATCTTTCATGTCTCTCTTTATTTTTATTTTTGAGATAGAGTCTCACTCTGTCACCTAGGCTGTAGTGCAATGGTGTGATCTCAGCTTACTGAAACCTCAGCCTCCTGGGTTCAAGCTATTTTCCTGCCTCAGCTTCCCATGTAGCTGGGATTACAGGTGCCCGCCACCACATTTGGCTAATTTTTGTATTTTTAGTAGAGATAGGGTTTCACCATATTGGCCAGGCTGGTCTTGAACTCCTGACCTCATGATCTACCCTCCTTAGCCTCCCAACATGCTGGGATTACAGGCATGAGCCACCACACCCGGATGTCTCTCCTTACTTTTTAAACACGTGAAGTACAGGAAGTCACTGATTTAATACCCTTGCCTAAATCTGACATCTCTGGCAGTTCTTGGTTGGCTTTGATGGGTTGATTTTTCTCCTCATCCTGGTTTATATTTTCTTGCTTCTTTGCATGCCTGATAATCTTTGAATGGATGTCATGCTTACGAACACATATCCTTGAGCTTTGCACTAGGATGTAATTCAATTACTTGGAAACAGTATGGTTTTCAGTCTTAAGATTTGTCAAGCAAGACATTAGTAGCATTTAGTCAGAGGCAAGACCCTTCTGAGTACTCTGGATCTCTCCACAATTATTAGGTTTTCCAGGTACTGCTTCTAGCTCTGTGTCAAAAACCATTCCCTCTGATCACTTAGATGATTTCTGTTGGCTGTGAGTAGTTCTGTTACACTCATGTGCCGATCAGTATTCTGCTCAACACTCAGAGGGGACCCTTCACAGACTCCCAGAGTTCTCTCTCTGCATAGCTCTCTCTTCTTGCTACTCTGTCCTGTGAACTCTAGCTACCTGGATCTCCTTGGACTCCCAGTACAATCTCCTCAACTCGGGGTGTCCACTGGGCTCCACTTGGGTTCTCTCTTTCTGTGCCATGGCCTGGAAACTCTCTTGATGGAGTAATCTGGGACAACTGGAGAGCTCCTGGCGTATGTTCCTTCTCTTTCAAAACTTACTGTCCTTTGTTGCCTGATGATCAATGTCTTGAAAAATATTGTTTCATTTATTTTGTCTGTTTTTATTTTAATTGTTTCAGTTGGGAGGGTAAAGCTGACCCTATAAAGCCATCATGAATGGATGTGCAAATCATTTTCTTATTTCTTAATGGTAGGAGAAATAACAAAATAAAGTTTCTTATAGAGGAGGAAAATGACAGGGTGGATGGAACTGAAACAAAAGCTAGAGTTCTCCGAACAGATCTTGTTTTACAAATTGACTTTGGATCTTGTAAATATGTTAGATCAAGCTTGTCCAATCCACAGCCCACAGGCCACATGCAGCCCAGGACAGCTTTGAATGCAGCCTGAGGCAAATTCGTAAACCTTTTAAAAACATTATGGGTTTTTTTTAGCACATCAGCTAGTGTATTTTATGTGTGGCTCAAGGCAATTCTCCTTCTTCTCATGTGGCCCAGGGAAGCCAAAAGATTGGAAACTCCTGTGTTAGAGAATTGTAAAACAAAAATATTTTAAAGGGCAATCCCTAAAAATTGAAACAAAAAATAAATTAACCCATGTATTGACTTGGTGAAAGGACCACAGAAAGGAATTAGTTCAAACACAGCCTAGTGGGACTTAGCTTAAAGACAAAAAGACTGCAAAACACTAAGATATTTTCAGTAACGTATTATTGGTGGCAGTGTTAGTGTTTGTGTTTTTAATACTGTTGCATGAATACTGTAAGATAAAAACACTATGTTGCTGTGAAACTGAGATTTCCAACACTGAAGAAACGAGATACAAATTTAAGATCGATGAAGTGAGAAAAATTTGTCTAGCATACTTACTTTCTACTGGAATTATCCGTATGACATTATGATGAATATTCACATAAAAAACCATCACATACTTCCTAGCTTTGTCCTCTGAAAAGTCCTAGAAGTCACGGCTAACTCATAAGCAATAAGCAATCTTAGTACCTAGAATGTAATCTCTAAATAGTGTCTCTCATTAAAAGGACCCAGAATTCCTTGGAGAAATAATTCCTTCAAGATTTGGGCAGGAAATGTACAAGATGTGCTTGGAAAATCTTGTCATACTATTAACAGAAAGCACGGAAAGTAGCAATGACCACTAGCGGTGTCAAATGGGCCCAGGAACAAGCTGAACAGGCGTCCATTCAAAAATGGGAGAAAACGATCATCAATAAGAATAACTGGCCAGGCATGGTGGCTCACGTCTGTCATCCCAACACTTAGGGAGGCTGAGGCGGGCAAATTACTGGAGCCCGGGATTTTGAGACGAGACTGAGAAACGTGACGAAACCCTGCCTGTATAAAAAAACATTAAAAAGGAGCTATGAGTGGTGGCGCACATCTACAGTCCCAGCTACTCAGGAGGCTGAGGTAGAAGGATCACCTGCACTCAGGGAGGTGGAGGATGCAGTGAGTCATGATCACACCACTGTACTTCAGCCTAGGCAACAGAGTGAGACCCCATCATAGAACAACAACAACAAAATTGCTACAATTACTGAGAAGTTAGACTAATAGGCTTCTAAGGTCTCTTCCAACCGTAAAATTCCACTAACTATTAATCAACTATTGATCTATGAGTCTGACCTCTGGTGTAGTTTTCCCAATAAAGTCAGCACCCCATGACTCCCCAACCCTATCAAATAATTATATATATAAACTACTTGATACTTCACATATTTTATATATCTTCCATTTTCTCCAATTTTCACATATATTTGGTAAACCTTTTTTTTAAGCCTTTCAAAAGTCAAAATTACACTTTATATCTCTTAGAACCTTTTATGCCTAGCAATTTCTGGTACATATTTAGCCATCAAAATCCTCTTTTGACAATCCCTCTCAGGTCAGCAACTTATAACTCTGCGCCCTTCTATCTTGCCATTCATGTCTGTCTTTCCTTGTTAGCCCCTAATCACAGATCCTATCCCACACCACTCCTATCCCCCCAGCCCAGGTCTAGAAGACGGCTCTGTGGCTATGTAGAAATACAATGAATAAAGAATTCCTTCCACAACTGGGGGGCTATTAAACTTTTCAAGTGATAATTTCATTCTGAAAACCAAATTCTAAATTCTGAGATGGTCTTAATCACTGAAAATTTCATTATCCCAATTGCACAGATAATACACATCTTCACCACCACGACCATGGAGAATACTGAAAAACGGTTTGGTTTTCCTACTTCTTTTCCATTCTGGTGATCTTTCTCCTGAAATCCGCAGGTATTCAATGTCTTTATATGCCCTTTGACCATCCAAATGAGAATTAGGTGAGGTATGAGATCTTACAACGCCAGATGCTATATCAGACATTTTGCATTATTAAATCATTTAATTCTGTTTTTTTTTTTTTTGAGATGGAGTTTCACTCTTGTTACCCAGGCTGGAGTGCAATGGCGCAATCTCGGCTCACCGCAACCTCTGCCTCTTGGGTTCAAGCAATTCTCCTGCCTCAGCCTCCTGAGTAGCTGGGATTACAGGCACGCACCACCATGCCCAGCTAATTTTTTGTATTTTTAGTAGAGATGGGGTTTCACTATGTTGATCAGGATGGTCTCGATCTCTTGACCTCGTGATCCACCCACCTTGGCCTCCCAAAGTGCTGGGATTACAAGCTTGAGCCACCGCGCCCAGCCTAAATCATTTAATGCTTACCAACAATTGAAGTAGGTATTATCTACATTTTTCAGATGAGAAAGTTCAGGTTCAAAGTTTAGTCATTTGCCCTAAACCTCTAAGTAATGGCTTTAGGGTTTGAAAGCAAATCATCCTGGCTTGAAACCCATGCATTTTAACAGAAAAACAACAAAAACCCTCTTTCCTATTTGAGTCTTGAAATAACAGGACCTAGAAGAAACTGCTTTGGTGAGGAGCATACTTTCTCTGTAGCTCTAAGGGCAACCTGGCCTCCAACTTCAAGAGCTTGCATATTCCTCTAACTCACCAAGAGAAAAAAGTCCAATTTCAGCAAGTACCACAAGGGGGAGCTAAGTCCTAAAAAGCCCAGATAAGCTTCTAGGCATTAAATGTCTCATTTCAAGCATGGCTCTCTTAGAAAGATTTGAATAAATATTCTGCCATAAGTGACACTTTCTAAGAAACAGACCCGACAACCCCTTTCCTGCTTAAAATCTTCTGAGGATCTCTGCCAACAATGATCTGACCACGCACCATGACACACAGTTTTCTGACTTCTGTGTCCCTCCAACAGACCTTTCCCCTCTTAGCTCCATACTTTTTAATTTGTATTTTTTCTGAGACAGGGTCTTGCTCTGTTGTCCAGGCTGGAGCATGGTGGCACAATCTCCGCTAACTGCAACCTCTGCCTCCTGGGCTCAAGCAATTCCCCTGCCTCAGCCTCCCAAGTAGCCAGAATTACAGGTGCACATCACCATGCCCAGCTAATCTTAACTCCACACTTTAACAGCACCAACTGGTCAAGAACAGTGGCTCACGCCTGTAATCCCAGCACTTTGGGAGACCATGGTGGACTGCTCCCATGGGCTAAGGACTTCGAGACCAGTCTGGGCAACATTGCGGAACCCCACCTCTACTAAAAATACAAAAAAAAAAAAAAAAAAAGCCAGGCGTGGTTGTGCACACTTGTGATCCCAGCCTCCCAGCCACTAAGTGGACTGAGGCAGGAGGATCACTTGAGCCCAGGAGGCAGAGGTTGCAGTGAGCTGAGATCACACCACTGCACTCCAACCTGGACGACAGAACAAAACCCTGTCTCAAAAAAATGGGAAAAAAAAATTAACACAAACTATTCATGCTTCCCTGGCTTCCCCAAATAACCTTCCCTTCATGCCTTCACTTCTCTGAATGTGTTATTTTTTCTGCCTGACTGCATGGTGCCCGCCCCCCGCCCATCTCCCTCCCCAGCCCTTCTATTTGGCAACTCCAAGTCAAACTCCCATCTGTCTTTCGACTGTGCTTAAAGCATCTCTCAGTAAACTTCTGGCCTTTCATATCACTCTCCCACCACAGTGAACCAATTTATGCCATAGATTGTGCTACAATCAGGTAAATACTTCTCTTCCTGCTCATTATCATAGTATATTTCAAGTGAATGTCTCTCTCTCCTGCCTAGACTGAAAGGATCCTGAAGAGAAGAACCGCATTTGACAGATGTGCCTGTGCCCAGCTCGGGCATGTAGTAAAGCCTGCTCATGTGCTGAACTAAGAGCCCATTAAAGCCACACACCTGTGGCTCATTTCAGGATCTCTCTTCACAGGATCAGGAGTCATCTTCATAAACACATTTTAAGTCATTCACCTCATGCTCAAAATCAACTTAGAAACTGTAATAATCAACATTTTAGCTAAAAAAAAAAAAAAAAAAAGCCCTATGTGTGAAACTTACCAACTTAGTTAAATAAAACGTGACTGAACAGATTAGAAGGATTGTCTTTTCCAAGGGTGGGACGCTTGCTGGCTCTTCGGCAACCATCTCCAGTTGCTTGTTTGCTTCAACACCATCCGTAGGAGGGTCTTCTGTTGTAATTGGCCCTAGAACTGGGAGGAAAAAGATATTTTGTGCTTTAGAATAAGAATTGTTTCTCATTTTAAAAAAATACTTATTGAGTATCAACTAAATGTTAGGCACTATGCCTGGAAAGTAAACTTTCCCATCTCAACTGATGTTGCCCGAGCACTATGGTGAAATACTCTTCGTATCAGTCTGCCCTGGACTATTACAAACTTCAATGTCCATACTGTCTCCTATAAGCTTATGGTATAAACATACCTGGACCCCTTCACTGTATTTTAAAAAGTTTTATTTACCACGTCCAGACAGCAAATCAAAAAAAAGAACTGCATTGCACAGTACTCTATTTGGAAAGAGAAGGGGTAGAGTAGAAGGAAAACAGAATTTGTGTTTTAGAGCGGTGGTTCTCCAACCACTGCTAATTTGCATCAGGTCAGTCTTTCCTGGAGAGATATCAATCAGTATTTTGTCAAACACAGACTGCTGGTCCCACCCCCAGAGTTTCTGATGCTGTCGGTCTGGTTGAAAACCACTGTTTTAGAGCATGAGGCCTTTGAAGAATAACATTTTAGATTGAAATAATTTACACAAGACAGTGACAGCCAAACATTGGTTTGTAGGTTAGTTACAGTCTCTGGTGTCTTTCCTATTTTTGATCTCCATCTGTCTGAACGCCTGCTTTTCTCTCAGTTAGCTCTGGGATCCGCTTTTCCTTTGAGTTTAACATGTCTCTAGCTACTACCTCTGACAATGAATCTCCTAGAAGGCCTTCTTTTTGATGTCTCCACTTCGTATAAAAAAATCAGCAAGCTTTACCTGGGTCCAAGTCTTTCTCAGTATGTGGCTTTGGGAACACTTCTGAGGCACGAGTGTCCCTCATCACAGGTTGGTCCAAGCGGGTGGGCTCTTCAGGAACCTTCGCGTTCAGTTCTGCGGTGTTCTCTTGTGACACGTTATCTTCATGCGGTGGTTGCATCTCTACAGGTGAGAAGAATGCATTGGGCTAGCACAGCTTGATGATACTACATGTTTGGCTAATCCCACTGACCATACCAGCTACAGAGCACCTCAACATTGCCCACCATGCACAGGCATCCCATGGAGCACAACTGGGCAGGGAAATAAGAATTTCCATTTTGGCTGGGCGCAGTGGCTCAGGCCTGTAATCCCAGCACTTTGGGAGGCTGAGGTGGGTGGATCACGAGGTCAAGAGATCGAGACCATCCTGGTCAACATGGTGAAACCTCATCTCTACTAAAAATACAAAAAATTAGCTGGGCGTGGTGGTGCATGCCTGTAATCCCAGCTACTCAGGAGGCTGAGGCAGGAGAATTGCCTGAACCGACGTGGCAGAGGTTGAGGTGAGCCGAGATCACGCCATTGCACTCCAACCTGGGTAATGAGTGAAACTCCGTCTCAAAAAAAAAAAAAAAGAATTTCAGTTTCTTTTATTCCATTTAAAGAATGACTAATCTACATAATAAAATCTACAGCGGAGTATTTCATAAATAATTGTATTTATGGTAGGGACTTCAGTAACTTCTTTCCTTGGCAAACTCACCTATGCACACACAAATAAATGTGCAAAAAAGAATTTCGCTTAAGAGCAGAAATGTGAAATATCTCTTCTGCAGAGAAGTAACATGAACTCTTGAGTACACAAGCATGCTTTTTCTCACAGAACTAGTACAGACAGGGACATGCCACGGCAGGGCAGCTTGCTGAAATGTCTTTCGAATAGTTTCAAAGTACCTCAAAGAGTCAGAGGAAGTGAACCCATCTCCTTCCCTAAGAGGCTCAGGGGACAGTCCAATGTGATCCACAGCATAGGTGAATTTCTTTGGAGTCTCCTATTTTACCCTGAAAATTCACCTGAATTTTGCATTCTCATCCAAAACATATGTTTTAATTAAATGCAAAAAGAGTTCTCCTCCCCCAAGTCTCAGGAAAAATTTGCACTCTGGGGAAATACATTTTCCTTTGGCTTTCTGTCCCCCTGGTGCTCTTGATTCAGATACATCTGTCTGAAAAGCCTGCATACATCAGGTGCGGTAGCTCACACACGTAATCTTAGTACTCTTAGAGGCCAAAGTAGGAGGGTCACTTGAGGCCAAAAGGGCAAGACTGGCCTGGGCAGCATATTGAGACCCTGTCTCTACAATAAATAAAAAATTAGTTGGGTACAGTGATGCATGCCTGTAGTCCTAGCCGCTTGGGAGGCTGAGGTGGGAGGTTCACTTGAGCCTAGGAGTTAGAAGTTGCAGTGAGCTATGATCATGCCACTACACTCCAGCCTGGGTGACAGAGTGATATCCTGTCTGAAGAAAAAAAAAAAAAGAGAAAGAGGAAGGAAGGGAGGGTGGCCAGGAAAAGGGAAGAAAAGAAAGAAAAACCTACATGCAGAGAATAGAACAAGGACCTAGAAATCAGAACGCTTATGTCAAGATATTGGCTCAGAGTCAATGCAGCTGAATGGTTTCCATGCATCAAGTGCTGCATTAGAAGGCTTCCCATCCCTGTCCCAACCTTGATTAATCTGAATGCAAGAACCTTAGGTCCAGGAGGGTTTAACTGGAGTAAGTGCTTCCAAAAAACAGGAAGAACAAGCCATCCGCAAAAGATAAAACTGGAGAGAACATAGGAATTCAGCCAAGGCATTGATCTAAAAGTTATACCAGTCAATCCATGGTTAGAGAGCAGTTTCTTATGATTGAAAAACTGTGTTTAATAAAATCCTTTCATAATTTTATATGACATCTGTATTTTGTACATTACTTTCTGGGTTATATCTTTAACTTTTCATAAAGTTTCCTTTTGAAAATGCTAACCAGTCTCAACTATTTCAGGGAAAACAGCAAGAAATCCTCCTCCATGCTGCAGCCTAAAAGAAGGCAGGAAGGAATATGTGGGCCTCCCTGTGTTGTCCCTCCTTTAGGCACACTGGAAACTCAACAGAGCTTTACAAGTAAGATACAAGGCACCTCAGCGAACCCTGCTCCGCCTGCTTCTCCAGCCCAATTCTACAAGGCCATAAGTATCTCACCTTCCATTGCTCCACCCAAGCCTTCCTCTAGAGGTGGTGCCATCACCAGTATGGCTGTCTCCTCTGCTGTGGAGTGCTTGTATCTGACAAAATAGATGAGGTCTTGAATGTCGTCAAGCACTGCAGCCTCTTCGAATATGTTATTTTCCTTCATCCCCAGATCTCTATATTCAGCCACACGAGTATCAAGCATTTTTTCTGCTATGCTCAGAATTTGTGACTCAGAAGCACGGAAGACCTTATCTAGGACCTTTTCCACATTATAGGGCAGGCTCTTCTGCTGTGCTGACTTCAGTTTTGATGACATTTCTTGTAGCAAGGATTCCAGCTCATGGACATTAAAGTACTTCTGGAACCGCTGCAAAGACTGCCCTTTAAAGAAGCTGCTTATGATGGGCAAGTCCTCCCTCTTGTCACTATACTCTGGCTTTACAGTTGTACGGGGAGTCCAATGGAACAAGTCATCTTCAAGGTCTGTGGCAGCAGACCCCTGGCTTTCTGTGCCCATGTGTTTGTCTGCGGCCTCATGGTCCTCCTTTGAGAGTTCTCCCTCAGGCTTCTCTGCAAGCCATGAGGTCTTCAGATGTTCCTCAGGGTTGTTGTTCTTCAGATAGTCAGAATCTTTGTTCTGAAACACTTCACCTAACTCTGGAGTCTGAGTCTTTATGCGGTCAGAAAAGTCGCTTCCTTCAGATGGTCCGTGTGCTTTCTCGTCTGCGGGAGGGCGTTCTGTTTCCACCTTTGTATATGGTTCCCTGCCTCCTGTGTTGACTCCTTTGGCTGCAGTCTCACGCTTTTCTTCACTATCCAACATCTTACTAGTTTCTTGCTTGCTTTCTTCAATTTCTGGATCAGGATTAGTGGTCCCCAAAACTGCTCTTTCAGGGACTTGCAGATTAACATCAAACTGCCTGCCCTGAATTCCAGGGTCTTCTTCTTTAGACCGTTTTGCACTTACAGCATTTTCATCCTCCAGTAGTTCTTCAGGGGGATACTCATCCTCTACTGCTTCTGAAAGGAAAGCTGGTTCTCCTGTGCTGTCAGATTGGTATGTCTGTCCTGCTTCTTGTGTGCCCTGCATTGCCTCGTGATGAAAAACCTCCTCATCCGAGGAGTCCTCCTTGGCCCCGCCCTCGGAGAGCCTTATCTTCTCACTTAGTTGCTTATTGACTGTGGCAGCCACATCTCTTTCTTGTTGCCAAGAAAGATTTCTTCCCAGGATGGGAAGCTTTTCCTCCAGTTTTCTGGGCAAACCAGTCTCATCTGGAGAGGAGAATCTAGGTTGGTTTTGAGTTTTAAGCACTAGTTCCTCTTTAAATTCCTCACGTTGATGCTCCACTGGAAGCATGTGTGGTTTGGCTCCATTTACTGAAGCGTCTCCCTCCACCCGGTCTCTGGATGCGTTAGGGTGGTTATCTCCCATGACTGGTGCAGTGCCCAAGGATTCCTGTTGAATCTTTCTGTCATTCATTTCATTCCCTGCAGCTTTCTGTGCAGATTCACTCTCTGAGCCACCTTCCAAAATCTGCTCTCCAGGCTTTTCTTCGTGGGGAATTCCTTTTGAGATATAAATAACTGCTCCTTTTAGGTCATTTTCTTTATCTTCGAAGGCTGATTTTAATGCATCTTTGCCCTTTTCATCAGCCGGCATAGAGCTGAGGTTATCACTATGAGTAGAGCTGTACACAGTCATCCTTTCTTGCTTTTCATCTAATTCTGTCTCATCTTGGACCAGGCCCTTCTTGAATTCCTGAACTTCCCACCCTTTTCCTTTAATGTAAAGTTCTGTGTTTACTTCTGGGCCTTGGTCATTACTTGTTTTAGGGATGTCAACAATCAAAAGACCGTCATCTACATTGTCCGGGTCACTATAATCTGTTGCTGACTGTGGTTTCCCCTGTTTGCTATCTGGGACTAATGGATCATCATCTTTTTCTTCCTCTGAATTAGAGCTCTCTACATCCAGTGTATCTGTTTTTTCTTCACCTCCTGCGACAATAGAAAAGATAGTATCCCCCCAGGTTGTTAGTATATTTTTATCATCATTTTTGATGCCAGGGTGCACAGTTAGCTCAACCTTATCCTCTTCATTCGAATTCGGCTCTTTATCTGTTGAATATTTCTCATCTCCAGACTTTGCTGGAGTTTTGATACCTTCCTCATCTGTAAAGGTGAGTAATGGCAGCTTATCAAAGTCTTCTTGGTTCTCCTCATCTTCCTTCCCAACTGCATAATACTCAGCATCCAAATCCTCATCAAAGTCATCTTCTAATGAAGTAACAAGTCTGGTTGTCTCATCATCAGATACAATTGCATCCGCTGTTGAGCCAAATTTGGTTTTCAAGTCTAGAGTCATTTCTTTTTTCAAAAGTTTATAGGCATCAATCTTATCCTGTTCATCTGAGACCTGAGAACTATTGCTGGTTCTGTTGTTCTCACTTTCTGGCACTTTTACTTGATCTTGCAGCATTTCTTCAAAAGCCTCATATGAAGGCTGCTCTCCCTGAGCATGATGTGCTTGGCTGTTTGTATGGGGGTGGTGCTTCTGAGCTGTAAACTGTTCCTGAAGATCCTTTGCCTTTTCTGAGAACACTCTGTCACTTTCTTCTGAGTTGGCTTCTACTGGTTCAGGCTCAGGTTCAGTTTCCTTAGATAATTCAGGGATTACTCCCACATCCTGCGAAGTTTTTTCTACAACTTTCTCAGCATCTCCAGTTGCAGAATTGTACAGTTCCAAGAACCCTAAAAGTTCTTCAACATTATAATTATCAAAATCATCTCTTCCTCCGTCAAAACAAACAAAATCCGTCTCCTGCAAGAAAAAAAACCAGTGTGTCACTAATCAAGCGTCACAAGAGCAAACTCTTATCCATGATCACCCCAAATTCAGGTTTGGCTCTAAAGAAGCTTTTGTGTCAATGCTGGGCACCTGTTCTTGGGCAGTGGGTGGACAGGAGGCTGGAACCCACTTTCCCATTGGAGTAATACTCCTGGCTTCCCTTCATTCTCTCTTCCCCGGGGGAGTAATGATTCATGTGGTTGGTGCGTTTGCTCAGTCCCATTCCTGTTTTCTATTTGGGACCTGCTGGAGAGAAAACACACATTCCGTTCCTTCATGCTGTCGGTTTTACAGGGACAGTCCCCCTTGGGGAGACCCCTAGTTGGGTAGCTCTATTTGTGACTGGGTAAGTCCATCTTAATTTAGACTGTAATGTTAGAAAGCCCATTATTTCTGCATACTCCAAACAGCTTTATCAGTAAACAACAGGGTCATTTTGATCTTCTATGTGCCCAACTTCCGGGTGTCTCAATTTGTTTTGAGCACAGGTGGGAAGAGTAAGGTGTCATTTATTGTGTTCCCCAACTCCCAACATCTATACCTGATGTTCTGGGAATTCACCTCATAATAACCCATCTAGAAGGAGCTAAAAGACCATCGGCTTCTCTACATTGTGCCCTACATGCCATACTTCGCTGCTCATCCAGGCAGAAACAGGCAGAATAACCTGGCTGTCAGGCTCCTAGTCTACAGGGATCTGGGGATCATATTTTCCTTGGATTGAGAAAGATAAATCAGCTTTAGAAGGCACTTACTGAGAAGAGGTGCATGAGTTGTAAAAATCTAAGAGAACAAATAATGGTGTAAAGGGGGCTCCCCATTGTGTTACTGCCACAAGAACAACCTGAAAACAGGATTCAGTAAGGAAAGTACCCAACTCCAAATAAGGGTTCTAGGCAGTAACTGAGATCTGCTCTCAGGATTATCAGTAAATTTATATTTTTACTTTCCTCCAGTAAATAAATTGACACACAAGGAGCCATAAAACATGAAGTTAAAAAACCAACAAAGATAATTTCCCCCCGCTAACTAAACATTCAATCTTCTGGGGAGACCTGTCTGATGTACTATAGATGAATGATGTCCCTCTTTCCGTCATGCCCACTTCTGAGCCAATTGTTTTTAATATCAAGGGAATCATGCAATGGGAACTGCAATGACTACACAGAATCTAGAGCAGGTCAGGTCTCTGTGACCAATGAACTGCTGTCTCGCACTCATCTCCTGAGCAGTCTCTTCATCAGGAGTGAAGCCAAACAGGCAATAGGACTGACTATGTAACCCCTGAGGGCATCGGGAAATTGTAAGCATAGTGGTAGCTCTGTGACTTGATTCTGCCAATCTCATCTAAGAATTGCCCTAGCCCAGCAGCCTGCATGCTCTGCAGTAACCCCAAACAGCTATTCAGACTTCTACATGAAGACAGGCATCAATTACTATATATTCTAAAACTCAGAAAATAATCAGATGGGGCCAGGCACAGTGTTATAGATATATTATGCAGCCCATCATCCTAGCACTTTGGGAGGCCAAGGCAGGTGGATCACTTGAGGTCAGGAGTTCGAGACCAGCTTGGCCAAGAGGGTGAAACTGCATCTCCACTAAAAATACAAAACATTCTCTGGGTGTGGTGGCAGGCCTGTAGTCCCAGCTACTCGGAGGCTGAGGTAGGAGAATTACTTGAACCTTAGAGGCAGAGGTTGCAGTGAGCTGAGACTGCACCACTGTACTCCAGCCTGGGCAGCAGAGCGAGACTCCATCTCAAAAAAATAATAATCAGATGGAATGCAAATTCCAGAAAACAAAATCCTTTTAGTACAAAACTGTTGTGCACCATAGATTAATGCTTTATAAAATGTGTAGTCAGTGCCTTAGAGATTTGAGACTGGACCTTATCTGAGACTCTCAGGTTCCCTTTTCCAAAGCTATAGCCACAATTCCTTAAATCATTAAAGAGTCAATAATAAGAAAACCTTTAAGTCTGCATTTCTGGCTCAGTATAAAACTAGAGCTTGATTAATGTAACCTGATTTCTATATCCTTAACAAGTCTAACAGCTATCCAATAAATAGTTTTCAAATTGGGATACAGCTTCTCCTTTTGCTCATAAAATGAAGTTATTTGCCTTCTAACATTAATAAATACAAAACTATTGAATTCTTAGCTTTTCACCTATAAAGCAGCAAAGAAAAGCCTTGTATAAGAGCACACAGCCTTATATACAAATATCTATTTCAATATATTAGATAACTATCAGATTATGATAAAAATCTTATTTAAATTCTTTGGAAATTTTTCTTTCTTTCTTTCTTTCTAGGTAGTCACGTATAAGCCAACTTACAACTGAGAACAAGGCAGAAACCACAACTTACATCTGTTGGAACTTGTAGCTCTTCTTTGGAATATTCATGAACTACCTGGATTAGATCTTTTGGAAAATATCCAAAAAGGGGCCCGACCTATACAAAAGAATGGGCAAAAGGGACAAATATCAATCAAATTCTGTGTGAGAAATATAAACGAGAGACTTCTTAGTAGTGTAGAAAATATACAAACACATAGGTAAGTAGATGTAACCAAGAGAGGTAGACAGTTGCTGTTGTAATTACACCAAGATTATTACTTATTACCCTGAGAATTTAGGTACAGAAAACTGTCAAGCAAACGTTTCTAAAACTGCAGAATTTTTTTTTACTACATTCGGCTTAATTCTAAATGCAGGACATGTAAGGTTAGTGTTTAGAAGTAGATAAAAGATCTGTGTAAGGGAATATTATTGTATATTTTATATGATTAAAACTGCATAGCAAAGCTGGTTATAAACTCAATTCCAAATAACCTCTAGCAAAAATGTAGCTGCACATTTCATAGCATCGGTCATAACCCAGGACTTATAAATATTTCTTAAACAATAAACAACAGCCATGTCACAAGTAAAAAGAATACAAAGTTTCTAAAATACATGATCACTACAACAAAAGGCAAATACAGCTGACCCTTAAGCAATACAGGTGTTAGGAGCACAGTCAAAAATCTCATATAACTTCTGACTCCACAGAAACTTAACTACGAATAGCCTACCAGTAACTAGAAGCCTTACCAATAACATAAATGGTCAATTAATACATATTTTACATGTTATAGCTATATGTTTTATTCTTACAGTAGAGTAAGCTAGAGAAAAGAAAAGGTTATTAAGGCCAGGCATCATGGATCATGCCTGTAATCACACTGGGCAGTGGCAGGAAGATCACTTAAGTTCAGGAGTTCGAGACCAGCCTGGTGACATAGTGAGACCTTGTCTCTCCAAAAAAATTTTTAAAAAAACTAGCTGAGCACAGTGCCATGCACCTGTAGTCCCAACTACTGGGGAGGCTGAGGTGGGAGGATGACTTGAGCCCAGGAGATTCAGGCTGCAGTGAGGCCTTAGTGAGCCATGATGGCACCACTGCACTCGAGCCTGGGTGATAAAGTATTAAGAAAATCTAAAGAAAAACATATTTACTATTCATCAGTAAGTGGAAGTGGATAATCATCCTCATCATCTTCATGCTGGGTAGGCTGAAGCAGAGGAAGAAGAGGAGGGGTTGGTCCTGCTGTTTCAGCAGTAGCAGAGGCAGAGGAGGTAGAAGAGGAGGCACACACACTTGATGTAACTTTATGGAAATACAATGTAATTTCTGTCTAGCTTCTTTTGCTTTTTCATTTCTCTAAAAATGTTTCTGTATGGTACCAATTCTTCTTCTACTGTTTGCCTTATTTTCAGTGCCCATATCAGACATTGGTCCATGTTATAACAGAAGGTAATAGCAGTCTTTAATAACTGAAACCCTTCTATCAGACTGTCTGATACTGACTTTTTTTCTGGCCTTTCTGTCTTCTTCCTCACCGTCTGGCACTAGTTTTGAAGCACCCATTTCCGTCAAGTTGTCTCCTGTTAATTCCTCTCGTGTGATGTCTGTTAGCTCTTGAATTTCTCCAAGATTCATATCTTGAAACCCTTCATCCTCACCGTTTTTGCCATATCCACAATCTGTTCCATGATTTCCTTGACTGACTGTGTCACAAATCCTGTGAAATCAAGCACAACATCTGGATGCCGTTTTCTCCAGTGGTCATTTATTTTTTTAGGGCTTGATGACTTTCACAGTCTTTTCTATAACAATGATGGCATCTTCAATGACAGAATCCTACCAGAATTTCACGATCTTCTTGCTATTAGCATTCTCTTCCATAGCGTTGACAATCCTTTCTGCGCAGTATGGAGTGTCATGGGCCTTGAAGTTCCTCGTGACCTCCTAATCTAGAGGCTGAACTAGAGATGCTGTGTTTAGGGCAAGTAGACCACTTCAGCTCCTTTGGTACTGAACTCACAAGGTTGTGGATGGCTGGGGGCATTGTTCGATATCAAAAGAACTTTAAAAAGCAGTTCCTTATTGGCAGTTACTTCCTAACCAGGGACAAAGCATTGATGGGATCAATGCAGAAAAAGGGTTCTCACTGTCCAGACCTTCTAATTGTATATCCAAAAGACTGGCAGCTGGTATTCAACTTTCCCTTCAAGACTCAGGGGTTAGCAGATTTATAGATAAAGGCAGAAGGCAGTCCTGATCATAAACCCGGCTGCATTTGCACAAAACAGTGGAGTTGGCTTATCCCTTCCTCTTTTAAATCCTGCTGCTCACTTGTTTTCCTTATTAAAAAATGTCCTTTATGGCATTTTTTCCCCAAAATAGGGCACTTCTGTCAACATTAAAAACCTGTTCAGGCATATACCCTCTCTCCTAAATGATTTTCTTAATGATGTCTATGAAATATTCTACTGCCTCCTGGTTGGCAGAAGCTGCTTCTGCTGTTGGTTTGACTTTCTTTAACGCAAACCACTTTCTAAAATTATCAAACCATCCTTTGCTGGCATTAAATTCTCCAGCGTTAGACCCTTCACCTTCCTTTTGCTTTAAGTTGTTATACAATGACTTTGCTTGGACTTGAATCACATTAGAATCTATAGGTATGCCTTTCTAACAGCAAGCCTATAACCACATAACAGCTATATTTTTAATAGTACATAAAATGGTATTTTGCAAAACAAAAAGTGTAAGATCTTCATGACTGCTGGCATAGCTGCAATAACAGCTTCAAGGATTTCCTTTCCTTTTTTATAATGGTCCTTATGCTAGATTTGTTAATCTTGCAAACACAGCTGCAAACCTCAATCTACGGCACCTATCAAGCAATTCAACTTTTTCTTGTAATGTCATTATTTTTCTCTGCTACTTGAGAGCACTTCCAACATCACTAGTGACACTCTATATGGGTCTCAGAGTGTTATTCAAGGTTTACAGTATTGCACTAAACACAAAAAGTACACGAGAACCACAAGAGATCACTTTTTAAGAACTATACAATTTATTGGAGAGATGAATTGCTCATGTGGAATAATTAGTGTCACATGGAATTTTAAGTGGATACTCACAATACTTGAGCTCACCAGAATAGCAAGAGTTGGTGGTTATGATATATTGTAGTAAAATGAATTTATGCAATTACGATTTAATATTTTATCTTTATGTTTTACATTTTTCTCCACTGCGAAAGATGCCATGTAAGACCTGAGTTTGTGTGTGTACATTTTGATAAATTTTAAATTTTTATATAGATTTGTGTATGTTTTGTGGTAGTAAAGAATATACTAGGATCTACATATATTTTATATATTAATAACATACCTAACTTTTTCTTAATTTTTTCAATATTTCTAGGCTACGCAGTCTGAGAGTTGTTTTTCAAATTATCACAAACCTCCATGAAATGTTATAATGCATTTATTGAAAGAAATCTGCATATAGTGGACCCACAGAGTTCAAACCTGTGTTGCTCTAGGATCAGCCGTATTTGCTGATATGATGTGTTATACTGTCATTTTCCAAAATGACATTACAGGTGTCTGGAGACAAAATAAAATTACAATGTAACACACACTAATCTGCACACCAAGCTTTCATTTCATGCAAACAAAAATCTCTATAGAAAATAATTCCATTCATTTTCAGCACTAGTAGCTAAGGTATGTAAAACGTGCCCTCTTGAGAAACACAGTCTTTTACTAGTCACTGTCTGAAAGGAAGAGGTAGATCTCCCAATCATTAAGGGAGGAGGCTGGCATGTAAATCAAATGCACAAAAAGAGAAAAAGGCCATCTTATCACTATTCTATTGATGAGTGTTCTTGTTCTATCTGAAAACTACCTGGAAGCCAGTATTAGTAGTAAAATACTGCCGTGAAGATTAGATAAGGGCAGTTAAACTGTGTGTTATTGGCAGATCAAGTCTAAAATGCTAAGAAACTGAAAAAGACTGCAGAATGAAAACTAAGAAACGGAAACAAGAATCATTTTGGAAGCTGAAAAAAGAGTTTTTAATTTCCTGGGAAGAAGGTTCATCAAATTAGAGGGGAGACTATTTTATTAAAGGAGAACCTGGAAAAAGGAAACAAATCAGAGGTATGTAGAGAAAGGGAAACACTATACATTTACCTTCCTTAATCTTTGTCAATTGAGACCACAGGTGGCATCTCATTTCTTATCATTTGACAAAAAAAAAAAAGTTGCAGAATTGTAGGCCCGCGTGACAAGAAGTAATCTTTCTTTTGCCAAGGTGCTGTTGATTTCCTTGGTAAGGGGTAGGGGTAAGTAGTGTATTGCCTTAAGAGAACAAATTCTGGATAAGTTAATATCAGGATAAATATAAATAAATGTCATTCCCCATAAGGAAATACTGAAAAGGAAGACAGCTAAGGCATGAGCCCTTCCATTAAAGAGTCCTTGACTTTATGTGAGCTAAGACAGTACACAAATTAACTGCCATACAAAGCAGTAAAGCAAATGCCACAGGAACAGTGCAAACAAAGTGCCACCCAAACAATCATCAGGCAGCAAAGACCCCTTCTGGCTGGGTGCCGAAGGCAGTGTTCCTTAAGAAGGCAGGATGAGAGCTGCGACCCAGAAAGACTGACGGGACATCTAGAGCTGAAGACGTTTATAAGAAAAACTGCAGTGGGAGGAAAATGTTAAGTCAAGTTCATTCATCCGAATGCTCAAAGATGAGGAGTGGGGAAAAAAATCTTAACTGTTCTAGCAAAAACTCAGCCTAGATACATGGAAAAACATTTCCAAGAGTAAAGACTACCAACAAATCTCCTTAGGCAGACTTGAAAGAAAGAGAATAGATTTGTCTTGGTAGGGAGTGAGTCACTGGGGATGCTCTCTAAATAGGATGAACCTGAACACTTGTTGTTTCCCAAGATTATTCCCTGGGAACCTGGAATACCAACAAAATGAGTCTGTTTTCCCAAGGGGATTTCTCAAGCCTATTTTTTGTTTGTTTGGTGTTTTATTGAGAGTGACAACTTTCACAGTTGGGATGGGTATTTCTCTAAGTTGGGACAATCCTAAAGACATCAAGGACCCTTACTACTTGAGGTAAAGACACAGTCCACACATCACACTGTCTAAAAAGAAAAGGATAATAACTCATAAGACAAGCCTCTCAACCAGAGGTCACTCCCAGTGAATCTCATTAAAACACCAAAGTGTGATGCAGTCATTGATTGCCATGTCTGATATCAGGACACCCATAAAATCAGCTGGGAACAGAGACCTGGGGTAACCTCCACACCCAGGGTCTGAAAAGCAGGACAAGGATGACCGCAAAGCTGCAAACAAAAACACATACAAGAAAGCACATGGGAAACACACGTTTTGCTTTTCTACAGACTAGTAACAGCACAGATGACTAGGGAACTATTCCCAAGACTGTCACTTTTTCATAAATATTAATATAAACAAAGAAATCAGATAAAATCAACTTTGTAAAAAAAGCTTTTGAGATGGAGTCTTGCTCTGTCACCAGGCTGGAGTGCAGTGGCTTGATCTTGGTTCACTGCAACCTCCGCCTCCCAGGTTCAAGGGATTCTCCTGCCTCAGCCTCCCAGGTAAGTGGGACTACAGGCACGTACCACCACGCCCAGCTAAGGTTTTGTATTTTAGTAGAGATGGGTTTCCCCATGTTGGCCAGAATGGTCTCAATCTCCTGACCTCGTAATCCTTTCACCTTGGCCTCCTGAAGTGATGGGATAATGGGCATGAGCCACCGCGCCTGGCCAAAATCAACTTTAAACTTATATGTTTAAAGTTTAAATGTTAAACACTCTCTCGCACATAGTTTACAGGAGTAAGTCTAATTCCCATGAATCCTTCCTTTTTAAAGCAATGAAGTAAAGAATTTTTCGGCTCTTACCATTTCAACTTCTAATATGTATGCAGCATCCTAGAGGTTGACACTGAGGGGAACTTGCTAGAATCAGTTCTATTTCAGAAGGCTCTGCTGAGCCCCTACTACGTGCAGACCCAAGGCCACTAGGGACACAGGGCCATCTTTTTTCACAATCTGGCACAGAAGACAGGTTAATTCCATCAAAGGTCCCAAAAAACCACAGTCATTTAAATATACAGTGCTAAACAAGCCAATAAAAATTAAGTAAGTAAAGTATGTCAAAATTTTACTTACACTTCCCGCCCAAACTTCAGGTGATCCTCTTGCCAGTTTATAGTAGACATATACAGGGTCACCTTTTTTAAAATTCACAAAACGACAATCCGGGCCTGTGAAATCTTCGAGAGCTTCACCCTGGTACATTAACACTGTATAAAAAGAGTGAGGTAAAAATAGCCAGATTATCAAGATTCAATGTTCACAGTCTATATTGATTTATCAGGAAATATAAGAATCCCAATATAAATAACAACCAAGCTTTTCCAGTACTCTGGTTTCTTTTATTTGCTCAAAGTATCTCAAATCCTTAGAGCTTTACTGCTATAAATCGTATCTTCTGCAAGTAGAGGAAAGGAAAACCTTCTCTATTTTTCTCTATGGATAACACTGAGAAACAAAAAGCAATGTGTCAACTACCAACATGGCTTTTCTTACCCAAGTGAAACTCTTGATTCCCTCTCTAACTTTCCAGTTCCTCAATCTTTTCTGTTTCATATTCATAAAGAGCTTCCTTTTGCAAATTGGCAAGTGCAAGCCCAGATGATGGCTAGCTTCAGCATGGCTACCTGAAGAGGTAATAGGGAACCAGAGTACCCAGGAACTCCCAAGAGGCCAGTTAACTTGAACTAACCATTAAAAGGCTCTACCTTCAAGTGGCTGAAACCGCTACTATGTGGCAGTAAACACTGTCAGTTTCACTGGCAGCCAAGTTTTTCTCTCTGTACAGTGTCTGGATAGATTAATGGAAAAGGATATCTACCACACCCTACTATAGATTCAACTACACCACAAGGCAATATTTTCTGAAAGTAAATAATGTTGACTGCATGTAACATTAAGAAAGTTTCAAAACAAAGAAAAAATACCCTTATGTATATGCTTCTATAAACAAAATCAAAAGTCAACATCGCATGTGGCCAGGACTAAGCAAACTATGAGAATAGGTCAGTAATTCCCTTCATGCTTAGAATGCACGCTTAAATCATGCTTGATCTAGAAACTGTAAAGCAGTACTTTTCTTTCTGTGGCCACATAAACAGTTTCCCATGTAAGACAAAATGGACAATAACTATATTTAAATAGCAGAGACAATGAAGGAAAATGGAAATAAGACTTTTTTCAAAAGCCAATTTGCAATAGAATACATTTAAAACGTGTCTTTAAATGGCTATACAAACATATAGATTTGGAGGGAGTTATTTGTTTTTTGAAGCTAGCCTCTGATTATTTTCCAACATGTCAGCTTCGTAGTTCAGACATTATTGAGTGAGAGGCCAGGTTTAAGGCCACAGACAATTTAAGATTGGGAATAAGATCAAAATCGGAAATGGCAGTGATTTTCTTGCTCTCCCTTAGAATAGACCATAGAGGATTTAGCATAACACATCAGAGGCCAGCATACAAGTGGAACAGCTATTTGAATAGCACACAAGGACACTGTACACACTCAGATTACAAAACACTTCATACAACACAACACAGACCCATCCAGACGCTGCTCCTATTGATGCCTGTTATATCTGGTTTCCTCTGCTTGAACACACACCATTTCTCAAGTTATGTTACAACCGTGAGCTCTTCTAACATCAGGCCTCAGTACTGGAGAAGCATCAGTGATGTGATGATTCTCCAGGTAACCTGTTTTGATGAACCCAGGCAGGGCCATGCTTGCAAGCAAAGAAGACCAACTATCTTGCCACCGCCAACAGCAAATGGATAACAGCGTGGTTTTGCTCGAAGAAAACTAAAGGGAAAAATCATGGCAGTCGTTCTGCTTTTGACAGCTTATTCACATCAGCCACAGGGTTACCTCTAGGAATGGCTTCACGCTCATTAGACATCTCTTTTCTTTATTAGTGGTGTAGAGATACAGACAGTTCAAATTATGAAATTTGGTCTGGATAACAAATTTGAATATAAATAGCTAAACTATAGGGTTCTTGGCCTTTCTAAATTGAATACTTTTCTATAGGCATTACTTAACAATGTATGAAAAACCGTTTCCACAGTGGCTGTTAAGTTACAAGGTTGTTTGAGACCAGTTGAAAGGCTCTAAGAGTGATCCTGGTTTGGGGAACCAGGAACACAGAGAAGAGGTTTCAACACCCAAGTGGCTAAGTCTAAACCTACGCTGGCTTTTGAGACCCTTGGGGTATTTAGTATCATTCCTGTAATAACCCTCTTTATCTGAGCCTGAAGATCTCCCCACCGCCCACCTCCAATCCGGGACTGGAGAGCAATTCCGCTTCCTGCGCACAGAGGAGGAGGCTGCCGGTCCCAGGTGGCCGGTGCAGATCCTCGGCCTCTTTGCAGAGCGAAAGCTTTTGGCCTTCCTGCTGCCCTGCCTAGCAGTCTGCAAAAAGGCTTCCAAGCACAGAAATGAAGTCGGGGTAGACACCTCGGAATACAATTAGTGCTTGGACTCCGGACTCGTCCCAAACCTAAACTCCCAATTCCTGTTCAAAAGGCTAAGCCCAAATCCCAGTGAAGCGAAAGGGCAAAGGGACAGCCCCAGAAAGCCTTTGCAGAGAAGCCCCACCATCAACCTGCCACTGGGAAAACGCCCACCGAGCCCTTAGCCCATCTCCCGGGGTACTGCACCCACCGAGGTCCCCGCGGCGCGAGCAATAAAGCGTTTGGCTGCGGCGTGGGGAGCCCAGTAGCGCGACGCGCAACCACAGCTACCCTCGGAGCCCAGGCGGATGGCGGGGTGGGGAAGGGACGCTGTGAGCTACTCCTGGGGAAACCAGGGACCACTGCGAGCAACCCCCCGTCTCGGCAGAGGAAAAATAACACGCTGGCAACAAGTGGGAGGTGCAGCCCCCACGGTCAGGCCTGAGTGGCTCCGGCTCAGCCGGAGAAGGCAGACACAGGGACCCGCAGCCAGCCCACCCCCGCCTCCCGCGCGCCCCGCTTGCGACCCCGGAGCCAGCAGGCCGGGCTGCAGAGCTCCAGTCCCCGCACAAGCCGGGCAGCGCCGCCTCGGAGACCCCCGGAGCCGGCCGGGTGGGCTGCAGAGCTCCAGTCCCCGCACAAGCCGGGCGGCGCTGCCCACGGAGACCCCCGGAGCCAGCAGGCTGGGCTGCAGAGCTCCAGTCCCCGCACAAGCCGGGCAGCGCCGCCTCGGAGACCCCCGGAGCCGGCAGGCTGGGCTGCAGAGCTCCAGTCCCCGCACAAGCCGGGCAGCGCCGCCTCGGAAACCCCCGGAGCCGGCAGGCTGGGCTGCAGAGCTCCAGTCCCCGCACAAGCCGGGCAGCGCCGCCTCGGAGACCCCGGGGCCGGCCGGGTGGGCTGCAGAGCTCCAGTCCCCGCACAAGCCGGGCAGCGCCGCCTCGGAGACCCCGGGGCCGGCCGCCTCGCAGGCTCACTCACTGCTGCACTCGTCGTCTGCGCAGAGTTTGTTCTCCGAGAAGCGCCGGCCAGTGCTGGGGTCCGGCTGGCCCGGCACTCGCCACTGCGGCCCGAGCAGGAGCAGCCAGAAGAGCAGCCAAGGCGCCGCAGCCATGTTGTGATCACCTCGGGGAGCCGGTGACGCCGAGGAGGGGGCCGGGGGCGGAGCGCCGGCGGTGGGTGGAAAGCCGGGCGCCGCCCCTTGGCGGCGCCCAAGAAGGTCTGAGCAGTTCCCGACTGACACGTCAGCAGGGACTTCAAGAGGGATGCGGGGAACCACCAGAAGGACTGAGGGAGACCTCCAGGAATGGGACTGTCGACAGCCTAGTCCTCACCCCGAAGTGTTTTCCTCTGGCGCTGCCTTGGCAACCAGAACTCTTGTCGTTCTCCCACATCCAATCAGCTGCCTTTGCCCCAGTCCGTCACAGAACCTCCGCGTGACTCCTTCTCTGCCCGTTTGGGTCCCCCAACGCTGCGCTCCCCAACCCTGTGCCAGACATTGGATAAAGCATCCAGGGTGGTGTGGGAGAGGGCCTTGTCTAAAGAAGTCCACGACTTAGGGAAAACCAACTGACATGAAAACGCCTAAACAATAAATGTCAGAGCAGGGAAAACGAGTTAAAAGCATTTATTGAGTGCTTTGTGCCCAGTTGTTATTCTAGGGTCTTTACACGTATAAATTAAATTAATTCAATCTTCACAAAACAGCACCTTACAGTAGTAGGTACTATTTTGATCCCCATTTCAGAGAGGACCACCTAAAGGCATTGAAACACCTAGTGAGTGATGGAGCTAAGATTCAAATGCAGGTGGTATGCTCCTTTTTAATCACAACTCTGCAGAGCCTCCATCAAACAACAAGCAATTTTTGTACTTTCTGAGTAGGGGAGGAAAATCTTGTTTAAATCATACTATAACGGGATTATATGTGCAATTAAAAAGGGGGTGGGGTCAGCCCAGGGAAGAGTAGCTACAATGCCCCAGCCCTGAGTGAAGAACTTGGCATTTGTCTGTGACCAAGAGCTTCTCGTTGCAATCTCTAAGGTTATTCATCAACCTTGACAACAAACTCAGCAGCTACTCTCTCCAACAAATCATATTACTTAAAAGCAAGAAGAAACAATGTGGCTTGTCTGTGCAATCCATTATATTGAATAAGGAAAAAACGGTAAACAGATGCTCACACATTTTTGTCTGCAGGAGCCGTGAGACATTGGGCCAATGTAAGCAGTGCCGTCCAGAGAAAATATACATTTGATAAGGTCATGGACAAGCACTTTCCATCCAAGTAGTATTCCCGTTAATTCTTCTTTTCTACTGTGCATTTATTTGTTTGAATATCTTAGATGTCTCTAACAGGCATCTCTAACAATCTGCTGTAAACCAAACTCTTATTTTTTTCCTCAAACTCTGTTCCTTTCAGTCTACCCTATCTGAGATAGGAATAAGAATGACAATTTAATTCCTATTTTCTGGGTGCTCAAGCCAAAAACATACAAACCATCCTGACCTCTTTTCTCTCACACCTGAGTCCAATCCATCAGACAATCCCATGTCTTTTTTTTTTAATAGGTTTATTGAAGTATAATTAATCTACAACAAATTGCACGTTTAAAGTGTACGACTTGATAATTTTTGACAGAAGTCTACACCCATGCGACCATTACCACAATCAAGATAATTAATATATTCATCCCCTCTGAAAGAGTTCTCATGCTCCTTTATAATCCCTCCCTCCCTTCTCCCAGCTGTCTTCAGACAACCTTCTGTCACTGCCCATTGGTTGGCATTATCTAGAATTTGATATAAATGGACATACAGTATACATTCTTTTTTTTTGGCTGACTCAGCATAAACATTTGAAATACATTCAGAATCTGACCACTTTGGCTGGGTGTGGTGGTTCACACCTGTAATCCCAGTACTTTGGGAGGCCAAGGCGGGTGGATCACCTGAGGTCAGGAGTTTGAGACCAGCCTGGCCAACGTGGTGAAACCCTGTCTTAATAAAAATAAATTTTTAAAAAGTATCTGATCACTTCTCCCCATCTCCAGTGCTTCAGGTTTTATAATGTATATCTTTAATTTTTTACCGTATACCTTCATGGAATATTTTATCACTTCATCTATAGTTTAGGATGTTTATTTCTATTTCTCCTCTTCGGCTTTTATACTTTTGTTGTTATTCATTTTAATGTACATATATTATATATTTCATGATATATCATTTGATTTAAATAGTTAATTATCTTTTAAAGAGATTTTTTTTAAGTAAGAAACATGTTTTTATATTTTAAATAGAAAAATATTTTATGCTTGCCCACATATATGCATTTCTGGCATTCTATATTCTTTTTTGTATATTCAGATTTCCATCTGGCATTTTTTTCTGCCTGAAGGGCTTCAACATTTCTTGAATTGTAGATCTTACAGTGATGAATTATTTCAGCTTTCGTGCATGTGAAAATGTATTTTATTTTGTCTTGCTTTATTTTACATATTTAGAAATATGCTTTTTGACATGGGAGCCTTTTGGAGGGTACAGCTTTATTGACCCACAACTTGCATACCAGATAATCCACCCACTTGAAGTGTACAGTTCTATAGTTGTGAGTATAGTCA